>NC_053017.2:20719860-21362011 GCF_016746245.2 Drosophila santomea
GCAAATGCCACCAAATACGTCGAGGTCCTTAGGAGTGTATCGTGATTGCACCACACATAATTTGCAAGACTATCACTGGAATACAAATAATATTAATGTCAAAGCAAGTTGGAATCCTTTATAATGGAATCCTGCAATACTTACTGATCTTGACAACCGAGAACTGGCATGCCACTTAATCCCGTGTAGTTCTTATGATAGCCCAGGGTTATGTTAAAGGTGGCCTTCCAGGACGGCTCGTCGAAGCAGGGAAATGCCTGCCTGGCAAACGTGGGTGAGAACTGAGTGACTGCCAGGTGACTGAAGCACCACGAAAGTTATTCATTTGACCCGTGAAGTATGAATTAGATAACTCACTGAACTTCCTGGGTAACTACATCCGTGTAGTTACTTTTGTAGTAGCCACTTTGGGAGTCATTCAAGCCAGCTTCAAAGTGCATTTCCAACTGGTAGATCTGATCCTTCTCCAGTTCCCGACCCAAGTGCAGGATGTAGAAATTATGCAGCTCATTCACTTCAATGCGATCAACTCCAAACTTTTCCTGTCCAGAAGCAACTGATGTTCGATTCTCGTCTATCTTCAGGTACGCGGCATGTAAGGTGATGTTCTTGGTGGTCTCCCGGGCCAGAAGATCTATTTGAACCGATCCCTCGAATCTTTGATCTGTGCCATTTAGGTGTGTGAGAATTCGCAGGTTGTAGTGCAGAGGTTCCACGGATCTGGGCAAACGATAATCCTCGTAGGCAGCTCTGATGGAAGGAACCACCAAAACCAGGAAGATCCAGAGACTTGGCTGTAACTGCCACATGATGAGATGCTATAAAGGAAAAGAGATTACTATGGATTCCTTAAAAAGGTATTATAAGCCTAAGCATGACATCTTGTAGGATAACTGGGGATAACCCTAATACTGCCTATTTAGGGAAATAAGGGGTTTCAGTCCCAAATTTCACAGCTGACATGCAGGTAGGCCTTTACTTATACAATATCAGTTTCCCAAATTATTTAGATAGTAGTGATTTGTTTGGAATATGTTTTCGAGGTTTTCCCGTGGTTCGTCCACCACCCAAATTATGTGTTTAGTGCGGGGTGGTGGTTGTAAGTCCAATCCAACCGAATCGCTATGCCCCGCAGCATTTCAGGCACACCGCAACATAAGTCACTTGACAGGGAGTCGGCTGCGTTGGAAAATCGGAGTGATGCAGTTGCTCAGTGGCCTGCGACATCGATACTGCCTGTGGCGCCTCCGCCGCCTGTTGGGCGTGGCATTCGACGAGGGCGGATTCCAGGAGGGCACTCGCCAGGCAGCGGTCACCATGATCGAGGCAGTGCGGCAAGCGGACTGGCCCTGCATCCGGAGTTGCTGCACGGAGCGGGGATCGGCCGATATCTACGGCATGTCCCAGGTGAGGAGTCCCTACTGGAGTTTGGTTCGCTTCCAAAGGGAGCACCTGCGCCATGCCCTTCCCCTGCGAGTGGTACGTCGCTGGATCGATGGTCGCTATTACGTCCTGGTGGACATGCTCTTTGTCGGCCTACGCAACCTCCTGGATCTCGGCTCCGAGCAGGAAAAGGAGGAAATGCTCCAGCGCATTCAGAGTGTTCTAGTGAATTCCCGGATCGACGATCAGTTTGATCCGAAGAACTGCCGCCTGGCAATCGGCGAACTAGTGCTCACCTTCTCCAAGGAACTGGGCCACACCCAGTTGGAAGCCCAGGATCCGCGGGATGTCGAGGGTGAGGATCAGGAGAGCGGCTGGCTGGTGGACTCCTACAAGGTGCACCGCTTCAAGCTGATCAGCTTCAGTCCAAAAACACTGAACCTACGCGTTATTGACTTTCTGAAACCGGTTCAGCCGAAGTAACTCTCACTAAGTCTCCGTTCTGAAGGTGTTGTTATTGAAGCACTCGAAAAATTTCAGTCACGTGCCGTTCTCCGGTTCATCGATCCCTCGTTATAGTCATTAGCATTAATATGAACCCACAATCCACCGACCGTCGCTCGACTCCAGTCCGCAGTAAACTGATCCGCTGGGAAGGCAGCCTGGCATATTTATGGCATGGAGAGGCTTGCTAGCACTTTTAAATTGCTGCGAGTATTTCAATAAATGTGTGTCAGTGTGTCTTACTAAAAACGCGAGGTACGATTGAGTCTGCAATTAGTAGCTGAAATATATAGGTCATATGTGACACAGCCACATGTGCCATAAATAGTACCACTAGGTCTTAATTTGAGACAAATTTCTTCTTTAGTATATGATAGCACATGGTTAATCAAATGCGACCGTATTGGTCTTACGAGTATTATTCTTAAGTATGTTCTTAGTGTTAGAACAGCGGTATTACAAATCCGTTCTTAAATGATACCATAATATACCATTATAATGATACCAAATGGTATAAAGCTACTTTTAAGACTCAAATAGACACAGCTTAGAACCACATATGAAACCATAATGAATAAAATGAAGCAGCTCTTTTGGAACATGATTTCAGCTCCACTTACTACTATTTGCATCTGATAATTAAAACTACAACTGCAGGCAGCCTTTCAGTTTAACCCGTGGCGGAGTACGGATAATTTGTCAAGCTGCGAGCTTTTAGCCCGTGTACGCACATTTACACTTCAGATGGTGTAAGAGTTAACTATTAACTACTGGCAGCCGGAGTCCGGAGTCCAAGGTGATGGGGCACTTGTCCCACTCCGCAGCCAATGGGGGCTGGGAAATCACGGCGTGTCGCTTTCGAATGGAACATAAAAAATTGAGGGCTTAATTAAAAAGCAAAAATGTGCTGCGATTTTCCGCTTTTTTAACGCCATGGCCCGTACCCCTTACCCCTCTACCCATGCCCCAAAAAACAGAGGAAAATGCGAATGCGAAAAACAACACATTTTCCAGGACCATAGTAAGAAGAAGGGAGGAGTAAAAACTACTTGCCGACGACTTTTTATGTGGCGCCAGTTCCTTGGAGGCGAAGGAAGCACTGCCAGCAGTTCCATTTGAAATTTTCCGGGCCTCATGTGTCTTTTTATTTCGCCTCCCTTGCTCGTACAAATTAAGCCCTCACTTCCCTCGCTTTGTTCCCACTTTTTTGGCCAGGCCAAGACCATGACTTTTGTTGTTAATTAAAGTGACGGCTAAAAACATGAAACTCTCAAGTGCTCATTAAAATTGAAATGCGACTGCAGGAACATGCCAAATGTGTGCCAAACAATGATGTTTCGCTTTCAATGCCATTCCATGTTCTTTTTCAAACAGGATAGTTTGCTTCACTCTACACGTGAGTGCGCGAAGGAAAATTTGATAGGTAACTGTGTAAATTAGTTAGGTGTTCTCTATAAATTAGTATATAAACGTGTTCCTCTATTAATTAGTGTATAAATGAGTTTCATCTCCTTAAGCTAGTTAATAAACTGTATACTATTAAAGCAATAACTTCAAGCTACATAACATTAAAAGTAGCATTCATATCCAGTGCTCTTTGGGTGCCGCAGTTTCCGCAGTACTTCTTCACAAATCATTTGTTTGGCCAAGTCCAGTTCGAGGAGTCCACATAAACCAGCGGCAATCCCCGCCCGAAATCAGGGCGATTGCAGTGCTTTAAAGTGCTCCTTGGCAGGCCACATAAATAAATGTTTGCACATTTACTTTGCCGGGCTGCCCTGCTCCTTGGAGTTCCTGCTCCTGTTCCTGCTCCTGGATTGCGGGTGCTGTGTTCGCTCGCTTTGTTGCTCCCAGCACGTTCATAACTCAACTCCTGCTGCAGCCACTGCTCCTGCTCCTCATCCTGCTCCCGCTGCAAGGATGCGATTGTGGAGGTGTTGCTTCCCAGACGCTTTATTTACTTGCAATTCGAAGCGGGCAATCTCGATAGTTTCAATCCGAGGATACGCCCCGCATTGTTGCCCGGCGCTCCGCTGGCGATGATTCTCCGGAGAGAGATTGCCATAACTTTGTATAGTGTAATGGCAATGCAATTGCATGAATTTGGCAGCAGGACGGACGAACTGCACCCATCACGGGGGATCGAGGCCAGTTAGTGGGAGCTCAAATTGCAAGACAAAGCTGCGAGCCCAAGTCAATTTGGCCAAGTCTCACAGGCGGTCAAGGTGACGCAGTGATGCAGTGATGCAGTTGGCCCCACTGAATAGAATCGCTGCAATCACGTACCCAATGGGCATATTACTAGCTGACGAGGATGTGAATGGATTAGGTGGACCCCCAGCACTAGTGGCTGTTCACTAACTGCAATCTAATTCTGAGCTGGGGGTGTCACATTTATCGGCATGCTTTTCTAAAAGGGTAGCAATCGAAAGGAGGGGTAACAAGCTTTTTGCAAACACTTGAACATGCTCAAACTTAATTTACCTCTTTTTAATATTATTTTTTACAATAATTAAAGCATTAAGTTCTAGGGAAATGCAATAGTGCACGCAAAGCATTCTTAAATTATTCACAATGGTAACTACAAGTAGGTTACAATGCATTTCCTTTGTAGCACACCTTTAGACATCTTTATAATTGTTTTTAAAACTCCTCTGCTTTGTATGCTATCTTCTATAAAGAAGTTTATTAAGTTATTACCCATTTGAAGTAAAACTCAGGGTGCTTGGAGCGTTGATCTGGCTATAGGGTCATAAGCTGGGCCGACAATGGCCCGTGCGAGATGAGGTCTGGCTGCATTTTCAGGGCAGTTAGCACAATGTCACGTAGCAAATGCGACAGCGTGGTCAACATAATGAACGGGGCGGCCACCCGCTCCTCCTGGCCCCAAGCCACGCCCACCGCTCCCGCCCCCGCTGCTCCTTTGGGATAAAGAGTGCAGCATGTTGCAGGTGCAGACGGCAAGCCCTTCGCGCTTCCTCCTAACGAGTGCTGCCAGCCTGACTATTTTACAGAGATTTTGCCATTTCAACATTAAAAAAGGAAATTTCATTTAAAAACTATAGTTTTCTGCTTTTTAAAGGTATGAAAAACAATATACATATAGCTTAGAAATACTTTTCAAAAAGTATAATATATATATTTCAGCTTTGGCATTAATCTTCCATGTATATCTTTCATGAGTTACCTACTTTCTTGCACTTCCCAAGATTTCGCACCTGAGAGCACCTCTAGCTGAGGGCAGCACCACGGCTTTGGTGGCATCCATTCGTGTCTGGTGTCCACTGATTGCTCTGGCGGCGATTGCAATAACCTTTGCCCATGTCGACCATGTCACGACAACTCAGCTTCGGTTTTCGGGCCAAAGGAACCCTCAGACAGTTGGCTCCGAAAAATGTGTCGATGCACGTGACATTCGGATGCAATTTGCAATTTGATTTTGTTCCCTGGGGGGGGGGAGGGGGAAAGTGGATGGGAGTAAAGGTCTGGATCCCATCGCCAGCAGGTTGCAGGTTGCAGGTAGCAAGTTGCAGATTCAGATTCGGCTTGTTGCCTAAGTTCAAGGATCAAATTGATTCCCCGTTCGGCAGCAGCAGGTGGGAGATAGGAGCTGCGTCTTTGCATTGTTACACTTGACCAATTCGGATTGCAATTACACACCTGACTGTTTACCGCCCCACCGCCCCCATTTTGAACCTGACTTTATGTGTGCGGAGGGGCAAGGAGTGGGAGCTGGACTGTAGTTATTCTTAGGTGCCAGCTGTGGGACTGGCTGAAGTGGCCGCTTTCTTTGTTGGCGCCATCCCCCCACCACCACACCACCACTACTTAGTCTGTTTATCGTTTGTGCGACGCGCTCCACAATTTGGGGGTTTGTTTGGGGCTCAAGTGGGGAGGGAGACTTCGAGTAAGTAAAAGACAGGCAATTAGAAGACCACCGAATGGGCACTGGGTTAATTGAAGTCCTCCTTATGGCAGTGGCTTATTGTCGAAACTATTCCAGACCATTCTTTCTAAATCTACGAATACTACCACGCACTTTATAACTGCAATCTTAATATTACTATAACTATTTCAAGTATTAGAGGATTTAAATTGCCTAAGGCAAGCATCAATTGGTTCGCATTCAAACCTAAAGCAGCTAGTCAGCAATCCAAACTGCAAGTTTACTTACATTTGCACTCAGGCCCTGAAGTTAAGAGCGCTCTTGTTATCGGATGTGGATATTCCGTTCACCCAGGATGCACAACATCTCCTCCAGGTGGCCTGATTGACCGTCCATGAGTGGCAAATGGTGTTGGGTGTCAGTCAGGCGAAGCACTCCGCCCAATTTCCACCTTCGTCCGCCCAATCCTGGTGCTTGGACGACTGGCTGGGAAACTAATTGGGGAGAATCGAAGCTGGCCCGGCGAAGGCTGTCGGCTGGGTTACATTAGTGTTTCAATCACCTCACATTAGCCACGCTGCTTTGTGTACAACTCAGTCGACCGCAAGATGAAGAAGTCCGGGGACTTGTAAGCCTGGAATCCTCAGAGGATTTCGCACTTCGATCATCTAATTCCTGTTCCTTCCCATCGCCTTAGTCTCTCACTGCTCAACAATCGCGACCTGCTGAAGACTCCGTCCGGGAACTCCATCGTGAACTTCCTGGTGAAGCCCATGAGCGTGGAAATGAACACGGCGGACAAGCTGATCACGGGCGCCAGGCGCCAGCGGATGATGGCGCTCTTTCAGGAGGATCGCGCCTGGGAGGCCGCCGAGTTGTCCCGCTTCGGACTGAGCTGCATCAAGGCTCCGGATTGCTATCCCTGCTGCACTCCCTTCGAGTGCTCCAAAGCCAAGTTTTAGGCCTAAATGTTTTGTGCTTCGTTTATGCCTGCGAGAATTAAATCCATACGTTAGAGAACCTTTCTGGAAAAGCGGATGAAAGTGCGGTTTAAGATACACATTGAAAGCAGGCCATATATTGCAGCATACTCTTCCGATTAGAAGGCCTACCGCAATTCTTTTTAAATTTATTTATTTATTTATTTGTTGTGGCAAAGGTGCTCCTCTTCCCCTGGCCATGCGGTCAACTGTCGGCGGTGTAATAAATTGATTCGGCGGGCCTTGTCTGCGGCCATTAATCTATTTCCCGGGCAGAGGGCCACGCCCCCAGCTGGCTGTGCTGTTCATTGTTTAGTGAATGGCAGGCAAATTTCGGCGCCTTTGTTTCGAGATAAAACCCTTTTTGGGCGGATCGTGTTTTTTCCGGCGATATGGGCTGTTCCCGCTTTTTTTGGCTTGCGGGGAACACAAAACACAACTGATTATGGCGGCAGGCCACTTGGCCGGATTAATTGAAAGCCGAAAGCGGAAAGCGGAAAGTGGAAAGTGGAAGGCCTAAAGCGAAAGACAGGCTTTTTGCTCACTTCACAGTTGGGATTCATTTCGGGTGCGGATTGGTTCTGCGACCGCTCCTCCATCATCATTTGTCATTGTCAGCTAACGGAGTGTGATGGCCGCTCCATTTCGCAATAGATGAGATAAGAGGCGGTGCTGGGGCTCAGCCCCCCGGTTTCGCTCAGTGCACTCGGCTGCACTTCCCGCCTGACTTTTGAGCGTGATTTTCTTTTCCGTGTGCACTCAGCGATGCGCTAATCAAATTATAAATCGTGCCCATTGCAAAGTCGTTCGATGCCATCCATGGCCCATCCATGGCCCATCCATGGAGGCGACATTGTCATCATCAGCCCGGGCAATCATAACTCGCACAAAGGGAAAGCCATCCTGCATTTTTCTACGTCTCTACGTTTCTTTCCCCGCTCCACCCACCGCATCTGCGGCACTTTTTCTGCTCCCAATCGAGGTGCTGTGGCGCCACCATAATGGATGTCGGGGCAAGTGCAGCTGGGTCGGTCCATTTGCACTCCTCGGAACCTTTTTGTTCGATTCGTGCACCCTCTGCCCCTTTTGGGAATAATGAAGATGTCTTCGATTGGGCGGGCAGCTAAATTATTATAATCGATTATGTCTGCAGGCCTACAAGTTCGAAGCTTACTTCATTTTCAAACGCCTCTTAAAGTCACTCATACTGATGGGTTTTTGCATGGAAATGTTTTGCCACCACACAAAGTAGAGGGTATTCCCAGTTTCAGGCACCCAAAAAGGGCGTGTGCACATATGTATATGTATGTTTTTTAATTCATGTATAATGTTTTTCCACGAGTAATCGAGAGGGGCGGAGGTGGTGGGGCAGGGGTATGTGAGTGCAGAGAAGGCGGGTGCAGGTGTTGGCCCCGGAACATTTCACATGGGTCGCATTAAACAATGCCCATTTCTTTAATTAACAATTTTAATTTTTTGGCTGAGCCCTCTGTGTTGCTCTTAATTGGTGTTTACTTTGGGCGGCTTTTGTGGCACGCCCACTTGCAATAATAGAGCTCCATGTTCGGCGATTCCACTTGGTGGAGTGGCAGCTGTCGATGCAGGAGTCTATCCCGCGCCTTTTGAGCACCTTGTAATACCCATCTGGGGATTATCCCACATTCCTGCATTCCGGCTGCCTTTGAGGCGGCATCTTTTTTGCTAATGACTCGAAATCCCATCCAATCATGCAAACTGCTTGGGACTTTGTTTGCGGTTCTCCCCTCCGGCCGGAGATAGTAATTTATTTCTTAAAAAGTGAAATCCATTAACACAAATTCTTTCTGCCTCCCCCTCCTTGCTCCTTGCTCCTTTTTCCATATCTTTATGTCTTGGTCAAGCCATTCACGTGGCTCTTATGTTCCGGTTTTCCGCTCTCCAGCTTTTCCGCTCACCAGCTTTCCAGCTTTTCCGCTGCTGCCGCCTGGCTAGAGGAAAATTGCAATCACCTTTGTGATTGTGTTCTGCTTTTCAGCTCTATCGCTCGGCATTCAACAGTTTTCGCTTTGTGCACTAAAAGTATTAAATTTCTTCAAATATTCTCGGTACATGTGTGTTTGTGTTTGTTTGTACATTTTGCTTGTGGGGGATTCCCCTTTTTTCTACATACTTTGCACACTGACCGAGTGCAAGTCACTTTTGAAAAGTATTCCGTGCGTTTTATGGTATTTTTGTGGTCAAGGATTTGGTTTGAAAGACGTAAATAGTTTTTCTGGCATTCTGATTTGGCATAGTAGCTCTATATGTAATAAAAAACAAAATAAAAGGTGGGCCTACTTGTTAGGAAATACAATATGTGTTTTATAAATGTATGTCTTACAATACATTTATCTTTTTATCTCTATTTTAAATAAATGTTGTATGTGGCATAATACTAGATTTTTCCAAAAGTGCTTATAAATACTGACTCCCGGATTTTCGGTTTAAAGGCACACCAAATGATGCAAGTGAAGCGAATCTCGAACTTTTCAGTTTCAGGAAGTATTTTGAAGTGATCGGTCGCAAATATAGCAATTGTCTGGCCGAGGCTATAGTTCCAAAGTTTATTTAAAAGTGAGTAATTATAAAAATCTGCAGCTGGCGAGGCATTTTGCTGGGAAAGGCGATTCTCCATTAAAAGTGCTGACAAGGTTTTAATCCACGCTACGAACTTTTTTTTGTACTTCCTGCAGACCATGAAGTGGTTGCTGCTTTGCTGCGCACTTTGCGTGGTGACGTCACGTGGCTCCGGAGGGGCTGTCCGGGAAACCCTGGACATCATCCGGCTGATCCAGGATGTCACACACTCCATCCTCAAATCGTGGGATCTGATCAATAAGGTCCCGGTGGCGGAGGTCACCGCCGGCGCCCTGATCTACGCCAATCAGCGCCAGATAATAGGCCAGCTCGAGGAGGTTTCCGGGAATATCCGCAATCTGGAGGAGCAGCAGGCGAGGAACACCGTTCTGACCATTGAGACTCTGATGCGGGAGTTGCAGGACAAGAACCAGTTACTGCATCGGCTCAACCAGTGGAAGGACTTTACCAAGTCCATCAGTTTTCGATACGATCAGCTGGCCGACTACGAACGTAACAAGGATTCGCTGGAGGCCACCACTCTCGTCCAGTTCGCAAATTGGTGCGTTCAACCCAGCTCCTCTTCGCTCTCCTGGCTGCTGCAAGCTCACCACGAGAGCCTGTACTCCGGTGACTCCACTGACCCCATACTGGACTACACGCACTCTTTGCTCTCGGCATTGACAACCAGTTTTGAGAAGTCCCCGGACCAAATGTGTCTGGCCAGGCAGTCCGCCCAGCAGTTCGCCTATCAGCTCTTCTCCAAGGCCACTTTCACGCAGCTGAAGGGCTACAGCTTGATGGAGCTCTCTTGGATGCTGCTGCGCCAAGCCGGTCGCGGAAACTTCACCGAGGAAATGCATTTAATGCGACGGAACCACCAGAAGCGCATCCAGCAAGCACAGCGGGTTCTCCAGCAGGTCATGGCTGACAGCAGCCGGCTGTACTGGCGTTGCGATCCCGGCAAGAACGAGCATGTGGAGGGCAAGACCTATCACCGTGTCACTCGTCTGCTGCAGGGCTTTGTGGAGAACGAAATCAACCTGAATCCGAACCAGAGCTGCGGCAGCAGCTGCCCAGACTACCATGACACCCGCTCGAGCGGCTGCTACCAGCCGGAGGAGGAGTTCTGTGGCCAGCAGCCCGCCTGCAAGGGAAGGCTCTACAACTGCAACACCATCGAGTCCGACATCTCGGTCTGGTCACAGGATTCCGGTTCCGTGTCTTCAAGAAACACCTGAACCTGGAGGTGCGTTTCACTTCCTTCAACTTCTCCACCGGTCAACTAATCGAACCGCAGACGACGAGCTTTTGGCTGGGCAATCAGAACTCGCATCTCGAGGGTGAGCGCAAGCGATTGATTTTGAAGGAGAGCGACTTGCCCACTGCCTCGGAGTTGCCATCGCTGCCGCTGTCCCAGGACAACCAGTACATGGATTTCGTCAGCTTCAGCCAACTGAAGGATGCGGCCCAGAACACTTTTCCCTACGTGGATGTGCAGGAGGTGGTACCCCAACAGGCAGTGCCACTGGCCGGGCTGGGAATCTACTACAAGGGACGTCCCGGCTACGGCGGCTTCTTTGCCCCCAAGGTAGTGACATACGATTTGTCCAAGAAATTGCTGGACCCTCGTGAAAATCTATATGTTGATAATTTTACCCATTAAAAGTAGACTAAGAACACATATGGTTTATATCAAATCCATTTTTAAAAGCTCATCTCGTTGTGAGACCAAACTTATTGTAATCTTTACATTGATAAATGATATATAATAAAATGCGTAAACAGAACCGCTTTCAATTTCAAATTCGGATTTTAATCTAGCAACCATTTGTGCTTTTCATTTGAGTGAAGAAATCGAAGTATTTAACTATTTCACGCGTATTTCACGCAATTCGAATAGCTAACAGTTCGCGCGCTGTTAACAGCTCTGTTAGCCTGGCAGCGGCGCAACAGCGGGAAATCCCTAGCGCCACACCACAAATCCCCCAGTCGGCGGCTTGATCTCTGTGACATTGAAGTTGCGATTGAAACCGAAGCTGTTAACCACATGTTATCTGGGTTATTGCGACGAGGCGTCCAACCAGCACGGTTCACTCAGCTTCTCGGCGAAGATCTCTTACGCGGCGCAGCGGCACTCCACTCCCAGATACGCAAGATGGACGACATTGCTCTGGACGCGGCCAAGAAGACGGCGGCCCGCACGGCTGTGGATCAGTGGGTGACGGAGGACACGAAGATTCTGGGTATTGGCAGTGGGTCCACTGTGGTGTACGCCGTGCAGCGCATCGCGGAGCGCGTGTGGAAGGAGGGTGAGCTGACGGACCTCATCTGCGTGCCGTCGTCCTACCAGGCGCGCCATCTGATCCTCGACTATAACCTCAACCTGGGCGATCTGGACAGGAATCCCAACATAGACGTGGCCATCGACGGGGCCGACGAGGTCGACCGACACATGGTGCTCATCAAGGGCGGCGGCGGCTGTTTGCTGCAGGAGAAGGTGGTGGCCTCCTGCGCCAAGCACTTCATCGTGGTGGCCGACTACACAAAGAACTCCATCCGTCTGGGGGAGCAGTGGTGCCGCGGAGTGCCCATCGAGGTGGCCCCAATGGCGTACGTGCCCATCAAGCTGCACATCGAGGCGCTCTTTGGCGGCGAGGCTTCTCTGCGGATGGCCAAGGTGAAGGCGGGACCCATCGTCACGGATAATGGCAACTTCCTGCTGGACTGGAAGTTCATCGCCAACCGGGAGTACGACTGGGATGAGGTCAACCGCGCCATCACCCTGATTCCGGGCGTCCTGGAGACGGGTCTGTTCGTGAACATGGCCACCAAGTGCTACTACGGCATGGCCGATGGCCAGGTCAAGGTCCAGAATAAATAGTTGCAGTAGGGTTTCTTGAGCGAAGTTGGGGGATCGCTTTTTGCATTTATCTTTCACCGAATTGTTCCTTAAATTTAATGTTTGCCATTTGAAAAGAATTTAAATACATATTGACTTATTACCCAACAAAAACGATGATTTTATTAATATCTAATTAGTACATGATATATGTTTCATGTAGTGGTTTATTCAGTTTCTTCAATGCGTGTACAAAATCGAAATTCGTCAAAAGTTCCCCAAAAGGTGACCTATAAAACTGAAATCACGCACATATAGATAACTCCATATCATTTCAATAATCTGCGTTCTTATTCAAACCCTCCTATTCGTTGTTTAGCCCTTAACTTCAATAGGTTCCACTACAAATACATTAGTCAATGGCGAATGTCAAGGCGTAAACGTAGTTCACATGCGCTTTGTATACTTTTGTCTCGAATTGCGGCCACAAAAATAAATAAACATTAAATAAACTACACCTAGAAGGCCTTCTTGGTCCGCCCAGGGAGCAGGGCCTCTTTCAGATACTGGAACAGGGACAGCAGGCCCTGCTTCTTGTTCCGCGAGAAGTAATTGCTGACCACATCCGGACTGCGCCGGCTCTGATCGCTGACGGTGGTGGGCAGGACACTGTCATTCGCACTCAGCGAGACGAACAGGGCGAAGGGCACGATCCACAGGCAGATGGTAAAGTAAGCCAGCACCTGCAAGTACAAATTGAACTTAAGCTCTGAAGTATAAGCCCTTGCTGGGGTTCAATTCAAGTGCTATGTAAGCAAACTGATACAATTTGATGTAAGCAAGCAATACAATACAATGCAGTTTATATCATAGCAATATATTATGTTTTGCAGCAATGTGAGCAAGAGCCAAAAACATGAATACATCGAAACAAGCCCAAGCTATATAATATACGCAGCGAATGTGCTTTCCATGACTAATGATTTATGCAATACACAAGGGGATGGGCTCACCTGGGTGAAAGGCACATAGACAGTGGTGAAGTGCTGGAATGCCAGGAAGTGATTGACCACCAGCATGGCCAAGGAGCCCAGCAGCGGCAGCGAGAGCAGGCGCACAAAGGGGAATCCACCCATGATGCCCAGGTGGAAGCCCTGCGCCACGAATCCGCAGATTATGAGGCTCCACGGCAGGTCCTCGAAGAGCATCAGCAGGATGTAGACGAAGATTGTGAAGCTGATCAGGAAGAGGATGCACTTCCTCGCCGCCGTCGTGTACTCCTCGGCCAATTCCGCCAGATAATATAGACCAGCCACTGGAAAAAAAAACCAATTGCAGACGTTGCAATTTAACAAGTCTAACTACGAGGAGACAGCTCACCAATTGATAGGGTCAGGAACACGATCTGTATGCCCATAGAGACCCAGCCCAGTAGGTACAGGAAGGCCATGGTGCGTACTTCAGCCGGAATCGAACGATATATACGCAGATATATACGGCTGAAATCGGCCGACAAAACAAAACAATCCGATTAGTGTGGCTGGCTCAGGGTAGCTGGAAATACCACACTCTTTATCAGCTCGCCCAAAAGTGGTCACACTAATGCGCAGAGTTGCCAGATATTTATTTTTCAACGTTTTTTCAAATATTTATTTTTTTTTAATAAGAAAATCAGGACCGAAATCTTTAAGCAAACTAACTTATAAGCTTGGGCTAATAAAAGATTTATTCTTTATAACACTAGCTTGTAGAGGTCGTTGTATCACTTCATGCGATTATACAAATATGTCTCGTTTCGTTTGTCGTATATCAAAGCCAAATATTTTAGAAAGCAACCGTGTCATATTCCATCTGAAGCTATCAGTCTAGACTCAGCCGTTGATATCCTGTAATTTGTCCAGATTTTTCGAAAAATCTGTAACTTCCATACTCTCAAGTGCAAAAATGTTTTGTGCCGGAATACTGCAGCGTAGACTGAGCGTGGGTCTTACTCAAAAGTGAGTTGCGTTTGCCAATAAGACGTTTCTATAACTTCCAATTCGAATCCCCAAAGACTCAGCTGGACGCCCAAGAAACTCTACTCTGAGGAGAAGAAGCCCCCGAGTGTTTTCCTGTGGGGCGGCGGACTAGGCAAGCTGCAGGGCGGTCTGAAGGAGGAGGAGTACTTCATTTCGTTAACCCAGAACCTCATGGACAAGATGCGGGACAAGAAGGACCACGGCGACTACTTGCCCAACTGGGATGAGTTCCAGAAGACCCTGGACCACGCCTCTCTGGGCAGCACTACCTCCATGAACAAGCACAAGAATTTGCTCGAGGAGGCCTTCTTCCTAAACGAGGTACCTAAAGTCCGAGTTCCAATTTCAAATACACTTTCTTTACATTCAGACCGCAGATGATTTCAAAGTACTACACGACCGTGCTCAAGAAGACCCCAAAGACCTCAAAAATGCCACAGAACTGGAACATAAATTAAATCCCCAGAACACCAAATAGTTAATTGTTTATGTTAATTGCCATCCACTTATTCCTTCAGGCGCATCATCATCAAACTTATCCACATGGCACGGCTCAATAAAATTGTTAGTTGCAAAGTTTAACCACATTTAACATAATAGAATTTCTAGCTTAATCTTCCTTCTTTTAGCAATAAAAACCTATTGGGGTGTGTGAATTAAAATGTAAGTTTTTTGCCCCCAAGAAGAAGTGATTGTTTCTATTTCCGTCCCCACTAAGTATTTATAGCTGCGCTCATGTCCAATTTTCAGCAGTTTGTTTTCACAAGTCGGCGAAATCGCAGTGGCAAATCATCCCTTATATATAGCTTAACTATACTATATAAACCGATTCTATAAAGGCAAACATGTTTACACTGCGCCGATTCAGTCAGCGCTGGTATCCCAAGCAGATTCAGTAGGTTTCGCGAATTGGAGCGCAGTTGCGTAAGATTCTAGAACCGTTTTCGAATCCCATTGCAGGCACTTGAAAATGTCGCAGATCGGAGAACTGGGCAGTGGAGCCGGCAAGGGGGGCGGTGGCGGGGGATCCATTCGGGAGGCGGGCGGATCCTTTGGCAAAATGGAGGCTGCCCGCGAGGAGGAGTTCTTCCATAAGCAGGTAATGGAATCTTACTATCTTACCACACTACTTTCCACAGAAACTAATGCTAACTAGTTTACCTGCAGCAAAAGGAGCAGCTGAAGAACCTGAAGACGAAAACGGAACCCAAGGCACCAGAGGCTCCCAAGAAGTGAGCCCAACCAGGAGTGTGGAACTCCACTAGCTTAACTATTACATGACTGCATTGTCTGAATTGTATTTAATGGGAATGGTACTCCAAATATAGCGCACGCATTAAGTTTATTTGGCCTCTGGCTTTGTATTGGAGGCATGATAACTCCCATCCCTGATCAGCTGATCGCCCCTGGGGTCACCCACTTGAAGCCCAAGCTTTCCCCAGACCGCTCCACTTCCATTTGTTTACGAACAGGGCTCCAAAGCGAAGCAGCCGACTGATAAGAGCGTGGTAGTGTAAGCACAGCTGATAACGGACAGCGGAGAGGCGACCTACTGATGCCTGGACAGCGCAGGCAGATGGAAACAGTTCGCACCGGTTCGCACGAGTGTGCAGTGGATGATCCAGCAGCGGGAATGGCAGCCACGATCCAAAACAGCCTGAAGGTGGCGCTGCGAAAGCGCATTAAGGATGCACTGAAGGGCATCGACGCGGAGGCCATCGCCCGGCAGTCGCAGGCCGTCACTTCCAAGGTAACACTTGGCTGGCCCTTAAGGTTATCACTAATCTGGAATCGGCTATCACTAATCTCGAATCGCACAGGTGCTGCAAAGCGAAGTCTTCCGGCAGGCGCAGCGAGTGAGCATTTACCTGAGCACCGCCTCCGAGTTGGACACCACGGCGCTGATTTCGGAGATGTTCCGCCTGGAGAAGATGGTCTTCGTGCCCACCTACGAGGGCAGCAGGATGAAGATGGTGCGATTGCGCGGCATGGACGAGTACGAGAGCCTGCCCCTGACCAAGTGGAACATCAAGCAGCCGGACTTCAAGGAGGCGCGCGAAGATGCCATGACCAATGGTAAGTGGAGCTGGAGATTACCCCAGGGCTCCTTTTAAACCGATACTCGTTTACCGCAGGGCACGGCATCGATCTCTTCATCGTGCCCGGAGTAGCCTTCACCCGCTGCGGAGCTCGGATGGGCCATGGAATGGGCTACTACGACAAGTTCCTCAAGCAGCACGCGGATAAGTATCCGCACAAGAAGATCTCGCTGATGGCGCTGTCGCTCAACGAGCAGATAGTCAGCAACGAGGAGCTGCCCATGGAGTCGCACGACGTCCGTTTGCACAGTGTAATTACGGAACATTAACTTTGAGCTTACATACAAAGTGGGAAAATACAACGAACTAATACAAAGTCAGCACAATCAGCACGTTAATAAGTAATGGAATTCAACTGCCCAGCCAGCATCCATCTGGTTCTTAGGATCTAGTTCGTTTGCTGAGTGTACGGGAAGTGTAATCGAGAACCGGGATGGGCTGCAACGTCCTCCTATCTCAGGTAGGATGGCCTGGAACGCAGACCTCGTCCACGCGGCCGTCCACTGTAGTGGGGCGACGAATAGTGCGAATCGCTGCTGCTGAAGTGGGAGTCCGCGGCAGACCGATAGGATCCGGAGGACTCTGCCCAGCTAGAGGGCGAACCAATGCGCATTAGCTTCTTCTGCCTGTTGAACGAGTAAAATAGCCCATTAGCGACATCCAACAAAGTGGTAATTGTGCACTTCACCTGAAGGCAGCTGCTGCCGAGATGCGAGATCCCCGATTGCGTCCCACCCGGGAGCCTCTCAGCATGGAGGGTATCTTGTTGTAGCCGGTGGGTCCTGTGGGCTGGGCGCCACAAGTTTCCAGGGCCAGGAAGTCATCCACGTGTAGGGATGGCGGTCGTGAGGTGTTGGGCGGTCGGGAGCGGAACAGATCTCCCCTGGAGGGTGGTGGCCGAGCAAAGCCACGACCTCTTACAGACGAAACAAACATCTTCTTTTCGGGTCGACCAGTAGCGGGTTCCACCTCCACTCGGCGCGTGCGGAAACAAGGCGCCGTCGGCGTCATCTCCCGATTGGATTGGGGCGAGCCGGATAAATTCATGACCCGCTTGCTATCGCCAGCCACATTCAAGTCCGGATTGAGGCACACATTTGCCAGATCCGTGAGATCGCAGGCAATGCGCTCGTAGATCGGCTCGTTCATGTCTTCGATCAGTTCTATGGGCAGCGGGTCCAGCCAGTACCGAGCCGTAAGTTGGGCATTCTCGGCGGTGGCACAGAATCGCGTAAAGATCGGACGCGCCTCGTACTGTGTGACAATGCCCTCGGCCTGTGGCAGGAAGGGTTCCACAGTCAGAGAGCCACTGCAGCTGCTGGCAGATGGATTGGCTTCTCCCTCAGGATCTGGTGGCGTCTCCGTACTGATTCCGGCCAGAACCTCCTGCTTGGAGGCCTGCAGCAGAATCAGTTGCTTAAGGTCGCTCAGCGCCGCCTCATTGGCCACTGCCTTATGCTTCTCCATGACGGTGAGAATGCGACTTAGCACCGGTGGCTTAGCCAGCTCAATGTCCTGGAACTCCACCAGCTGGGCGAGCTCTGTGGCTCCCAGTTTCAGAGTGCGGTGTGGCATGGCCGACATGGCGGGCGGCGGTTCAATTTGGGTCAGAGAGCGCAGCAGCAGGATCAGAGATTCGATGTTGGCATTGTACTCCACCGTTTCGTTGTGAAGGATCACGCGCTCCATCCACGCCTGGAACTCGGTGATCTTTTGCTTCAGCAACTGCGCCAGATGGTAAAAGGTGAAGCTGGCGAAATAGATAATATTAGATATTATAAACTTTAAAACCGCAGTCATACTCAAAACTTACTCGTGCTCTGTGAGGATGACCAGATTGCGCACCGCTAGAATTGAAATCCCATGGGTGACCTCCACGCTTGTCAAGTTGCTAAAGACTGCATCGATGATTCGCGGAATGAGTTCCTTGGGTGGCAGTGCGGCAGCCAGATTTAATGCGGGCGCAGCCGTACTCTTGTGCGAGATCAGCGAAATACCCGAGTCTAGGAAGCTGTCCAGAATGCGATGGACAGCCTCCTGGCAGTTGGATACCACGTCGTTAAACTCGTTCAGTGCCAGCAGCGACTGGAAGAGTTCCCAGAATTTTCCGGAAAGTATGGAGAGCATGGAACTCTTTAAAGGAGCGAAGGCACACAAGCGAGTGGAGAAACGAAGCAGCCGTTCCAGGTTGGTGGTCGGAATGCAGTTGGATGTCTGGTACTCATTGCACAGCAGTTCCGTGATCGTCTTCGCGATTAGCAGCGTCATGTTGGGCGCCAAGTCAGACAGTTGCATGCAAACT
This sequence comes from Drosophila santomea, assembly GCF_016746245.2. Lineage (NCBI taxonomy): Eukaryota > Metazoa > Arthropoda > Insecta > Diptera > Drosophilidae > Drosophila > Drosophila santomea. Next base: position 20,738,470 of record NC_053017.2, read on the forward strand.
CGCTGCAGTAGTTCGGACAGCTGCGGAAAACTGGACGGAGCAAGTGCCTCCACCAGCTTGGCGATCTGTCCGCTTTGTGGATGCAAGTGGGCGGACCACAGTTTCCGCTCGGTGATCAAACGCTGCTTGTGCTGTTGCTGCAACTGGTCGCAAAGCGGCTGGGGCATCGGCAACGGGAGCGGAAGCAGCTCCGCCAAAAGTTTCAGTCCTGCACGAAAGAAGTTATAAGATGATGTGCATGGTTTTTGTAGTCAAGCTTACCAGGAATGAAGTGCGCGGGACCATCGACATTCTTAAGCACCTCTCTGACCATCAGGGTCCACAGTGACTTGTGCAGCGACTCCTCGTCTTGTTCATTCGGCTGGGTGTAGGCCAGAAGGGTCTGGACGACCTCCATCTTGCACTGTTCCACCTCGGGACCGGCCTGACAGCGCGTGGGAAAGTAGTAGAGCAAGTAGTAAACTTTCACCAGGTGATCTATGGCTGTGAGGTCTTTGTAGGTGCCATCTCTGCACAGAATCGCGTAGGAGAGCAGCTCCCGGAGGATCTGCAGCGTGGGCAGCATGATCTGACAGCAATGGACTCCCTGGATGGTCATCAGGGCTGGAGCGTGTGCACCCGGCTGCTCAAAGTATGCGCATAATCGCTCCATGATCTGAATACAAAGCTGGACGCCATCCGCCGCGTACAGCTGCAGGGCCACGAACCTATGTTTCAGCTCCTCGGTCACAGGAGGAGCTTTTTGACCGGCAAGCGGCTTGCTTATGGCGAGATATCGCAAAATCCGCAGGGCCATAATCAGGTCTCCGGGGAATGTGGTCAGGTAATCCAGCGAGCGGCCTATCACCTCCACCAGCGGCATTATGTCATCATATACAAACACATTGATAGCCTCGAGCGGTTTCATGTACACGTACATCTCCTGCAAGACGGCCGACACCGAGGGCTCGAAGGTCTCGTGGTTCTTGGCCAGCTCCAGGATCACACCTCCATGTTCGATAAGGTAGTCCAACTGCTCGCAATAGCGGACGCAAGAGTCCACCATGTCCACGGCATAGCTCAACACCGGGCTCTTGTACTTCGTGCCCGGTGAGCTCAGCTGGCGTTGCGTCTGAAGGCGCTGCTCCTTCTTGATCAGATCCATGAAGATCTTGAGATTGTTATTCAAGCCCAGCACCTCCACGGTGTGCTGCCGTCCAGCAGGATCGCACGTTTGCGAGTAAATGGCATGCATATGAGTGGCCAACTTGACCGCATCGTATTCGGGAGCCGCGGCAGCGTAAGCGATGGCATCCAGGTGGTACCGCGTCTGCACCTTGTACGACATTTCGATACCCAATCTGGCAAGGCGTGGCAGCACTGGGCGAAGGATCGGCCTGGGCCGCACTTGAGGCGCAGCAGCTGGAGCTGGAGGAACGGGAATCGCGGCTGTAACTGGCTTTCCCTCCTCGTCTGCCGTTGTTGGAGTTGGCTTCTCGCCTCCAGCCTCCACAGCTTCCTTTTCGACCTCCATTACTTTGTCTTCTGAATCCGACTTCTCTGGCTTCTCCTCCTTCTCCTCTGGGTTCCGAGGAACCTCATCTAGGCCCAGCAGTATGGCCACAATCGTCTGCGTTACAGGAAAAGCATCATCCACGAAGTAATCAATGCCGACATGCGAGCGCAAAAGGGTATGCATCAAATCTAGCATGCTTAGATATGTCGTGGCCGGCAACTCCTTGCAGTTTCCCAACATGACCAGCAGAGATTCCGCCAATGAGTTTTGTCCCAAGTAGGACTGAAGGGCATTTCCGAAGCTGCGCTGAGCCGTGGGATCGGTCACCACCTCGAACTTCTTGGACACAGGCAGAAAACGGCGCGGCTGCAAGTAGCTCAGCTGGCTGGAAAACAATGCGTCCATCAGCATCTCGAAGGTAAACTCAATTTGCTGGCAAGTTATCACTGTGTCCTCCATTTGGTCGCGATTACCAGGTATGATTATTCGGTCCACAAAGAGGCGACGGCACCAGATCTGTATACTCTCGAGGCCTTCCCACAAATGTAGTTTCTTTAGGATCGCCTGCAGTGCGTACTTCGTTCTTGTCAGCTTGGCTGTCTTGATGGCTTCTACAATCATCTGATAGCCGTTGTTTTTCGCTCCCATGAAGTGTTCAATGCCCATCCTGGTGTCCAGCAGGGCGTAGACGGCTTTAAGAAGCTGCAGCTTGATGGACAGAGCCATGTACGGTTCGTGATACAGCCGGAATACCGCCTCGAATGTATCAAATTTGTGTTCCTTCAACAAGTGCTGGAAGAGATCCTCGCTACTGCCCAGAAGTTCAGCCATTCGGGCACCCAGCTTAATATGACGGATCTTAAAAGCAGGCTGTGGCTGCATGCATGCCGCCTGGAAGCTCAGGGCAATCTGCAGCACATTAGCCGCCTGGCGCAGATGTACCTCATCGTTTCCGAAGAACTGCTGCAGAACAAAGTTCCGCCTTCTGTAGTGCTGGGCTAAGTAACCCAATTGGTTATTCAGTTGCTCACCCAAGTACACAAATTGCTCCCTTTCGTCCACACTAGCGCCATGTTCCTCGCTGAAGGCTGCCACATTCTCACAACGGGTTTGCAGCACCAGCTTCTTAAAGAGCAGCTTCAGAGTTTCCAGCTCCTTGCTGAAGTGGGCAGCCATGTCCCCTTCAAAGACCAACAGAGGCTTCTGCCATGGCTCGAAAGCATCGATGGCCGGAGGAGCAGCGGCTGCAGCAGCCTCCAATTCCCGCTCGTACTCCGCAATGGCAGCCGCATCCACTGCATCGTCCTCCTCGTCGTCGCCGATGATCTCGTCGTCGCTGAGAATTGGCTCAAACTGCTCTTGCGGCGTGCATGATCGGTCTTCATCGTCGCGATCCCGATCACCACGATGCAGTGACTCAGAGGAGTGCCGGTAGTGCGATGACTGCATCTTGTAGTGAGAGCGCGAGTCCTCATCATCGTAGTCCATTGTGTCAGGCGAACGCGGACGTGTCGGTGAGTCTATCGATGCAGGCGGGGTTCTGGGCCACTTGTGCTCGTCCACATCGGAGCGGGATCTCTCCGAGCGCTTGCGACGCGACCGATGGCTGGAGTATTCCGGTGAACGCGACCAGTCCCTGGAGCCCTTGTCGCGGGAACTGCAATGAATGGTTTGTGATAAGATTGAATTTAATATAAAGAAGAGTTAACCACTTACCACCTGATGTACTCCCTGTCGTTGCTCTCCGAATGTGTGTGCGATCTTCTGGGCGGCGGCGGTGAGTGATCCGTGGAGTGTGTGGACCGACGCAGTCGTCGCATCTCTCGCTGCTCCTGCTCCTCGGCGTGCTGGTGGTAATGATCCCGCGACATGCCGTACTCCATGTCCTCCGGATCGTAATCGCTGACATTGCCCTTGTGAGCGGTCAGCAGTTCGGCCGGCATTGGCTCCTGCCACTCATCCTTCAGCACATCCTCCTGGAGGAGCACCTCGCCACTCAGGTTGGTTATCTCCGGACCGACGGGCTCGCAGGGAAGCGTCGGACTGGCAATTGGCTCCGTCACCGAGTTGGTAAAGATGCCGTAGATGGCCAGTGTGATGGTGCTGTACCAGCCGCGCAGCACCAGGCCGTCGGTGACGATCTTCTCCTGCGAGCAGTCCAGATGAATGCAGTCGTTCTGGTTGTACCGCAGCAGGCCGAGGTTCTCGAATGCCGACGCAGCCGGCATACCCAGGTCGTTGACGAAGAACTCCAGATCGAACTTGGAGGGATTGGTGGCGCCCAGGCGAACGCCACCGGGAAAGTCCGCCTGAACCCGGGCGCCCAGGGGAATGATTCGCACCTGTGTAATGAAGACCGGCTTGGGAAACTGCACCAAATCCAAATTTATGTCCTATGAAGAGACGGTGGTGGGGGTTAGCGAGTACTCCGCGTAGAGGCTTCTCTAGGCACTTACCGTCACTTCCTCGTGCGAGAAAGTGTCGAAGAACAGCAGCTCGGACCCGTCGTCTACATCGGCCATGTTGTGTGCTTAATTCGTGTCTTTTTCAGCAAAATCGTCTATAGTCTGGTAGTTTTATTTATTTTCCGCAACTGCTAGGGATGGAACTGAAATCGATGAATACTCGATACCATTGTCTTTGGTAGGGGTACTGAACACGGCATGCGGAAGAAAATTTTGGAAGTTAAATCTTATCAAAAAACTAAGCTTGTCTACGTTAAGTAATTTGCGGAAAACAATAAATTACAAATTAACGTCACCTTCGGCTTATTTTTGAAAGTTAATTGGATCTGTTCCTAATTTTTGGAAATTTTTGTTCTCAATGGTTTTTTCCAAAATTGTGAGTCAAAAATCCATACAAACCATAGGGTTGGTACTTATACAGGAAAAATCACTGATTTAGTGTATGTTCGTTTCCCTTCAATGGACACAAATTGTATGATGTATGGTTACCATCAGTTCAAAATTAACTTCTAAAAATAATTCAAACTTAACTAACTTTTGTCAATAGAAACTCGAATTTTAGGTAAAGTGTGACCGAGCCAAAACGTAGTAGTGAGAACGAGCTGGCATAAAAATATACCACATGTATATCGATAGTCCCGTACTGGGTTATCGTTAAGGGAAATGTTTTAGTGACCGGCTGCAGAGAAAAACGCGGATTTTATTTTATTTCTCTGTTTTGTGTATTAAGTCAGCCAGATTCGAGGCCGAATATTGTCCAACCAGAGCCCGACTAGCGAACTGTGTTGAAAATGAGAAATTTCACTGCTTTCTGTAAGTTCTAGATTCGCAGTGGCGCTTGAAAACACAACCACGTGAAATCCAGCAACAACAAGTCTGCGGGAACATGAATTTGGACGACTTCTCGGACTTCAATATAGATCAACTTCTGGGCCCAACCGCCCCGTTGCAAGATGGCCTGGTGGCGCCGTACAAGCAGGTACCGCTGCCCAGGATCAACCAAGATGTGCGCGCCAAGCGAAGCCGGCTGTCCGAACGGATTGCCCAGAACGACGAGCTGATCCGCCAGGTGAAACAGCTCCAGGCCCAAAACAAACAGTTGGCGGACCTGCAGCGCACCGCCCAAGAGGTGACGGATCTGTACCAGAAGGAAAAACAGCAGAGGATCGAGCTGGAGAAGCGCGCCAAGCAGATCGGCGAGCGTTGCGGACAGCTGGAAAAGGAGTTGGACGCACAGGTTGGGAACTGCGAAAATCTGCAGGAGCAGCTGCAGATGCGAGGTTTGCCAGTGGATTCGAAGGATGTGCTGTCCATACTCATGCAGTTGGCCCAGCGACTGGGCGACGATTGTGGGCTCTTGCGGCGTGAGCAGAACATTATGAAGAAGCTAAAGGAGCACTGCAAAACGATAGACGTAAGTGTGCCCACGCCAAAGAGTCCCAATCCGCGGAACAAACGGAAAGGCCATCAGCCCGTAGTCAACCAGTCCACGCAAACCGACGAGGAAGCCGCCAAGGTCAAGCCCGTACTTTGTTCCGTTGCTGTGCAGGTGGAGGGTCTGATAGAGACCCGCAACCAGGGCACGCAGCACAAAAACACTACCACCACCCGGGGAACCACTACAGCCTCCTTCATCAAACATCACGATGTGGGCACCTGCTTTCCTGAGCCCAAGCCCCTGCCAAATATCCGGCAAATACTTGATGAAATGCTGTCGTGGCGGGATGATATTGTTATTGAACCCATGAGCCCGCTGAGCGATCTGCAGCAGGAGTTTGAGTTGGAGGACATACCAGCCAAAGCGAGTGTGGCGACCTGCACCACTCTGTGTGATATACACCGCGAGATTGACTTCATTGCCGACCTAACGACACAAATCAAGGTGTCCGCCTCGAGGCCGCCCTCACGAACAATGCTGGATAGTGTGAAGGAGGAGGCCAGGTCCTCCAGGGAGCTCGCCAAGGAGTTGTTCAACTTTCTACCTCAAAACCAAAGCTGCCTGACCAATATGCCGCCGCAGGCCTTCGAGGAGCTGTGGCAGGTGTTTGGCCAAATGGTGCTAGCCCTGCTGCAGAGGCGCTCCAATCCGTCCGTGGATATGCCACCCAGCGTCAGCCAGGCGGATTTCACCAACTGGTTGTATGAGCTCTATGAGGGCACGCAGAACCAGACGGAGCAGACTTCCAGCGGAAGCACCAAAAAGAGAGGTAGACCCATTCCAAACGCTTCAGTAAGGGGTTTAATTACGTCCACATTCCTTTTAGATTTCGCCACTAGCACTGAGTGCATGGATGCTGGAACGGATCCGATCATTGAGTCGCCAAACATCAGTCACGGAGGACATGTAACTCCAATTCGCCTGCCCTCCAAGCCCAAAGAACGAAAGCGGAAATCTAAAAAGCGCAAAGCGTCTGCTACAGCGAAGTCGATGGCCAAGCGAAGCTGTCTGGAGATGGAGACAGTACATCTGGAAACAAGTAAAACATTAGAAGTAGAGCATGAACAAAAGCCGGAAACGGCAATCCAATTCTTAAGCAATTTGGAAACTTTTAACATGGCCAACTGTGATAATCTCGAAATGGAACTGGATGAGGAAGAACTTTTTTTGCTTCAGTTGACGTCCAACGCGGAAAAGAAAGACAATGAAGAAACTAGTAGGGCCCAGGCTACCGAAGGCTTGGAAAGCCCTGCGCAGAACTCTAAATTCCTGCTGCCAGAAAATAAAAATCAAAATCATTTGCCTGCTGTCCAAAAAGAAAGAGATTCGTCTTTAAAAGAATATGACGAGGAACTTGATAAAACTGAAAAGCTCTTGGATAAAAGAACATTTGAGATAAGGGAAAATATTGGGAGCCCAACAGAATTGGCCCCAAATAAAGATATTTCATCGTATCCATTTTCTTTGGCAGAGGATAGAATAGATTCCTCAAGTGAACCAAACGAAATTGAGGTGAATGCTTCAGAAGACTCTGAATCACACTTGGATAAAGGTGTCTCCAATTCGGAGAACCTAAATGATGGAACAGTCATGGAGTTGATACCCTTCAAAGAGCCAAAAAGTTTTTTAAACAAAAAGGATGGCGAAATGTTACCGACTTCAATAACGGGTCTATTTGGTAGTGATTCAGATATGGAATCCGAATCCAGCGTAGAGCAGATGGCTTCCGAGCTAAGTGATTCGGAAGAATTTGATGATAGCGAAGAGGAGTGCATATCTGCGGATGAGCAAAGCAACACCAAAAACCGAAAGAATAATTCCCTGTTCGGCAGTGAATCAGAATCGGAAGAAAACGAGGAACGTGGGATGGAAGCTGCTGTTACCGAAGCAGAAGAAAAGCTAGAAGAGAAGGAATCAGAACAGAAGTCATCGGCTGTGGTTCCCGCAGAATCATATGAAGAACCTTTATTAGCTAAAGCGGATTTACTGACCATAAAGCAGCCTTTGATCGTTGAATATCCGGATCCAATAGTTAAATCTTTAAGCAATGAGCAGCCCACAAGTAGTTGTGCCACGCCAAACTCAACAGATGAATCCGAAGATGAGCACGGCCTAGTTATCGACGAACAAATCTCTACTAGGCAGCCTGAGGAACAGCCTACGCCCGTTCCCGTAAAACGAAGGAGAACGCAAAGTGAGATGAAAGCCTCTTCGCCCTCGGCGGAAGTTCGTTTGACTCGTCAGAAGGCGAGGCAACTGCTAGTTGAACAGAAAACCTGTCCAGAAAAGGGTATTTCGCTCGTAGAACAAATAAGGAATCAACTTAAGCAAGCAATTACTAGATCGGAGCCTTTGAGAAAGGATTCGACTCCTAATTTGAAACCACTAGAGCACGAAGAGCTGAAAGCCAGGCAGCCAGATATAAATCTAGAGCCTTTAAAGCTGTCCTGTTCAATTAGCGAGGAGTCGCCAGCCTCGCCATCTTCGGAGTCAATAGACGAGCTTGACCATCAGCCCATCGAAATTCCTCTGGAGCAAGCTGCTTGCACTCGGGAAGATGACCAACCCATGTCGATCGTGCAACATGTACTTAAGATGGACAAGGGTCTGGAAAAGCTTAAGAAAGAAAATAGGAAAACTTTGGGAAAGTCGCAACCCCAATTGTGCGCCTCAATAGGCAAATATCTTCAGGAGAGCATGCAGCTGGAATCCAGCTGCAGCGACTTGGCCTTGGAGATCTACAAGGTGACCAAGAGTGAGGCTGTAATCGTGAATGCTTTGATAACAGTTATCTGCAAGATCGGCGTAGATGATGGTCCAGTGGAACGTCTACTGAATGCATTGAAGTATTTAAACTTCTCGCAGAGATTTTTGGCTGAACTGGAGGAGCGCCTATTCCGCAACCCCAAAGAGCGACCAGCCACCGAGTTAGCTCTCAACTACGTCCGGCTCTACTTGAAGGCAGCTGATCTACAGGCGACCATGTCAGCAGGGTATGCGCATCCGGTGCGACTACTGTTGGCCAAGATTCTGTATTTATTCGACCGGGATATGCCGCCGCTAGTGCTGGAGGTGCTGCGTCAATTTCCCACTGTGCTTCCCCACCGCGAGCAGCGGGAGTACGACAACTCGGATGCCCTGATCACAGTGATCAAGCATCTGTTGATGAGCCGGCAGTACGAGATGGTGGATCCAAACGGCGCCGAACGGCTGCTGCTATCCAAGCTGCGCTTTGAATACCACTTCCAGCCATTTGAGCCCACCAAACAGCAGGTGTTGGATAACCTCGTGGGGAAGCTGAAGGCCGGCCGTGAGGAGGAGCTGGGTTACGCCTTTGCGCTCTTCTGCCGCCGATCACCACATCTCAAAGTGGTAGAGAGCGTGGTGGGCGAACACCTTATGCCGCTCGCCACCAGTTACTGTGATCTCGCTACTGAAAACAACTCGTTCGATGCCCGGCTGGTGCTTCTGCTCCACTGCATCTCTTTGGTTCTGAAACCACTACCCCTGGATACTGATATCTCCGCCTTCGTGGGCTTCCTGAAGCGCCTTCTCGTGGCAGTGCCACGATCTGATGTTCAACTGGCGGCCGTGCAGGCCAGCCTACGTCTGCAGAGATTCGGATTCAAGTACACTCTGGATGCCCTGAAGGACTACAGACCCAACTATGAGCTCGATCCGTTAACGCGGGCCATGATTCGTTGCTTTGCGGAACGAAGGAGACACTTCCGTCACGTAGCTGCCACTGGGAAGGCGTCGAGAGATTAGAAATTCCCTTGTATGAATTGCAACTATTTATTTATGTATGTATTTGTATAGATTTTGAATTAAACTAAATGCCAACTGCGCTGCGGATCTTTACAAATTTAAACTTACAACTAAAATACAGGAAACGATTGCACTTAGGTTAGGTTGGGGTTAAGTGGGGGACATGGGACATGGATCGCAGCAAGTGAATGCCGGAAACAAAGGAAAGCGTAATCAAAATGTACAAAAGTGCTTAGCATGGACTTGGACAGAAGTAGCTATAGTTAATTCGTGGACTGTACAATAACATTGATCTAGTATGGGGTATACACACACATCAGCCGCTTCTTCTACTCGAAATGCCTGCAGAATCAGCCGGAACCACCCATCTCATGCGCTAAGGTGAGGTATAAGGTACTTGTGATCTCGGGCCAATCACTCCGACTTCAATTGCGATCTAGAAGCGTCACCGGGCAGGCCTCCCAGTTCCAGTCTCCGCCGTAGAGAGCCATGAGTTCATGCTAGATCAGTTTGTTCAGCTGCAAGTGTTTGTACGGAGTTAGGTAACGATGTAGTATGGAACTCATTTAGTCGTCTTTACCAGAGATCTCCGCTGATGCTCCTTTTCCAGGGCAACTTGGGCCTGCTGCGGCGAGAATTTGAGCACTGCCGATATCACCTTGACAAGCGTCTCGTTGTTCGTGTTCCCAGTTAGGTACTGGAATGGAAGATATGAGTTAGGGTTGTATACTTGGATATTATCTAGTTTGATTCCCTACCTGGAACATGATGTTGCGCAAGTATTCGAATTCCGTGTTAGCCGGAACAGCCTCGCTGTGTTGCATGGATACCTGGCCGAAAAAAGGAAGAAATCAGCAATGGAATCAAAGGGTAAACCGCTGTTATAAACTCACCAGAGTTTCATCCAGTTGCCGCGAGAGTTTCGCATTCTGCAGCTTAAGTCGCTCGTTGGACTGTTCGAGAATCAGGAAGTTCTCACATTTTTGCTCCAAGAACAGGTTTCGATTCGTCACGTCCTGCACCTCGTTCATAATCTCTTTGAGTTTAGTCTCCAGTTCAGCCTTCTCGTCAGCAGCGGCCGCCTCCTGGACGTTTTTGGGCGCCATGCTGGCGAGGAGTTGCTGTGCTTGTATGCCGGCTCGCAGAGTTTCCAGCTCGTTGATGCGCTCCGCCATCTGTTGGTTGTTAGCCTGCAGCTCCTCGATCTCCTGCTGCATATTGGACTCCGCACCGCCGCTCTTGTGCTTAAGATCCTCCAGTTCCCGCTGCAGTCGCTCATTAAGGCTGCGCAGGCCATCGGAGTCCGAGGAGGCGGACCAGTCCTTAAGACTAGTTACCTCTTGCTTTAGGCTTTCGACTGCAGCCTGCAGACTGGCCTGTTCATCATGGCTCTTTGTAAGTTCGATTTCCTTATCGTGGAGTTGCTGCTGAACTTGAAGAAGATCCTTTTGGACCGCATCACTCTGCTCGGTGACAAAGCTTGCGTGCTCCTTCTGGCGGGTTAACTCTACCGCCTGTTCTTCGATGGCCTTTTTCAGTTCGGACACCTCTGCCGTGGCCGTCGCACTCTGCGTTTCCTTTTCGGACATTTGGACGGCATGCTGCTCGGCCTTTTCCTGCAGAACGTACAATTCACATTGCAGGGATTTCAGCTTATCCTTCAGCTCCGCACTTTCAGCCAACTCCGCCTCCAGTTGCTTGGTGTGCTTATTCAAATACTCGTTCTCGATCAGGATCTCATCGAATTTAGCCAATTTGTCTGAGGCCTCTACCTTCTCCTGCAACTGACGATCCCTTATAGCCATGGTTTCTTGGAGCTCCACCACCTGTCGGTTTTTCTGGGCTATGGACTCCTTCACTTCCTCGCGCTCCTGGCCGTGCTTAATCTTCAACTGTTCCATCTCCTGCTGCAGGGCATCATTGGCTTCGTGAAGACGCTCAACGTCGGAATTGGCGGCGCTCCAGCGAGCTTCCAATGTGGCAATTTGCGTGGTGTAGGACGAATTGGTGGCTTGCAACTTCTCCTGGATGCCCTGTTCAGTCTGCTTATAAGCATCAAGTTGCTCGCGAAGATTGCTGATCGTGGCCTGCAGCTGGGTCTCACTTTCAGTGTTTTGGGCCTCCAATTCTGCGCATCGCTCGGCTTGGTCTTTCAGCTGCTGCTCCTGTTCCCTTTGTCGTTCTCTTAGCTCTAGCAGTTGTTGTTGCTGCTCCTCCAAATCTCGATCCAAATTGGCCTTAACCCGCTGCAGTTCCTCACTGGCCGACTGCAGACAGTCCAGAGTATCTTTGGTCAGCAACTTATCCTTTTCGTAAGCATCGCATTTATCCTGCAGCGTCCGATGGTCATGATCCATCAGTTCCTGCGCATTTTGCAGCTTCGAGTGCTCGTCCAGTACCTGTTGCAATTTCACCTGAATCTTGCCGATCTCGTCTTGTTTCGCTTGTAGTTGGGACTCCAAATGATTCGCCTGCTCCTCCAGCAGACAGTTGCGTTCGGCCAGCTTGGTGTTTTCGCTCTGGATCTCCTCCAGCTTAGCTGAGGTTCTTTCGTCCTGGGCACTGCTGTCCACTTGCTCCTGCTGCAGTGACTCGATGCGGGATTCCAGTTTGCGCTTTTCCCGTTCCAGTTCGCTGTGTGAGTCCTGCACCTGTTGCATTTGCGCCTGCATGGTGCCAATCTCCTCCAGAATTCCAGTGACACGTGCCTGCAACTCCTCCTTCTCGCTCTCTACCTGACGGGAGTGACTCAATCGATCTGCCAACTCACTTTGCAGAGCTTCAAGACGAGCGTTTTGCTCGCTTGATTTCGCCTGGTGCTGCTCGTGTTGCTTCTTTACCTTGTTTAACTTGTTGCCGCTGGCTTTCAGTTCCTTTTCTTTGGCCAATAGACTGGCCTGGCTGGTGGCCAAGTCCTGGCTAAGAGCCTCCAGCTGCACTTTTAAAGCAGACACCGTTTCGCTCTCCGAGTTCGCGTGCTGGTCCTGCAGTATTTGAATCTCTCGCTGTAGCTGTTCCAACTTAAGCCTATGCTGTTCCTCCTGGGAGGCTTTCTCGGAACTTAATGCGGCCACAGACTCGCGCTCCATTTCCAGACTCTTCTCGAGCTCGAGAGCATGTAGCTCCCGTTGCGATTGAATAGCTGCCAATTCTTCTCTTGCCTGACCGAGCTGAGCCTCCCAGTCGTTTTGTTGATGCCGCTGGACAATTTCAAGCAACTGATCATTATGCAAGCGCAGGTCCTGCAGGCTGTGCTCACTTTCGGTTTTAAGCGCATTTAAACTCTGCTCCAAGGATGCGGCCTGTTCTTCTTTGGCTGAAAGTGCGGCCTGAAGTGCGTTGAGACTGAGTTCTGTGGAAAGAAGTTTGGCTTCGGCTTCATTCTTAGCTGCACGTAGTTCATTTATCTTCTCCTGGGAATCAGTACTTTGAGCTTCGCGTTGTTCATTAATGTGGCGCAATTTTTCCAGATTCACTTCGTTTTCCTTGGTAAGAGTTTTCAATTTGTCCTCCAACTTAGCGATTTGCTCCTCCTGTGCTTTGTAATCATTCCTAACAGAGTGCAAAATGTCTTCCATGGCCAAAAGCTTCGACTCGGCTTCGTCCTTGGCTGCTTGTAGTTTCTTTTGCTGATCCTGTGCTTTGTTAGTTTGAGAATCGTTACTTTCCTTGTTTTCTCGCAGTTTATCCAAGATATTTTCGTTTTCTTGTTTTAATTTACCCAACTGCTCTTCCAGATCCTTCAGCAGTTTCTCCTTGTCTGCGTGTTCGCTTCGGAGAGATTCCAAAAGCTCATCCTTCGACAGAAGCTGAGACTCCGCATCTTGAACGGCTGCTTGAAGCTTCTTCAGTTGCTCACTTGAATCGCTTGCCTGGTTATTTTTATTCTCGTTCTGTTGCTGCAGTTCTTTTATTTTCAGCTCGTTTTCCATTTTGATGGTTTCTAGTTGCGCTTCGAGTGTGGCCACCTGTTGCTCCTTGGTCGCATAGCTTCCTTTCAGCGTGTTTAGCAGGTGCTCTGTAGCCATAAGTTTGGCATCGACTTCCTGCTTTGTGGCCTGGAGCTTTTTAAGCTGCTCCTTGGCTTCGTTGTTTTGGGACTCTCGCTGAGATTCCAACTGCTTGAGTTTCTCCTGAAGCTGACGCACCTCGGTGTCCTTCAGTTCCAGTTCCGTATGGATGGCCTGCTTTGTCTGGGCCAAAAGCAGAAAGTTCTCCTCCTCCTGCTTGCGCAAAGCGTGGTCTTTTTCGGCCAAAAGCTCCTCTTCTCGCTCTTTAAGTAATCTCTGTAAGTCAGACACACTGGACACACTACCATTGGCGGACGGCGGAGACTTTCCGGCCGACTCCTCCAGGTCGATGAGTTGCTCCGTCTCCAATTGGTGGCCGCTTCGCTCCAAAGCCGCCGTTATATTCTCAGGATTTTCACCCAGCAACTGGAGCTTCGTCTGGTAAGCCTGCATTTTGCAACTCATGTCGTCCATCTCAACGCGCAGCGCCTCCTCCAAATGCGCCTTGGCCTGCTGCTCCAGCGTGCACTGCTCCCTCAGCTCGCTGATCCGACGCAGCGCCTTGTCTTGCGTTTCCACCAGCACAGACTGCAAAGCGATATTATCGGAAACATAAGTTACACAGGGCTTATCAATCAGACCGATTAGATAGGCAGATAGATACCCGCGCCTTAGAGCTGTCACGTTCCAGTTCCTTGTACTTTTTGGCCAGATCCGTGTACCGACAGCGGTATTTGTGGTAACGATCAAGAGACTTCTTGTACGCATCGTACAGCTGGTCCTTGGTGATCACATCCAGCCGGGCTGTTGAGGCGGAGTCGTCGAACTCGCTGCTCGTCTCGTCCAGATCCGATTGCAAGTGGTACACCTGAAGAAAAGCATAATTATTTTAAATTTTGGCAGCTTTTCGATCACTTACAGCTGGCGCTTCATAGGTGGGCAGGCGAAAGGACACGTCGCTGGCCATGGACGAGTTGGAGAGCTTGCGCGACCTGTTGGTGGAGCCGTTTAGGGATTGGGTCGAGCGGCCGCGCAGCGCGGATGCACTTGTGGCCGGCAGCTTTTGGATGCGATAAGGCGAGTTCTGAGGCGTGTCTGCTCGGTGAAAATATGCGTGGTAGGTGAGATAGGGAACCGCAGGTGACTCATTCAGTACTCACCCTCCTCCGTGATGCTGAAGAAGTTCTCATTGTTGCTGGTGTTCGTTTCCGAATTGGGTGTTGTGCTCGACGATGAGCTCACGGCGGCCTGGGAAAAAAGGGCAAGGAAAAATCATGAGCAGCTGGTCACTTCACTTGTGCAGCCAGAAATGGGTTACAATCGCACTATTGGCGACCCCGTTCCCAGTTCACCCACACCCATGCAATTCCGTGTCTGTGTGCGTATGTTTTCCTCAATTTGCATTTTTCATCGGCAACCCGCCCCGCCCCCGCACCCAAAAATACCTGTGCAGCATTCGCAAATTGCTGGAACTTCGATGGCGACGCCTTCACCTCCTCAATCAGCTTGTTCTTCAGGTTGGCAAACATTTCGAGGGCCTGCTGCGCTCTTTTTCAACTGGCTGCGCTACCTGGTTTAAGCACTATTTAATTTGTAATTAAAAAACATCTAAATAAATACGTGTCTGCAGATGTTCATTCAACGGTCACACTGCCGATACACTCGGAAATTATCGATGACAAACGGAGGTTCTACTAGAGACGAACGCACTTGCGGTCATCAAGTTCATAAGCGTGACGAAAAATGTTGAAAAAAAAACTTATGGCATTTTTTGTATTTAATATATAAAAAACAGCAATTTATAATACCTAATATGTAAACAATGCTTTACAAAATATTCTGTGTTATTTCCCACTATCTTGAACTGCCCTTCGCTTTTCAAGATATTTCCAACAGGTGGCGTACGTGCTCTTTTAACATCATCTGAAAGTCGCCCTTTGAGTTCTTATAATATCATCTGTAGAAAGTCCGTAGGTGTGTGCATTCAAGTTTTTCTAACAATACTATTATAATGAACTGTTTACACGCTAAAAACTGAATGAAAGCTGGTCAGGTTTGCTAATTAGGCAATGATTTTGCATTTTAAGTAGCTCGTGCTTGGGGAATCCACATGTTGTGGGGAGAATAGCTTACTTAAGGTTGTTTTTATACAAAAATTATGCAGCATATGTTTAATGTTTGCTTCTAATGTCTAAAAAAGACATTTCTTAAAAAAAATCTGTAAGAAGTTTAAGTTTTATTTTAATGTGCAATAAATAGTTCTTAAAAGTGTATTTTCTTGCAAGTTCTATCACCAAATCTTCCATAAGTGAAACACAGTCTTCTTTAAAAATGTTATTATTAATAAGTGTTCTTTCCTTATAAGTTAATTTATTTTCAGTCGATAATAAAGAAAGACGATAAGGTTCTGGTTATAACCGAAGAGCCATTAAAAAGTCAATAATATAGAAATGCATCACAGAACTTTATGGCTTCGGTTCTGTAACGAAGCGCCCATTTGGGATACACATCTGTAAACTTTAGTAACTTGTTTCCAGCACGACGTAAAATCTTCCGACACATAAACACAGTCGTATTAAAGCATTCAAAATAAAGATGGTTTATTTACGCACTTTTCAAATACACATATCATTTTTTAAGTTAGTGGGTAGTAAGCACTTGGGAACATACAAAAGAGAGTGAAATGCATTTTAGTAAATGTCTCGAGTTCATCCTTCTGTGCGGATCACCGCTCACTTGTGCAGGTTGTTGAGGAACTCCTTGTGGCGCTGGATGGCCTCCTCGTGCTCCTTGATCTGCTGGTGGTGGAACTCAGCCTGGTGGATCTGGTCGTTCTTAAGGCGATCCAGCTGCTCCCTTTGCTGCAACAAAGCAAACAGATATGTATTCCCGATTAGCCGGTGCAAAATACAATTAGTGGTTCTAAGACGTAAAAAGCTAATTACTGGTTAGCTAAGCCCGCCCACTCTTGGAGCTTCCCATCAATAATCTACTGTCATCATTAGCTGCCAGCCATATAAGAGGCTTACTCCAAGAGCCAATATTTGGTTAACAATTTTCAGCACGAACCCGTCACACACACCCTGGGTGACCAAGACAAACAGTCGGTGGAAGTCTGTAAAGAGTGCGAAAAAGACCGGGGGAAAACCACCTGCCAATGAACCTGAATCAGCATCGATACCCCAGCATTGACAGCCGTTCTGCCTGCTCGTCTTCAGGCCACCAAGCCTGTTTTCAGTTGATAGTTGGCTAGCGAAGTGAGACGTCGAAGAAAGTGTCGTCAGAACGGGGTCACCTTATTAAATTATAAAGCGTTGTTAGGCCGCATCTGGCCAAATATCAACAGACCCTTGCTCTTAATTGGTCGTCAACAAGCAGACAAAGCCAGGCCGCGCTCCACTCTCTTCGATCTCCGCCAGCTACCGTGCCTCTCTGCCACTTATCAACGCCTCAGGAACCAACTCGCTTGATAAGCGGCTGCCCTTAGTTCGAGCAGAACATTTACCATCCAACTCTGCTGCGGAATGGTGCCCCTTCGGATCCTACTTATCGCCTTCTCGCTGGCGCTGGCCCAGGGCTATGGCGCCGGTGCCATTGGACAGCGTCCCGTGCGCACTGTGGAAACGCTGACGCAGTGGGGCCAGCTGGAGTTCGGATTTCCCACGGCCCAGGATCGGGAGAACGCGCAGGCGGCGGGTAATCTGGTGCCCGAAAACGGCACTCCCATCGATGTGCAGCCACAGTATATGGCCAATGGCCAGATCAGGCTGTTCACCACCATTCCACGCTTCGTCACGGGCATTCCCTACACCTTGGCCACCGTTTCCTCGACGCAGGGCAGGAATGGCCCTCTGCTGCAGCCGTATCCCAACTACTCCTGGCACAATGCCAACGGCGAGGACTGCGATCAGATAACTTCCGCCTTCAGAGTGGCTGTAAGTGAAATTGCCAGACAGCTGAGCTTTTACAACTATAAATCTCTTCCAGATCACCGAGTGCAACCAGATGTGGGTGATCGATTCGGGTGTAATTGGAACCACTCAGCGATGTCCGCCGCAGCTGCTGCAGTTTGACCTGGCCACCGATCGTCTGCTGCATCGCTACCGCTTTGCGAACGACACATACATCCCCAGTGGATCCCTCTTCATCACACCAAATGTGCTCGTCCAGGATCCTCCGCCGCGGGGAACTTGCAGTCGCACCATGATCTATGTGGCCGATGTGAGCTACCATGGCTTGGTGGTTTACGACCACCAGGCGCAGACATCCTGGCGGGCGGAGAACCGCTTCATGTATCCCGATCCGGATTACGGCAAGCACACCATAGCGGGCGAGAGCTTCTACCTGATGGACGGCATGTTTGCGCTGAACAATGACAAGCGAAATCTGTACTTCCATCCGCTGGCCAGTGCAAGTGAGTTCTCCGTGCCTTTAAGTGCTTTGAACCGGCAGGAGAACTGGGCCAATGGGCCGGAGGCTCTGCCAGAGGAATTCAAGCTGCTGGGCAGGCGGCGGAGCGAGTGCGCCGCATCCGCCATCGATAGCAGGAACAACGTCTACTGCGTCACCTTCAATCCCGTCAAGCTCTTTGTGTGGAACGTAAACATGCAGTATAGTTCGCGAAACTTTGGTAATCTGCCGGCCAAGTCCGATGAGCTTCAGTTCGTCAGCGGCATGAAGGTGGTGCGAAACCGCGACGGACAGGAGGAACTCTGGATGCTCTCCAATCGCTACCAGGTTTGTGGTTGACTACGCTTTAGTGTGACACTTAAACTGATGATTGTTCCTCTAGAAAATCGCCGCAGGTACGCTAAACTCCAAGGAGGTCAACTTCCGCATTCTGCGCCGCAAGTTGGATGATGTCCAGGGCGGCGTCTTCTTCTCCAACGACGAAGATCTAACCAATCGCCTGGTGTTTAGCTAGTGATTTCGTAAATCCACTAAATTGATGTATGTAAATATTATTTTTGTTGTGCAGTTTACTGGGGGATCGTCGCAAGTTCCGCGTAAGTGCTAATAACAGCCTATCTTGAATTGTAAAGATTCCGCAAAACCTAAGAAATGTGAATGACGTGTAAATATTTATCATCGTGTGGTACTAATTCCCTTGAATAATTTACATTTTATGACTGCGAAATATTTAAATTTACTTTACGGTTTACACTTTGCCCAAAAAGCCATATAAATGCACATAAAAACGATCAAATTGGTTTGAGAAAGTGGCAAGCTTTCAAAGAAATGGTGACTACTAAATAGGAACTATTGTAAGAAATGGGAATTCAAATAAATTTGCATTGTACAAGAAATGGAGTTTCTTAGGAATTGGTTTGGCTTATAAATGCATTCGTCTTAGGCTTTACTGTACTTTACTTGTTGATTTTCAAATTTCTTGCGGCATTATTTTGTGGCAAAGTTCAGGGTCACTTGTTATCGCCACAAGTCTGTACGCCCAAGCAGCAACAGCCTAGTCACGCACGAATACAGCGGGCCAGTAGAAGCCTCAGTGGCTTGAGATTAGAGCTGATTCCGCGCCATCAACTGACCTTAACCGTTTCGGGCATCAGCAGCAACGATTGGAACTGGATTGTGCACTAAATTGTACTGACTGGATAACTGATCACACTTAATGGGGCGTCGAACCGAGCAAACGGTCCGAATGGGTGGCGTGCATAATTAGCCAACACCACCAGCAACTTGTTTTCTGAGGTGGACACCAGTAAACAGTAAACAAACTGCCATGGCTCGACCAGAATTTCAGTGCACAGAGTTTTGGGTGTGCAATTAAACCAGTTACAAAAGCTGACCCGCTTAGCCTGCTGAGTGGCGGGCTGGATTAGAAAGACATGGACCCGCAATTCGGCGCGCATGTGCAGTATCCGCTTGGTCTTTAAGTGGAGCAGTTGTCGCGAAAGTGAAAGGATTACGACATGGAGCGTTGGATTGTTTTCGGTGTCTGCTGTTGCTGGTGGCTGGCAGCATCCGCCCAGGCCTTGGAAAGTGTCTTCTCAGCCTATAACCTGGAGCTGGAGTTCCCATCGCTCCAGGAAAGGGAGCGAGCGCTGAAGGAGGGGCTATACGATCCGGGTAGCGTAATCCCAATCGATGTGGACGTCTACTACAAGCGTGAGAGTTCTCCCGTTTAGCACAAAAGCTTGCTTCATTTGCTCTCCCTTAGATGGCGATGCCACGCCCTCGATATTTGTGACCATTCCGCGTTTCGCCAAGGGCGTTCCATACTCTCTGGCCTACGTCACAAACGAAATGCGACCGAACGGAACTCTCCTGCAGGCGTATCCCAGCTACGAGTGGCACAAATCCCACGGAGCCGATTGCAATGGCTTGACTTCGGTCTACCGCACCCAGATAGACGAGTGCGGGCGCATGTGGATCCTGGACAGCGGGGAGATCGACTTCATTCAGCACTGCCCGCCGCAGCTGTACGCCATTGACTTGGAGAGCGGTAAAGTTGTGCATCAGTACAAGATGCCAAAGCGATTGTACAAGGAGGGCGTGAGTCGCTTTGTCACGCCCACCGTGGAGCTGGATCCGCACAACTGCGATGTGGGATTTGTGTATATGGCGGACTCCATCGGACATGGCATAGTGGTGTATGACGTGGCAGCCCAGCAGTCATGGCGGATTGAGAACAAGTTTACGTATCCCCATCCAGACTTCGGCACATTCACGATAGCAGGCGAGAGCTTCCAGCTGTGGGATGGCACGGTGTCCACCACTCTAACTCCCCACGGTTTGGGGGGCCGGCGGATGATGTACTTCCACTCCCTGTCCAGCGAGTGGCAAATGGCCATTCCGCTGGATGTGGCTAACAACGGCAGCAACTGGCGCCTAAACGATGTGAGCGCTGCCCTGGATCAGTTCCAGTTGCTGGGCAAGCGGGGAAGTCAATGCGTTGCGGCGGCCATGAGCGAGTCCGGCTTTCTGATTTGCGGTCTGGTTCAGCCGGCCAGCATTTTGGCCTGGAACATCCGCACTAGCTACAGCCATCAGAATCTGGTCATGCTGGTGGAGGATGAGCAGCGCCTGCAGTTCGCCAGCGGCCTAAAGATAGTGCGGAATCACGAGGGCAAAGAGGAGCTGTGGGTGCTGTCAAATCGGCTGCAGAAAGCCTTCGGAGCAGGTCTGGACTACAAGGAGATCAACTTTCGCATACAAAAGTGTGGCGTTCAGGAGCTGCTTAGCGGCAGGACTTGCTATTAAGTCGCTTTCTCTTGCTGCTCAATAAAGCTAAGAGCCAATGATGAAATGAGTCGGTCTCTGGGTCACTTACCTTCTTGTAGAAGTACTCCTCCTCGCGGGCAGCCTCCAGCTTGCCGAAGGCTCCTCCAGCCTCGCGGATGGAGCCACCGCCGCCGCCCCCCTTGCCGGCGCCACTGCCGAGGTCACCCACCTGGCTGCCGCTCATCTTGGCCAGCCTGCGGAGCGAAAAAAGAAGGGGGAGCAATTAGAATCTTCTGGTTTTGTGGTGTTACGCAACAGTGGAGTGAAGTCAGCATAGGCCGCACACACACATGCGCGCAGGGTGAAAGCGATTTCGATGGGATCGAAATTGTTTATCTTATCGCACATTGAGGAAAGTGTAAGTGCGGGGCATACATAAGACTTTGAATATGGCGAATGAGATATGAGTACTGTGTTACTTCTTGTAAGCCAATTAGCAGGTAGTTATGCACGAGGGTCAAATGTGGGTAGAAACTCACTGGACTCCAGCGGGATACAGGCGAGATGCGCTACGACGTACGACGAACATTCTGTTTGATTCTTAGGTAGTTAAGCTGCA
This sequence comes from Drosophila santomea, assembly GCF_016746245.2. Lineage (NCBI taxonomy): Eukaryota > Metazoa > Arthropoda > Insecta > Diptera > Drosophilidae > Drosophila > Drosophila santomea. Next base: position 20,759,444 of record NC_053017.2, read on the forward strand.
AGAGAAGTATAAAAAATACAATTTATTAAGTAAACTCCAATGCGAAAAGAAGCTTTGCCAAGTAACTGTAAAACTGTCCCCTTAAAAAGCGGAGTGCATTCAACTTTTCAAACAACCAAGTCGCAATGAAAGCGCCGCTATTTATAGCCGATTCTTTGTTTGTTGTTTGCATAAAATATATATGAATATATACACGAATACTCAGTGTACATATTCGATTTAATGCCGGAAAAATGCGGCGCGGTTGAACTTTACTTACTTTTTTTGCGACGACAAAAGTTTTCTGAAGAGTGACCGTAGGCGCACCCTTAAATAATACCTTCGCGGCAGATCGAGCACAATCGGCTTAGTCTATCGAATATTTGGACTTGCGATAACTGCTTTGCCTCCGATGGTTATCGATAACGTTCATCACTTTACAAATAAAACAATGTTCTTAACTAAGTTTCTTTTGTTAATTTTTTAATCTTGGTATAGATGGTAAATTAATATTTCAATTGCAGTTTCTCAAAGCACAATAGAGTTTCTCATCTTTCTGAATGCATTTGAACTCTAAATGAATGTAATTCAGTTTTCTTCAATTGTGTTCTTGATCCAGTCCAAGTAGTGCGACACATTTGTGGACAACCCATAGCCCCTACAGGAATCTAACCCAATGCTGACGATTCCCAGCAGGAAAGCCCGCTTAGTGCCATTGTAGGGAAGCTCAGCGCTCAGTGGGCCTCCAGAATCACCAGTGCACGCATCACCATTCACGCCGAAGGTGCATATATGCGACCGATCGATTTGACCGGAAAACGTTCTATTGCAAATTGAAGGATCGACGTTAACCAAAGAGGTTTCTTGGAGGATGCGGCTCAAGTCACCGTCACCGGTGACACCCCAGCCAGTGAGAGTGTAGCTCTGAACTCTCTCCAGGGGCTGATTGATGGAAAGACAGATGGGTCTGATGTGGTCTTAAAAGCAAATAGGTCACTTAGTGGATCTGTGGCAGTCCTGGCACTATTTCGTTACCTGAGAAAGGAACTTCTTGATTCATTCGAAGCAGAGCTATGTCGTGTTTGTAGTTGCTCATATCAAACTGTGGGTGCAAGATTTTTCGACCGATTGGGACCTCCAGGAATGTGTTCGGCAAATCCATGCCATGCCCGCCGAGCAGCACTTTCCTGCAAAAGAAAGTCTTTAAACTGCCTCCTAATACAGCAGTAGAGTGCATACTTAGGATTCGAGAAATCGACACAGATCGCTGACGTCAGCACAAAACCTGCAAAAGTTGCCATTAAACACATAGCTCTTCCAAATACATTAATTTGGGTTACGTACGGGAGGTGATAAGCGAACCGCCGCAGACATAACTAGAATATGTGTGCAGCCTTACCATCCATGGATGTGAAAGCCTCCCGGCATCATGGCCTCCAACTAACCGCCGAACTCTGGAGCCGCGCGCTACTGTTCCACAGTTCTCCTTCAGCAAAGAGGCCGATCCTCCGAGGAATCCAAGAAAAAGACACGCTGCCACCAAGAAGATCTTCATGTCTAAGCGAAGTACGAGCAAATGACCGAAGGAATGCCTTTTTATAGCGCACAACACAAACCAATAATGATTCTGGGTTTATCTCGTATATATACATAAGTGAATGTGCAAACCAGAAAAAAGCGTTAGCTTTTTCCAAAAACTCGGCTTGTATATAGCGTTACCAGCGCAGGAGATAAGCTTTTCTTCTGTACATAATATTAATGCATTATTCAGTCATTATTCCCCCGACTTGTGCCTATTTCACTCACAGATAAGCTTCAATGCGGGATTGATGTTTTCTTTGAAAAGCCAAAGAAATGTTGGAACTGGCAGATCGTTTTCCTAGGCGAGATGGATTCGTTACTTTGGTGTAAACGGTGAAGGAATCTTCACGAGCTGACCTTATATCAAATCAACTGGATCCCTTAGCAATATCTACTAGAAAAAAATTGACTTCTTGATTCACGACGTGCGGACATAACATAAGAATCACTGCCCTCAAATATTTTTACCACGTCTTTTACTCTAAAGACAATTAATCTAGTATACAGTAATTTATGATATTATATTATGTATTATTGTGTTATATTCCACAATAGTTTGTCAACGCTATATTTTAATAACTGACGTGTTGTATTTTAATTCACGAAAGAATCGCCAAGAAAAATTTGAAAACAAATCTGGTTGTTTTAATCGATTATAGATCTTTTTTTTTGATAACATCCTTTTACATTTACATCGAGCACAATCGGCTTAGTCTATCGAACATTTGCTTTGCCTCCGATGGTAATCGATAGCGTTCCTCACTTTGCAACTAAAGAAATGGTCTCAACTAAGCTTCTTTAATCTTGGTTTTAATTGCAAAGACCAATAGATAAATGGCTTTTCATCTTTCTGAATTCATTTGGACTCTAAATGGAAGTAATTGAGTTCTCTTTAATTGTGTTCTTGATCCAGTCCAAGTAGTGCGACACATTTGTGGACAACCCATAGCCCCTACAGGTACTTAACCCAAAGCTCATGACTCCCAGCAGGAAAGTCCGATAAGTGCCATTGTAGGGAAGCTGCGCGCTCAATGGGCCTCCACTATCCCCATTGCACGCATCACCGTTCACGCCAAAGGTGCATATATACGACTGATCGATTCGACCGGGAAATGTTCTATTGCAAAGTGACGGATCGCCGCCAATCAAAGAGGTCTCTTGGAGGATGCGGCTCACTTTACCGTCGCCGGTGACACCCCAGCCAGTGAGAGTGTAGCTCTGAACTCCCTCCAGGATCTGATTATTGGAAAGGCAAATGGGCCTGATGTGGTCTTGAAAGCAAATAGGTCACTTAGTGGATCTGTGGCAGTCCTGTCCCTATTTCGTTACCTGAGAAAGGAACTTCTTGCATCATTTGAAGCAGAGCTATGTCGTGTTTTAAGGGATTCCGCGGATCGAACTGTGGCTGCACGATTTTTCGATCGATTGGGACCTCCAGGAATGTGTGCGGCAAATCCATGTCATGCCCGCCGAGCAGCGCTGTCCTGCAAAAGAAAGTCTTTAAACTGGCTCCTAACACAGCAGTAGAGTGCATACATAGGCTTTGAGAAATCGACACAGACCGCTGACGTCAGCACAAAACCTGCAAAAGTTGCCATTAAACACAGGCAAGCTCTTCCAAATACATTCATTACGTACGGGAGGTGATAAGCGAACCGCCGCAGACATAACTAGAATATGTGTGCAGCCTTACCATCCACGGATGTGAAAGCCTCCCGGCATCATGGCCTCCAACTAACCGCCGAACTCTGGAGCCGCGCGCTACTGTTCCACAGTTCTCCTCCAGCAACGAGGCCGATTCGATGGTGCTCAGTATCCACTCCCTATAGTATGTTACATTGGTGTAAACGGTGTGGGAATTACATTTCTTGGATCCATAGCTAATAATTCCGTACTGGAATGTCAATAAGCGGCCGTCACGAGCAATCTGTGCGCTTAGCGGGCCTCCTGAGTCCCCGGAACATGCATCTCGGTTTTCGTTGCTAGCACAAATCTGCGATTCATCCACTTCGTTCATGAACTTTTTGCTGCATAACTCGGGATCGACGTTGTACACCATGGCTGTTTGGAGCGTCTGGCTTGTGTGCTTATTGTTGGTAATACCCCAGCCGGTGATATTGAATGAGGTACTTTCCTGCAAGTGCCCATTAACCAGGAAACAGATTGGCCGCACATAGTCTGAAAGAGATCCCCATTGCTAAAGGAGCCCTGGCTGTTAGATCCATGTCATTACCTGAGTACTGGACCGCGGTCTTCATGCGCAGCAGACCGATGTCATATTTGTATTCGTCCCTATTGTCACTATGTACAAATTTCAAATCCACTTCGACGGTATAGACCCTTAGCACGCAGACCCCACGATTGCAGTCCTTGCGTGGATTTTGGGTATCGTACTCGCCCAAGCGCACGCTCCTACGGAAATGGAAATAAATGTTTCGGGTAAAGGATAAGCTGTCGCACTCACATATTGGAATCCACGATGCAGTGGGCTGCCGTGAGAACGAAACCTAGAAATATTGGCAGGTGACTGGACGAACTCATTCATTTGCTAGATTTGGGTACGTACGATTGGTGATCAGCGAGCCACCACATTGCACCTCTCCAGTCACATATACCATCCATGGATTTGATAATGGGTCTGCGTTCGTGCCCCCGGCGATCCGTTCGGTAATGCCCTCCTTCGTCGTACCACAATCTGGGTCCAGCAGCTGGCCAAATCCTCCTCCTTCAGCCAGATGGATTGAGTAGGCTAGCAGAGCGAGTCCTGTTGCGATGAACTTCATCATTTCGCGGTAATGGAGCGACTGTCGAAGCTTACTCGCTTGAAATTATTTTAGCGGAAGTTCACTTTGAACTGCTGATAATAAAACATGTACATATGAGTTATAGCTACTAAATGGCAACGGATACATGAATCAGTATTCATATTATAGTATTTTCGTGCGTTAAATACTTTTATGTTTGGGTTTTTTACGCACAATCTTGGAATTGGAATTTCCAAGAATAGGACCGATGAGTTTTTATCTTGTAATGCATTGTTTTGCGCAAACTACCTCACTGAGCGAATTTTTGTTTTAAGTTTCAATATTTTCGTCCGCTTGGCTTCTTGTTTAACCCTACCAAATGCAGTGATCGATGTTATCGAATATTCATCGACTTCCGTACCTAGCAGTTGCGCAAATCAAATAAAACTAGGCGGCTTAACTGACTCTTTTTTAATGCTACTAGTAATAAATTTTAATAGTGACAAGCAACTAAGTTAGTACTTCATTTAACAAATCAATAATAAGACCAATCCCTTGAGTGGCAGCTCATAAGTAGTGTTATAGCCGCATAGTAGGACCGTATATGCGTTTTCAGTGCACTCTCCAATAAGAATCAAGTTTAACCTCGTTTCAAATCATTTATTCGCCGATTTCACGTTAGGTCCAACACAAACAGCTCTGAAATGTTGATGCGACAATTAAGACTAATTTACGGGCCGTCTAGTGGTGCTCGGCATGCTCCTTGGCCTGGGACTCGGCCCATGCCTTCTTGTTTTCGGGCGAGTTGGCTGAAAGTGGGACGGAGGAAATAATGCATAAATAGGGGCCCACAGGGCGCTAAGCGATTGTTACGCACCCAGTTTGCTGATCTTGTAGAACACGGGCACGCAGGCGACGGCCGCAATGAAGTAGTAGCGCCAGATCCACTGGTTCTTGATGTAGTGCTTGATGGGGAATTGGGCTATCTTCGCGGAGAAGGTGTACGGGTAGCGCATGGGGCGTCCGGCGGGTTTCTCGGCAGCAGCTTTGTCGGCCATGGTATTCGTAGAATTCGCAGCTGCGGAGGGTCGATTTAAACGAATTTAATTTACGCAAAAATTATGTAATTTTCGGCAGCGGTAGGCGAACATACGAACCTCACAAATAAAAGACAGCTATGGGAATGCCAACTTGTGCGGCGAGCAAAGCACCAAATATGACACTGGCTGCTGGCGCATCTGGCAACGCCGTCCATGTGTTTACCACAGCCAATCAAAACGCCTATCGATTCACTTGCAGCACTATCAGCTGGTGGACGGTTTTTTGCCATCGTGAGCAAAACTTTCAAGTCTCTTTTTCTTGAATAAGAATAAAGAATCGTAAGGTAAAAACAGCGAGCACACTGCTTAAGTTGTCAACCATTCTAAGCCAGCTTCACGCTTATCCAGAGCCGCAAGGTCCCGTTTGGAACTCAATAACACCACTGCAGGAGTCTGAACCTTTAACCTTTCACATCCTATTGCACCTTAATTGCCATGTCTCTCTCTTTTCAAGCTTGCAAAATGGTTTTAACTAGCGAACAGGTGCCACAGGTAGCTAGCTTGAGTCTTAGTAACTTACCCACCAAGTACCGAGTACCCCAAATGTAGTTTTGATTTAGCATGTCTGCCGATTTGATTTTGTATTGGATCCAAACAGTTTGATAGCCTTGAATGTTGTCACATCAAAAACTAATTCCGTATTCCGTATCTGCAGACTGACGCCCAGACCTTGAAGAGCAAGCACAAGAAGCAAAGGCAACGCAATCGACCGCGCAACAAACGAAATCGCCTGGAAGACAGCAATACAACGACCCCAGAGAACTCAGCCACCGACGCCGCGAGTGCAATGCCCGGAAAGCAGGATGCAGTGGCCACGGAGAAGACTCGTGACCAGGTAATGGCCGAGCGGGAGGCGAAGAAGCTGGCCAAACAGGCCAAGAAACAGAAAAACGCTACGACTTCTACTGCCGCCGCCCCTGCCACTCCCACTGTTTCGACTACCGTTTCGCCCACTCCCGCTACTCCGGCCACCAAAATCATAACCGAGGTGGAGCAGACGACCATAACCACCAAGCTGACGACCACCACCACAACGAAGGTGCAAGATGCAGTGGTTTCAAAGACAACTCAGCCAGCTGCGGTAAATGGCAAGGATGCAGAGGCGGGTGACAGGACACGCGAGCAGATCAAGGCTGAACGCGAGGCCAAGAAGGCGGCCAAGAAAGCTGGCAAAGGCGGAGGAGCCAAGGTGGAGGGCGTCTCACAACAGCTGGCTGACCTGAGAGTGACAGAACAAGTTCCAGTGCCAGCCAATGCTGCACCTGCGGCAACAGAAGCGGATCAGGAAAAGGTAATAGCCCCCTAATTTCAATTTTTGTTGCTTCAACTGCATCCCTCTACACCTCTCGCACAGAAGAAGCCAGCACTCAGCAAAGCGGAGCGTCGAGCTATCCAGGAAGCCCAACGAGCAGCCAAGGCCCAGGGACAGTCTAAAAAGGCTCAGCCAGCAGGCAAGGCTCCACCCACCGCTGTTCCCAGGGAACCGAAACGAGAGAGCGTTTCCCCCACCAAGGCAACCGCAAGCAGTTCTCCCAGCAAATGTCCAGCAAGCACGCCCAATGGAGACTGCCGGGTGAAGCTGTTCAACCACCTGGTGTGCGCCAAGGAAGACAGCCAGTTCATCAACGATCCACTCGTCCATCCGAGCATTGCGCGCTTGGGTGTCCAGTACGCCAGGCGCACTGTGGTCGGGTCCAATGCTCGATGCATTGCCTTCCTGCACGCACTGCGACAGGTTGTCCACGACTTCGAGACGCCCGCGAAGAAGGAGTTCGGTCGTAGCCTAGACGCCGCTGTGAAGCACCACGTAGACCACCTCCACAAGTGCAGACCGCTGGCTGTGTCCGTATCCAATGCCTACAAACAATTCAAGAACCAACTGACCCAGCTACCAGCGGATGTTCCCGAAACGGAGGTACGTTTGTCCATATAAGAATATAGATCCAATGGGTAAAATGCATTTATTCAACAGCTAAAGGAGCTGCTCGTCCACTTCATCGATACTTACATTGAAAATCAAATCGGCAAGGCGGCCCAAGCGATCAGCGGCTTCCTGCAGGAAAAGATCACCGATGGCGACGTGCTGCTGACCTTTGCCTGTTCCTCCCTCATACAGTTCATCTGTGAGGAGGCGAAGCGGCGCCAGGTGGCCTTCCGGGTGATTGTCGTCGATTCCCGACCCGGATGTGAAGGCCAGGAGCTGCTGCGCCGACTGCACGCCAACGGAATCCCGTGCACCTACGTGCTGATCAACGCCGTGGGCTATGTGATGGCGGAGGCGACGAAGGTGCTGCTTGGAGCACACGCCCTGCTGGCCAACGGATACGTGATGGCGCGCACGGGCACCGCCCAGGTGGCCCTGGTGGCCAATGCTCACAACGTGCCGGTCCTCGTGTGCTGCGAGACGCACAAGTTCAGCGATCGCTTCCAGACGGACGCCATCGTCTACAACGAGCTGAGCGACCCCAACCAACTGGTGCGCGGGGACAAGTGCCAGCTAAGCAACTGGGCGGCCAAGGGAAAGCTATTGCCGCTCAACCTCAGCTACGACATTACTCCGCCGGAGCTGGTGAGTGCCGTGGTCACCGAGGTGGCCATCCTGCCCTGCACCAGTGTTCCGGTCATTCTCCGCATCAAGCCAGACATTGGCTACTAATCAGACTTCATCGATCGCTCAGTAGAAACTCGCAGTTGTTGAATAAATAATTTTTATTACACTTTGATCAAATCGACAAACAAGAATGCATAGTTTCCATAATTTACGGGTGTCTGCGCGTTACTGTTGGTGGAATATACTGGATGCCAGGGACCGCTGCTGCGAAGGAGGGCTACGCCCAAATGTCTGTACATCCGGAGACCGCCGAGTTCTTCCGAAATTATATTTATTTTGATCAGGAGCAAAGGTGCTCTGACAACTAATTGTACTTTTCTTGTGGGGGCTGCGACTGGCAAATAAGTAGCTCTAGATTCTAACAACAAAATACAGTTTTGTGCCCGGCTTAAAGACTAGGACGATGCTTGGAAGCCAATCGCTGGTGGATTGATTTGGTTTTAATCTTTTGATTTCCATTTGCAACAACTTGAATGCGCTTCTACAAGCAGCTAAAGCTACAAATGCAACAATAAATACACACAATATAATTAATAGCGTTTCTTTCCATATCGATCGCACATCCTAGCTCCGCTCATCACCCAACCACATCCGTTCCTTGATCCTGCCCTTATTCTATCTACGGGCTCTGCTTTTGCATTTGCCGGAAGCAGCCCCGGCACACTGGAACCGGCTTTCCACTGTCGTGTCCAGGCAGAGCCACGTTCTTGTCGATGCAGCGCTCGCAGAAGATGTCCCCGCAGCGCCAGCAGTGTGTCTATTCGAGGATTGGATAATGAGCATTGGAAGTCTTGCTTGAGTACGTGGAGCTACACACCTTTTTGCTGAACTGATCGAAGGGCGTGGAGCAGGAGCAGGTTGTCACATTGCGCATGGGCTTCCAGTCTACGGCCACGGAGTTGATTTCCTCGGGCAACGCCTGCGGCGGACTGGATTGTTCCGCGCTCAGCGACAGGCTGGCAAAGGACATGTTGCTGGCCTTGAGCGGGTGGTCATCATCGGCTGCGGACAGTTCGCTTAGCTTCTTATCGTAGTTGTATCTGCAACAGAGGATAGATTATATAAGATGCGTCTTAAACTCATTTATATAGGCTCATTTCCCACTTGTTATCATTGATCTCGTTGCTGGAGAGCTCCTTGCTAACTTTGCTAGGAGCGCTGGTGGCGTCTTGCAGTTTCTTGGCCGACTTGGAGATGTAGTTCTTGAAGCTGGCTATGCGCTTGGTCAGATGCTGCACGTGGTCCTCCAGTGAGTTGCAGTGCTCCTTGCTATCGAGCAGCAGGTCGCCCAGTGGCTCCCGCGGATGAATGCCGCTCTCGAAGCGACTGTACATGCCGCGCCAGAATCTGCGTGAGAAGGACATAATCTATATAAGATTTGGTTAACTCTAGGAGGTACTCACTTGATGCACTGCGGTGCCAGGTTGGCCTTAATGGCCTCGTCCACATTTGGTTTGTACAGCGGGTTGATATACTCGTTCAGGTGGTTGGCCATAAAGCCCCACAGTGAGAAGGTGCGCTCGGCCAGCTTCAGGTCCAAGCGGTCCTTCTCGCAGTTGCCCACGAAGGTGCCGAATTGACATGAGTGCACGTGGTCGTGCAGGATCAGCAAGAATCGCTCGTTGAACTCGAAGGCCTCGCTGCGCTGTGACATTAGCTGCCAGGTGCAGTCCAGGAACTGAGTGAAGATCGGCGATACCTCGCGGGCATCTGTCTGGATATGACCGCAGCGCTCGCTGAACTTGTGCCCGAAGGCCAGCCAGTCCTTCTCGATCAGCGCCTGGAAGCCCTTGATGGTCCGGTAGTAGGGGTTCAGCATCAGTTGCGCCAGCGAACAGACCTGGGCAGTGCGATCCCAGCCGTCGGAGCAGTGGACCACCACCGAGACGCCTTTGTCCACGGCGTTGGCGATGAAGCTGTAGGATCACGAAAGGGATGTTTATAACTCAGACCACAAAGCCATTGTGAGAGGCGCCTGTGTGTTAGCTCACCTCGACGTGTCCAATATGGAGCGAATGTGCTTCAGCCAGCCGGATGACTCCAGGGCATTTATGAAGGCGCTCATCGTGGGCGACTTCTGTTCGCAGGCCTCCAGTACCTTTTGCAGACTGGCGCGCTGCACGTGGATGTTCTCGATGCCGAGGAAGTGGAATTTGATGTTCTCGTAGAACGCCTCGTTCTCGTATCCCTTGCCGGCGGCTCTGTTGGCCATGGCATTAATCTGCAAATGGCGTAAATGGATTATTTGCATATGCTAGCCCCGGGGGATTCCCCTGTCGCTCTCTCACCCGCGGTCGTGTGTCCACCACATACATGTAGTCCGTGTTGGAATTCGTCTTGCGTATGGCCTCCAGCATTTGCTCATCCTCCAGGCACCGGGCACTGAATCCGGACAGGGGCTGACTGCAGCGGCAGATGGAGGCCTATGTGGTTCAAAGTCGTTTATGTCTGCTCTTTCTGCTGATATTAGGAGTTATATGCTAGCATTACTTTGTTGTTGTGCAAATAGGTGAGCGCTGGGAGGCGGCCTTTGGAGCGGAACCGCGAGCTGCTGATGAGCATCAACGTGGTGGCCTCCTTGGGCACGTAAATCTGGCGCGGATAGGTGTCGCACAGCTCGTACTTCTCGTTCATGGAGCACAGGGTCCAGGCCTCGTTGGGCACCAGCATGTGCTTGAACTCGGCCTCCAGCTTGAAGTAGTCCCAGCCGGCGTTCTTGGGGAAATCATCCTTGTTCGGCTGGTAGTTGAAGCAATACAATTTGTTGATGGACACTGCCCGCGGGACAGGAATACAGAAATGTCGTCCTATGAATGACGGTCGCAGTCTTGTGTATTGTGAATTCTTCTTACCCGGCTGGAACAGTTTCAGCAGCGAGGTGTAGACATCGTGGCACTCGGAGTCCTTGGGAATGACGAAAGTTACGGATAGGAAGGTCTTGCAGCGGATGAGCAGCGGAGATCCTGTCGTGCTTAGGGGCAGCTTCTCAATGCTGGCCACGTGCATGTGCAGGATCTGAAAAGGCAGCACAGCGTAAATACAAGGATATAACGTCCTGTGTGGTTAATAAATCTATTGAAAATATTTAGGTTGCGTTGGCTCATTCATCCAGCTTCCAGCTACTCGGATGATTGCTGCTTATGGCTTGCTCCCCTTTGTGAGCGAAACATTCAAGAAACCAGCTTACGAGCGTGACTTCGCCCAAGGCTGCTCTTATGCAACGCTCGCCACAACTTCCCCCTTTGGACATCCCAGCTACGTGCCTGGCCAGAACTGCTTTCGCCACTAAATAATTGATGCGCCCCAGTGGCGGGCAGTAAAACAAGTAGAGTCAGTTGAGCCAGTTGAGTCAGGGGCGGAAAGCTAGCGGGGAGCAGCTGCCGGATTATGAGGAACTAAGCAACCAGTTTTCAATGGCGCAGAAAATCGATAGTCGCCTGCTTTTCGCCCCTCACGGCGGTGGCTCGCTTACTACGATCCTAAGTGTTTTCACTTTTAATTAACCACTTTGCGCGGCCCCCGCAATTGCGAGTCCCGAGTGCGGAATCCCGACACCTACGCTCCTGGGCCACTTGTGGCACTCGGATGCGCCAACTTGCTCCGGGGAGTGCATAATTAATACAATTTTGGCGTGGCAATTAAAATGAAATGCTTGCCTGCTCTCGGCCGGAAACCTCGTTACGTATACGCAGTGGACAACTTACGCGGATGGAATTATTAATCGCATTTAGTGGCACTCGCATGTGCAGCGATTTGAGCAGCAAAGGACACCGGCGGTGTGTCAAAGGATATGAGCATGTCGGGCACTTATTGTGCAAAATAGCGCTAAGCCGGGGATTTTTGCGACTATTCAGGCGGCTTATTGTCAGTTTGTCCTTTCAATTTCGCTGGCAAAAATCGCATTTGCCAATTGTGCTCAACGCACGAGCACTGAGCTGCAAACGGCTTTTCAACCCATTTGTGGCGAATTTAAAGAGATGTTTCCTGCAGCGACAGCAGCGCTGAACGAAATTCAATTTGTATGCGTGCAATGGGGCGTATACGCAACACGCTTGTGCAAACATTCCGTTGTGTGCCAGATTGCAGGAGGCGAATTAAATTCCTTGGTAAACAAGAAACTTAAAGCGCAGTCTTGTTTAAAGCAAGCTTTTCCCCACTCAAGCGCCATTTTCCACTCGACGCGAAGGCGCAAAAGGAAATGCAGCGGACCTGAGACATCAGTCGACATCCAGAGGGGCTGTAAACTTTTTGACAGCTGCGAGGTCGGTGCTAAACCGAAAAGAAACCCATTTGAGCACGTTCGCCAGCAGCAGCAGCAGCAGCAGCAGCAGACTTATTTGCAAGCACAGTGGTGACTCACATAAACGTTTTGTGGGCCACGCAAATCCACACTTGCCACTCCAGTCGCAGAAGTTCGAAGAAGTTCGCAAAGCTACTGCTACTGCTACATGGATGATGTCATTAGGGGCTACTTACCCAGGTCTCCTTGTTGCTGTCGGGCTCCACGAATATCAGATGGGTGGCCGTCAGATAGAGGGTGCCGACCGTGGGATTTTTGGTATTGTAGCGATCTATCATCCGCACATTTTCCACCTGAACAAACAGAGAAACAGAGAGAATGGAAATGGTTACAATTGGTTACAATTTCAGATTTAAATTCGCTTCACTTCAGCTGGCGCCCGCTGACGTTAGCGGAATCCATATAGTTTTGTGGAAACCCACTCGTACGTACACATGCCACACCATAAAGAATAAACTACATGAGAACCGCGAAGAAAGGAGCTAACTTTTTCAATCAACTTTTCAGCGAATCCCCGGCTGAAGTGAAAGGAAGCTTCATCAAGCATTCTTCAAAGCCGGGAATATGTCAACTTTAAAGCACCAACCAAGTATAGGCACATGTAGTGCCCCTTGCGGTTAGTTGCTTTGCCACCGACCAGCGGCCCATTAATTCCTTTGATGGTCCTCCAGACTCAATTCCCCTGCTCCTTCCTCTCATTTCATTTCATTCCAGGACATGCCACCGCTTCCCTTTTTCCGTTTTGTCTGCGCCGGCTTTTATTGCCCAGGAGGCCAACATATTCCATTTCCCGAGAGCCGTTCATCATCGGACTAATTTCCTTTCATGTCACTTAGATTGAGGCCTTTGTTTGAGCCGGGTCCATTGTCGGGATAGATAAGGTTAGTTAATTGCCTGATTTAGCCAGTGGGAGTTCATTACTCTCGCCCAGCGGGCAGCAAGCTGAACATGCAAATTGAAGCCTGGCTATAAGTTAAACCAATTTACCCAACTGAGCACAGTAGAGATGTTTTGAACTTTAAGGTCGACCTTTTAAAGCAGGATATGTCACTCAAACAAACGTATCATATATTAAAACGTTCTATGGATTTAGGATAATGATCTAAGCCTCCTTTCATTTAAGTTTTTGCACCCATGCACGAGTGTTTTATTCGATTTACTATAGTTATATAGCACATGCAGATGCCAAATTATGGCCATCAGTTTGCTGGCAACGTGGCGCATACTTAATGTACGTTTTAATTCGAATTATCAAACAAACTGAGGCATAAAACTAATGAAAAGAGACTCAATAAAGAACTTTTAATGGTATTTCAGATGTTAATTATTAGACACACACAAATAGGAATAAACCAACCAATATTAATTCAATCTAATTAATTCAAAACCCCTTGGTAGTCAACATGGGAAACCTTGACAATTGCCATTCCGGTGGCCTGCACTTGATGTACGAGTGCAATTTGCCAGCCGATGGCAGTTGCATTTGCGACTTTGATGGAAAAGCCATCCCATTAATTGACCGAGCAGCGGAGCCGAGTGTTCCGCTGACACTGCAACAATCTGTCAGACTTGTGGCTGCCCCAAGGAGTGATTGTGGTGACGCACATGCAGTCGACGCCCTGATGCAGTCGGGATGGAGCCAGGACCTGCTCCTACACATGACCCAAATAGGAAAAGGGGTTTCGGGAAGGGGGCAAGACAACTTTTGGCAGCCCCGAGCATGTTGCCTGTGTGCTCGATGCTGATTTGCATATTTTCCGGCCAGTAGCCGGTGGCCATGGGTGACATTTCAAATGGGAAATGGGAAAATTAGCACGATTTTCTCGCCATGATTTGCATGGTAAGCGTGCGGGTTACCTTCTTGAGCACACTGTTGCCGTTGTAGAAGAGCGGAGCCTCGTTGAACTCCTCCTCGATCCAGGAGACCACCTTCTCGGAGACGAAGGGCGGCACGGGCACGCCCCACAGCCTCTTGTTGCCGTCCGGCGGCTCCTCCGTCTCCGGCGAAATGTTGTCGAAGCTGAGGCGCAGCGCGGAGGTGGGGGACAATTGGCGCTCGATCTCGTTGAACTTGTTCATGAAGCGGGTGAAGTCCATTATGGGATGGCCGCTTTATTGATTTTGAATCAGCAGCAATCGTGTGCTGGCAACTCGAATGGAATCAAATCGAGTTTGTATGGGTGCAATCGAAGGGCTTGGGACTTGGGACTTTCACTTTTCGCCTGCCTCACGAGCGCGAAACTCGCGCTATACACTGCGATTTGCTGTGCGATTTTCCCTATTTCTTCCGATTTTCCCACACGAATATGAGTGTGTGTAGTTTGGTTGGCGCGGCGCGAAGTGCTTCCGTCGAGCGATGGATTGTAACTCAATCGCCAGCGACGAATGCGCGCGCTTAAAAGCGCGCTACGATTTTGTGTTGGGGAAATTTGCCAGGGGAAATTCTCTCTCGAACGGAGAGAGGACAAATTGGGCAGTTTGTTACATTGAAATACCCTGTAAGGATTGGGTTGATTCTAAACAAAGTCTTAGCATATTCAACTTGAAATCTAAATAATTATATAACAAGTTAATTATCATAAACCAGAAAAAACACCTCATTAATAAGTAGTTTGTGCAACTTTAAAAATACATTTGTAGAAAAACAACATTACCTATACGAGATTTTTCCTGGAAAGGGCTAATGTTTCGCTTTAATTATTATGTTTACATTACTTAAAAGGGGTATTTCTGTATATAGTCGGTGTTGGCATGCAAATTTGGGCGAAGTTCCTATCGTTGCTTTCAAGTCCAAATAAGTTTATAGACTTGCCCTGATTATTAACCCATTTCGGGGAGGCGGGAATCCCATCAACTTCGGCCGCAACACGAACCCAGTTAAATAGGCCACGTCGAAGGGCAGAAGTGTATGTAACCTTCCTTCTGGACGTCGAGAGAACTTTCCACTGATTTAGATAAACGACTTTTCACGGTTAAAAATGGAGGCTGTGCTGTTTTACTGGGAAGAGAGAGCGGGTGGGAGAGCTTATTTACTTTTGGATTCTATGCGCATGTTTTGGTTCCATATTAATGGACGTGAATATCTGGGAGTGCTCACACCTTCCCGGGGAGGAGCTCCCACCTGTGTGGGCGGAGTAGCCGGTACCTTTCCCACGGAAAGGGCACATGTGGAGCACCCACTCCATCGATTTCCGAGTGGCCAGCCCCCCAGTAGGATGACTCACTGCACCTTCGCGGCATCCCGGCCAGGTGCTCCACAGTGGTCGCCGAGTGATGACCCTGGCTGCATTTTACCCTATCGCATTGATTGAGCTGATAACTAACCTTGGCGAGCTTTATTTCGTCCATTGTTTACGTTTTGATTGGGTTTTCCTGTTGCCTCGCGTGAAAACGAGCCACAAAGTCACTTTGCACTGATTCGACAACCGGTTCACAAGCTCACGCAAGGGATACCCGTTAATTTGGTAGAAATGCACTCGTGTTGGATGTTTTATTGCATTTTTTTTGTAATTATTCCGGAATAATAATAAATTCTTCTAAGCGATTGTCCGAACTAGGGGTGTGCTGCAGTCGATAGGAACCACCCCCGAAGCTATCGACTTTCGACGACTATCAGTGGCCACACTTTGCGCCCATCTGGCAGCACTTGGCAGATTCAAATGTTGTGCGCAAAAATGCATTTAATGTACGTTAAAGTTCAAACACATACAAGTAACAAACGCGATGGCTATCAAAAATTGACTAACATTGACGGTAGGCGGTTGGTTCTAGCCATTCAAGTGCACTTCAGGCGTGGGCGGAGAGGGTCTAAATGCGGTGAGTGGTCGTCGTGTTCATTTACGCAGTCCTACGTATTTGGTCCAGACGCCCTTGCTATCAAAATAGGGCTTATTTCGGGAGCAGATGATGGCCTCCCTGAAGACATCGGCATAGGAAGAGGGCATAGTCGTGTGCTTATAGAGATTGAAGAGGAATTCGTATATCTGCAAGGATTCTCATTGGTATTTGGTAGGGAATAACAACCGAAGTGTTTCAAACCTTAGCCTCCTGATCCTTCCAAAATATGTGATCGCACAGGTACTGCAAGCTCTCTGGGAACAGCGACAGTCGCTGCTTATCGTCCGTGGCTACCACATCCACGCTGCCCAACAGCACGGCACAGCCCGAGAGCACGTCCACGGCTAGGATGAAGATGTCTAGCAGGTACAGCGCCCTGTTCACCTTCTCCTTGTTGGAGCCTTCAGCCAAGAGCATTTGGATCTCCAGGAACATCTCCGCTATCCAGTTGCTGGAGTGATCATCGCTGGCAAAAGCGTACAAAGTGGCTGCCAGGTGGCGGTAGAAGAAGGGCCGCTCCTCCGCTCGTTTCTCATAGGCATCAATTATGGGGGTGAGCCACTTGAGAGGATTTGGAAGCTTCTCGTTGTACAAAACCAAATAGCAGCGAATGATGGTCGCCTTCTTCAGCTTGCCCACCGGGGTCTCCCACCAATTGGCTGGCGTCGTTAGACCATCAATGGCATTCGGATGCAGTGTGGCCACCACTTCGGTATAGCGTTCGAAGAGCCTTGAGTCCAGGTTCATCGAGTCCATGTAACGCTCAACAATCAGCGTGAAAACGTCCAGCACCTCGGGTATGTCGCATTTACCGGTGAATATGTATTTAACGCTTTCCAAGAACTTTTCGAACAAGCATCCTGGGAAGATGTTAAAGGGTTAGGTAAATTTTTCATTCGAATCAAAGCGAATTGGGACATACCTTCAACAAAGTCATTTATCTGCGATTCCTTAAAGCAGTAGACAGCCACCTTCTCGGCGAAGTTCTTCAGAATCTGGAGGCTCACGCTGTTCGCAATCTCTGGCAGCAATGAAAAGAGGAGCAAGAGATCCTCCTCAAAGCAATTGGGCTCAAAGTCGATCAGGAAGTTTTCCAGGAGACGCTTGGCGGTTCCCGAGTTAACGGCCTGATTCTTGGCAATTATGATGCAATACTTTCGCGCATCGAAGGACAAGTGGAAGAAGCTGGTGAGGCAACTCCAGTCCAGTGGCGGAATGGGCTTCGGAAACTTCTTCGACAGCGAACGCAGGGCGAAAGTTACGGCATACGGTTCTGGGACGTAATCTCCAAAGCGCGCTTGGCTCACCAGATAGTTGGTCACAGCCCGCAGTGGACTGGTGGCAAACAAGCCCACCAGCTTCCGTGGCTCTGGCTTTCCCTCGGGCAGGCGGTAGACTCCGCTGCGAAACGCGCCAATCTCATTGCCAATGTGATGGGAAATCAAGTCCGCCGCCGCATCTCCGCACTCCGGACGTATCTTCTGCAGCAGCTGCACCCACACCTCACCGGGCACCGTCTCCTGCTGCAGATCCACAACTTCTCGACCGCCGGGACCTCCAGCTCCCACTCCTCCTCCAACGATTTCAAAGCGAAATTGTGCTGGAATGTGGCGTAGGTTCAAGGTAACTCCCGGTTCATAGTTTTTGAGTGCAACGAGGGCATTCCGCACCTGGGCAGCATCCGTGCCCGGCCGGCTAATGGCTTGCCACAGCTGCTCCAGCGCATCATCCGCCAGCTTCTCGTACTCCAGGGTGGGCGTCTGCAGCAGGGGCACGAGACCAAAGAGCCTGTACAGCGATTTAAGCGTCTGCGGACGCAGCTCGTTTCGGAACTTAGTGCCCAGTGCCTGCCAGGTGGAAGCAATGTTCACGGTGTGACTGTCACACAAAGCGTATATGGCATCCAAGGCCAAGGACGTGGCCAAATCACCCGCCTCATCGGAGGAATGGTTGAGGGTGTTGCTAAGATGCGGGAGCAGCTCCGAGCCATGTAAAGTGGGTCTGGAATTAAATGTTAGTCGATCAGCAATGCCTTAGGTGGGGGGTTAATTTAAAGCTACTTCTCCTGGCAGATCTCCCGCATGGCATGGGTGCGGGCTATCTGCAGCTCCCAGCGCTTGTCATTGTCCGGCAGTGGTTGGGCAATCTGCTTCAGCAGGAAGGGATAGGTACGCGTCTCCACTCGCCACAGACGCACATAGAGGTCCACGCAGAATGTGCCGTTCTCGGTGGAAAGATTTCGTATGGTGTTGAGTATCATGGGCACATTGTCCTAAAAATAATATATTCAATTAAATTATAAGGAGTATATGTGACACCTCTTACCTTGCAGACGGCAAAGCTGGCCAATCCCCTGAGCAGCTCCAGCTGCAACTCGGGATTGCTTTCGTGGGCGAGCTTGAAGATGTATGTCATAAGGAAATCATAGGCGATGTCCTCGTTGACCTTAATGATTTGCAATATGACCTCGTAGATCTTAAACCAGCAATCCACCGGCGGCTTCTTCGATAGGAAAAGCGCGCGCAGAAAGAGGTGCAGGCGCTGGCAGAATACCGAATTGGCCTTGACATTCAGGGCATCCACAAAGGCGAATACGTCCTGGTTGTCGGAGGCGTCAAAGGACTCCACCAATGTGGCCAAATCGAAGGCGATCGCAATGTCCGGGTGATAGTTGCGCATATGGGCGGGATTCAATTGCTTGGTGGTGATTAACTCTGCCTCCTGGTCAGATCTCTCGGTGTCCAGCACCCTTTCGACTATCTGATGGGCCAAAGCCAAGCCTTCTGCGGGTATGAATGCAGTCTGAGACATCCACTGAATAATTCCGTCCAGACACATGTTCAGAATGTATTCATGGCCACAGCGCTCCTGCACAACCACGAAAACGATGATGCGGAGCAGATCCGCCAGGTAGAAAGGCGACAGAACGTGCAAAACCTCGGCAAGAAGAACCAGTAGGACATGGTAGTGGTCCTTCGTGTGCTCCCGCGTGGCATGGAGCACTCGGAGCAGGCACTGCAGACTGGGTCGCGGATCGATTCCGTAGTTGGCAAGCTGTTTGATGAGACAGGCTTGATAGATTCCCAAATCGATGGACTGCGCGTGGTCCTCTCGCTGCAGAAAGTGGTCGATGGCCTCGATGACCAGAATGCTGGTGCACAGGCAAGTGTTCGCGTTGTTGAACTTGCTCCACGCCAGCAGCTCCTGCATCAGAGCTCGCGCCTCCGGCTGCTTTCCACTAAGATTTAGCACACAGGTCCAAATGGGCTTTACGTCGTGCAGCGTTTGGGGATTGCAGAGCACGTAGAGAAACACGGGTCTCAGGTATTCTATGCTGTAGTCCCGAATGCTGAAATCGTAGTTGAGATATGTAATTCACACTTTGCCAATAACCGCAGCTAGGTTAAACTCACCTTTTGTCGTGGTGCTGACAAATGCCAATGATCTTGTTGGCCACATCGTGCATGTTGGCACTAGAGTGCTGGAGCAGCGAGATCAGCGGATGCTGCTGCGTCTTCAGCCCATAAGAACACTGATAGGACTCCTGGTCCTTGAGGGACGAGGTCCTGCGCTTCAGGCCTAAGAGCTGCAGACCCAAGATGCTCTCCGTGATGATGGCAAAGCGCATTGGACTGGAAGCAAAGGGAACAGGAAGTTCTGGTCTGAGCTAGCCACTTTAAATAGGATTAAGATTACAGTTTAAGATACTTAAACTAAGAGTGACACTTTCAGGCGTTTACAGTTCCTGCAACCATTAAGATGGAACGACTGTGTCAGCCGATTAGCAGTCACTTCCGGAGTAGCAGCTGCAAATCAGCAGTCAAGGACGGAGGTGGAGTAAATCGCTTTGCGTTTGACGAGGTAATTACAATTCACGCTGTGGCCACAAGTCGCCTGGGTTTGGCCTCTAATTGCGGGCCAATTAATATGCAATCCTTTTTGCTTGCACTTGCAGCTCGACCGGACCGGACGGGCTTATCAAGGTTAATTCCGGTATTACATGACCGCTTGTTCGTCCTTCGTCGCACCGCAAACATTTCAAGTTCAATGCCAGACTTTTCACTGGCTTTGCATACATCAAATATGTGCCAGTCAAGGCTGCAGGATATGATATGTGGGTGTAGCGCTGCGTGGCGGGAAATGGGAACGAGCCAGGCATAATCGCTGATGATCCACAAGATTGACGACTGCGGATTGCGGCCAAGCGGAAACCGCTTGCGGCCAATGCCAAACAACTGGGATTTTGGATCAACTCGGAGTCATAATTCATTTGCGCATTTGCTACATGACGTGCCAAGTGCTGGGCAATTAATTTTGGAGCACGCGTCCAGCGGAAATGCGAGGGATTGCGTGCGTCGACGGCCGGAAGGAGGGTCAACAATGTTGGAGGCACTTGCTGGCGGTGGCGGTGGCAGGCGTTAAATGGCGCGTTAATTAACTGCCTGCCCCGGGGAATCCACGCTGTTTGCATCCACGCAGTCGGGCAGACTCTGGCTGGCTAATTTTTGCACCTTAGTGGGCAATTTTGCAATTGGAATCGCTGCGCTCCACTTAGCCTGATAGACCAGCACGCCAGCCGTCCTGCTGTTCGCTGTTCCACCTCCCCCGCCTGCTGCAGACTGCTGCTCCGGAAGTTCAAAGGTGCGCCCTGCGGAATCGAGCCACACACGTGTGTATGTGCATGTATGTGGGTCGTGGGCGGGTTCTCTGGCCAGATGGCCGTTCCGTTCTCCTCACCTCGCGTTCGCCAGCATGGAGAGCAGGCTGTTCTGCACTCCGTTGGCCTCCAGGACGCCCTCATCCACCAGGCGCACCAGCGTCTGACAGCTCATCAGGCTGAGCTGCATGTGGTCGTGCTTGCACTGCGCCTTGAGGAACTCGATTTCCTTGATTTGGTGCTCGGGCACCTGCTTCTCCCGGCTCTCCACCACCTTGGCGTAGATCTTCTCCAGGCACGAGGCCAGTTTGACCACCGAACTGTGCGGCTTTATGCTGGCAAAGTCCTCCATGGCGCTGAAATAGCAAACACAACTTGACGTTAGCTGGCGTTTTTTCTCGAGGCGCTGCGATTTATTGTTTGTTTGGGTCTTAGGATTTGCTGCCCCAGCGGTGCGCGGCGCGTGTCCTTTCTGCTGCTTGGCTGCCACTCGAATGGAGTGGAAAATCCGAAGCGATTTGAACGTTGCCGCGTTTTCCGGCGCTTTCCACCCCCGCCAACTACTCACATTTTCCTTTGTTTACCGCTTTCCTTTAGTCGGTTCGTGTTGGCTCATTTCATGCAAAGGCTGCAGGATGTGGCAGGTCAGTTGCTTTGCTTGTTTTCCACTCCAGTGGCTGTTTAAGCAGGGAAATTCGGGGAATGCGTGCAAAATGAAAAGCCGGTCGCGTATTGTTTTCCTTTGTTGTTAACAGTCAGCTGTTAGAGTGGCCAGCCATGGACTTGGGCTTTTGCAGGGTGGCAACGCTGCGTGCTGCAACGGTTTCACTGTGTTGAATTTTAAAATTTGAATTCCTACCTTAAAGATAACTTAAACAAATGTTATGTTAAATTAATTGAATAAAAAGTCTTGTTAGTATTAACTACATCGAAAAGCACGTTTAAATGTATCGGAATTAGTTTTCAGTGTAAGTAAAATGATTTTTGATTTTGTTTATGTTTATTTATGATCGAATTATTAACAATATACATATTATTATTGGGTGTTAAAAATATAATATATCGAAACCTAACTATGTAATATTTATTAGGTCATTCTGCGTGTAACTATAAATCTATTTTTAATTTGTAAAGATTGCTTTTGCAGTTATGGTCGCTTATGAAATTTGCGTTATAACACTTAAAATGCTAACAACTTGAGGAATGCGTAAAGCCACCTCCAATTAAAACGTAATTAAAACAATTTTTAAACTGAATCCGTATTTCGCAATTGTCCAGGAAACAATTCGTTTCAATTGGATTTCATTAGCTGCGCTTGGCAGCCTCTGTGAACTCGGAGTACGCAAGTTATCATTGGGATAATGGACTTCTCTCGCCGAGGAACCAGTGATTTTTGCCCGGAACCAAGTTGACCCGTTCAGATATTTACGGCATGCCCTGTTAAGCCACTACAAGCTCATCATTTCGCCTCGCTACTCCTGGGGAGCATGCCCTGCCCAGGATTGGCTAGGAGCCAGGAGCCAGGAGCCGGGAGCTCTTGTTTTCTCGCCTGCTGCCTTTTCAGCTAATTGACTTTATGCATTTTTGCCAACTCGCCCCGCCGTAAAATGAAATTAATTATGCCGCCGTTGCAGCTATAAAAATGTTGCCAAGCCGAAAGGAGCATCATAAATGAGGCTTCCACAAGGAAAACTCCGCGAAAGTGCTACAGCGAGCTTGGCCGAGTTTAAACTGCAATCATTCATGGCCGCGAATCCTCGCAAAACCGGGCACAAAAAGCGGGGAAGACAAAGGTTAAGTCCAAGACGGGCCAACATAATTTCCGCTTCCTGACCCGAACTCCGTATTTTCGGCAGCTCCTTCCGTTCCTTCCGTTCCCCTTCTGCTCCACCTGCTGTATGCCCACTTTGCGCCTGGGGATTTATGATTTTATTACCCAAAAGGCACTGCACAACGGAAACGGAAACACTTTTTGCCCCACGATTTCGGCGTGTTTTTCAGCGTAAGTCAACGCCGGAGTTTATTTTTTCTCCAACAAAAGCTGTTGCAATTCAATCGCTTCGCTGGCCGCAGCCTTAAATTATTTGGCTCGGATTTAAATCACTGTCTTTTGAGCCCCAGAGGGATTTTGTGGTTTGGGTTTGCGGTTTATCGCGAGGCTCTTCATAATTTTCATCGCTCGCTTTTGAACACAACATTCAATACAATATTCCAATGAAAAATATGGCACATTAAACGCCATTTCAAGGAAGCAAAGAAAGCAAATGATTGCAGCAAGGACCTGTTGACAGAGTTCTCAGAACTTGCGGTTGGCTTGAGCTCAAGGGGGTTTACGATTTCCAGTTCCGCACACGAATTATTGGGCTGTACATTTGGCGAAACCTCACCTTTTACTCACTGCCCCATTCGCAGAAAACAAAGGTTCCCAGAACACCCTTCAGTTGAGGTTATTTACGTTACAACATAAAATATTTACAGTGCCTTGGGCGATGAATATCGAAGAGGGTAATACCCTTAAATGTGTGTGCAAATAGAGATAAATAAAATAGTTTTAAAGTTGTACTGCAATATTGAACGCAAATGTAAATTGGACAAGTGCAGCTCTGCATGCCCAAAGATTTTTCTGAAGTAGTGAAGTATACACTTATCTATGAATCCAAAAACATTTTCCATGGATCAATACCCTTGACATTCGCCTATTCAGCGCATGGTGTGCTAATGAAATAAAATTTTTCATTTAGCATGCAGTTTAAATTCACATTTCTCCTGCTGATAGAGGTAGAGCCACGTGCATCCACAGGATATAACTCGCGCCTACTATACAACTGAATGTTGACATTTGTAGCACGGTGTGGACTTCCGCGGAAAGCGGGGGCGGAGACTCTGGTGCCCCGGGGCACGTGGCAAGCCGAATTTGCATATGCTTCGAAAAGACAGGTGTTCAGTCCGTCCGGATCAGGCCACGCCCACACAGCCACCGCCCCTCTGCCAGCTGTCGCAATGGCCGCAATCACATTGCTTCAATTAAATGGAGTCAACTCATTAATAATGCAGACAGCGCATACTTGGATGCCATGTACAATGTACTCGTATGAACTCCGGTGCCACGTTTGCTTGTTGGTTGGACAGCCAGTTTTGCCGCTTAGGTACGTCAAACTTTAATGAAAAGCGACGGCGGCGACTCGAAGTTCAGCATTGCTTCCATTTTGGAGCTGACACACAAGGTCCTGTGGAATTTATGAATATTTATGCTCCAGCAGTTATGCACTCGATCTGCGTAAGCCGGGCCACTGAATATTTATAGCTGCCGTTAGTTAGTTACCAGTTACCTAACTACCTGGCGATGAAGTTAAATAGCAAGCATACGCACCGTTGTCCCGGCAACGATTTTCTTACGGCTTCGCAGCTTCCAATCTGTTTCGACTACTTAATGTGCATAGTCAAATTTATTTTAAACATGATTACGGGCATAACTAATCGGGGAGTGCTTTGTTAACCGAAAAGTAACTTTATAAATTAATTCCACTGCTGTAAACTCAAATGTATTAAGCTCGTATTATATCCTTATTCAATTGCAAAATGATTCATTTACGTTCAATTAAACGTGGACTTTCGTGTTGGTAACTAAATCAAAACATATGAGCAGGTAAATTGATTCTCTCTAATTAAGCAGCGTGCTGAGGAAATTCGATTCTTCGACAACTTAAAGTTCACAGCTCAATTTGGAGTACCGTCCTCGTCAGCAAATTACACAAATGGTTATGTTGCCTACCTTCGGGCGCTTAAAAGAAGGCAACCTAATAAGCACAAGTGTGTGCGGTTTCTCTGCTCGTGTGTGTGTGTGTTGTGTGTGTGTGTGTGTGGATGTGGGTGAGCACATTTGTTGAATGATTTAACCTGCCACCTATTCATTCGTTCTGGTGGCCCACGTAAATTGTAGACAAAATAAAAACCAAAAGAACCTTTTCAATTCTCCACTAACGTTTTTCTTTGTGCCGAACTCTAAATTAGGAAAATGTTTAAATGTGCGTCGGTGTTGGCCAGTGTATGAGTGCACATCTGTGTCTGTGTGTGTGTGTGTGTGTGTGTGTGTGGGTAAACATAATTTGTGCGGCACGTGCGTTAAATTTAATGAGGCAACCGCGACCCACGAATCGAGCTCGATTTCGGACGCCTTTGACCCCGGGCTCTTGGTTTTTCACCGCTTCGTTTCTTGCGGCTCCTTTGGAAAAAAGAGCAGCGAAAATCGTAGAAAACGTCCTGTTGATTTTGGGCCAGCACACATAAAAAACCAACTATGTGTGTGTCTATATGCATAACATTATAGGCCATATATCTGGGGGGCCTTTTGGCTTTTAAAGAAATTTAAGTTATGTGCGTGGTATCCTCACTCGAGCTCCTGCAAAGTTGGGAAGGATATTACTTATGATTACAATGATGTATGGCTGCTCATTTCTGGGCTAATTGGAAATACGGTTTCCAGGTAAGCGGCAGCTACAAAAATTGTATTTATTCACGCTTGTTGCTTATGGAAAATTAGCACTGTAAAGTTCGGTTTCAGGAAAAAGCCATTAGTGTTTTTTTCTGAGCGCATGAGTTATACAAAATATTGTTTATTTAAAGTAAAAATTAAAAGGCAACTTTAGGAAAATTAAATCTGTTAATCATAGCTGTGTTACTTTATTTGATGTAGCGCCATTCTTAGGGCTTAGAAATTATTTTTAGTTGAAACAGTTTCTGATTAGCCTTTAATGTGCTCTGGCTGAAACAGCTTTTGAAATCTAAATTGAAGTCTATCCGATGGGCTTTGTCTAATCCGGCAAAAGCTGAGGCATAAAAAATCCTCTTTCATGTTTTATGGCAAGCAACAATGGCTTGTTTCCTCCGGTTTTCATTTAATTTAACGTGTCCTGTGCATACAGCAAAAAACTTGCAAAACTGCAAGCCTGTTGCACAGTCATGTGCCCATCACAACGGCATTACAAGGACCAAAGGAGGAGAAGCCCATTGAGAGCTTAGTACACCGACTAATGGCCAATAAATTCTCGGCCAGGCAGTAATTAAGAAATTTAAATAGCGGCAACTAAACCACCGGCCAGGACCTAAGCAAACTGACCCCCGTGACCGCCGTGAAAGCCATGACTTTTCGAGGGTTAAGAGCATAAAAGCCCTGCGAGTATTTAAGCACACTCACACAATGCATGTACACTATTTACATATACCCCGTAGTGTCGTGCATTCGTTTAGGTGCGAACCACACAGTTTGTGCCCCACACAGTTTGTGCCCCACACGCCATCTAAATTTGGGCCAGCCGAGTGCCTGCGGTTGCAGAGTGTGAAATATTTTGCTGGGCCACACTTAGTGTGTGTGCCATATCTTGTCTGGGGTCGGGATCTTCCACATGCTCACACATTTCCTAAATAAACAGGATGGCGGCCTGTGCCAGCTTGATTTTCCAGCGAATTTCCATAGTTCCTGTCTGCGAAATGTGGTGCCTCGCCATGTGGGGCTGCCTTTTCGATTCATTTGCCTGCATTATGTTGCGGCACTTGATTTAATGGCGGCAGGCATCACCCTTTAATCACCACCAAACAACCAGGAGAGATTTTAAGTCTACTTGTTGGGTAATCACTTGAGTAAACAGTTGAAAGCCAGGAGCTAAGTGCTCTGACCAGCTTTATAATGGACCGATAAGCCGGAGGTAAATTGCCCAGCTCATAGACAATCCAAAAGCAAACTTATTCTGAATTTCTGAATCAATGTTGAGTGTATAAAGTATAACACCATCAGTGTTAGTCCAGTTTACAGTACACATTAGTTAAGTGAAACAAGTGGCATACCCTTAAAAGTATTTATTCGCAATCAAAAAACTTATGTGTAGACTAGCAATGTAAGTGATTATTAAAGGTTTGCATCATACTTAATTTGTCATTTTCCATTTCATTGATCTGTTCGATTCCCTGAATACGTGTATTTACTGTGCTCGCAAGTGGATTTTGTGTAGTGACTAATGGCAAACCAAACTATATCTCATATCTCTAGTGAATATGGTCGTTGGCCTGGGCACCTGCCACTGCAACGGCAGCCGCTGGCTGCTGATGAGCTGCTCCTCCGGTCAGGGCGCCCAAGGATTGCTGCAGGGAGCGCAGGATGCCAATGGGAATCTAAGTGTGGAGTAAAACGATATTATTCAATGTATAACCATAAACATAACCTTATAATCATGTTTTAGAATTTGCCTATTACGAGTTATCCTCTAAAACGTTTCTTAAACCCTCTAGATATTTAAAAACAAAATACTTTTCGTCACTAAGCTATGAAGTAATCAGCAAGTTAGCTATTAGTGAGAAACCGATTTATATTTGAGCAGGTTTTTCATTTCAATGTAGCTTGCTTGTGCAGGCGAGTCTCAAGCCAGGATAAGCTGTGTCCTTCACGATTTCATACTCACATCGAGGGCCAGACCCACGGGTCCTTGGGCCTGCGGTGCCAGGAAGCGATTGTTCACGGCGAGGGGTCGCTGGACAGCCTTGTACTTGTGCGCCTGGACCACCTTGGCATCGCTTCTCGCCTGCGAATGGAGGGGAGTTCGTGAGTTGGGGGGAGTTACTTTCAAAGGACGAGGGCAGGACATGCAGGGGTGATAAATGAAAATTGTATTAAAATATATTTCACGGAAATAATAATGCCGGGTAGCAGCTGACTTCTACTCCTCCACCTAATACGCCCACAGTGTCCGCAAATGTTTTCAAATAAAATTACTGCCACAAAGGTAAAGTTTTGGCATCCAGCTCCACCGAAAAGCCAAACAATTTGTTTGCGTTTAAGAGTGCCGCAGTGTGTGTGTGTGTGCGTGCGTGTGTGTGTGCGAGCGGGTATCTGTGTGCGAGTATCTGTATCTGTATCCGCATCTGTATCTGTATCTGTGTATCTATGTCCGCACCGCATTTGGTGTTACCTCTACGGTCGACTGCGGCTCGTCCTTTTGGGCTTCCTCATCCGGAATTTGCTGCTCCTGCTGCATCACGTATACGACACGTTGCCGCTGTCGCTGGCGCTTTGCATGTGCGCGTGGTCGCTTGACAATTATCAGCGCGGAGGGCGTGGCAGGGGGGCGGGAGAGCGGGTGTTTATCCACCGCATCGGCATCGGCATCTGCGGCCGCTTTAACATGATTTTCAATGATTTCACTGCGGTCCAGCTAAAACATCAATGGCGGATGGTGGATTTGGTTGGATTGGATTGGATTGGATTGATTGCTTGTTTTTGGTTGGCCGACACGGGGGCGTTGATCAATATTTAACCGCACTCCCTAGTTAAATACTAGTCGGCGATTTATTGCCAGGAATTTCGCAATTGAAAAGCCGTGAAGCACCAAATTCCCCACTTTAATTTTAATGTAGCTTTAATTTTTGTGGGAAATCTTTTAAGCACTTTTTCCAGTCGAAAGGATGCGTAAAACTTTCGAGCAAAACACTTTTAATACTTTCGGAAGCCGTGTAAACATCTTGCTGAAATTTCGATAACCATACTTCCAAACTTGTTGTTAAACTTATCTCGGGAATAAAACGTAAGCTGGCTGAACCATATTGATGGGTGGATTGGAAAACGGGAGGAAATCTCATTAAAACTACTGCCCTAATTACCAAGTATTGTTTAACATGAAATATTTTTAAATATACATTTAGCTCGGCAAAAGCAACTAGGCACGGTACTGATTTCATTTCAAAATCGTTTTGAATGTTATGAAAATGAATATAAATAGAGATAGGTTCAATTTATAATCCATGGAGATAATAATGCACGTTTGTTATATATTTTTAAAGAGAATGTACCAGGTCAGCGACTACTTACATCTTGTGCGTACTTCTTGGGCGGCTTGACCTTCTGGATGTAGCTGGTGACCACAGGACCGGAGGTGGGAGAGGCGGGCACAGGATCAGCAGGATATGCAGGCTGCACTGTGTGCTGCGAGGAGGAAATCAGAGTGCGACGAGGACTGTGGGCCTCGGCTCCAATGTAGCCGGTTTCCCCAGCGCTGCCGCCCAGAAGGGCACTGGCACCCACCGAAGGATTGGCCTGGGCGGCGGCGTAGCCCACGCCGGCTGCACGTCCTGCGGGTGAGAAGAGGAAAGGAGCGGGTTATCCGGCATGTAAATCGAATCAATTAGGAGTGGAACCCACCATCCAGATTGCCGCCCAGACCGGCGGCTGCCCGGGAGCCCCACGGAGTTCCGGCCGAGGCGCTGAGTCCGCCGTGGGCAGAGTTGCCGGTGAGGAGTCCGCCGAGTCCTGCATCTGCGTGATATCCTGCGAAATTCACGCCCACCTTGCCATCGCGCAGCGTTATCAGCTGCGGGGTTGAAAATGTGAGAGCTTTAGCACAAAAGTTCTGGCCACGTTGCGTATACTTAATGCTATTCAAAGTTGGCCACGACCTTTGCGTTTCGCCCCCCGGGCAACTTTTCAGGCCCAAGATGTTTTGTCCGCTCTTTTCACTAATAGTTTGCAAAGTTGTTGCCCAACTTTGGCCGCCCCGGAAAAGCGGGCAAACACCCTTTGTGCCCGCTTAACCGAGTTTGTAAACATTCCTTGTGCTGCTCTGTGTTAATCAATTTAAGCGGAATTTCTCAGCGCCAGAATTTCCCAAATCGGTGAAGGTTGAAAGTTCTGCAGCGCAGATATTTGTACAGCTCCAAAACATTGATAAACATTTGCACAGCCCGTTCTCCAGTTATCATAGAGCAACAATGAACTACAGATAAGCTGGCATTACACCAAGCTACAAAACACCGATCCACTGATAACAAAGAACTTCGGCGAGTGCTATTGCGTGGATAGTGGAGCACACAGGTAATGAGCACAGCGAATGAGCGGACGCCAAAGAAGTTATCAATAATTGTGGCAGTTAACAGGCAGCACAACAGACCTAAGCAAATAGGTGCGGTGTAGTTTCACTACAGTGCTATAAGGAACTATGAACACCCTAACTCTAGTTAATAGATTACTATAATCATATGGTTATATTTGATTAGGAACTTAATTATGCATTACTCTTATATGCTATCCATATATATAGAAATATTACTTCTATGTAAGATATGTGTGTCATCACTTTGTCAAGTTATCAGCTTGCCTGCAAGTTAAGACCATTTATGAAGGAGTGATTAATCCTATCAAAGTATGTTAGCAAGTAAGTAGCGTGTGTGCTTAGCAGTCTGATATACCCCGCCATAGTTAGTTAGTAAGTTAGTGTATCAGAAGTGTGACAATCGTCAATGGCCAAGTGAGAGAGCGAGTGGGAGAGCCCACCGCACCTGCCGCCGATAAGAGTTTTTTCAGGCGACACAATGACAATATTTAACCTCTGACGGCAGCTCATTTGAGTTTCACACGCCGACTAGAGGAGGAGCAGGTGGAGGTGGAGGTGGTGGCCAGCCAGAGTCAGCATCGAATCATCAGCACAGAAGCACAGCGGAAAGCGAAAGGAGCGCAGAATCGTGGGCGGACACATGTTGCCATGTTGACAAGGGCATGGGTGTGGGAATGGAGGTGGCTGATGTGGCTGCTATGTTTGCTACCTGGGCAGGTGCTGCTCGGCAACGCCGCCTCGGTCACCTGGGGTCATGTCAACAAATACGCCAGCGTGCTGCACACCGAAGATGTTTACCTGGCGCCGGGTAGCAGCGGTAGAGATGTGGCCTACGGCTCGCAGGTGAGATATACAGCCCAGGCACTTGGCTGGCAAATTGCCTAATCTCCTTGGGAATCTTCGGCAGAATGCCAGCGATAACTACCGGATTACGGGCGTGCATGTCGAGGATCTCGGCGAGGTTGAAGCGGAGGCAGAGCTCATGGCTGGCGGCATTGGCCAGCAGTTTGTGGTCCTTCACTGCCGGCGACTTCGGGACTCCGAGGAGCAGCCACAAGCGGCTCATCTCGAGGTGTCCATCTATGGAGTGGACCTATAGGTTGTTAGCTACTTTGCAGGGGGAATAATCCCCAAGCCATTTGTTGTAAATATCAATTAGAACTTTCAATGGAGAACTTTCAGCTGTGCAAGCCAGATATCTTCCAGTTATAACAAGCACAAATAGCAGCTTGAATTTATATATTTTAAGTAAACAAATTTTAAATTCCCTATACATGTAACTTTATGTGAAATATCAGTAAGTTAGCAGTTAGCCATTTTTAAAGTACAAACGTAAGCATCTGCAGCACTGAACCATATTCAATGCCATCTTGAGTGGAATCGACCTCTTCGGATTGTTTTCACTACATACGACCTACAGTCGCTATAGTAATGATGGGTTTTAGCTTCTTTATCCGCTCCTTGCACTGAAAACTTTTTAACTGGCACTGAACAACGTAATAGTATTTAAAGTTGAAAGTTGCCAAAGGTTGTGAAGTTTGGATGTCGCTTAAAGGCTGTCGGGTTTTTATAATCTCATGGAAATGAGGCAGACAACTATGTAAGTTTGTAACTATGCAACTATTTGCCTTCCTGTGCTCACCTTAAAAAATACTATTTTTCCACTGCTGCCAGATGCGCGAGCTTAAATTTATTTAATTAAATTGTAATAAGACCAACAAGTCGGACGTTATAATAAACATTCACTCTGAACAAAACATGAAATGCAAATCATGTCTGTGTTGCTACTACAAGAGAAATGAGTTGCGGAATGTGTGCGTAAATTAAGCCAATAATTGATTTATTTTATTGTTCTGTAAACAACAAATGTAAATTAATCGTATGTTTGTACATATGTATGCAGCTATTTTGTTTGCCATTCATTCTGGGAAACACTGTGAAATTTGTGCAGTTAGTAAATGTATTTACTCGCCATATTTGCTGGCCATTCATTGCTCGGATAAAAATCGCAATTGGCAGTAAAGCACCGCAATTGTGTTCGGCTAATTCAAGTTGACAGTAATTGTGCTCTTGCGGTTGGCAGATTAAAGATTGGCCGGAGTTTCCAAAAATTCATAAGCTCGGTTCATGACCCGCAAGGATAAGAAGAAAAGGCAGTGAAAGGATTTCTTCGTGGAACCTGCGATATGGAATGAATGGCCAGTAATTTGCATGAATTCCAGAGAAAGGCCGCCTCGAATTGTATCCTTCGCTGGCTGGCGGAAAAACCCTTCTCAAGACTTTTTACGTGTGCTCTTAATTTCGATTCCCACGACCCGCACAGAACATAAACAACAGTTTTCCCGGCATTTTCCACTTAGCTGGCAAATGCAAATTTCATGCATGCGTTGATTAAAATCTAAATTTTTGATGCCCTCGGGCCGCAAATAGAAATAAACTTTTCGGGCAGAAAAAATCTCCACGAAAGCGCACAATAGATGAAGGCGACTTGAAATATTATGTGTGCGCTACAAGGTGTGGAAATTCCTTTGGCCAACAGAGCTTCCGGAAAAATATGGGCACTAAACAACTAAAAACATTTTGCTTCAACTAAATCAAGTCAGTTTAGCACAAACATTTAAATAAATATTCCTATGTATTCTCGATTACCTGTTTAATGAGCTCACGAACTAATGAAATAGAAACCATTGAACACAATATAGCCGCGATATTCCGGCTTAAGCCTTTAATTACCATGAAATACCGCCCTCATGCCACTCGTGTGCAACGCTGCGTATGAGTAATGTCTGGTGAAAAATGCAATTAAATTGATATTAGTTAGTTAGTTAGCGCAGGCCAGCAAAGTTCAAGGTGGCCACTAAAGCGGTAACGATTTCGTGGTTATTAAAATGATGCATAGTAGTTGGTCGCAACTCGTGAGAGGCCGATACTAATGATAAGGGAATGGTGTTGAGTTGAGCTGAGTTGAGTACACCGTGTAATTTTAAGTAACACAAACAGGTAAGAAAACCTCGCCTTGGCCCGCAATTAAAGGCACTAAAAATTCTTAATTGCGGTTTAGGCAATGTGGCAAAGTTCACGCCGAAACCGAATGTTGCACTTTAACCTTTTCCCTCCATTTGCGACTGCCCACAAACTGCAAAACAAAATCATCGTCAAAATAAAACCCTTGCAAATGGCATTGATTTTCGCACTTAGAATCAGATGGACAGCTATTCTAATTTCGAGTAATCTCGTTGAAAGCCGGGAGGAAAATCACGTTTCCAGGCCTTCACTTTCGTAAATCAAGGTTGTGACTATAGAACACTGGACACTAGTCATTTTTAAACATAAAGAAATTACTAAAATTATTAACAGTGGGAAATTATTGTAAATAAAATGTTGCTGTACCTTAGCTTCTTTTAAAAAGCCCCACTAAATCACATGATATATTCCTTTAGTTTGTGATGAAAACTCATTATTTCTTTCTCTGCGAAATATGCAATTCACCGACTGATCTATTAATAAAGTTAATGAATTCACTGTCTGTGTGGCTGCGACTCGTGTGGCTGATGGAATATTATTGAGATAACTGGTTAGCTGGCAAATGGGCTGTGTGTTTTGGTATTCAGGAGTCTGGTCACCCGATAACCGACTGACTGCCAGGTAATTGCATTAATTTCGAACCGCACTTGGCCAACAATGCAGTTCGCATTTGGATTTTGGTGG
Organism: Drosophila santomea; assembly: GCF_016746245.2. Lineage (NCBI taxonomy): Eukaryota > Metazoa > Arthropoda > Insecta > Diptera > Drosophilidae > Drosophila > Drosophila santomea. The sequence continues at coordinate 20,792,834 of NC_053017.2, forward strand.
CAGGTGACAGGTGGCAGGTGTCAGTTAGAGCCTTAATTAATTTTCGGAGCTCACCTGTGCCGGCACCAAACTGGCCGTCTGCAGCAGACAGAGGGCTCCGAGTAGGACGAACATACTGCGCACCTGGAAGACAAGATCCGAGCTCGGAATCAGTTCTACATTCCGATTTGTATGCCAGTCGCGTCCGCGTTCAAATTCTTGCTCGCACTTTTGCGGGGAGCGGCCCAGCATAATTGTGCGGCTTTCACATGCGAACTCGACTGGGCTGTTTAATTAACAACAAGCCAGGGGCTTCTGCCGTACCTTTCCTAGACGCTTTCCGTTGTTATTGTTTTCTGAGACACTTCTGACTTCACTTGGCGAGTCCGAGTCCGTTGTTGTCCGTTGTGGTCGCGACGCGATTCCGCTGTGAACTGAGTGGTCGAGTGGCTTGAGTCGGGCTTAAACTTGAATTGTGGCGCGGGGCGAGGAGAATTGGAGATTGACGGCGAGGCTTGTAATGGCTCGCAAAACTGGAAATGTATCGCAATCAAGTGGGCAGAGTCTATTTATATAGGATTCTTTCTGCTTCCTCTTTCCCCTGCATGGCATATAGTATGTTAATATGCCATTATCTCTGGAACTCAGGGAACTCTGGACACTGCAGTGCTGCGATGATGCAAGATTTTCGGAAACTTCCAGCCACACTTTGTTTCGGCGACCTATTAGCACTTTGCCGGCACCTGTCCTAACAACTCGGTGAGAATTTGGCAACAACTCACACACGACGAACTGTTTTGTGGTCGTGCCTCAGAATGTAAGAAGAACAACCAAGTTTTAAGATTTTCTGGCAAAACTCCAGAGTGATCTAAAACTTGTATTTATCTTTATATCCCAAGCAGACAATGAGGTGGCAAAGATCTTTGCAAAAAGGCATAAATTAGAAAGCGAATATAAATTTAAAATGCCCAATATAAAAGGTTTAGGCAAAGACTCAGACTGAAAAGAAATTCTCATGCGTTCGATTATAAAATAATGTTCACAGTCATGCACAATCAATTAAACCTCGAAGATAATCAGAACTAAATCAACTTTAGATTTTTTACGCCAAACGCAATTATTACACAGACAAACAATGGCTGGAAAACTACTACATTACTCATGGCCCGCACTAAAGTGCAGCCGATTTGGCCAATATTTGCGAACCGGTTTCGCTGCTGCCACGCCCCTTGCGCCCCTTTTGCCCCTTTTGCCGCTTTTTGTTTGCCTTTAAAGCGGTGTGCAATTGACTGAATTTGGGCCATAAGTGCGGCGTATTTGCTTTTATTTTGCTACACGCTTCAACGGAGCTGCAGGCAAATTGGGTTTGCCAATTGCAGCCGGATAAATTAATAAGAGTTGAATGGTCGGGCGTTTGGTCTATGGCTTCTGCCAGAGATTCCATTAGAGATGTGGCATGTGCTCCTCTCCTGGGGTTTTCTCCAGTTCGCCTCGCTGATTTCGGACTCCGCTGTCCATCCATTTCCGAAATAACCCGCCTCTTTTCGTGCCAGCGATTTGTTCATTAGGTATTCAAATGACAAACAGAGCCGCCCGTTTAATGTGATTCTGCCACTGGCTCCCACTTCTGGCCAAATCCAAATCCGCACGTGCTGGATAATTTAGAATGCGATGCGAAGCGATGGCCAAAATCAAATGGCAACGAAAAGGGTCCGAGAAGAAATATAATTAAATTCAATTCATTGGCAGTCCCTTGCAACACGCATGATTAGTTTGCGAAATGCCAAATAGTCGCTGGCAAAAAAAGAAAATCGCTCGATGTTCTTTTCATCATCTGCTTTTTCCCCATTAATTACGCGAGCGTTTTTTTTTTTATGTGCCTAATTGAAATTTCATTAAAAATAATTCAATTCATTTACTGCAGCTGCGTAGGTGAGCTGATTAAATGCAATACGAGGAAGTGCCATTGCTCCTCTTTGATAACCTTTTCATAATGCTCAATCGTTTGGGAAGTGCTGATATGCGTTTATTGACTCGCCATCGGTCATAATATTTGCCAAATACCGAAAAAAAACAATTTTTTTAATTGAGTTCCATTGAACAGACAATGTTTGCATCAATGAAATAACTGATATCATTTTTTCATCGACGTATGCAAATCCCCAATAAAGAGATTAAACATTTTGCTGTCCGGACTAAAAGTATGCAAGGTTTTCACAATACACGATGGCGAAAAATCCTAACAACGTTAATATTTTATAGAGCGCCCTTGGGCTGTATTCAATTCATTTCGGATTGTAAACAATTGTCTGCTCTTATGCCGATTAAAAACTAATACATACATATATATGATTTAATATACTTCTTAGTTCAGCAATTTCCCATACTTACACAACTTTTATACCAGAAAATACAAAGTTTTCTACGTTTAGAAATAACATTTATTCTATATACTTATGCTTTTGTTTTGGAATTTTCTTGTGGGCTGGACATAAATATCCTTAGTCTAGGCTTACAGCAAAGTCACATACATATATCACAAGGGTCACAATGCACACGAAAAACGCACACGAAACATACACTGACAGAAACTACAGAAACAACATTCACGCACAACTACTGGCTAAAGTGGAACCCAAGATTACGCCATCTCCTCGCGCATCTGTGGCCCACTGGGATGGGCACTCAGCGTGGGGTTTGGTCTGCCCGTTGGCAGCGCCGTTCCAGCTGCCACGGATTTTTGCGCCATTTCCGTTGGCGCCTGGCGATAGCCTCCGGTCAGGCGGCCCACCAGATTGTTGACAGCCCGCAGCGTCGAAATCGGAATCTGCGTAGGATGCGGATGAGCGATTATGGACATTGTGTCACCTGGTAGGAGCAGCTGAACTCACCTCGAAAATGCTGTCGATCAGGGGGCGCAGGCTGAACATGGGGTATGTGCTCTCGGCGGTGTGAGCCGGTTGACTGTCGCCGAGGGACAAAATGGCCGCGTTGCTGCCGGGCGCCGCTGCTCCCGCTGCAGCTGCTCCATTCCCAGGACTAACGCCCGCCGCCAAGCTGCTCAGCAGGAAGGCGGCGTTCTGCTGCAGGCTGCTCATGGCTCCCATGGAGGAGGCGGAGGAGGAGGGTCGCTGCTGGTACTGGCCATACTCCTGGCCGGGGTAGAGCACCATGTTCTGAACGGGCATGGGCTGCAGCAGCGTCTGCAATTTCAATATTTCAACATTTTACCAACATAGAAATGGTTTCAATAAAAATAGCTGTGAAACTGCACACATTTTCGGATGAGTATTTCGCATATTTTCGTCTGCGTGCCAGTTAGTGCCCACTTTAATAGCCCGAGATCAGGTTTCGCTACTTACATCGTTCAGCAGCACCAGCTCGTGGCGCTGGCCACGCGCATATCCAGAGACGCGGGTGAACTCGGTGACCAGGTGGGACATGACCACCAGCAGGACAAACCAGACGAAGCGGTCCATGGCGGTGATGAGTATCTGAAAGAAGAAGCAAGCGTGGAGAGCGTCATAAAAGGAGTTCCAGCCAAGTCATCGCCATCTGCAGCCCACATCATTGTTGAAGCTCATGCTGGCGACACATTGATCTTGGCAATCCGCGCACTTGAATGGCACTTGTTTGGTGCGCCGCGGACGAAAACGTTGTGATTGCAAAGTCAAGTTGCACGAATGCAGCGGCTAGATTTTCACTCTGGCCAGCAGCCATGGCTGAAACGTAGGCCAAGCAGTTGAGTATCAAGTTTGGAAACCGCAGTCGAGATCCGCGACAGAATCTGCTGCCTGTTGCTCACCGGCTGGTTTGGCTGGAGGTTCTGAGATGTGGATTAGACCAAGGCCGGGCAACCAGTTTGCGTGTTCAGCTGGATGCATCGAGTTTTTCCACTTGGCAGTGAGTTCATTTTCACGCCGCCCCCCCAAGCATTTCGAAAGTCGTCCGTCCCAGGCGAAAGGTTAAATCCAAATCCAAACACAGCCCGCATTTAGTTATGAAAATAGAGCCAAGCACATCCATCAATGGCTGTGTTTGCTTTTGAGTTGTCTGGCTGGGCAGTAATTCGTGAAACAGCAATCAAAAATAGCAACATAAAAGCAGCCAGTGCAGAGCAGGTCATAAGCAAGTCCACCGGGCCATGACACTCCATGAATGTGGCAAGGAGGGGCTTGAGCAGTTAACCCTGCAATTGCTGTTGTCTAATTGTTGCTCAAATGGCATTTAAGCGAAGCAGAGATTCTGCGGCAGCCCTGACACAAATACAGCCGCCTAATTAAACAAATAATTAAACGAGTCTCAGCCGTGACCCTTGCTGGCCACAAGATTCTGTTGGCTTTGTACTTTTGCACTTGAACACATCAATAATGCGCCGCCAACAAGGGCTTTCGTGTTCGCTGGACTCAAACAAGAAAAATAGAGTTTTTATTTTTGCGGAGACAAAAAACGGAAAAAAAAGGGAGAATATTTCATTGCGTTGGCATAATCATGCGCATATCAATTGGAGCTGATATTTGTCATACATTTATTTATTTACTCTTTAAATGCTCACAAATTTATGCCAAAAGTGCGGGGAAAATGTATTGAAAATTGCTTAGATATTCCATACAATTACCACATTTTTGTGACCATTTAGAATGCAAATAGGTTTAGGCTTACAAAACGAAAATTCTGTCAGTTTCTGCCAACAAATTGAGAGATTTTCGGCACAGTAACGTACGTGCAATTAAAATAACGTAAAAACTATCCCCAGCAAATATAAATTACAGGGCCAGAGCTCAAAGACTCGAGCAGTGTCCTTTTTGATTCATTCCAGCCAACGAATACACCCACTCACTTAGTGAATTGTGCGTAAGAATGTGAGCTTTCATTTGCATGACAAAAACCGAACAAATCCACAAAATAAAGGACACACGAAACGTGGGCGTAAGGAGAGTTGTTCGAAGCCAGACCTGAATATGCGATTTTATTCTGACCAATGCATTTACATTTCGCAATGCAAATTGAATTTGTTTGCAGCTGGACAAGTTGAATTACGCTCAGCCAGCTCTGCAGACTTGACCAAAATAAAAAAAGCATTTGCTCGCCGAGACGTTTCCGTTTGCATGCGAGCTACGAGATACGAGATACGAGGCGTATGCGTGATATGTCGACAAGCAGTATCACGCATACGCCCCGATGTCTCGTAATTGTTGCCATCGATAGCGCAGCACGGCACACAAATCTGTGGGCATTTCTCGACTCACTGTGCCACCGAATCTCTGTTGACTTGGGCGCGCAAAATCTTTTTGTTATTCTTACTCAAAAATTGTCGGGCAAATATTGGGCGAGCAAACAGAAGTCTAAGCGCGCGGCAAGCAAACAAAGGCGCACATTCAGCGGGGGCGTGGCCAAATGGCAGGACACACACACATGTGCATATGTATTCGAAAATAAGATTGAATTTACGAAAATAAGCAGAGTGTACTTCGGGCTGGCAGTCCACCAACTTCTTGTTTGTCCGCAGCCAATAAGCGTTAATTACTTTGCCAACAAAGTGGGCTGCAACCCATGAGGATGGCAGGTTGCAGATGGTAGGTATGTTAGGTGGCAATTGGAGTCTTCCTCGTCGCCACTCGAGCTTAATTATAGTTTCGGTTGCATATTAGTGGGCGAGGGCATTACACCATCTCATTTAACTTTGCTAATGAGGTAACCGCAGCAGCCCGCTCGCCCACCTGAGTGATTTGTATTGAAAGCCGCAAGGAGCTCGCAGCGTTTCCTAATTGGCCACTATGTATATGACGTGGTTAAAGGGGTTTCTCTGTATTATTAAATCACTCATATTTTGTTCGGGTAAAGAACTAACCCTCAAACTTGGGTTGATGTTTATTTCTTAATATTTTTTAAGAACAAAACCCGCATAAATTGAATAATAGAATTTGCTTCTTTTCGTTTCGACCACTTTAACGTTTTCCCAGTCTGTTTTCCACTCCACTGCCACTGACCGGTTTTTGCGTTTTGTTCTTCTTTCTTTTATTTGATTTCCTGAAATTTCACTCATAATTAGCCACATTATTATTATTATTTCTTTATAATTTGCATTTGATTTTGTTTCAGCCTCTGTTTCGTTTCTCATTCGTGTTGCCCGCCGGGCGGCTCAACGAATCTGTATATTTGTTGTTTGCGTTTTACTGTTGCTTTCTTTAAGCTTTTGCCCGCCAGCTGTTTGCCCGCCAAAATGAATACTAATTTATTCTAATCATCTCAAATCCAATATTGCGCCAGATTCTTCTGGGAGCTGCAAGCCCTTATCCAACAGCAGCAACGAGTTTTCCCCGAAAGCATTCGGCGCCCTAATTGTTTTCATTGATTATTAATTTGGATATTCGCGCTCCGGACGGCAAATCTGACCTGGCGTAAATGGGGCTTTTGTTTCGCAATTACGGGGCAGCCGGGCACTCAGATCCAGATTTGTTTGCTCGACTTTTTGCCGCTGCTCTTCGGTTCCCCTGGTTTCTGGGCAGTTGGCTGCTAGCCTTTGACTTTCCCGCTTTTCTGAAGAGCGGTCTCGAGTGGCGAGCAATAGTTTCGCTTGTTTGGCCCGGGTTCGCTTTTAATGAGCCAGCACTAATTAGCAGCCAGTTTCGAAGTGCCACTCATCGGATTCAGCATCAGATTCAGAATCAAAAGTAGACTCATAATGTTCGCATTCCATCTGTACTGCTGACTTTGGCTTATTTTTTGGCGAAGCAGGAACTCACCTCGTTTGTGATGTAGAGGCCGCGCTGCGGCGTCGTCGTTGTGGTTCGCATCGTCAAATTGGCAGTGTTTTCGATATGGTTTCCCTTTTGAGGCAGAACGGTAGAACTTATCACCGGACGAGGTGTTCTTTTCGAGTGCAGCTGCGCGACTGGGGAAAACGCGCAGCGCATGCGCCGCTTTTATAGCACGCGTACCTCCGTTACAAGAAGAGAGCAACAGCACATCTGCTCTCCAGCACTGCAATGTAAAAGTTTGCGCTTGAGTGCGAGCTGGACAGATTGCAAGTGCAAGCGACTGCAATGCTTTGCATTGGTGGCGCGAGGGAGATAGTGCTCTCTCTCTCTCTCTCTCTCTGCTTTCTCGCTGTTCATGTAACAGAGTAAGAGATCTCGCTAGCTGTTACAATATCAGCAAAATTGCAATGCGTACGTACGTTGGCTGATGCAAAAGAGAAAGGAGAGAGCAATAACTACTTTCTACACAGAGGTACTGACTTATAATACTTGAAAACAACAAAAGAAATAACTTCATTTCCTTGTTCAAGTGAGAGGCAGACAAGTTTAACTTCACTGGACTAAAAGAGAGTATAACATTACTACTGTTCCGTCAATGTGAAATTGTGCAAATCGCGCGAAGAGAGCGAAAGAGAGTTGTGAATTTCTTTCTGTGCGCAGCTTTCTCAGCATCTGCCGCTGGTAACTGTAAACGGGTTCGGGGAAAAGTTGACCGCCTACTTTCAGTGTAATTGTCGGCCTGACCCACATACTCGCCGCACTCCTCGCACTCCTCGTACCCGCGCCCTCTCGCTCGCACCCAATGCCAAGCAATAGGCGTTAAGCGAGTGCAGTTCAGTGAACTCGTGCCCACCTATGTGTACTTAGTCCCAGGTTTCAATGGATGCGGATCAGTGAAGCCATCGCCGCAAGTGGCTCACCTCAACTGTCTGACCGAGTTTCGATCCCAGACCAGGTTTCATTGCTCCGCCGTTGCGGCCATCAAAGTTATATGGCTTTCAGCCGGAGTGGAGTTGGGTGCACAACGAAACTGCACCTGGGAGCCACCGGAACCGCCTTGAACTCAACTCCCTCCGAGAACCGGATAACCGGATATGGAGAATATATGCAGATCTGATTGCCAACAAGGAACACGTAAAGCTATAAAGTATTGGAATAACGAATATAAACGATAAACACGTCTTAATACATCCTTAACTATATGACGGATGTGGAAGAGTGATCACTAGATTGGAATCCACACTAACGAATTTGGCCAAAAATAGAATCCGGCGTAAAACAAGTTCAGTGAATTCGGCAAGAAACTGTATCTACCAAGGCTAATTTGCATAAATCTGCATCAATACGTATAATTTGCGTTCTGCGATTAGAGGCTTACCCATAAATAATATTTATTCCAGCGCAATCAATCATTTAGCTAATAGGGAAATAAACTTACAGCACTATTCGTCTCCATCGTCTATCCGCCAAAGTCGAAGATCTAGCGATTGTTTATTTCTTGAACTAAACCTGTTTCGATTATGCCTTGATCTACCCCAATAAAAAGCGATTTGACGGCGGACAACAAATCACTTGCCCAGCGATAATTTCAATTGGCCAATTAATAATGCACGGCTAAAGGGCGGTAGGACCTTTGCCCTATAGAATGACTGTGTATCAGTCATCCGAATAATTGTTTGCTGGTCGGTCTACTTGTGCATAAATTACTAATCTGCCGCACAGCACAGTCAGTCACGTGTAGCCCCCACTTTTGGCCCCCACTGTTTAATTTATTTCCCATTCCGTATGCCGTTCTCGAGTGCCCCTTTTGTGGACGTAACCTTCCCGCCGCTTCGGAAAACTGAATTAAGTCGCTGCACTGCCAGAATTCGCACCTTAATTGTGCAAATAACTGTTGCAAAAGATGTATCTTAAAGGCTCTGTACTCATGATAACAAAATGAGTTATAAATACCATGTTAAAAAGATAAACTTTAAAATCAAGTTCAAAAACTATTAATTCTCACATAGGATTTTATTTCAGTGTAGCTAGCTAGGCGATGATGCATTGAACCTGGTCGTGAATCACGCTGAACCGACACTCACACTTCGCCCTTAGGAACACCTCACCTCGAGCTCCCTGTACGGTTTGCACTGGCTAAATACAAACATTTGAGGTGGGGCTTTTGGGGGACGAAGTGGCAGCAACTGGCAGATTTTCGCACAGTCGCCTTTTTGGCCCGGCCAATCAATATTTGTCTGCCAATTTTACAAATTGCAAACAAACACACAAAGCCGGGCCCAAATGCAGGCCCGCAGCAGCTATTGACCCTCAACTTGAACTAGAAAACCAAATGGCCGAGCGGTGCGCAAAGCGTTAAATTGAACTGTATGACCAGCCCCCAGCCCCCAACACCCACCCCCACCCCCCTACATCACCCCTCACATATTTTGAAGCACCGTTTGTTGTTGTCCGCTGACAATGCATAAAATTTGAATAGCCAAACAACGATGCTCGGCAACAACAACACAACAAAGCAACAATCAAATTTGGCGCTCAACGATTCATGCACCTCTTTTATGGCTGGCCACACTTACTCACTTACATACATACATACGTATGAATGTGTTTCAAATTTAAGTCGGACTTTAAGTTTAAATGGGTGTCAGCTGTTCGCATCAGGGGCTCGGGAAGGGGTAAAGCCAAGGGGGGTTTTGGTAAATTAATTAATTTAATTAATTGAGTGGTATGTACACATGAACGTATGACAAAAGCTGGCTTAAAATGATTTAAAAAAAACAAAATTAAAAAAAGTTTTAATGGCAAAACATGCATGTTAAAGTAGTAGTTTCAATGCCATAATATTCGGAACCCAATATACCCTTTAAAAGCGAAGAATTATTATAGAAAAGGGTAAATTAAAGACACAATTTGCTTCAATTACATGGGAAGTTAGCATAGAAGAGTGCCCCCTTTTTGCGAGCCCCTGGCTGACATTGCTCAGGGTCACGGAGTAACAGTACCACCCGATGCTAATCAGCTTGGCGAAAGAGCGAGCGAAAGGGCAAGAGCGTGCGAGCGAGAGGGCCCTGACTTCGCCCGGGGTTACCGACACTCACACACTTACACACACTCACACAGGCCCGTAAAAAAAACACTACCGTTCATTAAGCTCGATTGCCGGATTTTGCTTTAATTTCATTACGCGTTTTTCTTGCTTTCGCTGTTTGTTTGGATCGCAGCTCTTGACTTTCGGCTTTTGGCGTGGGTTTCGATATTGTTTTCGTACGTGACCTTTTGGCGGAAAGAATCGGTTGATATTTTTTATATTTCTAGCGTTTCATCTTCTGCCCCCTTCCACTGAAGAAAAAGAATAGTAAAAAACAAAATAAGAAGCGAACACGTGCAGATAAACGTTAGTAGAGATACTCATAGCAATAACCACATATTTTCGCTTTCCACTTTGATTATTTGCTTGGCGGCTTCGGCGTTTGTTGTTTATGTTCGCACTTGTATCTAGATACATATGTACATAGATATGTACTTAGGTACTAGAGTAACAGTATTTGCCATGCTATCGTTTTCCGCCCCTTCTTGGCGGATTTGATTTAATTACGGGCCAAGTTTGTTATTGTTTCGAGTGGCGGCGGTTAGCAAACCCGTAATTGAGATAATACGCCAAGTGCTTTGGAGAAATGAACAAGGTTCATTCGCAGAGTTTAGCTGCAATTAAAGAGGGTTCAACGAGTGGCAAGGGGCGGAGATCCAATCCAGCTATCGTTAATCAGGCGGCTAATTAAAGCCAAAAGCAGCCACCTTCGCAGCGCAATTGAATAAACCCGCAGGAGTAGAGTATCGCACACACTCGACGCCAATGAAATCGGTTTAATTAATTCGCTTTGTTTCGATTGCCTGGCAAAAGGCGGTCTGTTTGTTTATTCACATGTACATGCTCCTTAGAACGAATCCCATTTGCATTCTACTATGGCCACTATGGTCACTATGGACACTATGAGTTTTGCTGCAAACATGGAAATGGAATTTAAGTGATTCATAAAATGAAATCGTTTTAAATGCATTCACACATTACATTTAATTAAATCTACCAAAAGGGAGTGCACTAAGGCGTTAATTGACTGCGTTTATTAATTTAAATTCGGCATATAATTTAATTGGGCGCACGTGTGTTGACCCCTTGGTTTCTATAGAATACAATTTAGTACGAGTATCATAATAAAATTTATTTAATAACTTAACGCAATTTACATTAAAAAATACCTCCTTTTTTATTTCATAATGAAATTAGCAAATTATTGCTTGATGGGAAATGTGATACTAATGGCTTTAACGACAGTTTCAAGCCAGCACTTTGGAATTTCGAATTTAAAAGTTAAAGAAAAAACTGAAAGCGCTCCATTCTACAAACTTTGTATTGTATGTTTTTTTTCAAATGATTTGCAACCCGCTGGGAACTAAAGTCATTAGTGTGCCTTACACTCGAAATTAGACAATTGCTCATTTGGTTTTTGGGAGCCTCATTAATAATATAACTTGATCGTCTCCGCGTTTTTCCGAGAAACTAAGCCATGGGGTTCCCAAAGTATTCATTTATAAGTATAAGTGAGTATGAGTATAAGTACAAGTACCTATGTGGCTTAGAATCCAAGTCTACGTGACACGGACCACGGCGAAGAATGTAGAACTAATCGCGATTCATTCAGGGCCCACTTAAAGCTCCATATGAATGCAGCTGGGCGTGCGCAGTGACGCAGATCGACTGACGTGTAGCTTTATATAGCTATATATATATATATAGCTTAATATCGTTCAGTTGGCCAAAAATACTTAGCCATTTCCGCTTCATACTGGCGAACTCAGTGACGTGCGGCGCTTTAAATACCTTTGAATACTTTGTAAGCGAAACGATCGATGGGAATCCGCATAAATTAGACAGCTGAGCGGCTGCTTTCGTTTCGCAGACAAAACATCTTACGTAACTCGACACGCACATAATTAATTAGAAGCCCAAACATTTTTCGCAGCCCCTACTGGCGGCCAAACAAAAGCAAAAGTTCTTAACTCCAAACAAATGCAAATGAGCTGGGAGCTGCGACTGAGTCACTTCGCAAGTGTGTGAATACGAGCGACTCACTCGCTTTTGCGAATATTCAGAATATCAGCAGACGCAGATTCAGATACTTAAAGAGATACAGATACAGATACGGATACTCGGAGCTCGTATCTCGTATCTCGTAGCTGGCAGAAGCTTAGAACCTGAAAGGAAAACTCGCACATGGCTGATTAATCAGAGTGCTGGGCCTGAATAAAAATAAAACCTGAATCGGAGCTTCGACCACTATGTGAATCCATTTAAAACCCTCTGCGATGATCGCAATCAGGAAAATAAATACGTTCTGTGTCTTGTATCGTTGGGATCATATATCAAACAGCTTGAGTAACATGGTTTGGATTTGCTTTGGGTTTTGAATACCCTGCTGCCCAATGATATAATCGAATTGTTTAGGGAACCAATTAATAGAGTCACCGAAACCTGATGGCATATATTATATCACACAAGCTCTTGCCAAGCTTCTAATTGAAATATAATTTAATAAATTATACTAATTATGCGAATCTAATAGCTGAGCATACAATATTCATATGTTTGCTTAGCAAGAACATCTCGCTGCTAGCCCACTAAACAAATGCTATGTTTACAAATGATTCGCTTATAAATATATATATCAGCATACCTTTAAGAACACATTTTGAAATAATTTTCTACTTTTATCCCCCCATTCACATTCCATAAAGTTTTTAGCCCCAAAGTTTGTTTACCATAGTTGTATTTAAGTTAAGAACTCGTACCAGACTTTGCTTACATATTGTTTTTAGGAATTTATTAAGTTTTGCAACTACGAGATTCGCAAAAAAACCCACAGGTTTTGTTTAAAGTTTGAATTTGTGCAACTTTCAGAGACAATAACCGAATCCCGCATGCAAAAAGGTTGCGTAAATAGTGCCGGACAAAGGGAAAAGTTTCTTGTAATTTCAGCAATATTAAGCAGACCGCAGACCATTTCATTTAATAGAATTTCGACAAGGATTTGGTGTTGCAAGTGGGCTTTACCTTATCCAGCTGACTGCGCCGCTCAATCATTTTGGCCCCTCAATTCAATTGACACACTGCCGATTCGAGGTATTCCAGCCACTTTTCACTCGCGACCACTCACACTGGTATAACTAACTATTTGCTCGACTAATTTCCGCCTAATCGCGAAACTTCTTTTCTCTGCGCACTTTTGCTTTTATTTGTGATTTTGATTTTGTTTTTGGCCAATTCTGTTGCGGAATCGAAGTGAAGTTTTCGAGTGTTCGAGTGTTCGAGTGATCGAGTGTAGAACGCCGAACGCTCGGAGGCAACCGTCTCGTGTTGTATGAAATTCGCAACTGAACTGAGCTGAGCCGAGCACTTAAGAGACTCTTACCCGCCACTAGAGACCCCATACTCCACACACCAGACACCACCACACACCGGACACCCCGCACCCCGCACCCCGCAACCCGCATAACCGCACACCCCACCCCCAGCCACGGATCAACGTTCCGAGCCACAATATACAAGCCTGGCTCGCGAAGCTCTGGCCAATTCAAGCCGGCAACGAAGCGTCTCACGTTTTGTTTTCTTCTTATTATATTCCACTTTTTTTGTTTTTTGTTTTTCTTTTTTGTTTTCTGTTTCTTCTCAGCGGCGAGAGGGTTGCCAGGCGAGTTTCTCGGCTTCGTTGGCGCCTAACGTGTTTGCTCTGGTCTCTCGGAAGGGTGGAGGTGTCTTGGTTTTTGGGGAGGGGGGAAACAGGGAAGTGGGGAGGCAACTTTCGGGAGGGGGTGGGGGTGAGGCTTAGTAGCCGAGCACGCAGCTCAGCTGTTCTTCGTGCGCGTTGCGCGTGCGCTGATCAAACCCTTTCGCAAGTCGAGTGCACAGTGTAGATAGATACACTTGGAAAGAGTGATACGAACTCGCTGATACCCTACATAAAGTATATGCTGTAGGTTCTAAGGCAACCAGTTTGATTAGCATACAAAAGCTCACAGAATATATATAGCTATAGCTTCGAATAAATAGAAATACTTTAAAGTTTAAGCTAGGGCATTCACCAATCGGTGCATTCGCCTGGTTTTGTTTCAATACGCTTTCGCTTACTGCGGCCGAGTGGTGCGAAAAGGCAACACTTGTGCCAGACTAACTGACTGATTAGTTGTCGTTAGCTATTTGCTGTTTGGCTATAAGCGAAGCTGCCCCTGCCCCGTGAGCAATTCAATTTTATAAGCAAGTACTCGCAATGGGGGGCATTGACGTTTGTTTGATTTCGGCTGCCGATTGTGAGCTTTCCTTTCCGCATATGCGGCAATCAATTTGCCATGCAACGCGGCGAATCGTTGAAACCACAGTTGCAGGTTGAACCACACCACTTTCACCTGGACTACGGGGCGGATGAGTCAGCTGCATCACTCATACGCCGCGTGGCCCGTTCAGAGGTGGGTGTGAGGAGTATACATACGTGTACGTTGCTTACGCTGTTTGCAATTGGTTCACACTTGACTTGACTGCCGGCGAACAGTGTAGTTATTTGACCTGTCTCTTGGTCCACAAAATCCACTCAACTGGCATTCACACGAGCGAGAGTATTGTTATTTATGCCAAAATAGGGAAAATTACTGGCGAAATTTATTGATATTTATTGAACCAGCGATTAAATTGCTAGCCACCACCAATGCTCCGTGTGAATCAGAGTGCGACGAAACCATTTGACCAAAAACCAATCGCTAATGATTCTGGGCGAGATTCGGCGGCTACCTCGAAATCAAATTTGATTTTAATTCGCACCCAGAATCTATGCATTCCGAATTTTCGCTGCGCAGGACAATTATTGGTCCTGGACGCGTACGTGATCCTGTTGCGGAAGTAGGTTCCTGCCTGTGGTTCCCGGAAATGTTTGAATAAACGGAGAATTCCGGGTGCTGAATGGCACCCATTCCATTTGGGACGGGGCTTGGAGATTTCGGCGCACACGTGAAGCCATTTGGCATCTCAATTATGGTCAGTTGTGCGTGGGCTCCCCATTTCGCTCCCCATCCTCGTTATGGGGCCTCAATCAGCAAGGTTATCTTAAATGAATACACTCCAGTGCGAGCTCATCATCTTTATCCCGAAAATTGTGGTCTGAAAATGAGTAAAAACCAAGTGGGTCTATCGACTAACCAATACTCTTTAAAGCAGTGTGCTATACTGGGGCTATGTATATGGTAAGGTTTCTACTTGAGGTGCAATGAATTGGCTTATGTAGCAGTATACTCCAGTAATGCTGAGCTCTGAGTTAAACTTCAGCTGCTTTTGGTTCTGTTTTCTGGGCTGGCTTGCAGTGGCTCGCCGGCTGCAATTGTGCCAATCTCGTGCATTACGCTTCAAGTTCACTGTACTTTACAGCACGCAGCTTTTAATCACAGCCAGCTGTGACCTTAAACACCGACTTCATCTGATCTTGGGCTGTGTGTAGTTGGGGTCAGGTTTTGGTTTGGTTTAACTTGGCTTGGTTTGGTTTGGTTTGGTTTGGTTTGGGTTACGGTAATGGTGTGGCATTTACTCAAGTGTGTTTGCTAGGGGCAAGCAAAAGCAGTCGGCCAAAATGACACTTTGGCTCGGCTTCAATAGAATCAATTAACTAATTCCGGCCATTCAATTGCTTTTACTTAGGACACAGCCCATTATTTCGTGGGCAAATACTGATTGATTGTAGTAGAAGAACCTCACATTGCTTATAAAAACCCATCTTTGATGAGCTATGTTCATATACATATCTTCTTATAAACTTAATGGCCATATGAATCCATACTTCATTTTGGAAATGTTGAGTCCGCTTTTATCTTCATATCTGTGCAATTATTTCATCTGCTTCGGTTGTGGTGGCATTTGATGATCGCAAAATTAGTTTTAAATTGCCCCTTGTCAGCCGACATTCGTGTAATTTTATGTCATTTTAACAAATGTTTATCTGTTCGGACGTGGGCAAGTCACTAAACCAAAACATGTCAAGGTCGCCACGAATGTGTACATGGAGTTTTGGAATTTTGGAGTTTATTTATTAGAAAGAAAACTGTTTAGAAAATGCTGGAAAACAAAATCATTATTTTGTGATACTTGAGTGCTAAGAGGAAGTTTCCTCATACGAAATGCCAGCTTAGATTGGCTCAGTTTGCAACTTTTGGCATTGACCAAAATAAATAAACTTACGAAAACGAAAGTTTCAAGCGGATAGAAGTGCATTCAACAAATTGCCCAAATGCTCCTTCATAACTATTGAACTTTATGCCACAAAGTTAGCACTAATATATAATACTTTATATGGTCAGAAAGGCTTTCATCTACCTGTTACTTGTTGTTCAAAGAATTTTTTCGAGGTATCCCAGGTGGTTAACTTCGATTTGCAAGAAGAGCTAGAAACTTGAAGATGAAACGGCTCATTAAGCGAAAACGCGCATTAAAACGCGCTTAAAATACATTTAATCACTTGTTATCAGTCAAGCAAGGCCATAAAAGCCCCACGCGATTGTTTGTTTGTTTGCTTTCCGATGGGGCTGAGCAATCGGATTGGGCTCATCAAGGATGTGGGTGAGTGTGGTACGCATTTCATCAGCATAATTGTTATCACCCCCCCAGAAGCTTTCGGCTTTAACTGCTCATTATTGTCATTGCGATTCGGCGGCATTTTAAAATTCAATTGTCGAGACCTGCACGTGGCGCGGCCACGCCCCCGGCAGCCCAACGCCCACTGCGCACGCTGTGCAAAGAGGCACTGCGAGAAAAAATCAGCGTTTGTGGGGCAAATCGATGAAAAATACATGATTAAGATCTTTGGTTTTTCAATAACTTCAATATTTCTAATGTAAGGATTTAGCATGGGTTTTTTGGGAAAGCTTTATCATCTTAAAGATAGATAGGTAGATATTTCTCTTGGTGCACTGCCGTTGTATACCACGTACGCCCTGTTTATTCGCGTTTTCATCCACATTTTCCGCATATGTGGCCCGCAATGCCTCTTGGCCACGTTTGCTGCCACAGCGCGGATTCGGCCCATTTGCATTTCAACGGCACTGAGTTACCTGTGATTAAACGAAACTGCAGGACGCAGGACGCAGGACTGCTCGTAACCAGCTCATTCAGCCGGAGGATTCACGGCGATCATTTAACTCGTAATTGTGGGTTTATGCGGCTCTTTGGGGGTCACGCTTCCAACTTTGCAATGTGATAGTATTCAAAAGGTTTGGCACGATAAGTACATACATTCTACAGGATTTCTGCTAAATTAATGAGAATAAAACTGATTCTAGGCTCTCAAAAAAGTTCATATCCTAATCTTTTTTAAACCTGGAATGCCAGGCTAGGAATCACGTGGAGGATAATCGGTGAACTTTTGACTAAAACCTGGATGGCCCACATAGAAATCAGCATAATAGGTGGTGGGACTCCAAACTCTAACCCCAATTACTTCAATGTAATCGAAAGTGCATTCGAATTTAATTAAATCAGTTACTGTTTACAGGATTTGCACTCACTGCCCGCACATTGCAAATGCGACAAGCCCACGTGAGCAGCTTTCGATGCTGCTGTCCTGCTCTGTCCGCCGAGTGCCTCTCTTTCTAACGCCATCTCCCCGTCTCTCTCTGTCAACAGTGTCTGTCACTTGTTGTCGCTGTCAATTAAACGTAATCCCTTCGGCTGAGTTAAGTCCGCTCGTCTTTGTGAATTTTCGAGCAGTGCCAGAAGTCAAACTAATTTTCGACCTTTCCCCGCTCGACGCCTCATTGCCTCTTTGCCTCAAAAGTAGAAAAGTAGAAAAGTAGAGGAGTAGAAGAGTAGAGAAGTAGAACAGTAGAAGTTTGCTGGGCGTCGGGGCGCAAATAACGCTCATTAGCCGTAATGAGTTATAGTTGGACTACAATCCACATCGGACGCCAAACACTCTTTAGCGGCAATTATGCTGGGCGGAGGGCGAAGGGCGGGGGGTGCTTTTTATGGCCTGGTAGTCATAAAGTTTTGAGCTATAAATACTTTGGTCCGAAGGCCTTTGAGCCAGGCTTTAAGCGGGAAAGCGGGTAGGTGGCGGTAATTCGAGGAGTGAAAGAGTTGGGCAGATTTTCGGGATTTGAGGGTGAGAGGAGGGGGTATGGCTGCTTACTGGGCAGACCGCATATTGTTTGACATTTGGCACTGGGCCCCCCCAAGGATCCAAGGAGCTCTCCCAATGCTGAAACCGAGTAAGCCTCCATAGCTCCTGCTGACGTGCGTCGTCCGTCTCGCTCGCACGCCATGTGCCATCTCGCTTGCTCGCTGGCAGCATAGTTGCTGTTGTGTTATTGTCACTTGCCAGCGGCAGTCTTGTGTTATTCTATCCAAGTTTTCCGTCACACAACAAGGACGAACTTTTTGTTGTTAATTCGTGCAAGTTTCGGGCAAGTATTTACGTGCCTCGGCGCGAAAGAGAGGGGGCTAGGGCCCTAGAAAGAGAGGGCTGCACTCGCTTACAGGCCGCCTGCTGTGAAAGTTTTGTATGTTAATGGCATAGTTTAGGCAAAATGTTTTCACTGACGCCTGCCGCCCACTCCAGATTATACACCCACATTCATATCAACTTCCACATCCACATCCTCAAATTTTGGCAGATTCTCTGGCTCTGCACATTTGCCACGGCTCACATTGCCCGACCAAAATGAACTTTCACTCGCCACATCACCCCTCATCGCTCACTTAATGTGCCATTGGCCACGTTAAGTGACTTTCTTATGTCGGTTGTAAAATTTGCCTCTTTATATGGCAGCATATGGATCCTGTTTTCGCCACCATCCATGTTTTCCGTGCACTCGAAGAAAAACTAAGCTAGAATCCTACAAGTTCAGGGACTCACTTTTACTGCTCAGAACTTTTATGGTAGCTTATACCATAAACCTATGTTGTTAGGCAATTATTTTCCAATGATCTGATTAATTTACACATATTAACCCCCCTTTCTTTTGAGTGCAAGATAAAAGCTAAGCCAACATAGCTGCGGTTAAATATCGCAGCACTAAGAAAGCTTGTAATTTACTTGAGTACACCGCGCTGCAGATGTCCTTTTGGCCCATCCTCAGGTCGCATGTGGCTGTTGGCCAAGTTAAGCCATTGGCAAAACTTTCACCACGATAGTTTGAGCCGTTTTTCTTTTGATTTACTTTCGAGAATTTTAAACTTCTGGGCCAGCTCACTCGAATGTGGGCAACTATTAATTTCGAGTCAGGGCAGCTGGCTGTTTACAGTTGGTATACAATTTTAGCCAATTTTATTTAGTTGCTAATTAAATATAAAAGTTGGCCAACCAACCGATAGGGCAGAACTTACTGCCTGCACCTGTTTGCGCGCGTTTGTTCTGTGGTTGCTCATCAAGCGGCTCGAGTGGCTCACGTGCGTAACCACTTGATGCCCGAGAGCGAAGGATTCCCTTTATCCCCATCAGCACGGGCATCCTTGTGGCCCATGCTCATCCATTTGCCACTCCTGGCTGTCACAGCAACCCGGGCAGCAGCCACTTGCTGTTGCAACCGCATTAACATTCTGCTTAGCAACAAATTACATTCGGACGGGGGATGTGGGCAATGAGCCACTTCATCTGAGTGTTCTGCACTGCCAGAAATAAGTACGCTGTCTTGGGGCAACCAATAAGAAATGTACAACCAGGGAGGGATTTTAGGTAAGTGAAAGGCAGCATATAAATAAAACTTTAGTCGATTTTCGCTATTCCAGTGTAGGAAACGGGCCAGTTCACTTGAATCATCTCCCCCAAGTGCAATGGACTTCTCAAGTAACCGCTTTCCTGACTTGCAGACTGCTGGTTGATGCTGGGCAGCAACGATGAGCACGGAAAATGATGATGGCGATGACGAGGTACCCACGACGAAATGGACGAAATGGGCCAAGTGACCAAATACAATTTCCGGGTGAAGGCAAACAGCTGAGTCTGCTTAATGTACACAGAACTTCAGCGTGGCGAACTTCAACAAAACGATTTTAGCAGCTTGAGTTGTTGTTTGTTTTGATTAAAAATTAAGCATGTCCTGGGTCAGTTGGACTGGGACAGGGACTGGGACAGGGACAGGACCTTCGGTACGTGCTCGGCTTGGGGAATTAGGCGGCCTGCAGAAGTGAATGCGCTCCGTAATAAATTCAAATCAACTTTGGATGCCCGGCTACATGGTCATCAAATCGATTGGAACACAAAGTCACAAGTAACATCCACGCACACGCATACGCGCACATTGGAAAGTCCTGTCCCAGGATGCTCTTTAGTTTTTGCCAGCTATAAATTTTAGCTGCTGGGTCCCTTTTTGGCTTCCGTTTTACAATGTTCACTTTGCAGATCCAGCGCGGACTTTGGACCGACTTAAGCGCATTACGGACTCCGGCGGAGATTCCGGGACTCGGACTCGGATCCGGATCCGGATTCGAACGGAGGGCAGAGTCTTTTAATGTCCCATCGCTTGTGCAAATAAAGAGGAAGCGAGCAATGGCATTCGGATAAAGTCTTGTTAGCCGGACTAAGCAATTGATTTGTTCGTTTACTGCCTTATGCAAATTCCTTGATGGATTCGCTGATGAATAAGCAAACGTCCAGTGCAGCACACGTGGCGTATACTTATTAAGCCGGCAACTGGATAACGGGCAGCTAAAAGGCACAAAATCTATTGAGATAATCGAGCTATTATTCTTCTTCATTCCATTCATTACCTTTATGAGTTGTCGTCCGCTTCCGCTACTTCGTTTTAGGGACCGGAAGTACTGCGGCAGCCATTTTGGATGCAAACAGGGCAAATGGCTTCCGGCTGCAAATGCCGTTGATTGGGGTCAGGTCTTTGAGGAAAAGTCAATTGCAGTCATTGTTAAATGGAAAATGATTGTGGAAATTAATCTGTTTGCAAAAGTTAAGATGAAAAGCGAAATGATCGCAATTGTGATGGCTTAGAATGCAATTCTTGGCGGCACTTAATTGAATAATACCATTAGGTTTTATTCGAAACCATTTCACAAAGTGGAATTGCAGGTCTGAACTATTACTTCCTCATGCGAATAATGATGGTGAACAGGGAGTAGGCCCCCTTGAGCGTGGAGAAGAACGTGTCCAGGTGGATTCTCATCATCCCGCCAGCCACAGCGGTGCTCTTCTTCAGCGATTGCTCAACGAACAGCATCATTTTGCGCTTGAAGCTCCTGCTCTGCGTGTGCCAATTGCAACTGAAGGCCGCGTAGTGTAGCCGTCCGAACCAGTACTCGTTGTCGGTGCCGAAATAGCAGGACGGGAAGATCTGCAGCGGCATGGCCAGGGAGTAGAAGATGAAGTACATTCGCGACATGGGCTCGCTGACGAAGAAAACCAAGGCGGCTATGCCGATGCACACATTCAAGGCGGTCACTGTGAACTGAATCAGCATGGGCAGCGAAGTGAAGGCCTCAACGCGGCGGAAAAGCCTGGCAAAAAATAGAGCAGTGAATAGGAAACGCATTAGAATGAGGCTACCCACTCTAGAATATGCTTGTGATCGGTGATGCAGGCCTCCAGGTCCTTCTCCGCACATCTGGCTGGATCCAGACCCACCTCCTCGAATCTCTTGTACAGCATTTTGATGTGGGATGAGATCAGGCACAGCACCACCGCCGGAAAGCAGTCGCTCACATAGTTCTGGAGCAGCTGGAACGAGATGCCCACTATCTGATAGGCGTTCGCTATATAGTAGTTCCTCTCAGAGTGCAGCCAGTCGAAGGGAAACCAGGCGGGGTACATCAGACCGCGCTCCTCCTTGAACAGAAAGGACAGCTCGGCGAACAGGGCGCACGGCATGTAGATGCCGATGAAGATGTACAGCACATTCCGCAGCTGCACCCTCACCTGTCCATAGATGCCACGCTGCACCGGACCGGCGACACGCTCATCCAAGAGCCTCAGCAGACGCTCCATCTCCAGAACTTCGTGGATGTTGTAGGCGTAGAGCAGGCACTTCACCGAGCAGGCTGTACAGGTGGCAAAGGTGGTCAGGTTGAGGATGTCCTCGGTGAGGGTGCGATTGCGAAAGAGCGACATTCCCAGGTGCACGGGGTAGCACAGGGTCACGAGCAGATTCGACAGGATGCTGTAAAAGACGTATAGGTTTCTCCAGTTCTCGACCCGCAGATGAGCCACTCCCAGGTATCGCCAGGCGGTCCAATGGCTCTTGAAAAACTCCAGACTGTCCACTCTGACCTCTGGCATGGTTCCTTGAATTGTCAGCTTTAATTTTGGGTTCTCCTCACTTAAGTAGCATTTTGGTGATGGCTCAATCGGTGCGATTGCCCAATTATGTAATTAGGCTTGCGTGGCCAGCTCAATTAGAAATTAGACCACCTGCCGATGAGCTCAGGCTTCCCATTCGTTTATCCCTTGGGTCCTTACCATTTAGTTTAGTTTCATCCATGTTTAGGTAAGAAAAATTCGTTTGTACTAATAATTCGCCAACTTTAATACTTTTAAAGATGAAAAACGATGCTGTTCAAAAACAAAGCAAAGCTAGTTCGGAAAATAAACGTTGTAATGTGAAAAAGCATTAATGCCATACAAAGGTAAAATGGAAAAGTTGTCAAAAATTGTGGCGACTGTGTCCACATTGTTGTACAACAATTTGCACTCCATGCTGATTTCAACAATGGCAACTAAAATGCGAAATTAAACGTGTCATAGTTTCAGGTGAGCAGTTTGGCAAAGCTTTCGTCGCTTTCATAATTAATAAAACCGGCGAGCATAAATCTCCATTATCGTTTTCGACCCACTTTGCATGGCTGCTTTTGTCAGCGGTTTTTGTCGCTCAAAACACGCGCTAGAAAGTATGCTACAGAATTTATGGCGCACTCGCTGTCAATTTTACAATTTCACAATTTTACAAGCGAACAAGCGAACATGCGAATTTATGGCGCATTAAATTATTCGCTACGTAAAAGTTCCAGAGCCGATCCGGGACTTACTTGATATTTCCACATGGTGCATGCAATTAGCATGTCCAGACGCAGCCGAGCAAAAAACATGTTGCCATATTGTTGACAGCCCCATAAATTGTTGCATGCACGTCGAAATGGCAGCGGGCCAAGCAGGACACCAACATCCGGCAAAGCGGCGGCAAATCAGGCAGAGGGTGCGGATTTAGGGGCGGCAAACAACCTCATCGCACATACGAGTATGCATTTAGATGCATCGCAGCTCGCTGTTCGAGCACAATCTAAGGTCTTAATTGTTGCATTTTTCCACAAAATTCCCAGCGACATTGTCACACTCTGTCTCCCATTTACTGTATGCAAAATCCCTCGTCGCCATGTGTGAGTATACGTATGTAGGATGTGGATGCGGATGCGGATGCCATAACCCAATTACAGCGCATGCCGCAAGTTGCTCGTCGTATTTGGGTGCATTGACTATTTTGGCGGGAAAGACGCTGCTCCAAGGCGCTAAATTTGATCTGTTAATTTGGGTTTAATTAAGCGGAAACTTGAATCACTGATTGACTTTTCGACAAATTCCTGACTAATTGCAAATTTGTGTATACATTTCGAAATAATAGATTTGGTTCTCACATTCCGCTGCGTGAATGTGATGCCTGTTCTGATTTTGGCAGCAACTCAATTAAATGCCAAAATAATTCGTGATACCCATATAATGAACATTTTGGAAATGAGTAAAAACAGATTCAATAATCAACAACATAAATCTAATTTAAAAAGAACAATTTGTTTCTTTCCAATAAAGAGTAAAAACATTAAACTAGTTGTGATTTTATTATTTCCCAATGACTTAAATTTGCTGTTTAAATAACTCGACCAATTTGAGTTGCAGCACCCTATCGGAAACCAGCAGCCCCATTTGCATGCCACGTGCAACTTGCATACAACATTAGCTCCCATGAAATGGGGAGCTCGTTCGAGCTGCTGTCAGCAAATTAGAACGACAACAATGTAATTATCATAATTAAAAGGCAGCCCCAGTTTCCCAGTCGCCCAAAAACCGAAAACCAAAAACCAAATGCCCAAAAACCCACCCATCCACGTGCTCGCCGAGGGAAAAGTGCCGTGGAGCCCACCGACCGGACACGGCGGCCATGAATTTCCTATTAACAGCCGTTCCCAGTGACAAAAAAAAAAACAACGTGCAAGATTCACGACGGAGGTTTTTTGCATGGCCTGATGAAGGGGGTGGCAGGGGTGCAGCTGCATAATTGGGCCAGGTCGCTAATTGTAAAACGGTGCGCATTAATTGCGTCTGCAGCGTTGCGCATTTTGCGGTTACCCTTCCGACCTTCCCACCGCCCCTCCCCCCCCCCCCCCCCTCCCTCGAGAAAACCGCGCTCCATCCGCTGTGGGACCGCAAATTGCGATGATGAAAGTCTTATGCAATTGCACCCCATTTATGAAGGAGGCGGTACGTGTTGCACGCGGGCAGCGGATGCAGCTGCATCCGCAGTGCGTTCTTATCAGTGCTTCTTATCAGCACGGTCTGCCGACTCGCAACTCACCACACTGGAATGCCGGACATGCCGAACAGCTGAGCAGGAGGCTCCTCACCGCTGCGCATGTCCAGGAGGCGGTGGCGAAAACATAGAAATGTGCTAGGTCCTTAGTTGAAGTGTAATCTATTGTAAGATTGCTCCCGAAGAAATAGAATCAAAGCTAAAGCAATTTACTTATTAACAAGATTATAAATAATTTTGGATTCTTAAGATTTTTGAAAATTAACACTTGTAGTAATAGAAATGTTGTAATATAAATGTTTTCTGATAATAATCTTCCTGTGTTAATGGTAATGTCTTAATCTTAGAAAACTAATTTGAATATTTCTCAATTTGTTTGCCTTAAGTGTATATAATATATTACTTTGTTTAACAAAATACTATTTTTAATAACATTTAATGACTAATTTGAGTTCAGCGGAGTTGCATGCAACAGTTTACGGTGCGCTGCCACCGCCACAAGTCTGGCTTATCAGAAGCGAAGTCGCCGCTTCCAGTCTAATCAGAAACATCGCTGGAAGGCTCTCGCCAGAGAGCGAGCAAGATTGAGAGAGGGAGAGAGAGCGGGCACTAACCTGCCTCAATCTCCAAGGTGGCACGGCTTTCACTTTCTCCAGCGCTCAGCTGCTGCTGGTCCACAGACCCACAATCAACGGCTCGGGTCGCCAGCGCTCGGATTTACCGTTCATTTCGGGGCGTGGTGAGTTCGCGAGCGAACGAAGCCGACTTTAAGGCTGGAGTTCCGATGTCGCGCGGCGCTTGGCAGTTCGCTCTGAAGCGCGTCGCGGCGTGGTTGTGCATGCATCGTGGGGTTCCAGGAGGTACTTTCAGAACTATCCCGATTCTATCGAGCCAGATCGCGTGTTTGGTGAAATGATCCCAGTGGTTTAAGACAAGTCTGCGACACGGGCAGCGACAGTTTTGTGATCGAAAAAAGCAGTGGGCGTTAAAAGCCAATTAATTCAAATCCATCCATTAATAAACTTAACGCGGAGTACCCTTTAAAAGGTATGTAGGCACAAGGAAACATGAATATAAAGCAAGTTCATTTCATCCACACTAGTGTAAGCCTCATATAAATCCAGCAAAGTCAACGGCAACTGTGGCTTAACCACAAAGTACTGCCAAGCAAATGAAAACTGTGAAAGCCAATTGGTTATCTGTGCCTTTAACCTGATCCTCTGACTGCTCCTGTGCGAGAGTTGTTGTCCACTGGGCGTATACGTAATGCCATTGTTCGGACAACAGCTTACGCAAATCGCATTCAGTGCGACTCAAATGTACACCTGCATCTGTGCGCATTCATGGGGCAGTTGAGTACTTAAATACCAGTACATACGTTGTGGAACCATCGGCTGCTGCTGAACCAAGCCAGCAAAAAGTGCGGCTTATAAATGAGTTAACAAAAGCATTAAAATGTAGTACCCCCTCCTCCCCCCCACTCGATGAACAGATGCCTGCTGACAGCGGAGGCCAGCGGATTCGAAGGACGCACAGGAGTGCTGCCCAAGCGAAAGTAAATAATAAATTTCATTATCTTCCGCTCGGAGATTATTTTCAGACTGCAAATACAGCGATACAGCATTACAGCGCCGAGTGGGTGCAGAGCACACCTAGAGGCCTCTGCCAGTCAATTAATTAGGCGGATGCCAGGATGGCTCCTGTCCTGTCCATATGGAGCCATCCGGGTGGAAGGCACACTGAAATCACGCATACGCCGTGTGTGCGCTGTCCTGCCGCACTGACTTTTACTCGGAACTTCACCTTTATTTTCGGCCAACCTTTATTTTCGGCCAATTAATTAAACTCCTTTGTTTGGTTCGAAAATTCGGCGTACCAATTAACTCGGCGCCATTTAGCCAAATGAAGAAATTATGCTTCTTTGATGTCAGCACATTTCCTTGGCAAAGTGCGAGTGCCAGAGTTCGGGGTTTCGAACGACTTATTATGCGCTTCATTCACGTTAATTGCCATCCTCAAATCCCGAGCTTCTGTTCCAAGTCCAAGTCATTGTTTTAATTTGGGCATTTACCTGCACGCTCTTAGCCGGTGTTTACTTTCACTTACCCCAACTCATCCGCCCAGTAATACTTTACTTTGCATACAAATAGGCCAACTGGGCGCTTCTGCTTTATGAATGCAAATTTGCCCAGCCTCCTGCTGATGCCTGCAGTTCGCCATTGACCCATGCTGCGAAGGCTGGAAGGATTCGAGGATGGCAGGATGGGAGGATGCGAGGAGGCTGTGGTGTCACTGTCAGCTTCAGTTACTTATTTGCATACAGTCGGAGAAATGTGCAGGCAAAGAGTTCTGGACACTGAACACGGGGTGGACAACTTTTCGAGTGGAAAAGACATGGGCAAATAGTGGAAATTTAAGTTTCTGGTGCACACAAAACTATTGTCGTTTAAGCTTACATAATAGTTTCATTATGTCCTCGAAATGTCATTGATTATGTATCTAAAATATAATACTTGTATTTTCTCTTATGATTCAAAGTGTTTCCTTTGTTGGATTAGATGAATCAGTGGAGTGTATGATGTATTTCCCACTTTCTCCGAGTGTTTCATTGTCAACAAAAGCAGCACAATACCGAAAAAGCTGCGAATAGCTACAAAACTCGGAAAAAAGCGGCAGATACTAACACCCAACGTTCTACGTTGGCAGCTGCTTTGCCTTCCACTTACTCGGCGTTTACTTTGCAAAGTCCTTTTTTTTTAAAGGCTCCTCTAAAATTCAACAGATATTCTTGGAGCAAACAACAACGTAAAGCCGTAGAAAGCTACACGTGTTTGGGCTCAAATTTCATTGAGATTCGCGCTTAAACAGATCTGATTTTCACTTCCTAAGGACCTCCTGTGGTTTCCACATTTATCCACATTGGTCAGTCGGCGACTGGACTTGCATAATGTGCGAGACATCTACTTAATCCGCCTTTCGGAAATTTAATTACGTAGGCGGCATGTTTGCATTTATTCACTTGTGTGTACATTGAAAACAGCTACATGTAAGCAAAGTGTAATTAAATCAAGACTGCACCTTTAAAGTGGATTTAACATTTCGACAGCGCAGCTGCTGTTCGTTTAGTGTATTTGGGCAGTCTGTGGACGTGTGTTTCATTTAATTATTATTTTGATTAAGACCTTAATGCATTTGACCATTTACAAAAGCCTCGTAAATGTAATTAAAGTCAAGAGATAATGCCATATTCGGGTGCCTCGACTATAAGATACTCGTTACTCTTCAACTTAACATTCCAGAAATTATAGTTCCTGAGATCGACTTGATATACCTATTACATATATTTCAAGGAAACTGGTATACCCTTTTACTCCTCAAGCACCGGGTGTAATTATCAAAAATAAAAATATAGGATAAGAATGGGAATGGCTAAAGTATTCTGGGGACTTAAACCCTATTTTCCCTCAACTTCAGGGACTGAACTTCAGAGTGTGTGAGCTACAAACTTGTGTCTTTCCAAAGCCTTGGCAAATCGGCTTAAATCGGATTTACTGTGGCAAGTTATTAATTATGTACGGGGCTTGAGTTCGAGCATTCCCTAATTCCACTCGAAGGATGCCTCCTTTTGCTCAAAAAGAAAGGAGGAGAGCAGCCCGCGAATTTGCAACTTGGTTGCATACTTTTGGGCGCTGTAGTTCTTTGCAACAAACTTCCAGTGAAATACCTTGGTATTGGAGTTGGTCAGTGGACATGCAACCAATTAACTTGGGACAACTGTGTTCACAGCTCATTTCGCAAAGCCCCATGGGCAAGCAATCTAATTGAACGAGCGAAGAGCAGGCGGACCAATTAAAAAGGCCACGAAAATGGGTGGAAAGTTGATCCTTTAGTGGGCATCGCTTGACACGCCCCATTGTTTAACAATTTAGATGTTTTTTTTTGTCCACCCAGTCCACCGACTCGTCCGCAAAATCACGTTAAATTAGTTATGATTGTGGCGTGTTAAGCGTTAATTAAACTCGCCTCGTTTGCGGTGCGGCCAAAGCATATCAATTATTTAGGCTATTTGAAATGCAGGCTTTGTACAGATTGACGGCCTGCTAAAGTCACGCCCTCGCACACCCACTCATTAATGGGTATAGATGGGCCCGATCTGCCCGATTGCACTCCTTTGAGCAGCATTTAGGGGTCAGCAAGGTAAGAGGTTGTTTACTCTCCAGCTTTGATTGAGTGCCCTCGGTCAAATTCTCGTTTATGGGTTTTGGCTTGCAGATGGCAGTGAAATATCGTATGCTACGTTTATACGCACAATTTGTAAGCCAAAAGTTAGTATTTAATACTCAACGTCCTTCACTGTCAACTCGATTCTAGTACCAAAAGGATATTTGAGTGCTAGACTCCTCCACTGGGAACACTCCTTTGGCGGTGGTCAGTGTAAGTCAGTGTAAGAAACGAATGACAGAATAATTGCCATCGAATGCCAAAGTTGAGTTACAATCTAGGCGACTAGCTCTCTTTTGCTGCCAGTCCATTCTGCGACATTTTCCCGCTCTTTCTGCAGATGATTTGTGCCTTTCCCTCGGCACTTTTCTTTTCCATTATTTTTTTTGTTTTAGCCCAAGGCAGCAGGTGCTTTGAGCCGAGGTTTCTTTGCCTTTCTGTGATTGAAGCGCTTGCAAATGGCAACAATTGCGGCAGTTCTCTAAATAACAAATGGCCAAAAGCGAAGAAGGCTGAGGTTGGTGGCAGGTTTTATGGCCCGCCTCCCTGGACGCTTTCCCTGCAACTTGTTTGGCCAAGTGTCGTTTCCAAGTTTTCCCCTAGTTTCCCTCTAGTTTTCCCTCTACTTCACGTTCTGGTTGAGCGGTAGGGCCTGCCTGCCCGGTTGTCCTGTAAAAGTGAATTATGGCGACAGTTGTCAGCGGAACTTTTAAGCTGCCTGCGAAGAGACAAAGGCAAGGATGCGTCTGCAATCAACTGGGGAGATGGAGTTTGGCATTGCGAAACTTCTGCCACCACGGGCATCGTATCATTTGTCAGACTTGCAACTTCCAGCCCCCCACCCCCCACGACAATTGAAGCTACGACTTGAGCAACAGTCAAGAGTCAAGGTTGCCGGCTGAATGTTGAAAGCTCAATGCAGACTTTGGGGCAAGGACACGCTCGCGAAAATGGTCCTCTTAAATTGTCATCTGTGTGTGACCCGCACATCCCAACAGCCTGACTTTCCTCCCCGGTCGTCCTGGTACAAAGGACAATGCCACGAAGGCTGGTGGCGCGGAGTAAAGACAAGCATTTCACCGTCACTTGACTGACAAGTCGTGCGTGTGGGCGTGGCTGCTGCCCCACATGCCCCCAACTTTCACCCCATTTTCCCTCGGTTATTTCAGCACACACGGTCCTCTGGCGACAGAATGGGCATGCTGCGTATGCGTTCGCAGGAGGATGTTATGCGAGCAATGAAGTGAAACTATTGGGTAGGGGAAAAAACATATGAAAACAGATATGCCCAGGATGGAAAAATGATATTTCCGATAATGAGCGAACCGAAGAGCACACATCAAGCGTAATAACATAGAATGCTGAACAATAAAACGAAAAGCAAAACAGAAAATCAACATTAAACGTATTTAGCTAGAACTGATACATTTTTGCAAGTGAAAATAATTGTCAAACGATCCACATGCTCAACTCAAAATGTGACAAGCTTGTGTAAAATCAGAATATAGATACCTTTCTTACCTCCAAGAGAAACCTTCAAGTCGAATCCAGAAGAGGAGCTCCTAAAACACCTTCTTTCAGACCTGGCCATATGTGTGTGCTTGTGCTCAAGTACTAACACACACACAGGCGCACACACATACCAAGGCTGGCGTTGTAAGGATACGAGTATCCTTTCGCCGTGCGGCCTGTATTATTTAATGACGCCATTGTCGTCAGCCCAGCCCAGTACGGTGTGTTCTGGGCCAAGTTGATGCGTTGATTGCCGGCTCACTTGTTCGTCGCTTTTATTAATTTACGAGCTGCGATAAAGGCGAAACCAAATGAAAATGACCCTTGGCGGCGGTGTGGTGCCTTCGATCGAGATAGAAGTGCATAAACCGAAAGTTATGTAACAGATGGAGATACATGGCCATTCACGGATTCGGATGGCATGGAGGAGTGTGGCATCCACCTGCTTGTTACCCCGGCACGTGTGCGTCAGTCCGCCCACGCCTTTCACTTTTTCGCTATTTCGCTATTTTGCTATTTCGCTCTTTCAACCAGACAGGCGCTGCACGGTGAAGGTCCTTGGAAATTGATTGACACGGGCAGGAAATTAAAACAGGTTTGCCTGTTGTCTGCTGTACGGCAACTCGGCTTTAAGTTTATGCATTTTCGGCACAACAAATCGGTGGAACACTGGTTAAACGGATAGCTGGCAATCCGACCGACGACGCAGACCATTAACGAAATTGGATTTGATTATTTATACATGAGCGAACATCGAGGAGCAACTCTCAGTGATCGGCCACAAAAAGAACGATGTCATAAATCACATTACACAGCACAACAAAGCACAAAAAATACAAAGAGCAGGCGGCGGGCACTCAGCAAGTTTCCGAGTAAGAGGAAGTGTTATTGATGAGCATTTAACATTTGTTATTTCCGCAGACTGGCTTTAAACTTTTCGCCGGGCTGGCGTCATCCGGGTATCTTTACGATGCGAATACCCCGCTTATTTCCACTCTGCTCGATAATTTAGTTAATAGTTTTAGTGCGATTCAGATTTTGGCAACGCCAGCGTTTCTCCACTCGGCCCATCGATGGAGATTCGCTCGGGGAGCTGGGGCAAATGGGATTTGGGGAATCTCCGCTTGACGAGGCCTGATGCTGATGATTTGCCTTTCTGACTGGTCTGTTTGGTCTGTTTGGTCAATAAAAGGGCAACGTCATGTTTTATATTGGCTCTCATGCTGTCGAGGCCCATAAATTAGGGCAAATTCCATTTGACTGAGCTTTGTGCCTTGCCTTGACTTTGCCTCTTTCACTACTTACTTTTTATTTATTTTATATTTATACTTTATGCGCTCTTTATTTTTTCAGTCGATTCGAAGTCCTTGCGGCAATTTATGGCCACACACTTTGTCCATTAGGAAGCCGCTTAAAGGGCAAACTTTCAAGGCAAAGCCAGTCCATTAACAATGGAAATAAGTTAAAGCCGCGTTCCACATGGCGTATGCGTAATTTGCCATTTCCTTTGCATTGCTTTCCACAGCTGGCTAGACAAAGTCTGGCCGCTGAATTTATTGACCTGCCACTGTGGCAAGGTCAACTGCGTTCGTTTTCCAATATTGAGCCATGAATTAGTGGCCAAAACTTTTGGCTTCCATCAACAATTTGCTGCTACTGTTTACAGAGATTAACTTCTGACCAGCACCAATTCGTTGCATAATTTTGAATATTTTAAATTCGTTATTATAATGAGTGTGATTTGCGAAAACCCAATTAACTTAAGCCCCCTAAAGGGTTGTGTTCATATTCAAAATACGTCTCGCAAAAATCAAAACACATAATTAGCATAATCCCCGCTTAATTCGGTACAAGATAAGTTTTTTATTTTGAATGTCACCAAAAAGGACACTCTAAAGTATAGCAATTTTGGACTGGGAACTCTAAAGTTAATGTTTTGGCAATTCGGATTTCGTGTGGAAGTGTGCAAAGTTTGGTTTACATTGCCTGAGCACATAATTCCGGTTATAAATTTCCCTGGAAATAAATACTTTCTCCGATTCGCAGGTGTATTCTCTTTCCCTGTAAGCCGGGATTAGGACAACAGCTCCATTTTGTTGGGGAGTGTTTACCAGTGCCAGCTACGACTGCTACGAGTATATCCTTTGTGCCTCCATGGCCCACAGCATCTGGAGCACGTCTGAGTTCCGTGGAAGTCTGTTACCGGGCAATTTATGCCCGCACGTATAAATAGAATTGATTTTGCCTAAGCATCGCGTATATTTTACCTGTGCAGGTGATTTAATGTCTGGCGACATAATCTGCCATTTGGCACTCGCTACCCAGCCATCACGTACATGGGCTGGCATCCTTATCGTCGTGTCTTAAAGCTGCGTGCAAATCCGAATTCATTTTCCCGGGATTCCATTATGTTAGCTGGGCCTGGATAAACAAAGAGAAGCACATGCACACACAGCCTCCTCCTCCACTCTCGAGTGTTTCTCGGCAGAGGAAAACAATTATGCTCGAATATCACTGGCACACGAATTGCTGTTCCGCAGACTTGGCAGTCTGTTCCGAATCTGATTAAACCGAAATTAATCCCAGGGGCCTGCAAACTATTATACGATTTACCGGGCTATGATGCCGAGTTAATATGGAGATAAGATTGCTGGCACTTGCAGGAGGTTTCAGATACCTGCTCGGCATTTCTAAGCCAACTCTCTCGATGCAAATGTATTTAACCAGCAAAATGGTAAAATGGGTTAGTAAACAAGTTGCAAACTCTTGGCAACTTTTTTAGCAAGTATTCGAGCTTATCAAACAGCAAACTTTAGCCCACATAACCTTTTGGGAAGCAGAAGACCGAACAAGTTCGCCTAATTCAAAAACATATGTAGGTGTTTGCAGGGAATATTTGCAGCTGAAGAGTACACAAAACAACATCAAATAAATAAATAAATACTTCCGGATACAACCTCCGGTTGTGTCCACAAATAGAAGCTAATGAAGGAAGCATTTCACCGCCCAACGAGAAAACAGCGAAAAAAAACAAGAGTTGCTTGTGCAATTTTTATTTTCATAAATTCTCAAATCATGTTTGCCAGCTCATAAAAACGCAGCGCACACGGCATTTTCCACCCCGATTTTTCCAGCTCGCAGGAAAAGCCGAGTAAGCCAGGGCCCAAGTGGCTCATCATCTCAGCAATTTGCCAGCGTTTTATATGATTTTTGTAGCTACTCGTAGTACTTGCTAGTGGCTCCACCGATCCCCACATCCCAGATGAGCTCGACTGTGGGTAGCGCGTGGAAGTGGGTTTACTGCATCATTTGTATGCAAATTGGCATTACACATTGAATGTTGCCACCAAGTTGCATGTGTGTTGCAGGCGCTGTTTTCGCAAGAAATTGAACTTATAATCCATCTCTTTGTGCGGAGTGCATTTATCAGCTTCTAATCAAAATCAATTAGATTGCATGCCATATCATTTGGATGCGATGCCAGCCAGACAGACCCCTTCTCGTCGTAACTGCTCCTCGTTGATTGGCAACCCGCCAGGCAGCCAGAAAAATTATCCAATTTAAAAGTCAAATGTCATTTTTTCGTATTCCTGGCACGCTGCTTCATGTTTGTAGCTGTGTTTTCCTTTGTTTTCTTTTTTTTTATTTTGACGCCATTGCCGACACATAATGTGAATTACCTAACAAAGGTGGTCCTGCTGATGAGTTGACGACGGGCATGAAGCGGAGCAGAGGGCGCCATTTCCATTACGGCCTCCGGAATACCCTTTCCAAAGGATGCGGATACTATCAGCAGAGGGTTGCTTTCTGTCCTGGCAGCAGGACTCTTTTGGAGCTTTCAGAAATGCAAGCTATTCCTTAAAGATGTTAATGTTTCTTGATAAATGATTTTAGCTTCATAATATCCTTCATTTCTCTTCGATCCTTTTGTATACAAAAGTGATGATTGAAATGTCTCTTTATGTTTAAAACGTACTCAAAAGGGTATTCCCACTTCGAGGAATGGAATCTTTGCGTTGCTGGAATCTTCTTTTGACGGGTTTTGCTTCCGCTTCCGTTTCCGCTTCTTTTGCTATTTTGGCAAAAGACATTTCATTCTTTCTTTGCCAACGACAGAAAAATTACCCGAATTTCATTTAACGCTCCAACTTTGTCACCGGCAGCAACAAGGACACTTCCTTGCTGTTTTGCCCATGCAAAGCGAATGCGTTGAGTTTGTTAATGTGTTTGCATAAATTTGCAGGAGTGCAAAGGAGCAAAATGCTGAGAGTAGGTTGTGTTTGCTCCTGAGTGAATGGTTATGGCAAAGCTGAGCAACAACAAGGACATGTCGAAAGGTTTAGTTTTGGGGCCACACAGAAAGAAATCAAAGGTGCACTAAAGTTGTAAGAAAAACTGAAGTTTAGCTAAAGAAGACTGTGTATGCGGAGCTACTATAACTTTTAACCTTAAAACAACTTTATAAATGATCCAAAAAGGAAATATTACACAGAGTAAACAATAAATCATAGCTTTCTTGGTTGAGTTCACACTGAAATGATATTTGATCTCCCTTCTACACGGAAGCTGCCTTTCCTTTGGAGTCGACCTGGCAAAGGACTCGCCGTGGGCATTAATCAGACTAAGCGCCCTCGTGCTCCCAGATGCAACTGCTCTTTGCCAGAAATTGGATTGTTAGTTTTGAAACAGTCGGGTCCACGTGTGGAGGTCATGTTACCAGAGTCACCAGCCACTCACCTGTGACGAGGGCTGGCTCCTGGAAAAGTGGGAGCTCAGCTGTCAACGGGTTCACAGCTGCCCGCATGCTGAGTTGGAGCTGGGTTGTTGGACTGTTGGTCTGTTGGGTTGTTGGGTGGCTGGGTGTCACGGGTTAAGTGCATGAGAGTGTCACCATTAACCCCCTGCAGTCCACTGTACGCTTTTCGTATTCCGACCGTTTGCCGTAATGCATTAGCACTGTCCAACCAAAACCAGTAACCGGTATCAAATAGAGGGACTATATAGCCATTCCCCCGGAGACTCCATTTCCTGTTGGCGGACAGCAAAGCCCCTGGCGAAAGAGCACGACTTAGATGTCCTTTTCTGGTCGTGCTTCCGTTTGACTTGTTGTGGCCTTTATGAATAATTGAAGCCACCATCCTCACGCCCTCACACTATCACATCCTCACACTCCAAGGAGCGCGCAGAACGTCAATTGTTTATTTATTGTTCGATTGGAATGGTCCCTGCACTGCCAAACCGCGACACTTGCAAATGCAAAATTCATGGTCTCTTTCATAGCTTTTGTCAGAAAACTCACAAAGCATGTTTATGCGAGGATAAAGCTGCATATAAAAAGTTGGCAATGAAACTAGCTTGCGGCAATGCAAGAAGTATGTATGTAGATAGAAGCTAAAGCTCATATGTCACCGCCATCTTAAAGCCTCATAAGTATACCGAATCTCAAGCAAACATTTATCCACATCAGAGCTTAAGCAATTAGATAAAAATCAGTACAAACTAAAGCTTAAAAGCCTTCCATAAACTGTAGCCAAATCCGTACTAATCGTACATAGTGGCGCATGATCCCGGGCTCAAAAGTGGAAGTCACACCTCCATGTGGTCGGAGTGGCAATTACTCTTGCTGCTCTGCCATTATGGCCTCATCCACAGTCCACCCTGTATACTGTATACAGGAAACAGGATACTGGCTCCTGGTTCCTGGTTCCTGGATCCTTCCCTCACATCTCCACGCTCGCTCTGGCCAACTTCTAGTCCATTGTGTTTGCTGTGTGTCTGTTGACGTTTGGTCTCGCCTCTGAGAAATTTTTATGGCTCATAAAATTCGAAATTAGAACTGCTGCTGCTTCCTGTGTCTGGTTTCTGAAATATATAGTATTCTTGTGTTCCTGTACAGGAAATGTGTGCCTTCTTCATTGCGTAGTATGAAATCGTAATGCTCTGTTCACCGCCTTTTGAGTGCACAGAAATCTGGAGCCGGCAAGTGGATTTCAGTGGATTTTCCTTTCAGAATTAGTATTACATTTAAATGGCGTATAATTTGTTAGCGCCATAATATTTATGCGAGCTGTGGCCGTTCACTTTTATTTATGTTCACTTGGCTGCCTTTTTTCCGCGTTTTTCCGCGAAATTTTCCCCAGTTGACAATCAAGCGCACTTCTTGCGAATCGCGTTTAATTTGCGTGCTAGAGGCACTCGGCTGCCACAATGCGGCGGCCACGCGGCGTATGCGCAATTTACGCGTTCCCTTGCTCAACGACTCTCGGGAAAACAATCATATAGTTGTGTTGTTTTTCCGCCGCCTAGATGCGGAAATTTTTAATTGCCGACTTAAAGCAAATTTGAGAGCACAACTTGTTCTTGTTCTTGTCGTTGTTGTTGTTGTTGTTGGCCCAGTTGCCTTTGTAGCCAACAATCCGGTCGGGCAGTACGATTACGCTAACTCGCTGCTCTGAATTTTGGAATAATGTGCGCGACCTTCATTTTTGTTGAAGGGAAAGTACGCAACACAGAAATAACATTATTCAAAGAAAACATTTTCCTTGCTCTCGCAAAACGTAAAAGCAGCAAAGGGCACAAAGAAATGGAAAAAAAAATGCAAGGGGGGAGGGGTAAAATAAATAAAAGACCATGGCGAAATTCATTTCCCAGGAGGATATCTCAGATTTTTAATAAGAATCCGCGGCTCACACGGTAGAATAAACATGCTCTAACTATTGACTCTGAGTACTCTGTAGTTTAAGCTCTGTAGAGCTAGTTAATAATTCAAGCATTATTTCAAACAGTTTAAAGCGTCTAAAAATCGAGCTGATATATTTGAATAATTAATTCGTTTGAATGGTTAAGTGAGCAAATACTATTTAAATATTTTATTTGAATAGTGTGCACAAGAGCTTTGATGTTTCTATTGGTTTTTTGGTTGCTGTAATTTTGCGAACTCATTCCATCGAGCTCATCATCATTCATCGTATTCCTGAATGTCGGGGGCTAATCACTGGATTTCTCCTTCCGTTTCAGCGTTTCCCCGGAAAAGCGAGCAACGAGGAAAGCGAGTGGGTGGAGCGGGGAAATGGGCGCCAGCGCCCTGACCATCCGCCCAAATCAGCGGCGGCACGGGGGCACGGTGCGGATGCGTGATGTACTCGTCCTAGCCTTTGACAACTGAAAATGGCAAAAGGTAGCTGAGCAGCAGCCAAAGGAGCAGCAGTCCTGGCAAATCGATAACCACAACACACAAAGTGCTGATCAGCCAATCAAGGCGAGCGCAACTAAGCGATATAGGGGTGCACTCGCACTCAAAAAGCGCCCCGAAAAAAGAAACAGAGCCACAAGCCCCAGGATGCGGATGCGGATGCGGATGTGGATGCGGATGCCGCAGGCTGTGCAGCTGCTGTTTGCGATGGGCTTGTGGGCGATGCAAGGTCACGCGCAGTTGGATTCACAGCCAGAGGCTGCCGTTGGAACAGTCGTTGGTGCAGCAGCAGCAGGAGCAGGAGCTGTAGGAGCAGCGGGTCCTGGATCCCCTACGCCACGGAACCGCATCAAGGCGGAAGCCGATGCCCTGATGACGGGCGACAGCTTCAACATTCGCCACGGGCGCTCTCGGTCGCATTTCCTCCATGCCAGCACAAACAACAGTGGCAGCAGCATTGGGAGTGGCGTTGGTGGTGGGGGTGCTGGTGGTGGTGGTGGTGGCATTGGGACCACCCGCCTGCTCCTGATCCCGCCCACACAGCTGCCGGGTGTGGGCGGGACCTCCCCGGCTCCCGTCACGCACAAAATCCGCAAATTGCACAAGAAGAAAATCAACGAGAGCATACGCAAAAGTGTGGACAAAAGTCTGGGCCTCCGCCATCCGCCAAAGAACCACCGCAGCTTGGCCGAGGCCGAGCACCTGCAGGGTCGTCCCACCAGCGAGGATACCGAGGACACCGAGGACACGGCTCTCAACGAGGTCATGCAGCTGGCGGATGAGATTGAGCTGGAGAGCTCATTCGTTACGGCGGCCCCAACAGGTGATCCGGATATTGGTGTCAAACAGGCGCGCCAATTTGTGCGTGATGAGGCCAATTACCAGGAGGACGATGAAGACACTATCGACGACGAGGAGCTCGATGAGGATGAGGCTCCTCCGTCCACCACCACCAAGCCAAAAATCGCCAGTACCCGCCTGCTACCGGTGAATGGCACTTGGCATGGGCGCATGGGCACCATAACGCGGGACTCCCCCGCGGAATCGGATTACGACGCAAATGCCCAGGACAACGCGGATGAGGAGGAGGAAGAGGGTCAGCCATTTGGCAAGCTGCTGCCGCTCAACGAAAGCCTCAGCACCACCGAGTGGATGGACGATGCGGCGCAGCGGGAACCGGAGGCGGAGGCCAGATCCCAAGCGGCCAGCATGGAGGTCAAGCAGATCAGTTTCGACAGCGATGGCGATGGCGATGGCGACTCTGATTCCGATTCCGAGGCCGGAATGGATACCTCCGAGGTCACCATGGATGATGGCTATCCGCCGGATGCGCAAATCGATGACAAGACCAAGCAGCTGGTCATTGGCGATGTGGAGGAGGACAGCGGCGACAATATGGAGTCCAACCAGATAACCGCCGACGTGATCAACGCCCGGGACAGCAAGATCGATCTGGTGTCCAAGTTCCTGCAGTACATCGAGCAGCAGCACCTGATGGGCTCCAACTGCGTGGCTGGCACCTCGCTCAATCTCGGCGAGGGCGTGGTCGACCGGTATGCCCAGGACAGGTTCCGGGTGGAGGCCGAGGTGGCCGTCAATCGCGCCAATATGCTGACCAGGTGAGTGGACGTCACGGTCAAAGTTTTGCCAGTTCCTCTGCCCACATCATATTCACATGGCAAACTTTTCCAATCGAAAGTTTTCGGCCAGACGGTTGGCGAATGCAAGTGGCAATGGGAATGGAAATGGATTTCGCACTACACAGTGGTGGCCAAGAAAGTAGTGTTCTTTCCCTGAAGGTCATTTGGGGGTCGAGATACATCTGCAGGGTAATTTAGATAGAAACTAGAATACTTTAATATTAGCTAAGTTCAGGATCTTAGAAATCTTGGTAGAATGAAAACCAATCCCAATGCGGTATGTTCGATTATATTTGTAATATTGCTTATCAGTTCAAAATGTCTGAGTACCATACTAATCCGGCTACCAGCCCTGAAGCCTTCGGGAAAGTTATTAAGCCATATTCACTCCTAATTTATATGTCGCCATACACTGTGGACGTGGACTCGTCCTCCTCCTCCGGAACTTCCGTCGCCACGGGCAGCAAATCCTCCTCGGAGAGCGAGAAGTCGTTGGTTATGTGGAAGGTCTGGCGAATCTCCTCCGCCGTGTGGCCCTTAATCATGTTGGCCACCGTCATGCAGGCGGCGTTCAGCAGATTCCGCATGTCCAGGTAGTTGGCCGCCAGGATGAGCTCGAAGAGCGTGCCCTGATCCATGGCCAGGAACTCCGCGTCCCAGGCACTGATCTGCACCATGGGCCTGGCTGCCTCGCCCTCGTTCTCCTCTGCATTATCCTCCGGATGGTGCGCGGCCCAAGTGAGGACCTTCTTCAGGATCGCCGAGTTCACATTGGGCAGCGGGATGAGTGTGTCGTGCTCCGCCTCCAGTGGACAATCCTCCAGCAGGGTTTTGATGGTGCTCGAGCACTTTGCCGTCTCGATGTCGGTGTCGAAAACTTTCCCATCGGAGGACTGCAATTTGATGACTGGCATGGTCCTATTTCCCCCTCCCAAAAAAAAGGGCGTTCCTTTACAGTTATACAGCACAACTTTTAGACAAAATCGAAAAGTGCCAATTTGACAGTTAAAAATTAAATCAAATAGATTTGTAGTGCCAGCAAAATTGGTGATTTATCATATTTGAACAAATGTCCATGGAATAAGGTTAGCATCTATTAATCATTATTTATTTGAAAGTAAGGTGCAAAATCGATTATTTACACAATTTTAATTTCATTACATATTTATTGCTGTGCAAGTAGTAGTTGATTGCCATTTAAAATTGTGTTTGCCATGTTCTACACAATAGACATGTCCATCGAAGTGCAATTTATTGCCGTTTGTTATAACAGAAAAATATGAAATATTTAAAGCCCACTTTGGAAACGGAAATAAAAACAAAACTAGAGATTTGGGGTCCATTTTCCATTTGCCATTTTCCATTCAACATCGCTCATTGCTCGGGGTTCAATTTTCAGCAGATACTCGCCATTTTCTGCTCATCTAGATTGGCCCGTGTCCTTTGTCAACAAGGAGCATAATGTGCTTTTCTTGTTGCCTGTGGCTCTCGCTTTCGTGTGTTGGTCCTAGTTGGCAGAACTAGCGTCGCTTTCCCTGCGATTTTCCTCCGATTTCCTTCGATTTTCCCGTCCGCCTGGCTGCGTGCAATTTTTTGATAAAAGTTCAATTACTTAGCGTGGCAGGCGTGCCGGGCAAAAAGTTTGCGCCATTCTTGTGGCCAAAAGAAAGGCCAGCTGGTGGTGGACATTGATTTACCTGGACGACCAAAACGATGGCAATTCATTTGGTTTTTCTTGGAATTTCCAGCTGTCCAAGCCTTGCAAACTGACCAGGCTGATGTGATGTGTGTGTGTGTGTGTGTCCATTCCGCTTCCATCATCGATTTGGCAGTATATCGTGTATCAGGATAACAGCCCCAGTGACAATCCCAAGGACATGCCAGCCTGCCAGCCCAGTTGCCATGTTTTTTGAGCTCTGCTTTTCTTCTGCTGCTCTCCAGCAGCCAGGCACAATAAACACAAAGTTTCATCAGATTTCGCATATCTGACTATGAAGTCCGAGCACCAAAGTTTCGGACTCCAAAGTCCTGTGTGCTGTGTGCTGCGTCCTGTGTTTCAAAGTCCAAGTGTCCCAATGTCCTTGCCTGCATACACGCATCGTATGTGCTCCATGCAGACATTAGACCTGGAATTTATGTCCTTCTGTTTTTTCTTGAGTGTCTTTGTGGCAAATAGCAAAAGAGAAATCAGCAAAAAAGCAAACTTTCTGTGAGCAAAAACGAAGGCAACTTGAGTTCGTGCAACAGGCCATTGGATGATACTGTCCAAGCGTCGATGGTCACCAAATTGCGATGACATAATTTTCCAGCTAAGATGACAACTTTTTGCGCGCTGATTGAGCCGGGAAATCAAGGCCATTTGTTAGCGAAAAACTCATTTGTTAAAAGCCGCAAAGAAGGGAGGACAGGACAACAAGCTGACGAATCCAAGGAACAATTGCCGCTTGTCAATAAAACGCACAAATAAACAATTAACCCAAACGACGAGCAGCTTGACAAATTAAGTGACAGAGGGGAAAGGCCGGAAAAGCAAGGAAAAGCGAGGAAAATGGGAAAAGCGAACAATGTCGTAGCTTGGCCTGGGGAGCAATAAAATGTCAAAGTCTCACTGTCAATAAATTAAATTGCAAACGGCCACGGATCTGGCGAGGGATCAACATTATTGCATTTAGTGTCATATGCCAGGCATTTGTTTTCATTATTTGTTCTATTTGTTCAATGGGAAATGTGGCCGCTGGGACTGAACTTCCAGCTCCTTGATTTATCCAGCTTGACTTCCATAAATCTAATGGCATGGCCAGAGATACGGGTTCATAATTTCTGGAGGGGCATGCGGCTAATCAGGATCCGTTTTAATCAGTTTTGCTTGTGTTAACATAATCAAGGGTGGCCGGAAAACTTTTCCCTCGGCCGGAAAAGGGAAATGAAAATGAAAATGAAAGGGAAAGAAAAGGAGCGAAGGGAAAATGCTACACAGATAGATACTAATTGAAGTTATTGTTTAGTGATACATTGTTATCGCCCCCTGCCAGCGAAGGGTCCTGTTTCGTGTTGCCGCTCGCTTTTTGGTTTGGGCATTTCCCGTTCACTTTGTTGCGCAAACAAAAACAAGGATAACATTTAAGGAAAACAACGGCCAAGGTAGAAGGTGAACCGAGGGAGGCGGGGGCCGGGGGGCGGGCTAAATGGCTGTCAGGAAAAACAATATCAATTCAAGTTGAAATTACGAGCTTCAATTGTTTTCTTGCCTTGGCCACTTTTCGTTAGTTTGCCTTCACGCCGCCGAAGTGCAGACGGCAAACAGAAAGGAAAAGCGACTTCAGCTCCGCACACACGGCACAAAAGCCGAAGAGGGAAAAGTGTGGCAATGTGGCGGATGGAATCGGAAAACTTTTAAGTACTTAAATGTGTTGTCGTCGCGCAGAGAGAAGGTGAGAATCGTGCGAAGGACCTGCTGCTTTTTCATGTCCTGAAATTGAGTTTCCGGTTGCCTGTACACTCTGCCAACAAAAACCCTCTTTGTTGCTACAACTCTGGCTTTTCCTTTTCCTTTTCTTTTTGCTTTTGCTTTTGCATTGGCTTTGGCTTTGGCTTCAGCGACTTCAAGTGTTCAAGTGCACATCTCTCTTATTTGCCAGGCAATGATTTTGTTATTTTCCAGCGGAAGTTCGGCGATAAACTTGGCAAATAATTTATTGCCAAAGTCGTCGCTTGTTTCAACTCGCAATGCCTTTGGAATTCGAGTGCCGTTTGCGTTCAGTTCGTACAACAAATCGAAATTGAAATCTGCATAAGCGATGCAGTTTCCAATTGCCAGCGGCAATAAAACGCGACAGCAGCAAGGACATCCCCACCCCCAAAAGGCGGATCCTGCACGGAGAGTACTTCCCCCCCAAACCCCCCATCCCTCCCCAGAGCCGCGTCATCGTCAACATCCTTCAAAAGTTCTCTTCAAACGGAAGCAAACAAATATCTATGCAAGTCAATGTTCAGGAAACGGTTTCGCACGGAGAAAAATGCATGTCCTTGGGGGTTTAAGGATATGAGTTTTATATGCATAACCAAAACTTTCTGTATTCATCTTAAATTTTATATTCATTTTTGGTATATCCCTATTTCCGTTTATATTTTTGTTATAGTACTAACTAAATAATTTCTCTCTGTGCTGACAGCGAGGTCACAGCAAAGCACTTACCCCTTGATTTCTCGCAGTGTGCAGGGCTTTGCGACTTTGTGCCGCTTGATTTACTCGACTCGGCTTTTGCCCAGCGGGTGGTGCTAATAACACTGCCCCCTTGGGCCCCCAAACCAGCCACGCCCACCGACCTTTGCACCCGCCAGCTTTATTGTTGGCCGCTACAGAATGCAGTTGTCTAGCCCCAAAATGGAAATTGTTTTCATTTTGTGCAAAACAATCCTAATGTGCATTCTTCCCTCGCCGCCGCCTGGAAACCCGCAACTAAAAATGTAGCTGCCACTGACACGGACATGCATGCCCATGTAGG
Source organism: Drosophila santomea (assembly GCF_016746245.2). NCBI lineage: Eukaryota > Metazoa > Arthropoda > Insecta > Diptera > Drosophilidae > Drosophila > Drosophila santomea. The sequence continues at coordinate 20,836,194 of NC_053017.2, forward strand.
CCAGCGGCGGCATTTGGAGCATCCTGGATGCGGATGGGCTGGGGCGGTTTCCTTGCAACCTGTGCACCACGGCACCGCGGCACCACTTTGCCGCGGCCCTTTTTCCAGCTGGTTTACTCCAGCCCATTCACATCTGGGTTTGACTCGTCGTCGTCTGCTGGCGATGTTGGATGCAAATGGTGCTGGTTCTGGTTCTGGTTCTGTTTCTGGTTCTGCATCTGAATCGGGTTGTGGTGAATCCCCCTTTTGACGCATTTCACAGGTTACAGTGGTGCCTCAGTTTACTAACCTTTACTAACCAGGCAAATGACACTACGGCATTTGATTTGTGTATTTTTTTGGCTTTTTAACACCTACCTTCTTTAGTGATATTGTAAACTTCTTTATGAGCTTGTTTAGCTCTTAATTTCTTTAGTTGTATTATGAAATTCTTTATAAGCTTGTTTAAATAAATGTTCTTTTTATGATTGCATTTTGCCAAAATATTATTTCATCATTCTATTAGAGCTGCAATAGTCGTACAGATTAGTTATTTGCCCAACCGCATCACATTCAATTTCAGTTTGCAAAGAGCATTTCGGAATGCCTCTCGTTTGAGTAATTGAATGAAAAGTGTTGAAAGTTTAGTCGCTAAGCGCTGTTTCAGCTCAATTTAGCCCGGGAGTTTAGCGAACGAGGCAGCAGTCCAACTTATAATAGGTCGTCTGTGAATGTTTCAGCTGTTTCAGCCCCCCTTTTCTGCGGCTTTACCAAACTACGCCACTGCATCGCTTTGGCGCGCTTTGTGCAACACATGTTGCCATAACTTAACAGCTTAACAAACTTGTCGAGTGTACCCCGAAAACAAGTCCTTCGCCTCGCCGCTTTCAAGTAGCTGGCCCACGCGGCGAATGCGTAACGTTTAAGCCACTGCAGCGCCTCCTTTTTTGCGAGTCTATTTTTGCGCAATAAAAACATTTGAATCGCGCAACTCGGAACTCAGAACGCAGAACGCAGAACGCGGAGCTCAAAGCCCAGAAACCCACAATCCAGAGCCACAGACAGGCGGGCAAAGTTGGTCCTTTTGGTGGAGTACACAAGGACTCATTATGCGCGGCGGCAGGAAATCAGAAAAGGGAAACTTTTTGGCCAAAAAATGTTTGGCTGTTTGGCAACTTTGCGCCCTCGCACTCTGCGCCTGCAATAATAATAATCATCGGGCTGGCAAAGTGCGTTGAAAAGAAGTTAGCAAGTTGAAAGCAATTAATGGACTAAATCAAAAAGCATTTTTTCAACAATGGCCCAGAGCTCAGAAGGCCTGCGGATCCTTGGTCCTGTGGCCAGCATAAACATGCCAACAGCAAACATGTCGCCTGTAGGTTCAATTAGCCGCAAGCCAACAAGCCAGAAAGGCAGGAGGAGCAAAGTGCTACAAACTGGGCCAACATGGGGTAACTTTTAATTAATTGAACTCCTTTTCCGGCTACCTAATTGAACACACTGAACACTGTCATGTCGTGTGAGTTTGGCAGTGATTTTCGTTTCGGGGCTACACTTTTGATCTTTTGCCTTCGATGGCAACTTGCATGACAGCACTCCATGCCAAATTTGACACATAACTCTTTAATTTCTTCACTTGTCTTAGCTTGGCACGAGATTTAATATACGTACGAGATTATATCAGTGAAACTCTTACGTAAATGTATCTAAAAGGCAATCCAATTTCCCTCTATGATGGAAAGCAAACATTTTCCATAATTTTATAAGCTCTCACAGACATGGAAAGAAAACATAATTCTCGGAAGGTAATTAGCACAGAATCATATCTAAATATGTATCTTTTCAGCTATGCCGTTGCCTCACCGTTTGATCATTTAATTATGGCCTAATTAAAATTGGCAAGAAGCCTTGACCGTTATGGGCCATTAAAAGCGCACCCGGCAAACAAATGAGGGTGGCCCAGGCGAACTTCAGACGAAAAGGGCGTCGTCTGAGTCAGTCAGTCAGTTGGTCATTCAGCCAGTCTGTCAGTCAGTCAGTTGGTCATTCAGCCAGTCAGTCACTCAGTCAGCCTGCTTTTCTAAGGATGTGCCAAAGTGTCCTGGCTTTGAATAATTAAACCGGAGCAGTTCGCTTTCAATTAAGATGCCGACACGCAGTCGGAGTCGGAAGGCAAAGGATACTAGAGGCTTTGGCTTTGGCTTTAGCTTTGGCCAAAAGGACACGGCCAGCAGCCTGAAGTGCCCTCCAGGACTTTTGGGTGCGTTCGTGTGTCCTTCGCGCCTCCGCAGAGTTCGTGGCCCCAGGTGCCGAAACTTGAAATTATATTTCATTTTCCCTGCATAATTAATTTTTTCTTCACACTCTGTAGTAAAGGAATTAAATTTCCTTGTTTACGGCTGGGCAATTATATTATTTGTACGTGTGCTCGCGTGCTGTTTTGCATTATTTTCGAAATCAATAGAGCCTTGGCATCGACTTGAATCCAAATATGAGCCCACAAAAGGGAAACCGATGGACGTGGAAAAGCGGCGGAAAATTCCAACCTCGACATGCAACGGCCTTCCCGCGTAGAATAACAAATAAAAGCGGCTTAAGTGCCGCCAGGCGGCTTTTCCTCTGCACTTCCAAGGCGATTCACGACTCGGCTGACTGGGCTGGCATCATGTGCTTAACAAATAAGCGAAACAGCCTCTAAGGTACTCAAAATCGCGGTAGTTGGGCATTTTGGCAAGCTGCAAGGAGCAAAGAATAACTTTCTTCCTGGCCAGTGATGGCCAACATATTTTTAATTAAACGTCAGAGCGATCCTGTGCTCGACTTTCGAATTCAGCTGCTGCGTAAGCGTAATTACAACGCATCTGGGCATTAACAAAAAAAAAAAACAACAACCAAGCAACCGCATCATAGGAGGTTGCTACGTGGCTCGTATCCTTTAAGCGCACCTTTAAGCCTGCGACTCAGTTAACCCGCTCCGCTCCAAAAGCGCACACAGACAAAGGCCAAAAGGGAGGAGCACTTTCGAGTACTTACCGAGTTACCTGCTCCTGCTCCTGCTCCTGCATCCCCATGTCCTGGTTCTCACCTCCACCTCCATCGTCCTGGCCACCGGCACCTGAAGCTTGTTTTGCGCTTGCTTTCACCTCTTTCCCAGCACTCAAGTGCTGAAAAGTGTTTTTAGCACACTTTAGGACACAGTCTCAGTCTCAGTCTCAGGGGGAGGGGGAGGGGTGGAAAAGCCGGAAAACAGGCAACACTGCAACTGTAAGCGTCCCAAACTATTTAAGCATCCCCTGCAACTCAAGTTGTCTGCGGAGAATGTTAATTGGGGAACGAGGACTTGCAGGACTGCACAGTAAACAAATGTGCAACCTGAATACCAACCAAGTGCACATAAAAAATGAATATAGTACGAGGAGCATACTAATCATAACTTTAAATAATAATATTAATAAAGAAATTGTAAGTAAACAGTTTTTAAATCTATGCACATGTGATGCTGCCGCATGCAATGTTTACGGTGAGATATGAGCACTCATTATTGGCCATGTCGGAAGCGTTTATGTGTATGTGTATGTGCGTTTTGGCCATAAATAATGGGAGCCTGGTGGAAAAAAGCTGTCAACTCCATGTCGAGCTCCCAGCTAAGTCAGCATTATCACCAGCGAACAATGTCTGCGGCACCATCATCATTAGGCGACTTTTGAGCCCCGCAATGTCCTTGGACACTCGCACATGGATTTGGTTGGGGATTTGGTTGGGGGTGTTGGTTGGGGGCGCGGATCTGGCTGACAAAATATGCCTTTGACATTTACAAATGAGGCCCGCCAGCGAATTAATGAGCCACGCCCAATTAGCAAGTGCGTCACATGCGGGAGTCGCAAGCTCCAGTATCAGCTCACCCATTGCTTTTGGCTAATGTATTGGAAAATGGAATTGAAGTCGATGCTGTGACAATTTCTTTGGCAGCACCCGTTTTTTCTGCGCCTCGTCTGCACTGGCAACAATTTAATTAATATTACACAGACAGGCGAAGAGGTGAACTCACCCTCCCCCCCCATTCAGTTAGCTTCAATGTAATTTTCTCGTTTACCCACTTTCGAGGCAGAATGGCTGGCGGGCCAAGGATGCGCGGGAGGACATCCTGCGCCGGGCCGCAGACAATGGAAAGCCAGGAGCGCACTTGAGCACAGTTTGAGGCGGGTTGAATGCGCACTGAACGCGCCTATACTCGTATAGTTAGTAAGTGTGCACTTGAAACAGCCAGCGGGCCATAACTCAGCCCTACAACCGCCATCCCTCGCAGCCGGGTTATAAATATAATAAAAATGACGGACCAACAAGAAGGAAAGGAAGCCAATTCTGGGGGCTTCCCTCTCCACTGGTTCACTGGTCCACCGGCTCACTGGTGGTTCACTGGTCCACTGAGCCACTTTCAAAACTTATTACATTATAATATTCATGCCCTGCCACCCAAGAAGGGGTTTGGCTTAGGACGAGCTACGTGCCCACATGGTTTCGCAACAAATCGGTTAACGACCTCTTGAAAATATTAAGCAACATTTTGAGGGCTTTCTCAAAGGATCTAAGCAGTTAGGTGTATATTTGTAAAGCAACCCTAAATTATATAGATACACTGAATACTAATGAGGCCAACTTGTCGTATTAGGGAATTAAGGAAACAATGCAAATCGTTTAATTTCCTTTTCCGTTTGGCTTCCCTGCCCTGCCGAGGGTATTAGACATTCGGTACTTGCACTTCCCACACCGCATGCATTTTGAATGCAATTTCCTGGCTGTGCCAGGGCCATAAATTGCAATTTTTTCACTCGCCTGCAACTAATATCCGACGAATGCCTCGCTTGTTGTCTCCGCAGGATCTTCAAGACCACCGGCCGCTCCGTGCAGGAGGATGTCAACCTGCTGCACGCCTCCGTGCTGTCCATGGTGGAGTTCGACGATGATATATTCGCGGCCGGAAATTGCTTCGACTGGAACGAGCATCCCGCGCAGCCGGGCCTCTTCTGCCCCTTCGCCTACCGGCTGCCGCCACCGAATCTGGGAGCGGTGTTCGCCAAGGATCTGGCCATGGAGTACCACTATCTGGGCAACACCTCCGAGTGGTTCTTCCTGGCCCGCAAGAATGCCGAGAAGGTGATAGCCCGCAACGAGCAGTATCTCAAGTGTAAGTATTTCGGGGCATGTCCTCCATCTGATTTATTTGCCTGATTTATGGGTCAACCCGATAGCAGCGCCTCATAGCACAGGCATACGGCATTGAATGTTTATTTTTGGGAGCCCTAATCTGCGACTTCATTAGTCACCGCCCAGACATCTGGCTGCGAATCCTGTTGGTCCTGCCTAATTGCGTATATTTTACCCGGCTTTATCACGGCCGAGGGCCCGAAAATGTCGCCTGACAGCGCAACAATTAAGCTATAATATATAGTATAAATCGGAGTGGGTTCCCTTTAACTTGGCAACTCCACTTTAAATGGAAATTACCTGAACCCATGCACCAGTTCCGTTTGTAATTAGCTGGATTCCTTCTGCTCCGCCGAGCATCTAATCCATTCTCACGGCCTTCCGCATGACTGTCCGCATGATTGTCCGTATGGCTGTCCGCAAGGCTGTCCGTAAGCCTGTCCGTAAGCCTGTCCGTACTTGGCGGTGATGCGTGAAAGCTAATTTTATGCAAGACCCGCCACGATGGCTTCTTGTCAACGTCCTCAAAGCGCGGAATATACAGCAGTCGCCCAGCTTTCCCTTTAAATCTGCAATATTTGAGGCGAAGCGATGGAAGGCATACTAATGAATTTTAATGATGTTGGCGTATCCCATACTACCCAGCCTACCCATCCTTGGCACTCACTTGTCCAACAGTTTGCATAACTTCGGCAAATGCACTCGACACGAGCGCGCCGCAACATTTCAAAATAATTTGCAAATTAAAGGTTACGGTTACGCCACGTCGCATAGCCAGCCGCATTCCCCATCAGCTGGCTTTCCCGTTTTCCCATTTTCCCCATTTTCCGGCTTGCGTGTGCAACGGTGGCATGCAAATTATTTGTTTGCTTGCCTACAACTAATACTAAATGCCGCGGTTGTGCCACTACATGGGCTTTTCTGTACTTTACCGGCCTTTCCACTGAGCGAATTGGATTTCGAACTTTTGTCTCTATTTAAAGATACTACCTTGAAGAGTAAGTTCATTTTCCATTTTTATTCTTAGCACAGCAATTCCTATTGACAAAGGATGAACTGTGTTAATGGCTCTCCCTTAAATGCTGCAGATAGAAGCACATAAAACAACACTCAATTTAAATGCAAAGATTGCCGATTGTTTCTGCACTTTGAACAGGCTGCACTGGCCTTTGACCCAGGCAATACATAACCTTGAAGATAACGTTGTGAGTATTTTGCTCCGTGTGACCACACACACACACATTTCTTCGCCCGTATCCGGAGATTCGGAAAACCGTAGTGGGCCGCAGGCTCAGGCCTGCAAATTGTATGGGCGAAATTGCACGAGATGCCGCTGAAATATGTGTATGTTACGTATACGCCGTGTGTTCGATCGTTTCCCCCCGCCCCTTGGCCTGACTTTGGCTGTGACACTCGCCCACTCAGCATGTCCTCCGTGGCCAAGGGAAAACAAATGGAATCGAAAACAAACATTCCGCAGAGCGGGTGGCAAATGTGGGTGGGCACATGGCCCATGCATACTAATGGCATTTTGGCACAGCCAAAAGCTGATTGCAGGCTGGCAGCCAACTATTTGCCATAGATAGATGGGATAGAAGTCCGGTCCTGGTCCACACTTGTTCCACACTTGTTTCAAATTGAAAAGACTGGTGGAAAAAAGCAAACTGGCGAAATTATATTTGTGACTCTAACAATAAGCGAAAGCGGTTCCCGTTTGACATCGGGTCATTTATCTAGCGCATAAACTTCTTTAATTTTGATTTATGGGCTGCTGAATGTACTGCCCTTCGATGTGCTGCCAATTTGCATATTTGCATTGGCCTTTGCAAAGTTGCGGAGTTTGCCACTAGCAATTGTTTTACTTTGTAAAGGACATTAAGGACACTCGTGGAGTGCGGCCGTCATCACACCACAACCAATTTGCGGCCTATTCGAGCGCAATTAATTTGATTATTTGTTTGCGGTGCACAAGGCAAATGTTTCTCCTTTGTATTTGCCGCCGAAAAAAGCCAATTCGCGAAGTGATTACATTTTCATTGCATAATTAATCATATTTTTTGCCAATCGCCGACACATTGGCCATCGAAATGCACAATCAATTCGAATCGAGTGCTTTTAATAGTCATTTCAGCTGCAGCAAAATCACTTTAATGGTTGTTAAATTCGCAAAATGATTAATAATGTCGATTTGAGTGCACTTAATACAGTAATTTAGCCTAATTGCTCGTGGGAACGCAAATGCTTAGACAGGCTTGAAAAGTCATCAATTGATTGAGTGCGTGTAATACCAATGATATATTTAATATCAGTATTTACTTTATGCTCTATGCTGTGCAAACATGAGCTGTAATTAGGCGAAAAAAGTGAATCAATCATATGGAAAAATGTGCTTCAAAGGTTGTAATTACTGAGAGAGCACTATAATTTAGGTCAAGACTATCCCAATTGCTGCAAATATAATTGAACAATGTTTTTGTTCACATAAATGTAATATGTTTTTCAATCAGACAAGCTTACATGCTATACTTAAGTATTCGTAGATAAACCGCGAAATAAACTAAACTGAACATGAGTTTCTGACCATTTCGTCTGTCCAGGAAGTTTGATAAGAGCAATGAAATAGGCGGACTCCTTCGGCTTGTTTGCCTCACCATTGTTGGTACTAAGGACGACATACTTGTAAATATGCCCGTGCGTCTAGTGCAAACACATATCAGGGTTCATCCATCTTGCCCCAACCAAACCACTTTACATGTTTATGTACTCCTGCGTGGAGCAGCATTCGTTTTGCGGGGGGTTGGGGGTTGGGGGATATATGATGACGCGTGTGCGGCAAGTAAACCGCAAAAATATGTCATAATATTTGCTTTTGCCACAGTCTGGGGCGATTCGTTTTGTATTATTATATAGGAGTATACTCGTGCTCCGCCTTTTCGCCGGCTAGCAGTCACGTGTTTAACATAAAATTTAAATAAAAATCGCATACAATATGTAAACGGTTATATGTACTTCCTGTGGCTGCTCCTTCTCCTTCTCTGGCTCCAAATCTCCAACTCTCCATGGGATACACTCCTGTTTGGCGAGCTTTGAGGCCATTTATCCAGACTGCTTGTTGTTAGAATCGTCGACTCGTCTGGCTGTTGTAATTTCCGTCTGCTAACGCAATTTGCGAATTCAGTCTGACTGAATTCAGTCGCATCCTTTGGCCTGGCAATTACCATTTAGCAACTAAATCAGCCAAAATCTTGCCAGATAAGCCACAACATATACACATTTTATGCAAATCACGCTCATAAAGAATTCCTCGGGGGGGGGGGGGGGGGGGGGGGGGGGGACACTTTTTTTTTGGGGCTCATGGGTGCGCAGGGTAATTCGGAATCATTTTTGTGAGCTAATTTTACTGGAACTGCTCGGCCAGATTCATTTGTCGCACTATCGTAATGATGCTGAAGGCGAACTTGGCCACCTAAAATGGGTCAAATGTGATGGGTGAAGTTGGAAGGGAAGTTGCTAGCGCCGAAGGAAACCTTACGCTTATGTTGCTGTTCATGGAGATGGGAAAGATGCCGCCGGCAATGAAGATTATCGGCTGCTGGACATGGTGCATGAAGTGGACCAGCGTGGCCTTGTAGCGTGGCTCGGCATCCACCCAGTTGGACTGGAAAATCTCGTTGGACAGGTCCTGGGCATCGTCGATCAGCATGTTGCAGGTGTAGCAGAAGGGGAACGTCTGCAGCAGGATGGTGATGACGAACAGGAGCGAGGCGACGCCCTTCCAGAAGTTCGAGAAGAAGAACACGTTGACCAGGGTCAGACCCAAAACGGAGCCAATCAGCGCGAATTGCACGAAGATGGTGCGGGATATCATGGGGCGAATCATGTCACAGCACCTGCAACACACGGGTAACAACTTAGGAACGCACCCAACAGATCCTCGAGTATTCATTCACTTCAGTATGGTCTTGTGGTCGAGGACGCAGTTCACCAGATCCTGGTAGTTGTCCGCCTCACTGCGCTCGGGATTCATGCGCAAGTTGCGCACGTGATCCTTGAGGACCTCCATGTGAGCCCGGAACATGATGGTGAACATCAGGGGATAGGTGTCGGATAGCTGGTCCTGCAGCACGGCAAAGGACATGGTGATGTACTCGAATATGGCCTGGATCCACAGGCTGCCCATGCCATCGCGCCAGTCGATGAAGGGATTGTAGACGGACCACGGAGGACGACCACTTAGGGCGTAGGACAGGAAAGTGGAGCCCGCGTAACCGCAGTAGATGAAGCTGTAGATCAGAAAGGCGTAGTTGCAGCGGGCCACCATGTTGTGGATCTTCTCGCGATCGCTGTCGTTGGCCAGTCGCTTGTCCAGGGAGTCCAGCAGGATCTCCGTCTTCCGCAGTCGCCAGAGGAAGAGGTAGGTGATGGTGGACTTCACCGAGGCGCCGTACACATTGATGCACACCTGCAGCGAGGTGAGAAACTCGCCGGGCGTGAAGTTCTTGAACTCCTGCACGTAGCTGATGATGAAGCCCACGGGCAGGTAGAACACCCCGAAGGCGAAGGGCACGCAGGTCCAGAAGAGGTACACGTACCGCAGGACACCCTCCTTGGGTGGAATCCACCCGATGAGCCACATGGCCCGGTACAGATATATGTTCCCCTGGCGGGACTGCACTTTCTCCGTCAGCGGAGCCGGATTGATCAGCCTGAACACCGTCATGATGCCCACTGACCTGGTCGTAGCCAGCAGCTGCACTTTATACCCGGATACCATACCCTCCCATGGAGCAGCTGCTCCATTCCCGGCCAACAGGCACGCCCCACCGATGGTCTGCGGTCTGTAATTAGACTTAACCAACGGCAGACAGGTGTTAAGTATTTAAGGGGATTTATAATTGAGGTGCAAGCAGGCCTGTTAACTGTCAACGGGCTTAATAGTTAATTGTTGGCTGCCCTGGTTGATAAACCAATCAGCGAGGCCAATTGAATTGAACTTTTAAAGGGGCGCATTTAAACTGTTGTATTACGTCGAAAATTGGTGTCATACTTTTAAATTATTGGTGTGAGTGTATACATTGAAATGATTACAGAAAAGTTACTCAAAAGGTAGTGGGAATTCGGCGTATATTCATTCAGATTTCGACCCGGTTTCCCTTCTTATCACTACATGGCACTCAAGTGTGTAATCACTTCTGGAAAGCTGAGTGGATGTGCAAACACTACAAATACTTCACTTCACTACAGCGTGAAAGTGTGGGGGTGCAAATATTAGGTTACGGGCTTTTCTTTGCAGTGCACTCCAAGGATCTAAGGATTTATATCGCCATTGCTCCTCTCACTGAAGAACTTCTCGCCCAGATTCATCTGGTTGACAATGGTGATGATGGTGAATGCAAACTTGGCCACGGCAATGTTGCTCTGCACCGAAATGGGGAATATGGAGCCGGCTGTGAATTGAATGGGTTGCTGCGCCCGGTGCAGGAAATACAGAACCGCCGACTTGTAACGCCTCTCCGCGGTTATCCAGTTGGAGTGGAATAGGGCGTTGCTGACATGGACGGAGTCCTCGATCAGGTGCTCGCAGAGCATGCAGAACGGGAAGGACTCCGTGCAGATGGCCACGATGAAGGACACGTTCGCCATAATCGTCCAGATGGTGTTCGGAAAGAACAGGATGCTGATGGCCGCCAAGCCCAAGTCAATGCCGACCAGCATGAACTGGGCAAAGATGGTGATCGACAGGATGGGTCGAATGATTTGAGAGCACCTGAAAAGGTTCATCTATTGTAAAAAGAATAGCCAGAACATGAGCTTACTGTATGATGGTCCGATGATCCTGAATGCAGGCCACCAGCTGCTCATAGTTTTCCCTCTCACTGAGCTCCGCATCCTGGCGCAGATTAGCTATGCGATCGGTGAGAATAGCCAGATGGCAGCGGAACAAGGAGATAAACACTATGGCATAGGTATCGGATATTAGCTCCTGCAAGGTGCCCATGGAGACCACACAGTACTCCAGGATGGAGGCAATCCACAGCTGCCAGCGGCCATCCTGCCAGTCAACAAATGGGTTGTACAGCTGCCAAGGGGCTTTGCCAGCGAAAACCGACGTGAACAGGTTGAGAAAGCAAAAGCCCAGGTACGTGGACAGAAACAGCAACACTATGAGATTTGCCCGCGTCACCATATTATGGAAAATCCGACGCTGTGACGGAGTAACACATCTCTGGTCCAAGGACGAAATAAGTTCGTTCATCCGGCGGAAACGCCACATCTGGGAATAGGTCACGCACGTCTTGATCACGTTCCCGATGCAGTTGATGACCACCTGCAGCGAGGTGAGGAACTCCGTCGGCGTGAATCTGTCGAAGTGCTTCACATAGGTGAGGCACAAGCCGAGCGGCAGGTACACGATGCCCAGCCACATCGTGGTCAGAGTCCACAGGCCGTAGATCCATCGGAGCAGACCCTTCTTGGGCGGTGTCCAGCCCATGAACAGTGCGACGCGGTAAAAGTAGTCACTGGCATCCAGGGAGCTGACCTCCTGCTCAAGTGGCGCCTTCTGCAGGCGCTTGAAGAAGAACTTGGTCATCTTTCCCGGGGGGATTTGATACTTCTAGAGTGCAGATGCGCTCGAAGGTGTTTTTATATGGCTGTATTGGCCCTTTTGATTTGCTTTTAATGTCACGTCATTTTTGTTTTATTCATCAGAGAAGTCCCGAGTCATCAAAGGCAACGTGTTTGCACTTATAAAGTCATTAGTCGCAGGATTGTCTTAGGCAACGCCAACAGTCAAGGTGAAGCACTTGGCGAAAAAAGTAGCTAAAGCTTTTGACTATTACTTGAAAGCAGCAGTTTCCACAGATTATTAAAACTACTTTCGATTTCTCGCCGTGTACCCCACGGGGTGCTCTGAATTGCGAGCTGCTGACAGCCATGAAAAGCCTATCGATTTCTGGGTCCTCTAATTACAGCTTGCATAATGGATAACGCTATTGAAATCCTTACGTATCCTTGCAGCCTTTCATCTCTACTCGAACCGCACGGAGGAGCGCATCGAGGACGACACGCTGGCCGTGAAATACGAGGACGGCAGATGGTCAAAACCGTATTACGACTGCGGCGGTGGGAACATTTGGATGCTCACCTACACGGTGCCGTTCTTTGGGTATGAGAACGGCACTTACCACTTCAAGTGAGTATCGAACTATAGGTATAATCACGGGGTATCTATAAATGTTGCATTTGACATCTCACCACTTCTAAATCAAAACCATGTATACTATGTATAGAAGAAAGTTATGTTGGGTTACTATACAGATATATTGTTTTTCAAACTATCTTTGCCCACACATTCAGTCACACATCCCTCACACGAGGATTAACGATTCCTTTTCTGCTGGCAGTGCAATGGGCACAATGCACAAGTGCTGCAAATACATGCACATGACGGATGCCGCCAGATGAGTATTTTATAAATAATTCGCAGCATGGGAAATTTGAAAGAAAAGTGCAATGGTGCGCTAAGTGCCAGCCGAGCAATGCAGTTTTCCCAGCGAGCAGTCGCTGGCAGCGACAGGCGAATGGAAAGCCGGAAAAGTCGGGAAAACTGAGCGAGTGCCAGTTTTTGGCTTTTGTCTAGAGCGGACCGAGTAATTGAATTGCTGAATGGCTGCTCTTGGGCGCCCATTTCGGGCTTTTGGGCTGAGTTCCAGTGTGGCACGTGCAATGTGCCACCAACCGAGTTGAAGTTTTAGTACTTCGACTGGCTGGCTGCACATTCCGCTCACGCACCGACCCAAAACAGAGTTCTTTGGTCGAAGCACAGCGGACTGAAAAACTTTCTACGCTTTCAAGTATCTGGGCTTGGTTTTTGGCTTAAATAATTTTGCCCCATCTTTCATTTCTTTGAAATAGTTTCGTTATTTTCCTTGCTCAATGGCAACTTTTGCAATTGATTGATTTCGGGTTAAGAAAAGTTATAGTTATCTGGTTTGGCAGAATTCGGAACGATCAACAAATCTAAAACTGATAAATAAAACAATTTTTCCATAGTTAAAACTATTGGTGCACCCAATAGCCACGAAGTGATCCAGTAAAACGCTTTCTAGAATTAAAGTTGTGAAAGTAAATGCTAATGGCTGTCAGCCATAGCACTAATGACAGCTGTTAACTATGAAAACCCTTTCATACTTATGACAAAACACCGCACTGGAAGTGGGCGTGGCCGTGGGCAAAAGGGGCGTGGCAGTTGGGCCGCACTTCCACTCTACTTCATGCATAATTCGCAATAATCAATGGCCGACAGCAGACAACAGCAAAGCAGCCAGCAGATTGCGAAAGCAAAAGCACAGCAAAAGCAAAAGCAGAGCAAAAGCAAAGCACATTTTGGCCAACAAACTATTTTCACTTAGTGGCCGAGTTAGTGTCGGTAGGGAGTGGCCAGGATTACGTGGCTTTTGACTGACTGCAGAAGGGTGGTCTCTTTGCCTGCTTGTTGTCTTGAAAGACATCGGGCATTTTCAGAGCAATGATTTAAAGTCATGGACTTAGACAGATTTACTGGAAAACCCAAATAAGTTTATTTACTTTTTTTAAATGAACACTTTACCTGGTTTATTTCAACTGTGCAGTTCATTACCGCACTGCGAGTTGTGCTATTTGTTCAAGAAGAATATCTCCTTGGTCTCGACCATCCGCTGCTCCACCGGAGTGGCGGTAGCCAAGCCCTCGGGATTTGGCTTATAGCAGTAGCAGGGATACACCAATCTGGTATCATCCGAATCGGGAGTGGCTCCTGGCCGGGGAGTAGTTGTGAACCGCAGCCTCTGTTGCCCTGCAAAACGCAATTATTATGTACATGTGCAAATGGTTGAATGTTTGATTTGATTATGGTTCAAGATGCCATTCATATGTGCGCAATTCACTGGCATCAAAAATGATTTAATGGAAATGAATTTGGCTGCGGGCAGTTGAACAAGCGCACAAAACATGTTTTAATTAATTGCAATTTCTCGTGCTATTTGTTACACATTTTTTTAAATTCACTTTTAATTTACAACGTATTACCTCCTAATGACTCTGTGTTATTTATTTATATATAAAATATATATGTACTCACATAGCGACTGGTAGTACTGTTTGTGCCACCAGCTCAACTGCCGTTGTGGCGACTCGGAGCGAAATAAAGTGGCCGCCGAGGTTGCAAGACCCAAAAGCAGTAGAGCCAAGATGTAGAGCCACTTGGAGACCATATCTGTTTGCTAATATTTCACCCAGTTTGCCGCCCCTTTCGGGACCTTGGCTAATGGCTTCCGTAATTATTGCAAGCACTTCACTTCGTTTCAAGTAAGCGTTTAAAATTCAATTACACACGCCTGCGAGAAAAGCGATGCTCCATGCCAGAGCTATTTGCACTGCAAGGCGGCAGGTGGCAGGTGGACTTTTCAAAATTTAATTAAAGCAATCAATTATAAAGTTGGCTCCCTCACACATGCCTACTTAGTGTTCGATGACTTTCCACGCTCGATAAATTTCACACGCGCAGCCGTTGGGAAAATTCAGGGGGTCAGGGGTCAGAGGTCGCAGGATTCTGGCTTTGTGAGGCTGCTCCGCAAAGGAAGCTGTCTGCCGCTGGCGGAAGCCCAGCAACTGCCTGCAATTAGTTGCAACATAAATTTGGCCGCCCAAGTGGACGGAGGCACTGTGGGTCGACCGGAAGATGTGGTGGTTGGCTGAAAATGCTCAGAAAGCGAAAAGAATTACATTTTTGTACTCCAAATTACCAATACCAAGCAACCAAATCATTTTTTGACCGACTGTGTTAAAATAATTTTTTCCCAAATTTTCGCATTTTTTGTAAGGGGTAACATCATCAAAAATTGCAAAAAATTTGAAAAAACTAGCATTTTTTTTTGAAAGCACAGTTCGATTGGAAATTTAATTACGAGCTCAACGAGGTATGACATTCCATATTTGGGCCACTATTTCGAATGCTGTGATCAAAATACTGATAATTATTTACGCAAAAGAACAGAAAATCGATTTTCGCCAAAACTTCAATATTTACGATTGGTATTTTCGGTATAACTTGGCTAAAAATGGTCAGAAAGCGAAAAGAATTACATTTTTGTACTCCTAATTACCAATACTAACCAACCAAATCACTTTTTGACCGACTGTGTTTAAATAATTTTTGGCCAAATTTTCGCATTTTTTGTAAGGGGTAACATCATCAAAAATTGCAAAAAATTTGAAAAAACTAGCATTCTTTTTTGAAAACACAGTTCGATTGGAAATTAAATTACGAACTCAACGAGGTATGACATTCCATATTTGGGCCACTATTTCGAATGCTGTGATCAAAATACTGATAATTATTTACGCAAAAAACCGGAAAATCGTTTTTGGCCAAAATTTCAATATTTACGATTGGTATTTTCGGTATAACCTGGCTAAAAATGGTCAGAAAGCGAAAAGAATTACATTTTTATACTCCTAATTACCAATACTACCCAATGTAATCTTTGTAAATAACTTAGATATAAAGAAAAATTCGTTTAAAGTAACTCAGATTAGATTAAGTTGTCCAATTAAACGCTAGTCCAATTAAACAATTTCGTTAAATAAAAAAAAAGACACCATTTTTATTTATATGTATAAAGTTGAGCTAAATATATAAACAAAAGCACATCGCCCGCTTGGCCCACTGTAGCGGTCGTGCTGAATTAATGTGAAATGTTAAAAGTTCGTTAGTTCATTCTAGTTTGCACCGCGTGGCAGCTGCACATTGCGAATGGTTAGCCTGGTCGGATAGAATGCAATGCACTCGGGCAGCAGGAGGACGTCAAACAAAGCTCATTTGTTTCAGCGGCTTACGGCGGGCAACTGGGGGGCAGGAAGACCAAAGTTGAGCTGTAGCTCCGGGCAAAGTGGGCTTCTCCGCCTGCTGCCGGAGTCGTAGGGACGCCACACTCGTGACCAGCCATGTCCGTGTCCGGCTCGTGTTAATAATGTGCTACTATCAGTTTCCCATTAGTTGGCGAAATTAATTTGTTTACGTTGCGGCTGAAGCGAGGAGCACGAAAAATAAAGGAACACTAAGCGAGGAGCGTGGCGGAAACTTGCTAATTAATTTAATTTGCTATGCGGTGTGTGTAGCTGGCTCATTTTTCTTAATTGCATGATATATGCAGGCTCGTCGCCGGAAAAGCCAGAAACGCCAGAAAAAAGGCAGAAAAGCCAAGCGAAGCCGAACAATAAGTATCCACATTAAGTTAGAGTTAATTTTATTATAAATTATTTGGCCAAACGGGCGCTAAAAGGCACAAATCACATTAGGCGCCCGCTGCGAAAGGACACGAGAGTCCTGCCACCAAGGACCTCCTGCTGGGGCAATAATTTTATTTGATTTCATTTAAGTTTCGCTTAGCGCTCACAACTCTGCGGGCGCCGACAAAGTTTCAATATTAAACAGGGCCAACGGGCAAACGTGGGCGGCAACGAATGGCTACGAATGTGGTCTGTAATCCCAGCATTGTATTTACTTGACTTATGCTGCAATATGGCTCAAACACCAACCACCCCCTTACCCACCCTACACACCCATTTCTTGGGGACTCAGCATAATGATGCAAACGGAAACGGAAATATCAAATATCAGGCAATAAGCCAGCCTTTGTAAGTCGGCAGCAGGCACTGAATGTGTGCTTGATTATGGATTTGCATGTGCAACCCACTTCTACAGTTCCAGAGTGCCAAGATCTGCATAGCCAGGTACAGTTTGTTGGCTTTAATGTGGCCTCGCTTTAAGCCAAATTTCCACGCCTCTCGTGCGCCCAAAAATGGTTTGACATCCATTTCGGTAGCCTGTCATCGGGCCGTATTTTAAATTAGTTTGTAAATGAAGGCCGCCTAGCTGGCTGGCAAATATGGCAGATTAAGAGCTTTGCTCAGAGCTGTCAGCATGTCCATTTTCCGGCCAGTCGACAGAAACGCTTCAAAGTCAGAAAGCGATTGCAGATTTGCTAATTGAAAAACATGGTGGTAAATTACAGTAATCACCACACAAAACCCCAAGTGGAAACTAAAACTATAGAAACTTATTTCCCAACCACAAGTGAAGTTGTCAAGCATTTATAAAAAAAAGTTTAAACAAAAACGTAATATATAGGATAATAGTTCTGTTTACATTTATTTTAAATAGTACTTCTAACTGAAAACTTCTTGATTTGGAAGTAGCATTTTTGAAGTAGCAATCTGCCAGCACTGATGCTGCCAACACATCAGTGCTCACTTTGCCAGCGAGGTGCAAACTACAAACCTGATTATGTGCATTAGCAGCCACGACCGAAAATTGGGCACGCATGGCGTATACGTAATGTGGCGCTGGTACAGCAGATGAGTTGTTTACAAACAGGCAACAAAACGGGATGCGTAATGGTGGATAGGTTTGGTTGGTAATGGTGTTGGCTTTGGCTTTGGCTTGGCTGCTTGTGATGGTACATCGTATTACGTTCGTAGCAATAAAGTTGATGCCATATTTTGGTTACGCGGCACTGAACACCACCATCTTTATGAACTCGCAAATGGAGCAACCAGGGAACACTGCTGTCGCCAGTTTTAAATAGCTGGTACGTGCATGTATGGCGGGTATTAGGATGTTGGATATATATTACGGAAGGGAATAGGGAGAATAGGGCGAATAGACTACGGGCGAATCCCGGCCAGAAAAGCTCTACAGATGCATTTCACTTACTCACGTAGTGCGTGTTTGTTGCACGTGCTTCGCATCACAAGTTGCACTCCTCCAAATCCCTAATCCAGCCCCAAAAGTGCTGTGATTTCATGTCATCCCAACCTTAAAGTGCACTCCGAGCAGGATTTAATCAAAACCCATTACATGATGTACCAATTTAAGTCAATATGCTAGCGAAATGTCACAGTTAATTTGAATTCAACAGGCCTGACCAAAGCCATTAGCAAATTTCGGCCTCAGAAGATTTTGGGCCATGTCGATTAAGGCTCATTTGTAGGCATTGGGCCGAGTTCTTCGAAAAGGCGTTTGTCATATAAATCAAGTATCCGCCAGATAGGCAAACATTGTCACATCGCCAGGCATGGGGCAACAGCCCAAGGCGCAAACTAATAAATCAATAAGACACACACACGTATATCTATTTCTATTTCTATATGTATATCTATGTATTTATTTGTGGCACGGAAACGGGACAAACTCGTTCGGTCGGCTCAATCAGCTTATTTTCTAATATCCGTTTACAAATTATCTTCAAAAACTGTCAACAACAAAGCCAGACAGACAAAGGGCGACGGCATGAGTAGGGAAAATGAAACCACAGCAAATAAATGGCATTGGGCAAAGGCAAATAAGAAATGTGGAATAACACACGGACATACGGACACACAACACACATCCATCCGAACTTGGTCCAAAAAGGACGAGGAAAACTGGACAGTTGGGCCAGTTGCAGGACACCAAGGCGTTGAGATCAACTGCCTGGGAATTAACATAATCATTACGATAATGTAATATGGCCAGTCCCGCCGCTGTGCATTTCCCAGTGGTCCCTTTTCCCCGAATTTCGCAATCAATAAGTTGTCAGAAACAATCAAATAAATACAAACTGATATGTCAATATTAACTGACAGCAGGCACCATCACGGCACTCCGATCCCGGCCATTCGAGTCCCATCCATACCCGATCCCTGGGCCACCGGATATGGCCGGGACAAACACATTATGGCCAACGGTGGGTGGCCTGCGAAGAAAGTCGGGTTATTGAAAAGAAAACGAGAACGAAGTTCACGAGTTCATGTGAAACTTTTCTCTTTGAAGCAACGAAATGGAAATCATCCTTCCCGAAAAGCCGCCCTTCTCAATAATTGGGCTCCATTATATTTTTCAATTTAAAAGTGAGCTTGTGCAGGTTTCTATGTTACAAGCAGGCATTCGAGTTTATTTTGCTTCGGTCCTCAAAAGATTTATTTTATTTTTTAACAAAGATAAAACTAGCAAGCATGTTAACTTTCCCATAGAGAAAGTCTTACATCAATTGAATGGCCACACATTCAAGTGCAGACATAGTGCACTTTTGCCGCAACATTAAATGTTCAATTTCTATTTCATTGAAAACCTATAAGAAATTCCTGTAACTTTAAAACCCCTGAAGAGAAATGCCGCAAGAAAACATTCTCCAGCGGGAGAAAGGACACAGCTCCGGCGTGAAAATGCGGACGAGTAGGCAGGCCGAGATTATGCGTAAAACTCTACATGTGTTCCGGCCGGGAGCCTCCAGCTGCCTCCAGCTGCCTCCTGCCAGGATTCTGCTTAGGTATGCGTGTAATTGGGTGGCTGCCCATTGCCGAGGCATATAGGAGGCAGGATATGGCAGGATTCCAGCTACTGGCGAGGGGTCGACGGCTTAGTGCACCCTTTTCATGGCTTTATGTCTTTGTAAAACGACAAGGCCAACCCATTCCCATGGCCAAAGCCGTCAAGGACAGCAAGAAAATAATTTTCTGCTATTTTTTCCGGACTTCGGGAGCCCGGAACCAAACACGCATGTTCTTTTATCCTTTCGTGCGAAATCGCAAACCAAAACCCAAACACCCAACCCAGCATCTACTGAGCCCTAGACATATGCACAATCAGAGCGGGAATTTATTGTTTGTTATCGCTGGCCAACTGGACACCATGGACACCATGTCCATAAATATCGGCCGCTGTCGGTACACCGGTCTTATTGAATCCAGTTATAAATGGCGCCATTTGGCTTAAGTGGCGCCCAGTCGATTGTTAAGCTGACAAATTAATAACATAAACTCTTAACGCCTTCTGCTGACTCCACGCTCTTTCTTTCTATATCCTACCCGCAGGGGCACATCTGGCATCGATATCGACTTGCGCCGCGTGGACATCGACCAGTGTCCGCAGCGCCACACGCCGGGCACCAAGAGACCGCTGAACATCTTCGCCGGCACGGACAAGTGCAAGCAGCGCACCACCATGGTAAGAGTCCGCCGGGCTACACAGAGAGAAATGGGAGCTCTTCAGATTTCAATTTCAATGCAAAACACGTTCCAACTCAGTGTGAATTTTGATGAGCCACCTTAAAAGTGAAATCTCATTACCACTTTGATGCGATTTCTAGGAACACTTAAGTTCCCAAGAGATAATTTTATTGGCATATTTACGTAGCATATTTATATTTACTGTGTAGACACCCGAATTCTTCGCAGTCAGCACTTAATTTTCATTTCCATTCCTCAGTGCGAGGCCATCATGGGATTGGGCTTCCGGCGCGGCTCCTACAAATGTCTGTGCCGCAAGGGATTCTACTTCCCGGACATCGTCTCCCAGCACAAGTTCTTCAACGGCAGCCTGCTGGAGGAGGAGTATGAAAAGCTGATGCTGGTAAGTCAGTCGTATGCCGGTGGCGAATGGGAAGTGCCGCGCCAAGTGGCCGCCGTAAGAGTCTTATTCTCATTAAATATGTATTAGGGCAAGAACTCCACGTACAACAGCAACAGCGAGTACGAGTGCCTGCCCTGCGCCGAGGGCTGTGACTCCTGCGAGGACTCCTCGCCCTGCATCGCCGCCCTCAACTGGCCAATGCGCACCAGCATCCTGGCGCTGGCCTGCATCGTCATTGGCCTCCTGCCCCCGGCCGCCTGGTTCACCTTTCGCTACCAGCAGGTTAAGGTGAGTGGAGTCCCCCGGTGCCCGGAGCCGGAGTAGCATCTTAGATCTGCTCTGAGTAGGTTATCTGTGGGCTGCCAGCAGGTGCTAGCCAAGTTGTGCCTGATTTCATATCAACAGATTTCCCAGTTTCAATTAGCTATTAGGTTCCTTTTAAAGTTGTCTCAAGACTTTAAGGCACTCTTTTAAGTGCTTTAGGAAGTGGATTTATTCTCAGCTTGATTGCAATCTAATTCATTTCACTTTGGCATCTGCAAACGCAATCTGATGCTCAACTAATTGGTCAGCAAAATGAGAACTTCCCGACGAGGTGAAAGCATTCTAATCTGCTTGCAAAAACTCACAAGCTACCAGCTACCAGCTACAAGCTACAAGCTACAAAGCTCCTTTGCGAGTCACAGTTGTGGAATTGAAAGCATTGCTGAATCTTTTAAAATCCGCACCAAATTGTAAAGCCATTACAATGGCATTATCCCCGGCCAGTCGGAAACGCTCCATCCATATTTTTTTTTCAGTTGCTTACTGTGTTGTTGCGACTATCGGTGCGCACTGTCAAATAGCGCTGATCCCGAGCGGGCCAACCTAAGCTGCTGTCATCATTCAGCCGCTAAGCGGCTTACCATTGTTAGAATCGAGTTAATTTCGTACGTGCAGCATGGTCAGGATGGTCAGGATGCCGGGCATCCTGGCCAGCAGTCAGCAGACCGATGACAGGCGGCAACAGGCCAACAAGGCAACCAGCCAACAGGACAGCGGATATTGTCGCGCATAAGCGGAAGTGCAAACATTCGCACAGCCGACCACGCCCACATCCTGCTGCTTCCTGTCACCCACAGTGGGCGGCAGTAGGAGTAGGAGTAGCTCCTGGCCCTCGACCTCCACTCGAGTGTCCAGCTGCCGGCGTCCAATTGTCTGTGCCGTTCGCATTTCAGCTACTCGCATTTGTCTGCTCCACAGCGGATGTAATATATATGCACTGAAAACAATCTCCTAGATAAGGTAAACGTTGTTTATTCTCCAATATATGAAAGTGCATCATAAGCTGCTGAATTTATGCTTCATTTTTATATTCTTATTCATTTTCTGTACCCAGTGAATACTTGTTGGGTGCGGCAAGTGAGTTATTCCGTTCCCTTGTCGCAGTCTGGCATTTGTGTGCTGTCTCTCCGCCATCCCCACATCCTGCATCTCCCCATCCCCAGCTCACCATCCCCTTCTCCATCTCGAGTTCCCTTACCCATCTCCATCTCGAATCCCCTTGCCCATTCCCACGACCCAGTCCGTTCCACTTGTCCGCCTCCCAAGGCAACTAGCCAACTAAACTGTTTTCATTCGTAATGCGATTCTGTCGCATTTGTGTCTCCGGGGAAGTCCCCGATGGGCGCAAGTTGGTGTGTGTGTGTGAGTGTGTGTGTGCCCAAACTAATTAAATGGCGCTAAACATGCCGCCCGACATCCAACATCCCACATCCCCCATTCGACATCGGACATCCTGCCAAGTGCGGGTCCAAGTTGGAGACATCGGGTCCTGCGGAGATTTCCTTGCGTCCTTGGGCAATCGTGCGGATTAAACGATTTCAATTAAAATTTGCAAACTTACTGCCTGCGAGTACTTAATTGGAAATGTCCTGTTTTCCAGGTGGTGAGGGCCGCCAGTCCGGCTTTGTTGCGGGTCATCGCCTTGGGAGCATTCTTCATTTACTGCACGGTAAGTAATTGATGGCGTTTTCCATTAGTCAATCGACTGCATACTCACAATAATTTAGCAATTCAGTTTCGATTGCAAACGCTCGCTTTCACAGCAATCCGAATTAATTAAGAGTCAACGAATGATGCATTCGCTCTATTCACAAGCCGATTTGAAACATTTTCCGGGGGAAAATTCAAACGGCTTTTGTTGAATATTAGTACAATATTACAACTTAATGGAGCCATTCGGCACTCGAAGCCATAAATAGCCACGAAATTTGAATTCGGTGAAAAATGAGATAGAAAAGCGTTTGGCAAACAGACCACTTCAACCCAAAGCCCATCGATTTCGATTTCTACACAATTTAATTTGATTGATTTATGGCCGGCGAAGGCAACTAATGGCATGCCGGCCAAATAAACAACCTTAAGCGTCAGTTCATCGAACATCCTGCGAGTGGCTGTCCCAGCGTTTATTTATGTGTGCCAGATTTATTTGGCCGCCATGAGTAGCTCTTGACGACCACACAAAGGCCCAGAATCGGGATCAGAATGAGAATAAGGACGAAGATGAGTCTGAGGGCCAGAAAGAAGGTGGCTGTCAGCACAGTTTGCTTTATGATTTTTTAATATGTGCAAGGCGTGAAGATAGCCGAAAATAGAAGCCAATATAGATCTTTCAAATAACCTATTGTCCTGATAGCCCGCTTCATCAAAGTTGGCCTATTGTCACGCTGGATTTTGAGTTTGCGGGTCTTTGTAAACCGCCACTAGAATGACAAACGCTAGCTTGCACTTGTGTTTTCAAAAATCATGCGGAAAAGTACGGCGAAATTATTGATTTCCTGCGTTTCCTGGGCAGAAGACAATGATTTAAGCCAATGTATCCCTGTGTTTTTCCCGCAGAACATTGTAATGTATCCGAATCCGAACCTGTACACCTGCACGGCGCGCATTTGGCTGCGTGAGATTGGCTTCTCCCTGACCTACGGAGCTCTGATGCTGAAGACCTGGCGGTAAGGATACGCAATCCCATCTCTTGTATTTTCCAGTAACCTCTTGGTTATCCCGACCGCAGGATATCGGTGATTTTCCGAGTTCGCTCTGCGAAGGCTGTGAAAATCACGGATGCCGCCCTGCTCAAGCGACTGGGCATCATCTGCGGAGCCATCGGCACTTGTCTGCTGGTCAGGACGCTCGTCTCACCGCCGGACGTGGTGGTGGGCCGCACCGCCGACGACCTGAAGGCGTTCCTCTGCAAGACCGACTGGTGGGACTACACATTCACCTCGAGTAAGTTGGGAATACCTAAAAGAACTTGGCTCAAACTATGTTGCTTTGCCATCGCAAATGCCACTTAAAGCGAGCTCTGTTGCCTGCAAATGGAAAACCGCCACTAGGTTCTCATAACACATATGCATGAGTGAAAAAAATTAAAAGCCAGAGAAGCAATGGAAAATGCCAGCTGGAAAGTGCAGCAGCATGACATCGTTGTCTGGCCAACCGGCACAGTGGGTTCAGAACACCTGCTGCTCTTGTCAGCTCTGCACCCACATCAATATTTCCCCATTTTTTTTGGGGGGCTTCGAAACTCACTTGCTTTGCTTTCAGCAGTCAAATGGCTGAAGTGGACGAGTTTCTAGAGAAATTTAAAATCAGCAGTTAAATACTTTTTAATTTATTAACTTGGTTGAGTAACTTGGTTGTCATGCTATTGACTAGGGGAAATGATATATACCCTCCTTTCTCAATTTAAGCAACATATTTCAGTAGTAATAAACTTCGTTTAAAATGGGTTTTCTTGCTAACGCAAAGTCGTGACTTTCAGCTGCAATAAGGTCCACCCTAAAGCGCACAAAAGTGATTTTTCCGTTAACCAAACGACTGGCGTCACAGATCCGTGGCAAATGTTGAGTTGAAGCTGCGCAGGAGCGGATTTGTTGAATATAACTGCGTTCCACTTGCCAGGGCGCTTAATTAAAAAAGTTCAGAAAGGACACGGAGTGCTTCTATCTGCATCTGTGCATCTGGGCATCTGTGCAACTGTGCAACTGCTCTTTTTTGTGACACACACACACAGCAATTATCGCCGCTTCTCGCGTTCATCACGCACTTTGGCAGCAGCCGGCTGCTAAGTAACTTCATTTGACTTGGCTACACGCCAAAGCTCGTATTACATTTATAATTGCATGTTGAACAGTTGTCCAAAAAAACAAAAAACCCAAAAAAAAACTACTTTGGCATTTCCATAGTTGCGGCCAATAGAAAGCGAAGCCCGGCAGCCCCGAAAATGTATTTTCACTCATTTCACATCTAATGATATTCGCGTTCAGCAGTTTTGTGGTTTTGGTAATTAAACTTCAAAGTGAAGCTGGGGCAGCCGCCAAAGTGCACACTGGACCTAATCCCTTTGCTTCGTTTCCGTTTCCATTTCCGTCCATTTCCGCTTCCAGTGGAGGTGCTGTTCCTGGCCTGGGGCGTCCGCCTGTGCATCATGGTGCGGAAGGCGCCGTCGGAGTTCAACGAGAGCCGTTTCATATCGATGGCCATCTACAACGAGTTCCTGCTCACCTGCTTCCTCAACGTGTCCATGTGAGTAGTCCAGCCAGATATGCTCAGATATATGTAGATATTAGCTCAGATTT
The DNA here is from genome assembly GCF_016746245.2 of Drosophila santomea. NCBI lineage: Eukaryota > Metazoa > Arthropoda > Insecta > Diptera > Drosophilidae > Drosophila > Drosophila santomea. The sequence goes on from NC_053017.2 coordinate 20,861,430, forward strand.
CCAGACTTCAGCCAATCCGTACTAATTGAAACATCTATTTGATTTACTCCTCCACATCCAGGCTCTTCCTGCAGTCGCCGGCGAATCCGGACCTGCTGTACATCATCTTCTTCTGCCACACCCAGCTGACGGTGACCCTGCTCCTGGCCCTCATCTTCGGCAGCAAGGTGAGTTGCTTGAGTCCCAGACCCACTGTTCCGGGCTGTCTGTGATACCAGATCCCCACTTTGACGCAGGTGTACATCGTGCTGCGCAGCGGCAAGTCGCACCAGGAGAACATCGGCATGGGCACCAAGGCGTCGGGGGCCAAATTCAATTTTCGTCCCCAGGTGCGCACCTTCGCCAATCCCAGCTCGGTGACCACCTCCACGGCCCCGGTGGCGGCCACCACGTCAGCAGGTGAGTCCTTAAGAGTGCTGTGTAGTGGATTGGATTGGAGTGGAGTGAATTGGAGTGCGATAGCGGCCAATTGGGCCATTTGTCCTAATGGTCCCTGCGTATCGACGCTTATGACAAACGACGGTGTCCACTTGACAAACGATCTGCGGAGGGGGAGCAGTGTACTCCGGTGCACAGAAAGAAAATCAAAGTTGCTTCTTGCCATTTAATTTTTGCCAATTTAATGCCTCTGCTTTCCACGTTTCCTCATCATTTATGAAAATGGGATTCTGCAAGTAAGCTTTTGCTTTAGTTATTTATAACCTTATTCACGCAATTGGAACTTTTTGCCGCAGTGTAGCGTCGATAAAGTCTTCTCCCGCGCTGACGGTTATTTATGGCGTATTATTTGGCAAATTAAAAAATGAGCGGGACAGGCGGCGTCAGGGGCACGCTTATCGGAGCTGTCTAGACATGAGCCATGCCACATCCAGTTGACAGCCTGGGATGCTGATTTATGGAGCTTCTCCAGCGCAATCTTGGCTGAGGTTAACCCGCGATTCATGTGTGTGTGTGTATGTGTGTGTGTGTGTGTGGCAGTGTGTTCGTGTTCCCACGGAAGGAAACAGCTCCGGAGCACAAAACTTCCGCCAAGTTGCCGCCGACGCCATATTTGTTTACCGCTTCGCTGGCTTTGATGTATAAACAACTATGCGAACTCCCCTGGGTGGTTGGCATCCATGAACACACACATACAACCATGAGGCTGGTGGGCAGACCAGCCATTCCCACCCAGAGGTGGACTCACGTTTCTGGCCGCCGGGGGAATTTCCATTTGCGTGTGAAAAACTTTGGGACTGCGAGGAGTCTGTAATTGAACTACGATATTGCACGGATGCCACGGCAACGCGGCCAATAACTTTTGATTAGAAATTAAATTCTAACCTGAAGCTACTAAGTTCACCATAAACGTTCCATACCAAGTGCATTGCGAATATCTACGAGTATTCGAAGATTCGTGGCAAGTGAGACCAGCACCAGTTTTAATTGGAAAAAGTTTAAATAAACATTATTGAAGCGTTTGCTTATCAACGTGTGTTTTCACTTATTACGTGCCGAATTCAATAGTGAATTTGTGAGTTTATGGCTTGAATAAATATTTAAAAGAAGCTCTAGTATTTGTCAGTCACGAGAACGCGATTTATTATTCCATTTAGGAAGCTTAATGAAAAAGATTCATGTTTATATTTGAGCAGCACAAATTAATGCACATCCTGGCACAAACTGGAATTTAATCTCAATGGCAGGGAAAAAAAAGTGGAGACTCTTGTTGGTAATTTCAGGAGTTCGCTCCTTTTGGCCATTATACCATTTGGCCAGCCATTGTTATCGCAATGTTGACTATTCGGTTTGATGGCGAACCTTTTTAATTCGAGGAGTTTATTGCCAGGAGCCTCGCTTTATGTTTTAATGCTTTATAGGCTCTCAGTCCGGCGAAGAGGTTTTTATTTAATTTTTTATTACTCGCATTTCTATTTTGACACAAAACGTAGCGCATTTTTGTGGCTGCGTAAATTGTGCGTTAAATTTACATATATATATATTTTTTTTTGGCCTGCTTTTTGCTGGGCGTGTTTTTAAGCGGCTCTCAATTTGCATATTTAAATTGAACAATCACAAAGTAGCAAACACTCAGCCGTCTACCCACACACACACACACCCACACACACACATATGCGCGCTGTATCTGTGTGGCGAATTTAAAATAACTCGCGAGCGCAAAAGGAATATCGTGTTGCATACTAAGAGGGGCACACATAATAAATTCAATTTTGGCCAACGTCGACTGCTCCGCTCGCTTAATTTCCCAGCTATAAATCTAAATTCATCGGACAGTGGGAACAAAAAAACGCCTACTTTTAATACACTTAACGCAAAGAAGGGTCACAAAACCAGTTGAAATCCCTGGTCCTACGGTTGAAATTCTGTTTGTTTTTCCGCTGTTATTTGAAACTTGATATCTTTTGAGTGGACTTGGCTTAAATCATACCGACAGGCTTTCAACCGAATTGAATGACCATTTATCATTCCGCCAGCGAAGAGGAAGTCTGCCACTCTTTCAAGCCGAACTCAAAACCACAACAGCGTCCAACTTTCCCCCCACTTTCACTTTCACATTCACTTCCGCAGACGCTACAAACATTACGCATTTAAATGTGGGGTTGGTTTTGGGGGTTGGCGGGGTTTGGGGAGTGCGAAACTTTTGACATGGACTGGCAACTTTTTAGTGCAAAAGTTGGCAGCGGAAAGAAGGAGCCTCGCTTTTTAACGCGCCACGAAAACAGCGCCCTTCAGGCTTTCACTTCCAAAGCAGATTGTATCTCTACTACATTTGTTGCGATTTCTGGTTAGCCCTTGGGCTGCCAAAATATGAAAGACCACTGACTTTCGACCGCAAATCTTGAATTTCAAACCTTTCTTTAACTGCCTAACTTCGTGGTGCCTTAAACTATGAAACCACACACATATAGATAGATATATATTCCATATTACGTTATTATATCTTGACAATCCCTAACAAGATTTCTATTTTCTCCAAACCCTCTCCCCTCCCCACCTCTGTTGCCTGCCCAGAAACCAAGCTGTCCGACCAGGAGGCGCTGGAGGAGATCCGCCAGCTGAGCATGCAGCTGCAGCGCATCCAGGAGATGGCTCCGCCCAAGGGCGTGGCGGTGATGACGATCTCCAGCCTGCTGGACGGCCTGAAGACGCCCGGTGGCCTGATGGTGGTGGCAGCGGCGGCGGGAGCCACTGCCCATGGCCACACGGCCGCCAACCGCCAGAGTGCCCTGCCCCTGCTCGCGCTGAACGTGGAGATGCAGAAGTACAGCCAGCAGAACAACAACTCCAATGGACGGGGCAGTGGCCGGGCCAGTATACCCACCATGGTGCTGGAAACGCCGCCCAGCTCCACGCCCCCTTCGGCGGCCTACGAGGAGCGGGCCGTGAACACGGAGCTCAGTGGCGACGACTTTCGGGAGCAGCTGCTCCGGCGAACGGCCGATGGCCACATCATCTGCAGTCGCTGCCTGGACGCGTCCAAGGAGCACTACTACTGCTGTCCGCCGCGCAGCGCCTGCGACCACATGGGCTCGCCGAAGGAGGAGGGCAGCCTGAGCTTCGCCAACATCAAGCTGGAGTGCATGTGCTCCCAGTCGGAGGACCTTGATGTGAGCCAGGATGTGGGCCAGCGCCAGCGGCGGCCCACGGTGCGAACGGCGGCCACCAACACACCGCCGACCAGCTGCAAGCGGGCGCCACGCAATCTGCTGGAGGCCGAGCTCAGCATTTCGTATCAAATTTGTGATAACTGTAGAAGTAAGTACAAGCTAACTGGCCGCCGCCGTAGCGGCAGCTACTCCCAGGCCCAGGAGAATCCCCAGCTGGGCCAGCAGCCCGCCGGCCAGTTGCCCATCCAAACCCGCAGCACCGAGCTCCTGGACCGCACCACTGCCGCCGAAGCGGATGAGAAGGATGAGGCGAGAACCAAGGCGGCCCACTCCACGGACGACATTGTGCTGTACTCCAGTGCACCCGAGGAGATCGATCAGCTGGCCGCGCCGGTGGCGGCACCCTCCCTGGGCAATGTGTCCAACAACTCGAATAACTCCACCAGCGGCAGTGGAGGCGCCACCACTCGTCCCAAGCGGCCAGACAAGTTGGTCTTGGATCTGAACGATCGGTCCAAGTACACCAAAGAGGTTTCCGTGTAGAGAGAATGCAGAGCGAATCCTGGCCAGCAATGCGGAGCTGTTCGGTGTCAAGATATCCAACTTCCAATCTAAACTCTGTTTCAGACTTACATATGTGAGATGTTGAAGATGTTGCAGATGTTGCAGATGTTGCAGATGTTGCAGATGTTGCAGATGTTGCAGATGTTGCAGATTTTGAAGAAGCCGAAATAATTAAATTGTTGGAGGCGTTGTGGAAATGCAATTGCTTGGACTTCAAGTTGCCGAACAGCCCGTGCATTGGCTGGCAGCAATCGAAAATGTTTTATGCTTAGGCCAGTTGAATTATCAAAGACTTTACTAAATTATATTTGTACAACTAACTAGATAACTGGTTGATTTAGCTAAATGTAGGCATAAGTCGGAGCCGTAAACGATAACGAAAACACGCGATTTCAGCGAAAGTGATAGATTGATGAAGAGTCAGGCATTTTGCGTTTTGCATTGCTAAGCAAAATGATTTGCAACTATAATGAGCCCCGAATGTTGTGAATTTATTGAATTTGGCACACACCGCAGACGCGAAAGTCAACAATGCGATGGAATTCGTTGAAAGTCATGTGTTTTCGATAGAATATTAATAAAATTTACATTTCGTGTGTGTAGATAATTAAATCTAAATTGCTTACTAATTGAATATCGCAGCGAGTCATTTCCAATAAAAATGATTTGCACACTCATAATGCATTTGCTGTTATATTTATAAAGCCATGTTTAAGTGCCGATCTATTCAAAATGGTAGCCCAACCACACACACACACACACACACACACAGTGTTCATAGTGGCCACTCTGTAATATACTCTGTAATATGAAAAATGTGTTGATGTGAGCTGTACAATACACATATCTCCTCTGAACTCACACACACAATACCTTCCAAAACTAATATAGTGAGTACATAATTGTAGCTACAATTAAGCAGTAAGCATAAATTAGATGTCCCACACCTAGCTACACTATTATTAATACTTTAACATCGATTCAAATCGAAAACCCAAACATTTGCAAAATCTGCGTTGTCGCTTGAAAAGGCCGGAACAACAATTGCATGTATTCAAGTACTGTAGTTAAGCGTTGATGTTATTGAGTTGGAAAGTATGTGCATTAAATGCGTTTGTTTAAAGCAATCCAATAAATGGCGACTCTACTGAATGTACACCTACGAGCAGTCTTTCTTTCTCTGTCACGGCACTGGAACTTCGGCACAAAAGCGATTTGTTTATCTCCTAGCAACTTCATTAAGTATACGCACCGGGGTACCAAATCGACATGCATTGCGGGGTGAGTATGCTAAAGAGTCTGCACTGAAACAAAACGTTTAATCACTTCAAAATCAGCAGAGGAGTGATGGGAGTAGTCATTTCATTAGCAGTCAGACTTACCACCATTCTTTTGCAGTGCATCTATCTATCTGATGTGGGGCAGTAGATGGAAAGTGTTGGCGCCTTTTTGCGCTTTATGAGCACGTTATGGTTTTTATCTTTATGGACATGCCTGCGTGTGACCCTTTTACCCATTTATGTCTACCATTTCCGGAATGCCTTTTCAACTCGGGCACACATATTTTTGGTCCTTTACAAGGATGCTGCTTAGACGGAGACGTTAATTTAAATGTTTTACGGCCTCATCGGATGTTGTTTTGTTTGTGCCGCTCTGTTCCTCGTTTTGTTTGGGTTTGTTTTGTTCTCTGCTTGTTTGTGTATCAAATTAAACTTCAGCAGCCAGGCAGACAACTTTAGTGCTACGAGTTTCAGCCTCCGAAAAGGACATCCCCAACAGGATGCGTGTGGAGGCGGCGTGCAGTGAATGTTAAGCACTCGCAGCCGGGAAAAGCCAGGAAAAGTGAAAATTCATTGGGCGCGGCACGTTTTCCGAGTTTCTTTAAATTGAATTTCAATCATTACACCTCATCAGATATGCCAGAATAAACATAAAATATTTATATATAAATACATATATGTATGCTGCTACTGTTCGGTGTAAGTTGCAAACGAATTCCATCTTCGCAGTTCCAGCAGCACGTGACAATATTAATTAAACTTTCAGCATATGCGTCAGTGGCATGACTGTCGCGATTTTAAAGCGGAAAATTCAGGGGCAAGTGGGAAAACCCGCTGACATCAGCGCAGAAGTAATCGAGGCAGTTTCCGCTTTGCAACCGAACAGAATTTTATTTTTATTAACACCGCAATGCCGCTGCAGCGAAATATCGCCCAGCCAATGCCATTTTTTGCCATTTTTTGCTATTTTTGGGGCATTTTTCCATGGCGGGCATTTACTATTTTTCATTTAATTGCCCTGCAAAACAAAAGCAGTCGAGTGTTTTTTTAATGTCAGTTCGAAATTCGAATGCGTTGCAAGTGGCAAGGAGCAATTACGTGGAGCGTTTACTGCGAAATGTGCGGCGAATGCGTGCAATTAAAATGGGATATTTTGCATTAAGCATGCATATTTATGGAGTTCTGGATAACTAAATTGGAAGTGATTTTATTGATTTGATTAAACAACACAAGTGATTCTCCATAATGCTTCCGCTATATATGAATATAGTTTTGTGGTTTGTGTTCAGCTTACTTAAATTGCTTTAAAGTGCTTTAAATGCCGCCATCGCACTAAATTCATGTGCTGTGCCATTAAGGGCGTTTAATTAAACGCCTGTTGCAGAAGCAGGCTCGCCAGAAAGTCGAAGGTAAAACTTCCCCCAAAAGTGGAAACTGGATCATAAATTTCAAAGCGAATTGAGTGACGGAGCGAGAGGGAGGGATTGGGAGACTGGCTTTTGCAAACAAAGAATATGGCACTTACCAGAAAACACAAATTGCTTTTCTTTTGCCAGCCGGAAAATTGCACAATCTTGAAGCTAAAACTGTAGCTGAAGCCAACTGGAGCTGAAATATATTCAACAGCCGATGGTCTTTGATGGCCAAGTGTATTGTTTTGAGCCCGGTCTAAAGCGGCTCTATGGCGTTGCCAAGCATTTCAAGGATTTTTCCATCTCTTAATTACGGCAATAAATGCCAATGGCAATTTCTTCGGCATTAAATAAGAACATGTTAACGGCCTGGCAAGCCTTCAAAAAGTGCCTTCGAATAAAAAAGCAGCTAAAGGCGGAAAACTCCACACACACACATATGTGTGTCAAAAACAAAGCCCAAAAGGAAAAGGGAGTTGGGCGGAGACCACTTGCCAATTGAGTAACATGCTGCCGGCAAGGACACGTGCTGCTGGGCGTGGAGCCAATTAAAATTAAAGGAGCCTCCTCCGGATCGGTTGGATATGTGTTGGATATGTGTGGGCGCCTGGTGCTGGAATCCAATAAAATAAAATTGCTCAACACCTTATTAACAGCAGCTGCCGCTGAGCCCGAAAGCAAAATGGCCTAAACGGTCTAGCAACAGCCGAAAAATACGGCTCTCCGGAGACGCGTACATTTGGCTAGGTGCGCTGGGCCTCAAGTTCAACATACCGAAGTGGAATAGTTTTAAGAAAAATGTTGTTTTTTCCTTATTTCAGATAAAGGTTTTGGTTATTTGGAAAGTCCACAACCAATTCACGCAGTTCGTAAAAGTAAAAAGCTTCTTAAATTAGGCCATTTATTTAAGATTAGTCAGATCCATTCAAGTTTTCTTTCAGATGGACTCCATTACATAGCCTTCTCACAGGATATATAAAGAATTTGTTTTATGTCTTAATTTTTGTAATCAAATCGCCATGCCAAATCCAATCCACATTGTCTATTAATGTGAAATGCTTCATGCATACGAATTCTATTGTTTATTATACAATACAGTACTAGTCCAGATCATCCAGCCTATTATGGCCAAGAAGAGTGCACAAAAACAACACATAAGTGTTAGTTTGGTTGGGCAAGTGCTCCTCCTAATCTCTTCGGGGTTTGGCGGAGAGGGCATCAGTATCGGGGTGCTAACCTCTTGGAACTCCGTACATTCCTTAAATGGAATCGAGCCCATTGCCTCCTCATAAGAGGGAGGAACTGTGGAGAAGTACTGTGTTTCACTCATTTTGTTCTTATCTCGACTTGTATGACTTTGCCAATGTTTTTAGATCCGAAAAAGATTCAATAGATTTTTAAATTTCAAAGTTGTAAGCACAACTGCTTTATCCGAAAGTCAAAAACAAAGTTCCTAAAAAATCCTGATAAGCAACGTTGAAATATACACATAAAGCAAATAGCCACAGTCATTGAAGTATAACTTTATAAACTTCTTTGATAAGCAATACTAGTGGATGGAATGTTTGTTCTTCTACAAAAATATACATTTGATAAGCGAGCCATGATTGAACGTCTGAAACCAAGGCAATTGTAAGCACGACTCCTGCATTTTTTAATCAAGTAATTGTATTGAGAATCCAAAGCTCTTAAATGGCAACAGTCGGAAATATTTATCCTAATTGTTGGCCTTAAATGAAGATATTAATTGCTTTTTATTGTGTTAGCCTCTCGCCCTGTCACATATTTGGGGCCAGTTATAACTTAATCCCAGATCCCAGCCAAATTCGTTTAGCATATGCTGCAAAAATGTTTCGCAAATATTCCAAGGACACCTTAGCACACATGTGGGTGTGGCTTTTATTTTTGGCTGGCAGAGAGCTTGTGTAAATATTGGTATTGCATATGAAATGCGTTCTAAGCGCGGTAAGAAACCCCACTCAGCCAGCTATTCAACGCAAATGGACTTCCAACGGACATTGAATTTAATGCCCCAGCATTGCAGATATGAAGTGGCAAAGTTTTCAAGTTCTGAATACGTGTAATATGCTCACCGACACTTGAAGCCACGCACTCACACACACACACACACACACAGACACCGGCATAGACCACCCACACAATTGCATTTATGTGCACACGTGAATTGCATTAGAAAGTTGCCATCGCATAAACTAAATCTGCCTCAAGTGCAAGGATCCCAGACTCCGGCTGACAGGAACAGGAAACGACAACGACAGGATGCCAAGGTGCAGACCGTGTAGACCGTGCAGGGCATTTGCATTAGGGATGAGCTCGTGATCCTTGGAGTGGACTAACCACAGTATTCCACTAAGCCAGTCTGCCTAGCAAATCAAATTAATGTTGGTTCATTCCGGGCCAATTCACTTAGGTGCCTCAGACAGCAAGCAGTGGAGCCTCACTCAAAGCTGCCGCTCCAATAAACTAAAACAAAAAGGCCACATAATGCATTCATTGCAACCAAAAATAAGACACGTTTCAAGTACGTCTTTAATAAATCCCTGGCCTCCTCAAATCAATTTAAAGGGTTACTTTTGGTTGAGAATCAACAAGTTGCATGGATGCCTTTGCTGCATACTTGCAGACACCTCATAACTTGCCGTAAAACATGCCAGTGTAGTAAATATAAAATCCAGCACACTCACCAAATTGGCCGTGCAACTCAATCGTATTTGTTGGCCAACTCAAAGGTATGCAGATTCCGCAGATACATTCTCACCGGCTCCACTAAAGTTTCCATCTCTAGGCGGATATACAGCCATTCGCTGGCACCCGGAATGGCTTGGCCCATTCGACTTTAGTTCCTGTGCTTACTTGCGTTTACGTTTGGACGTGTTTGACGTGTCAGTTTCATGGAGCAATTGTGCAAATGTGTCGGTTACCATTTTCGGGATGAGATGTGCGATAAGCGCCAAATGCTCGTGCGGAGCTCAGGCTTCTGGCGGTTGAATCCTGAATAAGGACAGGCAGCTGTAGATTGAGATAAGAATGCGAAACTTTGCTGACATCAAAAGTTGCCGGAGACAAACGTTGTGCGAATGGCATGACCTTCCTCGTTTACTATCCTTGCCATCTTTGGTATATAATCGAGTCACTGGCCTCAAAGAAATCCGGCTCATTGACTCATTGGAATATGCAACGGCCCTACCGATTTCTCTCGAGTCCACTCCGGCAGTATCTCGTACGGATACATCGGTTAAATCCGCTCTTAAGGGCACCATCAAGTGTGGACCTTCTGGCATGTGGGAAACACCGTCGAGGGCCCTCAGCTCAAAGGATATGCCAGTAAATGAGAGTTTAACTGCAGGGATGAAGAGGAAAGTAGAGTGCCAATTACTGCTTCACTTACCTTTGAGTGTCCCTGCCAGTTGGCTCCGGATTTAAGTCCTCCTGGAGTGACTCGCTGAGCTCGGCCTTTGTGGGTTTTGTATAGTTTCGCTTTTACTACTGCTCCATCAGCATAAGCACAAATTATTGCACAGCGGCATGGAGCCATTAAATTAAGTCACTTCGAGTGCCTATACTTAATTTTTTGTCATGCTCTGTTTTTACGGCCACATATGTGGAAATCGCAAATTGGTCCGCATAATATCGCATTTTGAGCCGCAAAGTAAGCACATCCCAAAGTCGGGCACACCTGCCTCTGCGAGGTGTGCCCGACTTTGGGATGTGCTTACTTACAAGCCTATGGCTGGAAACTGTGTTCCATGGCCACATCCAACATCCGCACTACGATTCCTAGCCACTTCCGCTTCCGCAAAGCTCCGCACTCGCAAATCCACAAAAGCATGAGCAGCGGCTGTCGTGCTTTATGCTTTATGCTTTTTGCTTATCCTGCTCCGCATTTAACAATAAAACGTGAATTGTTTGCAATGAAAAGCGCAAAGGCGGTAATAAAGCGAGCAAACAAGGAAGCACACACACGCACACACGCACTTGCTTGCCTCCAGCGTGTGTGTGTTGCTACACTGCGAGAAACTGAAGCACACAGTCGAGCTTCACAAGAGGAAGTCAGTAACAAAGAATGTGTAGAACAGTCGCTAGCAAATTGAACTCAAGTTTCTACTGGTCAAAGTGATCAAAGTGTCTTAAAGTATGGAAATAATATTCTTACACGACATTTTTTGCCGTGCAGGCGTGCGTGCGTTCGCTACTTTTAGCTAATTGCTGCAATCAAACGCAATACAGGTGTTTGGCCAACCGGAAGCGAGTGAGATACTCGTGCGATTCAAGCGAAACTGCAGCTTGTGGGCACTATTTAAGCCAATGACCATTAGCGCCCCGCTATCGACACTTAAACTGAATGGCCAAATGGGCTAACTGGCGAACTGTTGGTGGCAGTGGAAAACTCCATGATCGGGACAATGAAATACATTTACGGCATTAATTGCGCCAACGACATGGTAAGCAACTTGAGCAATTCACACAAGGCCAAATTAATTGGAGCACACGTAACAAGGTTCATGCGTAGTAAGCCAAATCATTAGATGGTCAGGAGCAAGGAGAAGTTGCTTGCTAATAAATTGCGAAATATATTTGAATTAAATTATTAATTAATTATTTCGGTGACTCTGATAGTTTGCAATCTGCTGCACGTATAAACCCGAATAGAATGGCCTAAAGCAACCACAATACATTGTGGGCTGCTCAACGAGCCCTGAAATTAATTGAGAGTGCCATCATAAACATGCCAAACGAGAAAATTGTAATTAATTCCCCAATTGCAAAGCACACCAACTAACGACATTTGTTCATTTGGATACGATGGCTACGGCCATCCTACTAAGGATTTCATTAGGAATCCATGTATCCTGTGTGATTTGTGACAGCTCCACGTTGACCTGCACCACACTTCATCAATGGCGAATTACCGAAGCAGGCGATGCAATTTGATATGCCCTGTCGAATTTGGCCAAATCAGCAGAAGCAAGGCATTCAGTATTCAGTATTTAGAGAAAAGCCTGAAAGGAAATGCGATAAGTCAGGAGGAGCAGGACAGCCATAAGTTATGTTTAACTATACGTCTGCATCCACGACGGCATCCGCACTCGTAATTTCCTTCAAACTAATTACTTTGAAAACAGCAAAGATGCCACTAGACACAGTACTTCGCACTACAACTCTTTCGCCAGCTTCCCCAGCCAACTCCCCTAGTTCTCGCCAGCTTTCTCCAGCTTTTCCCCACTTTTCCCGCTTTCCCACTGCAAGTGCAATTGGAATTGCAATTGCAAGCGTGGCTAAATTAAATGGCTGACAAAGTGAGCAGCATCAGCAGCCCGCATCCCGCGAGGACCGGAGTTTTCTTTTATAATTCGCCACCGATTGCCAGCCGGCAGCCAGAGAAAATGGTGGAAATGGTGAGCGCAAGGACATGGACTTGAAAGTGGAAAGTGCCAAATGGCAACTGCGAAAAGTTGCAAACGGGCGGCGAAAGTTTGTCATAAATCAGAATATTTTAAATGTGTTTGCCCTGACAGAACAAGAAGAGCGAAAGATGTGCACTGTGGCAGTCCATAAGCCAAGATTATGGCCAGGAACTTGTAGCCATGTCGAACAGAGAACTGTGATGGCAAAAACTGCCAACTTGTTGGATCCTGGCTGGGTGGAAAATATCGGAAATGAAATGTCCTTTAAGTCGGGCATTGGTAAACTTTACGAGCAGCGCCAACAAGTGATTATCTCGGAAATTGATGTTCAATGAGGTGCAGTGCAGTAATACGGGGGTTTTCAAATTATTAAAGTGAAAGTTTTCACTTTGAAGCTGTTCTCCAAGAGCAGGCAAGGTCATAAATCAAAAATTGATGGGCTTATACTTTCCGTTATGTTTTATAATTTTTTAAGCGCCATTCAGGTAGCAAACACTTTTTTGACTTCGATTTGCCTTCCACTGAGTGCACCTAATGCAAGCATTTAAGTCCATCAGGCATACTAAGTGACTTTCCACCATCGCCATTCCTGCGAATGCCAATTTAAATTCAAATGCGGACTGAGCCTCGACGCTGCAATGACATCGGATGTCCAGTGATTTGCATTCGGTGATGCGGCAATGGCAATGGCGATGGCGATGGCTATGGCGACGATATAATCGACTTGGCCGGATAGTTTTCGATACCGCAGCAGGCCGGGGAATCCACAGCAGTTGACAACTCAAAGAAAACAAATAGACGGGCGAAACTTTGATTGACATTTCAATTAAATTACAGCCCAACTCGCTGTCGCTGGCGGGGATGTTCCGAGTGCAGAAAGTTTTGCTCGCCGAATACGAGGAGATCTACGAGCCGGTGCTGGTGGAGAATCCCTTCACCCTGGTGGACATCCGCGGCGTGGGACTGCGCCAGTACCACATAGGCCTCACCTGCAATCGCCTGCTCTTCGGCTGCGACAACTTCTCCAAGTACGAGGATGAGCCGGGCTTCCTGGACCGCGGCCAGGATCCGGAGATCGAGAGCTTCGAGCTGGTCACCATGCTGCCACTGCAGCTGATCCGCTTCCACTTCTTTCGCAAGGCGACGCGCTGCCTCATGATGCTGAACATTGTCCAGCCGCTGGGTAAGCCTCTGGCCATTCTGGAGCACCCGATCATCTTCGAGTTCGGCGGCCACATCTTCAAGCAGCACTTCTGGCACACCTGGCGCGAGAGGGTGGCCACCATCCGGGTGATGCAGCCGCTCTACGGCCAGATAACAGGCGCCTCGCCCTTCTCCAGCACCGACGTCCAGCTGGACGAGGAGACCATCTCGGTCCAGGTGCATCCTCCACCCAGAACTCCCTCCTTCTACAGCGCCTGCCATGCGGGAGCAGGCGATTTCGGCTAGCCATTCTGCTAAGGGTTTTTAAGCCAGTTTCCATTTTCTATTAACGGATTGGGCTTCCAGCTTCGATTTGCCTGCCACGTCCATCCATTCGGACAGCCGCCTGTTTATTTATTTATATTAAAAGCAAGCCGCTCTTGCCACCTTAAGAACAGCTATATTTGGTTGGTTAGAAATAGCTTTGGATGCTCGGTGCGAAAAGCTGAGTTCTCGAACGCACTTAACGGCTCAAAGGACGTCTTGTTTTGTTAAATCTGCTAATAACTAGAGCCTTATTTCTATACGCTATTTGCTAGTTAATAAGTATATGTTAAATAAATCTATATGCAAGTAAATACATTTAATGAAACTTCTAGCTCCTGTTTGTTCGGAACATAATGGCCACCCAAAGGACATTCTGCTTCACATGGCGATAGGGTATTTCCCGCTTCGATACTTCCTTCAATTCCCCCCAATTTTCGTTATTGTTTGACTCCATCTTGGGTGGTTAATGCAATCAGCAGGATGGCCACAACAGGCGACCGAGCCCTCTGGTTTTGGCGGCTTGTTCGCCTGGTTGTTTATTTGGGAATGGGCTGGAATCGGATTGAGGATGGGGCGGAGGGGATGACGACGGAAAAATGTTGTATTGATGTGCTCGGGCTTTTGGGCTATTTTTTGCCCTCGTAGCCTCAAGTTAACCAAGAGCCCACAGCCAACAAAGTTTTCAATTTGCCGACAAACTTAAGCCGCAACCACAGCATCACAGCATTTGTCGACGCCGGCAGTGGGCGAACTGGAGGTCCTGGTGGCAGGACATGTCTGTCTCCGGGTGAGCGTGCAGCTGACACCAAAAATCAATTGCAATGAAATGCTGGGGCGTATAAAACAACTGGCCGACGGATTGGAAAAAATAAAAACAACGACCAGTCGTCGTCATTGGCCTTATTTGGTTTGGGGCATTTAATGGTCAAAGTTTTTCAACTTGTCTGTAATTTATTTGATTTGCTTTGGCTTCTGCTTGTTGGTTGTGGTCCAGGGGCGAATAGCTTTTGATAAATTACAATTTATTTAATGAAATGTGCCGAGTCCCGGACGGCGCATTAATCATACGCCATGTGGTGCGGCGCAAACAAATACAAAATTACATTAATACGAGAGAGCGAATAAGCAGAATTTTAAATTTCGCACCATTCTCGCTACTTTAAACCCTTCTACCCCTAAGCTTCGCCACAAAATCCGTTCGCATGGCGATGGCGATACGAAAAGTTAATTAAAAGCCCTGGAACATGGCAGTCAATAAAAAACAATAAAAACCCATGAACATTGTACATTCCCACGCAGTTCTACGTTTTTATTCATTCTTAATACACCTGCTGACGCCGGCAATTAAGGCGGATCTGTTCAGTTTCATTTAATTAGCCATAAAGGCGCTTAAAGGCCGCTGAAGTGTAGCTGCTTTCTGGCGACAGGACTCCTCGCTTACCTCGACCAATGTGGAAGACCTAGACATTCAAAATTGAAATAGCTGGCGAAAATGTGCCTGCATTCTAGGCATTCCCGCTTTGTTGCTCATTTTTACTCTATATATACACACAAGTATTTATATACGTCTTATTGGCTTGGCGGCGGGAGTTCAAAGCAACTGAGCCGCCACATCAAAGCATCGTGAGTAATTGCTTTCGAAAAATTTGAATTTGAATTTTGCCTGCCAGCATGTGCAACTGGCCTTAGGAAAAATTTCATTTCAGACACTTGCCTCTGAAATTCATTGACAGCATCGATAAGTTGATGCCACCACACACATATTTGCTCAACTCGCCGGGTCCCCACTGCGTATACGCAATGCTCCCAGTCGCCGTAGCCGTCAGTGTGTGTCTCTTTGCGCGCATGTGTGTGTGTGAGTGAGTGTGTAAGGGGGTGTGTGTTGTCCATATTTCATTAGCACAACACACGGCACATTTGACATTCGGTCGGTGCTTTAAGCGGAGCGTTTAAGGCGACATTAAAGCTCGGCCCGCATGCAGCTTAAGTTGACAGTGATGGATGAGTCTCGCATTTATTGAATTCCAACGGATGACTGTGCGTCTTGTGGCACATATGCAAATTCGTGGGCTTAATAGCTAAATGCCGATTGCTTTACTCGTTTATTTGCACAAATCGAATTTATCGCTTGTGGGCTCTTTAAAGAACAGTTGAGATACAGCAATTTGCCTCGGATTGAATCCATTTCGGCTTTTTGCCCTTCGCTTGGCTTTAAGTAAATTAAGCATTTAATTTATAGCCAAGAAATGCTGTAAATGATCGGTTTCAAAGGTTTGTAAAATGAATGAAAAATAGGTAGTGCTCTGTTGCTCAGTTGCTCTGTGCCATTGAAAGCAGTTCCACATAACTTTCATGCCTATTAACAGATTAGTCATGCAAAGAGTTTCTTTAAAACGCGAGCGATAAGAAATAAAAGCGATAATAGTAAATATCCGAAATATAAAGTACCCTGGACTACGTAGCTCATACACTTCAAAAGTTGTGCAATATAATCCAATTATACATGTTATCAGTATTTTTTCTCCTCTCTTTTGTGCATTACCTAGAAAATGTAATCGGTTGAAACACTCGATTTCACAGAATTATTATATTATTCGCGCTCTGCGAAGTTGCTTATCAAATGTGGAAAGAGCTCAGCAATGCAAGTTCATAAATCAGTTTACTCCGAGCCTTCGCCTTAAGTGGTTGACTTTCGCAAATCCGGACTAGGTGCTTAAAGAAATTGTTTTAAAGTGGCATTTATTTGAAATGTATTTGGTTTAAAGTGCTACTAAAATGTAAACTAATGGCTTAAAAGTGCTAGTAACATGTAAAGTGATTATACAAGTTCGAATATGTCAAACACGTATTCTTAGGAACAAATGAAACTATTAAAATAAATAGTTCTTCTAATGTTATATAAAAATTGTTCCGGGTGTAGCTTTCTTGGAAGTATTATTAGTTGCTTATCAAGAACTCAGCAGTGCTAATCCAGAAAACTAGTTTGCTTTAAGCTCCCACATTAAGTGAAACACATTAAGTGAAGCATTAAGTGGAAACAAGTTGAGACTGTGAAAGAGTATAAAACATGAGTTCCCACGCCCAGGTGTCCAGCACACCCCCGCCTTCGTATGAGGAGGCCATGGGCTGGGCACCACGCAGATCGCAGAGCACCACGACGCTGCTCCCGCGGAATACATCTTCGTTGATGATCTGTCCACTGTGCCACGACGAGATCGAGACGACCACCAAGGTGCGGCGGCGAACGATCGCCTACGTGGCCTCGGGCATTGTGTTGTTCACCACCTGCGGCATGGGATGCTGGCTGATACCCTGCATCCTCGACAGCTTCAACGAGATCCATCACTCGTGCCCCGTCTGCAAGGCGAACCTGGGTACGGTACCCCAATATGATCAGAGCTGGCAAACCTAATTAATCATCTGAAATATACATATATGTATAAGTAATCTTAACTTAAAACTAAGTGAAACTGAGAAACTGAAACATGAAAATAGCTCTAAGTTAGCTCTAAGTTAATACAGAATTGTGTTGAATAAACCGCAATCCATACGGTAAACGCACCTTTTCGCTTACCCTTCACATGGGCTAATTCAATTTGATTTTTACCGGCGGCAGTTTGAAGTTTTCAACGAACCAAAACGTGCCGGGCATCCCAAGGCATCCTCGCACATTCCCCCTGACCACAGGAAGGGGTGACCCATAGCCGAAAGGATTTAAGCCCCAGACTGGCGGGACGGGGTTACTTGTTTACCCGGCGGCTTCTTTCATGTGGTGGCTGTAGTGGCGTCCGCTGGATGCGTGGCAACAAAGACAAGTGTGGTGGCAGGAAATTATTAAGCAAACATTTTGTCGCATGCCTGGAAAATCGCGGCATTCTCTGGCCTAGATGGTCGTATTTGCTGTTGTGGCAAGTGTTAAAGCGACTGCCATGAAGTAAGTAAAAGCTGTTAATGCTTCTGATAGACAGATGACAGTGAATCCTTTCTCTTCCCCCCCCCCCCCACACACACACACACACACACCTACACATGCACAGGTGGCCCCAAGCCAACGCCAGATTTATTGCATACTTTGCAGGGCGTGCATTAGCGTGGCAACTCGTCGCGTCACGAATCTTCCACGGGAAAAGCGGCCAGAAAGTGGGGATCTCTGGGGTGAAACTGGGAAAAAACCTGAAAGAAAGCAAGTAGCGAAGAAAATTCAAGCCAGAACGTGACTTGGCGCTGGCAGCAGTGCTCCTGATGATGATGGAACTCCTCTTGTTGGCCACACATCAAGCCAAATGGCTGTCATTAAAACAGCAGACAGCAGAGGCCATGCAAAATCCCCCTGACATCAATTCACTTTAAGCCTGATGTCATGCAGTTAAGTAGTTTATCTATTTTTAAGTATCTCGAATAACTAGATAGCCAGAATTAGCTTAAGTAAGCTTATTTTAATGAGGCCAGCAGCCTCGGCTCCAAAAACCAATCGCTTTTAAGCGATTTGCTGAGCTAACGTCGACAATCTGCTCCCAGATTGTGGTTCACTTTGGCATCTGGGCAATGCAACCTCAGTTGATTGCAGAAACAATTAAACTATTACTGGCCACAAACTCTATGCCAAGCCCAAATCCAAAACCAAACCAACTGACGTGCATGCGTTGCGATGGAATCAAATCCAAGTTCACTCCAGGGGAAGCGGGGCTAAGCGCCTACAATGAATCGAAAATTGGCCAAGTTGAAAATGCAATCTCATGCAAATCTCAGGGGGCAGAGCCAAGCCACACCTGGCCAAAAGGACTGGGCTGAAGGACAGCCACCACTCAGAGCTTCCGACCTGTGGGGCAACATAAGCAAACAGTGTGCAAATGGTCGGCAGTTAAGAGGCTATTAAAATGCAAAACTTTAGACACAAGCTGGCCCAGCTGGCTGGCTGCAAGTCTTTGGCCGCTTTCCGGCCCACTGGCTCACTAAGGGGATCACACCGGGCCAACAGGCTCCACCACTCCCGGTGCCAGATGAACTGCAAACAAATAGAGAGTCCTCGTCGATTTCCAGAATTGCAATGCATTTTCCCTCACTTCACATATCACAGGATGTGTTTCAGCTGCCATCGCCAGTTAAACGCCTACCAATCTGCGAACCGAACCTGTATTCCATCCACATCCAATCCTTGATGGCAACCATCTGGTTTGCTAGTGAGTGTGTGAGTGGGAGGGAATGGGGATGGGGAGGATGGGGTGTCCCCCGGATGCGAAATCGTAAATGTTAATGGCTGCACGGATTCAATGGAGCAGGTTTTGCCTTGACTTTCGGTTATCCAAAGGGTTTCGATTGCATCGTGGTACCTGGCACTGAAACAATAAAGTACTTAGAATTCGTTTGAATAAATACACAATTGATTTTAACTGAAGCAGTATCTGAAGCACTTGAATTTACCTAAAAGTTGAATAGATTTATATCATTGGATTCTCTTGAAGTTACCTTAAAGTTGATTAGATTTAACAAAGGGTATTGGAGTGCCAGCCTTTCTTACTGTGCAGGCAAAGGAAATGTTCGTTAATGCTCGTCTGGGAAATTGGGACTTGAGGACAGTGGAGGAGTCGGCTCTGCATCTGGGATTTGAAAGTGGAGCATACGATGGCAGTGCAGATAGCAGTGGCTCCCAGCCACATTAGGCATTTGTTGGGCCTCCAGACAGCTGCAGCGATTGCCCCAAAGCCACTCGGCCCCCCGGAGGCAGATAATCAAAATGGAATTAGGATTTATGCCCCGACGATTGCAGTTTATTTGTCTTTCCGAGGAGCACACGTCTGCCGGAGATTTAATCGAGATTTACAAGACATCCCCACTTGGCTGTGCGAAACACACTCGAACATATTCCTCATGTACCTCATATTCCTCATATTTCACGGCAGTCCGGCACTCAGGCATTCTGGCATTCGGGCATTCGGGCATTCCGGCGGTTGACACAATTGTTGCCATCACGTACGTACTGCCAGGCTAGATAAATCTTTTGGCCCAGTGCTCTCAGCACTCGACGCCATTGTCGCCACCTTTTTGGCCAAATCCCCGCTAACAAACCCCTGCTAACCCCTTTCCTTTTTGGCCAGCACGTGCGAGCTGTTAACCTCAAAAATGCGCTGCTAAAACATTTTTTAACGCTTCTCGGCCCTCCGACACTTACTTCTAATCCTCCCACTCCCACTGCCAAACTCCCAGAGAGGGAAATGGCCAGACCAGACGGTCAGCTAGGTTGAATCCACAAAACATGACCGCAAGGACGCAGCCAGGCCACAACATCTAATCGAGCTGATGGCCAAGGACCGGACCGGGGCCAAGCTTGACCGGAGCGCGGACAATCCTTTCAGTGGCTGCCATACGTGCGTCCCCTACGTGAGTCGGATGACAAAGTGGTCCGAGCATATGCCCCAACAGGGTGCTCCACCTCGCTTACTTCTAGTAATAGGTGCGTGCATAAAAGGTATTAGAGCATCAGCATATTTATCAGTAACTGCTCACTAGATTGCCATACCTTTGGATACCCAGTATAGCTACGCAGGTGATCACATGATCACCCTGTCCTGCGAACGAACTACTACCACTAAACGCGTGCTGTTTGGTGACGAAAGGCGCGCGTTCGACGGCTTAGCCCCAAACACACACTTGCCTTCAAATTAATGACCAACAATGGGAAATGGTCGTGGGTCAGCAGACGGAACGCGACGCGTGCCAAAGTCACGTAGCCAGCAGGACACACAATCGAGGGTTTCCCAAAAGGGAGTCCTTTGGAGCTGCCATATTGGCATGCTGCGGATTTTCAGCGTTTGCATGCAAAGTGCAAAAAACTCGGCGACTCTGCGACTTGGAACTCTTTAAGGCTTTAAGGCGAAACAGGAGAGCAGGGCAAGTGAATCGGCACACAAAGCGCCAGTTTATCTCGGAAACATTTATTTACTTGGCCAACCCCGCAGTCTCCTTTAGCCCGGCTTTTCCGGTTTTTGTCCTGGCCTGTAGGTTAAAATATTTGCGCTGGTTAGAAAAGCAACGCCCGCATGGCCACTCTAGAGGCCACAAGGATTCCGGCTTTCCCCTCCTCCTGCCGGCGAAAGTAGTTGGTAGCCGAGATAAGAGTCAACAGAAAAAATAATAATATTCCTGCTGGCTGGAGTTGGCCAAACTTGAGCTCATCTCACGACCGCGCCGACCGGGCCAAAACTATTCCAGTGCCCCGATGTGTGTGGCAAGTGTGCGCTCTAACTGATAATTAGGGCATTTGCCAAAGATGGCCATTCCATTATTATTTGGAAAGTTCGCAGGGGACTTATAGTTTCCTCACATTTTTCACTGCTCTTCCATTGTCTGCCACTTTTCATGGCTCTTTTTGCGGAAAATGCATTGGCCTGCTGCCAACTGAAGGAGCTGCTTCACTTGTAAAACATTTATGGTATTAAACTGGGCTATTATCTCGGCTGCCACATTTCACGGCATGCGAATGCGAAAAGAAACAGTCACAAAGGGCTTTAAATTAATTTACATTCATCAAAAACAAAAATTACTCTTTACTTAACTCATTGTCAAGTGCACAGAGTATCGCACCATCAGGTAAACCTCATACTTTTCATACTTTTTCGCTGGCTCATTAAATAATTCACGTTTGGCGAAAATCAGTTCATCGCAACTGCCATGTCCTGCGTCCTTTCGCACTCGCGGAACTCGAATGAAGGCTATTAATTTATACATTATTGGCCGCCGCAAATTTCACTTAAACACGCTCGTTAAGAGTGTGAAGCCGATCGAATCGAATTGCCACTGCGAAATCTTGCAATGCCTCGAATTATTCATCTGGGGAATTCGTATTCGGGATATGCACTCCGGCTGGCCAATCTCCCGCCGCAGATAAGCGGCTTCTGGACGGGATTGGGTTGGATGGTTGGCTGGTTGGCTGTATGCCAGCTGGGAGCTTCATCGATTCCTCGCCGGCCAAGATGGCCGGGGTCCAAGTAATGAGATTTGCTAGCTGATACTCCACATTTATTTATGGCCACTGGCCCGTGCGGTTTCACTTTCCCAATTCGATTCGGATACGGATTCGGACTCGGATTCGTCGGAGGGAGCAGCACCGATAGCACGGGCCATAAATCCGAAGTGTTATGAGAGCACTGAGTGGGAAGAATTTTATCAACGAAACACATTATTTTAGCGCACTTCAGACCAGCTCCAATTCCCAATAGCACGACACAAAGGGCGAGCGAAAGTAATGGCCCTCGAAGAGGAGAAAAGGAGCTGCTCTCAGGAGCAAACAGGACATGGGCCATTCCAGGCGATTCGATCTGCTAGTTTGCAAAGCGAGTTCGGTTTTATGTAATAATTAAATGTATATGTGAACATATACCAAACAGAGACTATCCTGCGAGAGACAACGTCCTGCTCCTCTTTCGAAACTCGATTTGGAGCCGAGTCCTTGGAAGGCTGAGGAGCCAGCATATTGCACATTGCACTTGGCCATCGAGCTGTTGGTGGAAATCAATCGACTCAAATCGCATTTGTAGCCGAGCTGCGTTCGTTACCATAATAAAATTTGAAAACAAATCAAGCCAACAATTGGTAACGATTCTCTATAAATTGCGCAATGGCAAATTTGCCTGCGATTCTTTAGGCCCAAGGGGCGAAGGGAATGCGGTAAATGCGGGAATACACTGAATAGACTTTGTGATTTAATTTGATTTATAAATCAACAAGCTTAATATGGCACATTATTAGTTGTTTAATTCGAATATAATTATATCTGTTATAATTTGCGATTAAAAAAGCGTTTTAATCTATTTTCGTGCATTATTCACGAGTTAAATACTTTTCCAGTGCTAATATTGGTTCACCACAAAGGGCATTTCACTAATTAATTTTCCCTTTTCAGTGCATTTTTTATTTCGCGCTTTGCGGATGTATAATTCATTAAAAGTGATGCAATAATTGGTTTTCCCTCCGACGGCTTAATTACACTGGTTTGATTTAAAGCGATTGCCGTATCTATCTCCATAGCATCCGCCAGATGCATCTTCTTGTCGGAACGCATCAAAAAAGCCGGAATGCGGCCTTATTAGTGACGAATGTAAATACGCTGGCGCTGCAAAAATAAACACACCATTTGCCATTTGCATGGTGTTCGACCTTTTGACTGGTGTGACGCTGGCACACATCACAGATACACACGGGCGTTGTTTGGCAAGCAAATCACGATTCGGGCAACGACAGCGTTAATTAATTATTTCATTTCAACAGGCAAATCGCTGCTGCGCTGTTGTTTTTCTTATTCACCTTTTTGCTTGACTATGCTGGTGTTTTTGGTTTTTGCCCGTTTAATCTAGTGCATGCGCCCCGAGGAAATGGAAAAAATAACAGGGCTGACGGCGTAATGAATTCAATGACACGTAGCTACGCGTAGTGCCCGCATTCTCGATTTTCGCAGGCGAAGACGAGGGCGCAAATTGTTTGCCCACGTAAGTATGCAACGATTTATTTCGCCCCTGTTCGCTGTCAGAAGGAAGAAGGACGCGGACAGGCGGGCTCACGGCCAGATAGGCGAAAGTCTTTCCACTCTGACCATGGCAATGACAGTGAAAGCGACTGCAGTGGAGGTTCGACTAGCTGGATACCCCTTAAGTGGTAATGGAGGCGGCCTAAGTGCACTTTAACAGCCATCTCTTACATATAAGCTACCTAAAAGTAGGCTATGAAAAATTACATATTGTTGCATAATCCCAGACTCCTTTAAGTGCCTTGCTTTTGAAAACAGTATTACTAAATTGGTTTAAAATTAATGCGAAATCTGTCAATTCAAGGATCAACTTTCTCTGGTATCATATAACACTAGTATATTTGAGCCTGAGCCGCCCAAAGGCACCACACTTCGCCAAGGACCTAGCCACTAGTCAGCCGAACCGCAGCTGGAGGCGGGGAAAAACCGGAGTGTGTAGAAAGAAAAACAAGTGGCGGACTCACTCTCCTTGGTCCTGTCAGCATATCCTTGTTTCGATGCCGAGTAATTCATTAACATTTAACTTGATTGACACACGAGCCGGGGGGTCCATGGTGCACGTTCCACGTTTCAGGTTGGAGCTGCCAGATTCGAGGACTCGAGTGGGTTTTTTTCTTGCTGCTCTGCGAGGCACGTACTTCGGGCGGGGGCGGTGGGCGTGGCACGCTCACGATTTGTTTATACAGTTATAATGCATAATGGCATCGACTTTGGCCTGCACAGGATAGGCACGCCCACACACAAACGCCTGGCAGTGAGATTGTTACTTTGTTAATTTAATAAAAGCCAGGACGACAACAGGTGCTGTAGCCCCGAATCCGAGTCGGAATCCAAATCCGTGTCCTGCTCCGAAATGAAGTCACGTCGCAGGCGTAAATCAATTGCCATGAGCAGGCATTTGTGCCGCTCAAATTGCACGACTGCATAGGTAGAGTCCTCGCCGAAGGATCAAAGGAGCTGGGGGTCTAACCCCCCGCCAGCTGGCAGCTCGCAAATTGAGCGCGAGCTATGAAAGTGTAACGAGTCTTAATTCGTTTGCCAAGTGCCGCCAAGCGGCCCACAAATCCCGATAACCATCCGATAAGCCACTTCCGTCGATGGCTGAAATACGTTGGCCTAAAATGCGGAAGACTGATGGCAAATCAAATACCCAGCTGGGACACCCAAGTGGCAAAGGAGGGCTGTCCTTAATGGGAAAGCACTCGCAATCGACGGGCGGCCTCAACTACAAAACGGTTAGTAAAGACGGTGACTACTATGCTTTAAGTTTTAAGTTGGAAATACTACATAGAAGTAAAGTCTTTAATACGACTTCAAATTGGAACTTTGATTTCCTCTTCAAACATTCAAGACCTCCCCAATTAATAATGCAAAGTGGCTTCAAGAAAATTGTAGCCAACTTGTAGTTTTCCTGGAAATGAAAATGAGCTGAAAATGAAAATGGGGTGAAAAGAACAAAACGCGCACAGAACCCACGCGAAAAGTCTTTGATTGATTATCTCCAACACGAATCCTTCCTTCCTCGACACTTCCGCTGCAGTCACGAATGGATGTCAATTACGGCGGATGGAGACCGCTGAAGGCGAAGATGTCCTGCCGGGCACAACGGGTGTTAATTGCACCACCCACTCCCACCTCCCACCTCCCAACTCCCACACCCACCACGAAATGGACAGGTGTCAAGCGTGAGTGCCTCTGCGGAACGCTTTCCTTTCACTTGTTGCTTTATTGGGCTTACATACAATGGGGGGGGGGCACACTGAATACTTCGCACTCCAGCTGCGAGTGCTCCACTCACCACTGGAAGATGGTCAGCATGGCGCGGAGCAGCTCCGGGATGTTCCAGCCGTTCTTGCGCAGGGTGCGCAGTGGCTTCACCACGTCGCGTTTGTTCTGCAGGACAATTGGGGCGAGAATGAGGAACAAGGCGGTGGAAACTACACTGCCACGCTCGTGTGAATAAAATGATTGGAATGCTTTGCATTCAGCCTATTATATGCAGCACGAGTGGAGTGGCAAGGACATAGCGTGATCTACTCACAATGTTGGCCTTCAGCGTGGCCTGGAATTCCTTGGAGACCACCGCGCGGGTGAAGTTGCCAAAGTTGGTGAGGTTCGCCCGCGACTGTGCCACGTAGTTGTGCACCTCCTGCTGCGGCATGATGGCGAGCAGGTCGCCAACGAAGGTGTGGTGCCTCACGGCCTTGCAGTCGCAGTTGCGGTCGGGCTTGCGGACGGGCAGTATGATGCAGTGGAAGATATCGGCAACGGTCTCGATGTCGGCGACATCCACGCTCTCCGACTGCAGTTCCCGGAGAACGGTGTGGTAGGCATTCGTATCCGTGAGCTGCTGGGTGGTCTTCTCGAATCCGGGCGTGTTGTAGTACCGCATGGCGCGGCGGAACTTCAGGTCGCAATTGTAGTGCACCTCGATCAGATTGAGCAGCACCGTCTGATTGATCATATCGCGAATGTGCTGGAAATTGGCGCACAGGGCGGAGTCGTGTTCGGTTTTATTTGGATTATTATTGGTGTTGTTATTATTGTTGGTATTGTTGCCATTGGGCGGACACCATTCCTCTGAATCCTCCTCCGATTCCTCCTCAACGTAATGTGGCTGTGCGATCGTGTGGCAGGCGAATATGGCCACGGCTGCGCTCAGCAGCATCAAAGTTTTCGCGTCCATCGTCTTCGAGCTGGCCGAGATTCACGTTAACTGTGGCCGGAACCCGCCGCTCATCACCTGCTTTTATGGCCCCCTCAGCGGCGGCAGAGTCAATTACATGCATTTCCCCTTTTCTCGGACACTTTGCTTATCGCCTGCCAATTAGTGAAATTCGTCTGAACCACCACTTTGCGCTTATCATTGAGACAAAAACAAGCCGGGGGCGTATTTTCCGGAATCGCATCTGTGTAAAAATGAAAAGCACTGCTCATCATTAGTAACCACAAGCGCCACGATAAGAGCGAGTTGTCTTTTCAACATATTTTCACACTTGAAAACATGACTCATGAACATCGTTCTTCAAAGAGGTTCTACATCCCCCTTTGTGAATATGCCAGTAAAATGATATGAATTGTGCCATTTATTACTTGGCTGGTGTTCTGCCAGTGCACATCTAATTGGTTGACATTAGAGCTTATATTTTTTGAAATTCGCTTATAATCTCTCGGCTGTGCGCTCCATTAATAGCAAATTACAGTCGGCACCCTCCATTCCATCCCATTCGCTAAAAGCCTCATGACTTATGCACCTGCTGCTCCTCGTCTGTGTTCATGTGATTATGACTTTGGGTGGAGTGAAGGGATGGTCCACCCACTCATTAGTTTCCTAGTTCTGACGGGAAAGGGGGGAAAACTGGACGGGGATTCGTCCAAGCAAGTCCAACGTTTATCCACAGGAGCAAGTGCTCAGGCCCCAGAGTGCAAATCAAGTTCAGGGGGGGATCAGGAGTAGAAGTAGCCAGCTGTCCAGGGGGGCACTGATTGTTTGGCCAGGGGCTGCTGTCCTCAACTTGATTCATGGCCTTCTGTTTGCGCAGCGACTCCCAGGATTCAGATTCAAATTCCATTCGAGCTCGAGTTTGCAGCACTTTGCGGAACTCAATGGTTTGAATGAAATTTCGCAAATTCAGTATGGAATTTGGCTAAAAATTGAAAAATAATATTAATAATCACGCGCATCGCTGGGCACATTTATCTTGCCGCAATTGTCATGAGTTTCTGGGCTCCATAGATATCTCTTCCGCTTTCACGACTAACAAATGTAGCAAATATTTGCCAACCAATGAACCGGAAATAGTTCCATTCAACATTTTTCTTTTTTTCCCTTGTTTTCATGTTTACGCCTTTTTTTTTCTTGCAATGCTCGTACTCAATTGCAAATTTGGAGACATGGGAAAAATACAAATGGCACGGACTTCTCCAACAGAATACGAGTATAGCTCCAATTTTCCTGTAGTTAAACTTGCTTTTGCTTCCACTTAAGCTTAATCGGCGATTTATTTCAGTGGATAAAATTGTTGGCAGAGCCAGTACGAAACTCGATTCATGCAGTCAGCAGCTCAAATGAAGCAAATAAACTGCATGCAGTGTGCAAACTTTTGCCAAAAGGTGAACTTCACTTCAGAGGTCTTACAAACGAACCCTTTTTGGACGGAAAATTGGGTTGGCCAGAGTCCACACATTTCACTTTGCATGTGAATGGTTTTTCTCAACTATCTGGTCGCAATTTAATTGCGGTTTCCTGACCTTGATTGCCGTTTAATTAATGTTGGCGACCAATAAATTGTCATAAACAAAGCAAACCGCAGAGACACTTTTTAGCCTGATTCCGCAGGCAAATGACACAGGAGAACCACACATCAGCAAGACATTGCCACAAAGTTGCTCGCATCTGGCCAACCATTTTCATTTCCCCCGATAATTTACTCAATTAGAGCCGAACTCGAAGGCTTTGCGGCATTTACCAGAATCGCTTTATTACTGCACTTAGAAACGCTCCCAATTCATACACACCTACACACCCTGTGGCACTCTATTTACTCAGACATATTCATATATACTGCATACATATGCCAACCGGCAGACAGCTAATTTAGTTAGCTGATAAAACTAAACTGAGCCGATCATCTTGGAGGTGGATGCGGGGGCGGGGGCGGTGGCAAGGAACAAGGAACAAAGGGCTCTGGAGCGAAAGTTGAACAGCTAACTTACTTCGATAAACAGGCTTAATTAGCGACCAAAGCTGAAAGCCAACAAACTGCCAACTGGAGCTGGCACTAGGCGCATTATTTCCCTTTTCCCAGGGCACAGCGCACACACACACACACACACTTATCCCCAGCCTGCCACGCACACAAACACACTTAAAGCCACTGGCAGCAGGACTAAAAACACAATCAAATATTAGACAGTGGCTGGCACTCGAGAATGATGGCCCAGCGAAACACTGGAAACTAACACTATCCAAAAGTATGAAACATTACGAAGCAATGATTTATATTGCTCATACGCAACGTGGACTCGTATTTGAGTTGTGTATGAAAGCTTCAAAGTTAAGATACATTAGTAATTACATTTTTTCATATTTCATTAACTGATTTCATCATTTAATAAGGAACATGAAAACCATTTAAAATCCAAAGGTTATATTTTCTTTTAACTATAATTTACTTAGTTTACCCCACTGTAGATGTGCGTTTGTTGAAGGGCTTTGTCGACTGTCCGGCTTAATTATGTGCAAGCAACAATGATATTTATATTATCAGCCAGTCAATGTCAAACGTCAGCACCACCCATTGACCAGCAGATGAAGTCCTTGGTCCTTCGAGCCCGATGCTCAACCTCCGGCAAGCACACAGCATTAACATTAAGTCCGAAGACAAAGACGTCGGCCAAGGTACCAGCCTTCGTTTGGAGTTGAGTTGGGCTCTGTGTGGGCCTGTTAATAGCTCCTCCATGTGCACCGAATCGCCATAACCCGAAATTATATCCCCACACACACACATGGCTCCCCAGAGGTGGGGCCTGGTAAGAAAAAAATTAATGCAGATTCATGGCTGCCCAGTCAGCAGACAAATGATGTGCGACGCAAAATCGGCGAACTCGAAAACTTCAAGGGGTCATTCAGGACTTCATCGAATGTCCTTGGGCGCTTGAAACTTAAAGCCCGCCGTTTTAGTTCGTTTCGAACCTGTTGCGGGCAATACGATTTTTATTTTTATTTTCGCCATCGATTTTTTAGCCGTGTTTTTGTTTTGTCGCAGAGCACTCTTGATTCGCATCGAATCGGAATCGAAATCGGGGAAAACAAAAGCTTTGTCCGCCTATTGTTTTGCTGGTAAACAATTAAAAATGGCAAATGGCTCTGCGGGGGGCGAGTGGAAAGCATCCTGAATACAGGACCCCGATGGAGGAGGACGCCGAGAGGGGCGAGTAGAAGGCACATACACAATCCAAAGTGTTGTCATCACACAACAGCAGGAAAATGGCTCACTCTCGTGTGACAGTGACGTCTCACAATTCGTATGACAGCACATCGAGTGGCAGGGAAATGATATGGGGGGCATGCGGACAAAGGATGCCGAAGTTATCTCAATTGTGTTCGACATTCAGTTGATACCCTGCCAAAAGGATTCCAGTAATTGGACAACCGCTAACAGCGCTGATCCGCAGACAGAGTTTATATAAAGCGGAAACAAATAAACAAATGAAATCGTGCACAGAAATAGTTGAGCTTAATTTAAAGAATATTTTAAATTTTTATGTATTTTTCAACTACTCATATATCTGCTGCTCTACTCTCTTCTACTTTCTAGCCTGAATATCAAGCTGCCAACCACAGATTTCAGGGTAGCAAAGCAAAAAGATGGTAATACCAAGTCGAGCTGGAGTTCGTCTAGACAAATGGTGTCCTTAAGCCCCACGAGAAGGATCCTTTGGTTTTGGGGAGCCCACAGCTGTGTGCGTGGAGTGGGCTTATCTCGATAATGGCTGCCATATTTGCTCAGCAGCCATTTTCCTGGCGGCCCAGTTACCTGAAACTCCAAATTGGCAACATGAGTTGGCAACAACACCATCTGTGTGTTGGGCGAAAAAGTAATTTGCTGGCAAATTATGATAAATAGATTCGAGTCTAACACACGACCAAGGCACCCAACTCAATTAGGACTAACAAAACAGGAACTCCATTTGCTCAATTGTTTCACATTGTTGTGAGGAAAATCCTTGAAATCCTGCAGCAAAGTACACTGCTTCGATTTGGATTCCAGGAGAATTTATGACCAAACAATTGCACTTTTGTGGCACTTATTGAATTAAGTGACATTCAAATGCTTTTTTATGCGTCCCCATAAATAACTCTGTGGGAGCTTTGCGTTCGAGCGTCGTTTTTTCGGGGTAATACGTTTAGAGACCCAAGACATTGCCTGGGCAGCTCAATTAAAATGACACTAAATTGCATTTGGATTGCCTTGGTCTGAGCCACACTCCACTCCCTCTCCGTTTTCCCTCCCAGGTTGCCTTCCCCTTTTCCCCGGCTGCGATTGCCTTTTTGCGCAGACACTGAAAATAAACTTGTCAGTAAACCCAAAATGAAATCTGCACTCTTTGTGAGCTAGTTATACTGGAATTTATAGCACTTGTGGTTAATGACAGACCGATCTTATAAATTATTCATATATTACATAGGAAAACTTCTGATTTTTGTTCAGTGAGCTTGAGCTTGAGCTGGAGCTGCAGCATCTGTCTATGCACTCGGGATTTGGGCTGGGGACATGGACGAGGACACTCCACTCAAGCGACTGGCCCGCAGCGCCGTCATCTTGAGCACAGAAGCCCAGAAGGCCCGGATCCCCATCCTTCCACACCATCCTTCAACCTCGTCCTGGCATCCACATCCTGCGTGTCTGTGCATTCGCCGCTGTGGTATTTTCCATGTCGCTGCATTGCTTTCAGCATCTAGCTGGCGACCAACTTTCCAGGCAGCCCGACATCTTGGCATTTAAGGAATCTCCAGGAGCGAATTCGCCTTGTCTGTTTGCCTTTAAGACTGCCTGCAGTCGCAGTCCTGCGATTGAAATGCTGATTGCATGTTAACAGGATTAATTGTCAATGTGGCAAACACCCTTTTCTCCGGTATGTACTTAAAACATAATGCCAAATCGAAACGGAATTTCATTTGCCGCACTTACCGTCGCAGAGAGAGAAAACAAACACATTTCCACCGGAAAAGCTCTTTGATTTTGAGCGCTGAAAATTGGATTTCGGGCTATCTTGATTCGCATTTGCTAGCAAAATATGCGATAATGCGAATAATGTTGTGGGAAAATCAATTTGTTATGACGCCGCTTGAATTGTGCGTGAATAAACAGAATAAACAAAATGCGCTCGTGAAATGACATCAACTTTTTATAGCGATGATGAAAAGAAAATCAATGTAGTACGACTTTTATTATAACTTAAGGTAAGCATATAGCAAATATTGTATACTAGTCAGGCATTTAATAATAATTGTTGAATTGGCATCATAATCCCAAAAGAAATAAAATTTAGTTATGATAACTTTCCCTTCAGGAATGATTGCTTTCTGCTGGGAATATGGTTAGATGTCACTTTAATGGCGAATAAATTAAAACTTAAAGCGCCGAGAATTCATTACTCCCCACTCGAATTTAATTTGCTTGTTCTGTCTGTGGACCAGAACTGGTGCACAAAAGCCACTGCACACGATGTGTGCGCCGTGCAGGTCAGTGGAAGTTCAGCTGGATCCCTAACAATGCCAACTAGTTGCCACTCACACAGATACTCGTCCACACGCACACCAGCACACCAGCACACCAGCACACGGCGCCATAAAGTATGCATCAGAAAAGCGTGAACGTACTGAGCCCCGAGCGAGGCGCTTGATAAATATTCAAAATTCGATGGCAACGGATATGCTGGATGTGGAAAGTACGATGTAGAAGGGTGGCTGCAGGATGGAGGATGGAGGATAGAGAATTCAGGATGAAGGATAGAGGATGGAGGGAGCAGTTGGCAGGACGAAGGAACAAAGGGGAGCGCTCGCACACCTCATACAGTCACACAAACGTTCTTCGTTTGCATACTTGATTTGCGTGTGTGTGTGAGTGTGCATGTGAGTGAGTGTGTTTGTGTGGCAGCAATTTATGTGGCATTGAGAACTTTGGTAGATTTGACATTCTAACGCTCGTCGACAAAATATACGCATATCTATATCTGTATATGCATGTGGGGGTCGTAAATATGCCAGCAGGACGTGTAATTCGATTTATATGCATGCTCTCCATATAAAAATATGGCCCACCCATCCAAAATCGGCCATTGCCGCCTAACTGCATGTCCATGGGCGGAATTAAAAGCAAATAGAAATCTGCATATATGAGCCGGGATCAAATTGTCAGCTCTTTGTAAGCCGGTGACTCAAAAATAGTTATTTGCAGGCATACTAAATGGAGCGATAATGGATTTGGTCAATTGAAAGGTGTTTGCTTACTTTATAAACTATTAGGATATCCTATAAGGATATGTGTTGCAAGGCAAAGGATTCACCTCACCAATTGGGGCCGTATAAACTGTTTAAGGCCTTAAATAACCCAATTTTTCACTTCATATGACAGAAAACTCAATCATTCGAAGGAGTGAAGGAGGCCATGTGTGCTCAAAGAAGTCAGTAATATAATTTTCACTCGATTGTGAATGGCAGCAGCAGCAGCAGCACCAGGTGAGGAGCAGCAATCAAAGTCAGAGAATGCTAATGGCTAGTGTTGCACATGGGGCTATTAGGCGCCTTGACAGGCTCCTGACTGAAGTGAGCAATTTGCTCGGACAACAGGCTGCTTGGTTAACCCAGCTGCACACAAACCAAGATTGTGTGGCCACGCCCGCAGGATATCTTCAGGATTCGTATATATCTATATATATGTATATACATATATGCGGTTTGTGCTCCTGTCTCACCTTGATTACATTGATGCATTTCCACATCATTAGGCCGTCTAAACACCATTAGCAGCAGCACAGATTTTGAGGTACATATGTTGTGCGTGTGTGGGTGTAAGTCACGGATTTATCTGCGGCATCTCTGCACACACTCACACACTCAGTCACACACACACACACATCGCTTCCGGCTGAGTGCACCCACACAGATACAGACGAGCCAGCGCCAACTCATTTGCCATTCCCTAATGGCAAATCAATGGGCTGACTGCGCCACAGCCCGCGTCCCAGTGTTCCAGGAAGTCCAGCTGGCCTCGACTAAGACTACGACTACAGCTATGGGTATGGGTATGGGTATGGGTATGGGTATGGGAATGGCTATGGCTATATAGGACCCGCAAACTGAACCATCCGGCTGGCTGATGACACTTGAATGAGTTTCGGTGTCTTTCGTCGCCGGCATCTCACGCTAAATTGCACATATTATTTATACATAAGGACTCAACTGACCATAAGTTATGTATATTAGCTAATCGTTTAGCTTGCTTTCGGTGCTTTATGAACTTGCCAGCCAACTGACGACCACATTTACCCATTCGATTTGGCCTCCCGATGGGCAATCAATTGCCTGCTTCCGGAGTGAGTGGCGCCGTGGAGAATTTCATTATGGATTCAGTTTTTACTTGGGTTGCCCAGGGGCGTATATTGATTTTATTTCAATTAGTCTGTCATACGCAGTCCGGATTTTTATTTTAGAAAAGTCACTCTTTGCTTAATCACTTAATATAATATATTAGATTACATTTTTGTCTGAACAATAATTTCATAATTAAGTGGATGCTCACTCGTTTTGGAAACGCTCTTCTAGGAAATCATATTTTGTAAAGAAATCACAGAGAAACATTTCACTAACGAACTTCGCGGGAATTGCTTCCTAAAATCCACAACGCACGTTCATCCAAAGCCCCAAAGTGGCGCACAAGGGTTGATAAAAATACCAGGTCACGCTTCTGGGGGCAAACTTAATGCCAAGGCATTAGGGGCCGGTGGAGCCAATACAATTGTAACCCTTGGCATTGTTATGAGGGCATTAAATTCCAATTACACGTTAAGATGCCGCGTTAATGGCCAAGTTAATGCACTTGCACTGCCATTGGCCCGATGATTCGCCATTGGGGGCGTGGCGCCCCAAAAAGACGCCCCAAAATGACAAAGCACCCGAAATACATTATTACATTTACATTTATTATAGGCATGCAGTATAAAATGCTTTGTACATGAATTGGTGTTTGTGTTAATGTCTTGTGGGTGAGTGTTTTGTGAGTGCTGCTCCTTGTGTTTGTGAGTTAATCTTAGGATTGGTAAGTCAAATGGGCTTATAGCGAAACAAGTGTATAAAGTCATAATATGCACGCGGCAATTTCTGTATACAGCTGTCATTAAGAACTAAGATTATGATGAAGCGGTTGTCCCAGCGCCTTGTCAGGTGATCTAGAGGATCGTGGAGAGGATCTAGCCTAATCAGTGTATTAATACATAGCTTCAAGCCAAGTTCGCTTCTTGCTGTTGCGGCGGCTGCTTTTGGTCTTTGCATTTCTGGAGTTGGATTGCTTGATTGCTTGATTGCTTAAACGATGCTGGTTGGCCCTTGAGCCCATATTCGAACTGCAGTCTGGTTCTGTTAAAATCACATTGGTTCTTTCACAGAGATGGATCCTAGGGATCTGATAGATCTTAGTAGCAGCACCAGCTGGGCCGCTCCACCTCGCCGAGGGCAATGTGCTCGATGCTCCACGGCGCCGTCTCCAGCCGCCCCACGCCATTGGTCTTCACGTCCTCGCCCTCCACCGCCAAGCCAATGTCCACGTACGGCAGACGGAATGCTGCATTGCCGGAGCTCCTGGCCAGGGCGGCCACCGTGTGACTGAAGGCAGTGTTGGTGTTGGTGTAGGCCAGCGAATCAGTCGACTCGAAGGAGCGCAGCGATGGGCTCTTGCCCTCGTCCGCCAGGCGAACCAGTCCCTGGGCAGTGGAGATGAAGACTTGCTCGAGTCCCTGATCCGTTTCGGTGGAGGTTTCAAAGTAGGTTGCCCCAATGGAGGTGGCAAACACGAATGCCTCCTCCCGGGAAACCGCTCGCTGCGCCTGCATGTCCATCTTGTTTCCCACAAGCGTCAGTATCATCGGATCCTGAACATTGCGGTGCAGCTCCTGAATCCACGACTTGATCTCCGTGAAGGTCTTGTACTGCGTCAGATCGAAGACCAGAATGGCAGCGTTGGCATTCCTGTAGTACATGGGCGCCACCGCCCGATACCGCTCCTGGCCAGCTGTGTCCCAAATCTACAATGAGAGAAAGTGTCCAGTGGTTAGAGTTCGTACGCCACTTGAATTTAATTGAGTCATTGCCCGCTTATTCTGCAATTGCCCTTTTATTGTCGCGTTTTCCCACAGCAATAACAATCATATTGGTTGTGGGATCCCTGCTTCAGGTCTTTTCAAGGGGCTCCTCTTTATGCGAATCATAAAAATTTTGGGGCAACGACATGTTCATTGGCAAAACTAAATCGAAGCACACAAAAGCTCCCCAAAGAAACAAAAAGCCCCGCAAGCGAAACTAACAAGCGGAATCCGAAAACTATATCCTATTATGTATTCATACTTATTGTGCGCCGGCGACTGCTTCTGCTGGTCAACTGGGGTCAACCGGGGGAAAAGCAAATCTGACCTGTTTCTTTTGACATTCGTGTGCATTTGAGCAAACACGTCTTGCAAGAAAAAGTATTGCTTTGCTTAAATGCTATATAATCGGATTTAAGGGCTTGAATATTGAGCATCAATGCTATTTTACTAGAAAGTTTACTAGAAAGTAGAAAAATTCTCTGCTTAAAGCCTATCCACCTAGCCACCCATGAATCTTGTAAGGGCAAAAACTGTTCGACGTTTGCAAGTGAACGTATGGCTATTGTAGTGGCCGTTGTTATATGGGCATAAAATCGGGATCACCGAAGAGTAAATATGGCAGCCAGGGCCAAATGGGTGGTAACCCTTTGGCAACGGTGGAAGCTGCTGCCGCTCCCGTTTAGGTTATCAATAAACTATAAAAAAAAAAGAAGAAACGAGCTCACAAAAAAACGAATAACACAAAGTGCAGCGGACGCACAAATTGCAAACAAAAAAGGACAAATAAAGTGACCAAAACAGTGGGCGGAGCAGTCTGCAGAGGAGGCGGCGGACGAACAGGACCCGCGGCGGAGCCAGTGGCAAAATAAACCCAGATTAGCGTTCCGGCAGCCAAGCCGGCAAATAGGATTAGTGGCTTTGCCTTTGCCTTTGGCTTCGGCTTTTTTACGAGGCAATTCCATTTGCGTTTGCCCCGAAAGAGTTGCGTGCACTGATATACATATTCTGGCTGTGTGGATAGGATACGCACTTGCAATTTAATTTTGACCTCGTCCAGGATGATGTTGCACGTGAAGAAGGACACGGCTATCGTGGGCACCTCGCTCTCCTTCCTGTGCAGCGTGTTCTTTATGTAGCGGATGACCAAACGCGTTTTGCCCACACCTGCAACACAAAAACATAAATTAAGCAATTAATCGAGCGTTTAACAGTCTAAAAATTACAATATTGTCTCCCAGTGTAACGGTGAGCGCTATTTTGATTCAAACATAAAGCCGTGCAGCTTATCAGCTTGAAGTCAGTGAACGCGCAATAGCGCACGCATTAATTGACCACTGATTAATCACGCAAATTGAGCCAAATAAACAAAAAACTGGAGACGCACTAGCCCACAAAAGGTGGTAAACACTGATAAGGAATCGCGTACCAACCACGAGACTCTTTGTTTGGCGCACACTTTTGCGGCTGAGAAAAGCCCCACTGTGACTGATCGGACGAGGAATATGCCCCTGGGGCTGCAGTGCATGCAGTGAATCATCCAACGATAATGGGAAGAACATATATTTCGAGGAAATTACCGCCTTTTTATCAATGCATCCCTTTGTTTGGCACAAATGCAGCCACTTACTGCAATCGCTGTGCATATAGCCACCTTAGTTGACCTTGTGGCAAATTTAAACAAATTCATTTCAAATTCAACAGCCGATTACACTGCAAAAAAGGCCAGCTATGGTTGGTTTCGAAAGGTAGACATGAAGTCTCTGCAACCTTGAAGTGTTACATAAATTAGAGTATATATGGGGATCTTTTCATAAAAGTTATTCTTTTAACCTGCCACAGATTTAATCTTTGGAGCCGTGTACTACTGAAGCCACCAGATTTGGCCTAAAGGCATTGTGATCTTTGAGTGAAGACCTCGTTTGTGGTGCAATTCATAGGCTAATCCCAACCAGACACCCTGTTTCTCCAAATTGCAGCTTGCTGCTTGCAGATTCCCAATTGGGGCCAGTGGAGTTCAAGGCTACGGCTTATCGGCACACCCCGGTTATGAATCTTATCACTGGGCAATTGATGGAATTGCTTGCATTATGCGGATCGTTGAGTCTTCTGAATGGAAACCGCCGAATGGCCATTAAAATGGGAAACGGGGCGTGTGTGCTTACCTCGCGAGCCCAGAACAAGCACTTTGCCCTCGATTCCGCGCATCTCGCCGAGATTAGCGGCTTAATCGCATCGCTTTCCTTGGATTTTAGTGACGTTTTCCGTAAAATGGATGAGATGATGTGTTGTTGGCGCAGTGGTTGTTGCTATTGCTGTTGTTTTTGTTGCTAATGGGGCCAGTGGTTGAGTAGCGCGTAATTGGCCCTTTGGCGGCCTGTTGCGAATGATTTCTTGGGCACAACTGAATTTATCGCACTCGGTGGGGGTTTTCAAAACGGGCGCTGCGATTAAAAGCGCGCAGTCAGCAGTAAAGATAAAAGATTTAATAAATTCGAAGGCTTGTTGTTATTGTGCGATGTTATGCGCGAACAGCTGCTTACCAGGGCTGACACTAGCTGCGATAGTTACTGTTGCCACAGATAGCTTAACCCACTGGACAATATTTTTGCATATAATAACCTTGCTCTACGCATAAATAAATAAATTCGTAAGAAATATACTTATATTTTATTTTGATTGGTTATCCAGAATTGAATTACAACGAAAATCACGACACTGCTCTCCACTTGACGGCTGCCATTCGATAGCACAGCTATCGCCCATCACTAATGGCATTTCCCAGACGCGTTAGTACCACCGCCAAAAGCAGGCAGATGTTCATGCAGGCGGCGAATTTTAACAGCAGTGTTTAATAGAAAAATTAACTAATTAAAGAGTGTTTTAAGGCGAATGTGAGGATGAACTAAGAACTACAAGCTCGCGGGCACAACTGGATATTTGTGAAAGACGTGCAGCGTGCGACTCGGCCGCGTTAAATGCCCGCAAAAGTGGGACTTCTACGCGCGTTTTTCGCTTGGGTGACTTAAGTTTTCCCCGACCTGGGAAAAGTGCCACATTTCCAAAAGGTAAATGCACTGCCATCAAGATTGATGCGACTCAGATAAGAAAAGCGGCCGCGGCTTTCTCGTGTTTACTTTCACTTACCTCTTCCCCGCAACTCCCGCTTTTCCTTGGGCTCCACGAACTGGAGCAGCCTGTACAAAATGCCGCGTGCCTAAAATAACTTCGGGCTATAGGAAGCTATAACTACAACAAGAAATCTATTTTTATTCAAAGAATGGCCACTATTGGGAACAAAATAAACAACAGCTACGAATCGGAGCCTTCCACAGGAAGCGGGGTAAGATTAAATGCTATCCTTGCGGATGCGAGTTTGCTGAAATTTCGTATTTTACAGTCTTCGCTCAGTGAAAACAATGAGAGCCACATATCTGACGAGGATCACATGAACTTACCGTATCTGATGAAACCGAAAGCACTGAGCAGCCAGCCCATCAAGGAAACCCCAACGCCACCTAATCCGAAGACAGGCAGCCAGGAATCGCAGTTCCTGGGCTTCGGAGACAGTCCGTATGGCCAGGTGAACAAACGTCTGTATGGCTCCCAGCTGCAGAACCTCAAGCTGCCGGAGGTGGAGCCCCCTGCCGTCCGTCGTCCCTCGCCGGGCAAAATTGTCTTTCCCCGGTTTTACGACACCCTCATCGAGGAGAACAGCTGCAATGCCGTGGACATGGCTGTATCAGTGGCTGTGACTTCTACAGCCACTACGACAACGGGCAGCCTCTCCTTCGATGGGAAAATTAAGAGTCTGACCGCAAAGCCGGAAAGTCAGGATAAACCTGGACCCTCCAATGCCAATACACGGCTTTCCAACGTGCTGGAAACCTCGCTGAACACCTCGCAGCAAAAGTTCAACAACGAACGCTCGCCTGATCTCTTTGCCGACAGCGACGAGGACGGTGAAAACGACGAGCAACCGGAAAAGGAGCCGCCCACCAGGCTAGAGGATCTGCCTGAGGTGTTGGAAGAGTCGCAGTGCACCAGCGACGCACGGGCCCGCTGCTCGCTGAATGCGCCCACGGAGTCCAGCTTTGTCGATGAACAGACGATGGACCTTTCGGCCACACAGCTTAACGCCAACGATCCCCGGTCGCATTTCTTGGAGAACTGCAGAAGAGAAAGGGAACTGTATCGCCGGATTCGTCGCTGCCTCCAGGGAGTGCGTCCGCCGCCCTCGGTGACTGCACCCGATGTGGACGTCATCAAAATGGTGCTAAGCATGAAGTCAAGCGTACTGAACTTTCTCTCCAAGGATAGCCCAGCATCTACGCCCACAATCGAGGACAGCGGCATTAGCGAAACAACCTCTCTGTTTCGACCTTCTCACAGTCTTTCGGATGCTCAAAACATGGGCTGGCGGGATGTACTTGGAGTGAGACATCATGGACTGAGGTACGTTATATAAAGCTTTCATTTGTGCCGGCATTATCTGCATTATCCTTGTCCCTCCGTAGCTACAATCTAAACAAGGCTGCCGAACAAAATGAATACCTCAGCATGTCCGTCGTGGACCGCTATGTGGGCGTGGAAACAGCCACGTCCTATGTGAGATCGCCCTCGAGTGCCAAGAAGAGAAACATGCGTATGAAGTGAGTACTGAAGTAGCTAACCGTGTGATTAAATAACTAACTGATCCTAACTCCTTACAGAATGTTAACCCAATCGCCTGGCAATCGCCTAAGTCACCTGGCCAAACGACGTGCCATATTTTCCTCTGCGAATCTAGCCACCAACTCACAGAAGCTCAACAGCTCAATTGGACCACAAATTATGCTAGATAAGAAGTGGGTACCTTTTTAGATTAAAAACTCCAAACACAAACTAATTTATATATTTTTGGCTTACAGAAAAGCTCGAAATAAACGCAAGGCCACGCCCAAACGAAAGACGCCGGGCAGCAAGAAAAAAGGTAAGTGTGTTGATTAGATAAGCAAACGAACTTTTGTTAATGATGCATTTGCACCAGCCCGCAAGACGCCATCATCATCCGCTCGAAAGCGCCTCTACCGCACTGATCTCATCAAGCCAGGACCTTCGAGAGAAACCTCCAAGCGTGCCTTATTCCAAAGTCCGGCCAAAACTCTGCAGCAACAGCAGCTAATGCCCCCCAAACCGATCTTTAAGCCGGAGATTGCAAACCGCGTAGAGCGCTCAAAGCGCGCTCTCTTTTCGCCGGATCACCAAGGCAGCAGTAATCAGCTGGAGTCTCTCCTGAAAAGGAAAAGAAACGTTTGCGATGACGAAGATTCAGCTGATTTGGCTAGTCAGAGCAGCAAGCTCTTCCGGGCCGAGAGCAGTGGACCCAGTGGGTTGACTCCTCGCGCTCTGAAGATCAAGAGTCAGAGTTTCTGCATTGGGGCTGGTTCCTCCACTGCGGGTGTTCAGCTAAAGTTAGCGCAGCAACCCGCTGCTACCACTGGCCAGACGCGGCTCAGTCTTGGTCTGAGCGGCAGCAGTAGCAACCTGGTTAACCCATCCTCTTTTGCAAGCGGTACGCCACTGGCGAGTAAGCTGCACCGAGCGCACTCGGAGATGAGCGCCACGCCGAATAGCAGCATGACTGATAACCAGCGAAAGGTGAGCCCCTATTTATGTATATTTGAAATGAAATTCTTCAAAAGGTATATCTTAAATATGCCCTGGTATATGGTTTGCTATAATCGTCATAACTTATCTCTTTTATTGTCACAGAAACTGCTTTGGGCTGTGTCGCAGGCACTGCAGGAGAAGAAAATTACACCGAAGCATGAGCAATTCCGTCAGCATGCGGCGGATCTTACGCGCATTGTGAAGCGCATCTTCCAGGAATTCTACCTGGGGCATTCATCCAGCAATAGCGAAACCCTGCTAAGGTGAGTAGGGGGTTGAAATTATACTGCTATAAGCATTATTGGAACTTCCACTTTTCGCAGGCTGGCCAAGAAGTTTGCCTTTAGCGTGATTGCGGGAAAGAATGCGGATGACGTTTACCTGCAGGCGCGAAGCCAGGAATGCGAGGCCAAGCGGTTGTCGAGCACCCGCCTCTCAGGCTACATCGGTCCGGAGGAGTTTGCCCAGCGTAAACTGCTTCTATCGCAAACATCGGTCGGAGGATCAGCAGCAGGTTCGGTGCGATCGCTGCACAACATCTTTGGCAGCGAGAACTCCATCGATTCCTTCGGTCTGAGTCAAATGAGCCTGCCTACAAATGCGGACACGCAATCGAGTATAGTGGATCGCATCTCGGAGGATCTCTTCTGCAAGGAACGACAGCCCATCCGTCCCAATCCTTCGCTGCAGAACAGCTCATCGAAGAGCAACCTAGGCGGACTGGCGCTGCGCGAGAACATGGACTGCGAGTCTCGCAGGTCGGCGCAAAAGAACTTCACCGGCAAGGACCAGCAGAACATCAGTCCCTACTTTGGCGGCGGAGGAAGTAACAGCTCGGCGCGAAAGTTCCAAATGCCACCCGTAGGTAACAGCAACAACTCTGGAGGCAAGGCCAAGAGACAGATTTCCTTTGACTGCTAGAAAAATAGGGTTCAAAGAATTATTGTTGAAAAGGTAATGCTTACATTGGCAAAGAACAGGAGTCGGTGATGGAGCAGCCAGACGTATCCATGCGTTTTAGCCATTTTAAGCAGAAATATTACTTCGTTTTTGTTTCCATTATTTTTTGGTTGTTTTAGCTTAATTTATTCAACTGTCAGGTCTCTTGAAAAACAAACACTTTATATTTAATGACAGACAACCGTATAATTAGGTATAAGTAAAATAATCTGATATAGATCTTATAGATCGCCTCTTAGACTCGCAAGACTCCCAGACTTTTCCTTGAGCTCAAATTTAGTTAAAATTCAAGTTAAATTTTTTTTAGTAACAGCATATATGATCTATATGGGATTTATTTTATGCGACTCAAGTTTGATGAATGCAATATTTTCCACTGAAGTTTAGATGTATTTAGAACAGTTTGTGCTTAAAAATTACAAATTTTACTTAACTAACTGCACGTGTACTCAATGCAACTGAAATTAAGCTGAAACAAGTTCTGTAACAGTGTAAACTGAAATTAGTATAATAAAAGCGCCGCACTCAATAGTAACCACTGCGATGAATGTATCGCCTCACCAACCCAAAGGACACGATGTGGAATATAACCGCCACTACAATCAGACTGAAGCAATCCAGCCAGTAGGTGTAGTCGGCGGTGCGATAAGATCCCTGTTCAAGGACCTCTACTCCGGTCTTGACGCACGGGTGATCCTCGTTGACGGGGCAGTCTGGAAATGATATTTGATAACTATGCGTCCTAATTATGTACTGAGTTTCAGCCCACCGATATTATCAATGTCGATCCAGAACTTGTACATCAGTGCCTCGTTGGAGTAGAAGAATAACGAAAGATACTTCAAGCCAGGCACTGTGTCCACGTTCATGTAGGTGCCTCCGAAAATC
This sequence comes from Drosophila santomea, assembly GCF_016746245.2. Classification (NCBI taxonomy): domain Eukaryota; kingdom Metazoa; phylum Arthropoda; class Insecta; order Diptera; family Drosophilidae; genus Drosophila; species Drosophila santomea. The sequence continues at coordinate 20,904,072 of NC_053017.2, forward strand.
AGAAAGATCAGATCGAAGGGCGCCGCACACTCGGAGGCCATCTTATCCGACTCAAAGAGGCTGGAGAGGAATACCCCGTAGCCGACAGCTGCCACCGCGGACAAGCTCATCAGAAAGCCCATGCTGAGGTACAGCAGGAAGCCACGCGTGTAATATATGGAGGCGTATATCACCGACAGGAAGACGTATCCCTTGAAGAAGGCCACGGGCACGAAGGAGAGCACCAGAGCCACGTAGTAGGCGGACAAGCTGTAGGTGCCCTCGCCCACCTCCCTTCGGATGATGGGCAGGGCGGCGGGAAATATATAGGTCACGCCATAGCTGAACGTGAAGATCATCTAGAGAGGTTATGCTGCATTAGTTACCAATGAGAGAAAGAGGAGAGACACCCACCTCGTTGCTGAGCATGAAAATGGATCCACCTACGTCCTGTACTGTCCGCTGGGTGAGTCCTCCGATCCCGGAGTACATGAGGGATAGTGTTACAGCGGTGATCTGCAGTTGGAGATTAGAAAACATTACTTTGGCATAGCCGGTAAGCACTTACCATGAAGAAGCCAAAGGCGATGAGCCCGCTCTTGATATTCCGCACATCCTCGGTCATGAAGCGCACCATCAGGAGGTACACCTGATACACCCAGCGGATTTTCTTGCTGAAATATAAGACATGTTTTGGAGTGTCAGAAACATATTCCCCACTTGAATCCAGCTAGAAGTTACAAGTTCTGCACGTGCTTCAGGTAATCCCCACTATAACTGCGAGCTAGCAGCCAGCTCCCGCTGTAAAGTCCATCCGTCTCGTGCTCGTACTTCGCCCGAAGCACTGCGCCGGCATTCTCCTTGCCATCCTTGTCCGCCAGGGTCTTCAGGTAGAAGTCCGCGGGATTGCAGTTCAGCGGGAGCTCGTAGCCCAGGCTAAGATGTTCAGGATATAGCAAGGAATCTCGGAAGAAAGGAGCCCACTCACTCTGTGAAGAACTTGGCCGCCTGCTCGGTGCGTCCCTGGTAGACAATCCTGCCGCCATCCATCAGGATGATGTGGGTGAAGAGCTCGAAGATGTCCGACGTCGGCTGATGGATGGAGCAGATGGCCGCCTTCTTGTGGGTTCCATTCGGACTGTTGCTCAGGACTCCCAGTGCTGGAAGATCCCGCATCGCCTGCAGCAGGCTCTCGTGCGATTCGGCCACCACCTCCATCTCGATGGACTTGCTGCCACTGCCACTGGCACTGCTCTCGCCACTCGGGGTCTCGAACGAGTCCTCGCCGTAGACCTGGTTCAAGGAGTGCTTCGCAATCCGCCTCCTTGTGCACAAGTGCCTCAATGTTTTGATCACCGAGTAGGCGCTGAAGCTGTCCAATCCCGTGGTGGGCTCATCGCAGAACAGGAATATGGGATCGGTGATCAGCTCCTCGGCCAAACTGAGTCGCTTTCGTTCTCCGCCCGACAGCTGCTGGATGCGGGTGTGGGCGGAGTCTCGCAGGCCCACTGCCAGGAGCAGGTCCGCCACCCTCTGGCGCTTCTCCGCCTTCGTGGTGCGCCGGTGCATCTTGAAATGGGACTGGGAAGGACGTGTGAAGGTATGGAAAGTCATTAGGTAAACTAAACTAAAAGATTACTTAATAAATGATGTAGCAACATTTATTTATAAATTAAAAGGTTCTTTTAGTAAGGATCATTAAGGATAAGGAAGGACCCACCATAAAGTATAGATGCTCGTAGGCCGTAAACGTCTTCACGTTGATCTCGAACTGTGGCAGAAAGCTGGAGATGCGCGTCATCTGATGCCGCTCCATGGCCATGCCGTTCAAAACCACATCCCCGGTCAGGTTACCACGCAGCCGTTGCGAAATCGCCGCCAGCAACGTGGTCTTACCCGCTCCGGATCCGCCCAGTATGGCGATGAGGTCGCCGGTCTTCATGTGCCCGCTGGCTGCAAACCAAATCGAACCGGGCCAGACCGCAAATCAGTCCCATTCCCATAGACATATTCACATTCACATCCACATCCATATCCACATCCGGAGCATTGACTCACCGTCTTGGAGGATCCGCAGCTCCCGCTTCTTGCGGCACTCGTTCCAGAAGCTGTAGTTGCTCTGCTCCTGGGCGGGCACATAGTAGTTCAGCTGCTTCCACTCGAGGCACAGCGATGCACCGCCCTGTCCCTGGCCCGACGACGAGCCGCCGGATTCCTGCATGGTTCAAGCTAGGTTCGACGGGTTCAGTCACCTCTCCGACGAACTCTTATAATTCTGGCTACTCGATGTACCGCCTTATCGCCTCCGGAGCAGGCTTATCTTATCTGAGGGTCCGCCGCTTACAATGTATTTGCATATCTGCTTGGGATCTTTGGGAGGAAACCTTAAATCTGTCTGGGCAAACGAAATCGCGGTCAGACGCAGTCGACTGTTCGCGTGAAAGACTGAGCGGCAACTGGGCATCGCCGATGCCGGCGACATGGTTTTCTACCCCCAACGGATCCATCAGCCACCGCCATCCCCGCTCCAGCCCATCCCAGCCCAGTAACATTAAACTTTTGACCGCATTTGGGTTGCCAGCTAATTGTCGCTTATCAATTCACGTAGTCAAACGGCGGCAGTTCAGCGGTGTCGGCCAAAGAGAGGCGCTCGTTGAAGTCATGCAGTCGGGCATGGTGGTGGTTGGCCTCCGGTTTGTGGTCGTCTCTTCGCCAGCAGCGCCGCAGTCGACCAAACACCAGGCGGAGCACCGTGAAGATGTCGATTAGCAAGTTCTGGACGAGCACATGGACCATCTCCACCAGACCCATCACACTGACGCCCACGAAGAGGGCCAGTACACCTCCAAAGGATACTGTACAGCATATACGAGATACAATTACATATATGTATGACAGCTTATAAATAAAAGTTCGAAAGGCACTTACCCACTAAGTCCTCGAAACTGTAGACCACATCCCGTCGCATGCGCACCTTCGGAGGAATCAGATCCCAGCGGAAGCTGGAGGTGGCAGTCTCGCTGCTGGCCACCTCCTCGTTGTTCTTGACGCCCCAGGAGCTCTTCTTGACCGTCTGCATGGTGTACTCGATCTCGGTGCAGGTGGAGGGGCACTTGCAGATGTGCAGTGCCCAGATGGGCCACTTGAAGTCCAGCAGGCACTCGAATCCGGCGGGATTGCAACTGGGTCCATCCACGTACGGGTAGAAGAAGGGCACGCAGTTGCACATCTCGAGGGCCATCACCGCGCGGCATCTGGCCAGGCACAGGGACTTGCTGTAGATCTACATAGTCAAACGGAAGTAGATAAATAAATGGCTAAAAAGTCATTTTAATAGGTGTGATGTTGTGAAGTAGAAACGTAGCACGTGCTTAGATAATAGCACATTCCTTTGGCGAATCCAAGTCAGGATTCCCTGCATCCCCTGCTATGAAATACGAGTTCCTTGCACTGATATGGCTTATCAGGTGCTGTTTCATTTGACTTGGGAAATTTGTTTATTTGCCGAACCGAAACGCAGGGCATCCACCAGATAAGCTGTGTATATGGGCATATATGATGTACCTTCAGGTTGGATGTCTCCTCGTTGTTGAACACACACTTGCGCTGGGCGACGCTCAGTTGGCGTAAGTTCTTTGATGCTCTGGAGATGGGGAAGCATATAAATTAATCTCTCTGTCTGGATGATGGTGTAATGTAATCAGGGGGTCTGGTCTACTTACACCGTTTCCAGCACCTTGAACGAGGCGGTTATCTCGTCGGATTTGTGGAGGGCCACAATGTTCGCCTCTGTGGCCGAAACCTCAAATGGCGAATGGACGTCCAGCTGAAAGGTTGATTTCATAATTCAATAGCGACTCTACTCAATGGAGGCCACTGTGCATCACCCACCACGCCCGTGCTCTCATACAAATCCATCCGGATGTAGCACTGCTGTTTTCCATACTGGCAGGACAGGGGCTGTGGCATCAACTCATAGGCAACTGGTCTGAAACGGAGGATGACAGGATCACCTAGACGCAAACCCATTCCCTTAGCACTCACTGGCCACTCAGCACCGTGGACATGGGTGAGTTGATGGCGTAGCAGGCTCCACGCTCCGTCATTACCCTCTGGACATGGACCTGGAAGCCGGAGTCGAAGCTGCTGATGACCTGCTCAAAGGGTCTGTCCACCCGCTGGATCATCTCGTACAGGTCGATCTGGTCGAAGCGCTCGTCCTCCGCGAACTTGGCCAACTCGGCGTAGTTGCCCGCGGTGGCGTTCACCACGGCGTACAGGAAGTCCATGAAGTAGAAGTAGTCCTCGTCAATGATGGACACATTCCACACCTCCTGAATGTACTCATTGGCCTTGAATGAATCGATGTGGTCGTAGTAGCACAGGGTGACTGCTGGCAGGGATCCGTTCCAGCCGCGATAGTCTCGGTCCACGGAGATCACGGTGGGTGAGCTGAAGTAGCGCTCCAACTGGAGGCGACTGAGCACCAGGGCGGCGATCACACTGCTTATGACCACCGCCAGCCAAAAGAGCCTCTCCAGCAGATGGATACTCCGGTTGACGCACAAGCTCACCGCCAGGAGACCAGTTTCGGCTCCTGCCTGGCCCACGACATCCCTCAACCGGTCGAAGTACCTGGCGCAACCAGTCAAGACCAACCTGAGGAGCGCCAAGAGTCCTCGAAGGATCCTGGCAGTGACTCCTCTGATCCAAAGCCACAGTCGTTCGTTCGACATTTCTTTACCCAATGAAAAACATAGTTAGTTGTCCACTGCTTATATTCAGATGCCTTATATGTTAGACCTCCATTAGTGCTATATTTATTTGTTTGATTTTGAAGCGATTTTAAGGACAAAGGACCTCAAACGTAAACCCAATTGGATCTGTTTAGGGCGACACCCATTAGCGATTTATTGCCCAGGCCGATTTGTATGAGGAAAATGACAATGGCCATCAGAACGCCGATAAACTGTCGATGGACAAAGGATACAAACGGGTTAATTGGACGACTGCCACCCACTTACCCCGCCCAAAGAGCGAGTGTCCAGCGTGACGATTCCACAGGCTTCCAGGGGTTGGTCAATACTCCTCTGGAGCTGGAGCAAAAAGCGATTAATGGTCCTTTCCAGACGGGCGCTACACACCTCCAACTCGTTCAACACGTGGCAGAGGTTACACTTCTGGGTGTGGAGTGTTAAAATCCGGTTGGATTATATTTAGATATTGATGATTACCTGTTCCAGGATCTGCTCGTTGACCGCCAGGATGAACCAGATACGTCCGCCATGCATGGCCAGCCAGAGCAGGCGATATACCAGCAACACGGTCTCCTCCCAGAGAGGAGTCTCAAAGAAGTTAAAGATCAAGTAGAACTCTACACAAATGCTGATCAAGGAATTGACTAGGTTTAGTACCAGAAAGGGGCCAAATCTCGATAGATACTTGTTGTGGACAAGCTCAATAAGATTGCAGGCGAATCCCATCTCTTCAATCATCAATGCGGATCCTCCACCCGCGTCTACTAGAGCTGCAAAAGCGGACTCGTATCGGGCATCCAACTTGGTCGTACCCTGCGGTGGTCTCTGCTGCAACTTTAGCACCTTTAGACACATCCGCATCTGGTCCAGCACAAGCCACAGGAAGTGGACGGGAAGGGCGTATTGGAGTACACCCAGACTCAGCATTATGGCAGGTAGGTTGTAGACACTATTGCTGCTCCAAGTGGTCGAGAAGTGAAATTTATAGTTCACCACGTCCACCAGAACACACAAGCCATGAAAGACTGTAGTGGTCACCATTAAATGAAGAGTTCTCTGACCTTGTCGCTTATAGACCAGACGCTTAGCTTTTCCTTTGAGTCCTGAGATTATGCAATCAATCTGGAACTCCACTCCATGAGCAAGAGGACGATTTAATATGGCATAGTAAACCAGAATGGCAATGGTGGTCATGTTTCCCGGAAACTCCATCAAGTAGAGGAGTTTTTCAATCGTGGGTATCTCCGTTGTAAACTCTAGGCACTTGACAATGCTGCCAGCCCAGATGTACAGAAGCAGGAACAGGCTCCAGAGGGAGTGGATCCAGCGGAGAACGCCCCTTTTCCCACTTGGATACACGCCAAAGAACCGATTGATGGTCAGCAGGAGATTCTCCCAGTACGAACTGTCCATCCTGAGCACGCTTTAATTAATGATTAAAAGTGGTAAACGACGCATACTTCTAATTGATGTGATTGATGATTAGACTGGAGCAACTGACAGGCCTAAATGATTTCAGGAACTTAAATCCTAAGTAGTCAACATGCGGAGCTCAGAGAAACCACCAACGCCAGGCGCTAAACTTAGGGTTTTTCCAAGAGAAGGGTGAGTAGACACCATCTAAAGATAGATAAATCTACAGTTCCTGGTTTGCAGACCATCTTTCTCCAATCCACAATATGCTGAAAGATACAAAGAGCTACATAGGGCCGTATTCTGGTTACTACTCATTGCCGTTTTGGCAAATACCGCTCCCATAACCATTCTACCGGGCTGCCCATACAGAATCTACCGGTTGGTCCATTTGAGTTGGATGATTCTGTGGTATGGATTGTTCGTCTTGGGCTCCTACTGGGAATTCGTGCTCATCACCACACAGAGGGTATCCTTGGACCGCTACCTAAATGCCACTGAGTCCGCCATCTATGTGGTTCACATATTTTCCATTATGCTCCTCACTTGGCAGTGTAGGAACTGGGCTCCTAAGGTGATGAGGAATATCGTAAGATCCGATATAGATAGAGCTTACAACATAGACTCCAACAGGACGAAGAGATTCATTAGGCTGCATATGTTTTTGGTGGGGATTTTCACCTGTCTAGCGATTTTCTTTAATATCTGGACCCAGAAATGCCTTGTATACAGATCGATCTTGAGCATCAACAGCTATGTGATGCCCAATATCATAAGCAGCATATCCTTTATCCAGTACTACCTCCTCCTCCAAGGGATCGCATGGCGTCAAAGGAAACTAACTGAAAGCCTGGAGCGGGAGCTATTTCATTTGCACAGCCCTCGAATATCGGAGGTCCAAAAAATCCGGAAGCATCATGCAGATCTTATTGATTTCACCAAAGTGGTAAACCGGACGTTTCAGTACTCCATCTTACTGCTCTTCGTGTGCTGTTTCCTGAACTTTAACCTCGTCCTGTTCCTCGTCTATCAGGGCATCGAGAATCCATCGATGGCCGACTTGGCCAAGTGGTTAAGTATGCTCCTCTGGCTGGCCCTGCACGTGGGAAAGGTATGCTGCATACTGTACTTCAATCAGACTATTCAGGATGAGGTGGGATAACCCAAAATAAGTTCAGACCTTTACTAATATGTATATCTTTAGCATTTCAGGTGCTTGACTGCTTTGAGTAGAGTGTCGTGTACCAGAAATGATCTTCAAGATGCCATTACCCATTACATTATCCAAATGAGAACGAATGTGCGGCAGCATTTGGTATGTGGGGTCATAAATCTGGACCTCAAATTTTTAACCTCTGTAAGTGTGCTCTACAGCTTTATTGCAAATAATTTAATTGCCATATTTAGTTGCTGGTGGCCTCTGCTGACTTCTTCATCTTCCTGCTGCAATATGATGTCACCTATGAGGCCTTGTCCAAGTCGGTTCAGGGGAATGTCACTAGAAATCAGTCCTAATATCTAAATATAAAACAATGTACTTTAAACGAACAGAATCGCGTAATATACAAAAGTATTTTACTTAAGTTTCTTTTAAAATTGGCGCCTCTGTCGCCGATAATCGATAGCATATACTTATCGATATTTGCCTGGCGATTGGTGCAACTCTGCCAATCTGAAGTATTATCGTATCTTGCAATTTTGCACGCCAAATATAATAACTTTAATTTCGCTGACCATGTGCGACGTTGCAACAGTGCAGAAGATAGCCAATTGCCTGGGCGTCAATCCCGGCAAGGTGCATCTCAACGAGGAGCAGGTATACCCAACGCTGACCCTGAAAATCGAAAGATTCTCACCGCCCCACCAATTTATTTTCTGTTGTGAAGGTCGTAACGCGCACGAGTGGCCAAAAGAAGAGCGTGGCCGGATTCGCCACGATCCTGGAGAGCCTGGCCAGCGAATCCAAGTCGGAGACCGCCCAGAACAGCAAGGCGTCGCGGGAAGTGGAGGCCCAGGTGTACCAGTGGATCGAGTTCTCCGTGCTCTACGTGGCGCCCGGTTCCAAGGACAAATACGTGTCCAAGCAGCTTCTCGCGGACTTCAACAAACTGTTCGCCAGCAAATCCTACCTGGTGGGCCACTTCATCACGTTGGCCGACCTGGCCGTCTACTATGCCATCTACGATCTTGTGGTGAGCATTGGATCAGTTACCTAGTTTTAGTTTCTATACCATTTAGGAATGCTCTGAAATCTATTTGAACCCTTTCAGAAATCCCTCTCGCCGGTGGACAAGGAGGCCTATTTGAATCTCTCCCGCTGGTTCGATCACCTCCAGAACCGCGCGGATGTGCACCAGGGCGAACCACTGCTGAACTTCACCACCATCTACCTGCACGGCTGGGCCACAGGCACCCACATCTAAGCCACGGGAGGAACCTTTGCATCCACTCACATCCAGTCACAAATGCGACACTTAAGTTATTTATTTCTATTGCATTTCACAATGTAGTTTTGTGTGTGATTATCATTTAATGCCAATGAGAGAGTTCAGCGTTGGAATATGAAGAATCGTTATTGTAGCCCACACTACGAGTTGTTCTTGTTCTGATAATCGGATCTCAGCCGTAGCTCCAAATCACGTGCCCTTCCGTTGCGTCGCCGGTGCAGCGTGGGCTGTGTAGCAGCGACTCCTGCTGCGCCAACATCAGTTCGCCTGCACCTCGCGCGGCGAGCTGATGGAATTGCCCAGGTCCGTGGGCTCCGTGCACTTCCACAAGCCGTAGGTCTTGCCCACGGTGGTCTGCCACAGCCGAAGAGTGCCGTCTTCGGAGCCGCTGGCATAGAGCTCGCCATCCGGGCTGAACTTCACGCTGTGCACGGGTCCGAAATGGCCCTTGAAAGATTCTGTAGGCGAAAAGTGTTTTAGGATTAAAGAATATTCACGAGAGGAGGTACTGGCTCTTACCAATTTCGTTTCCGGTGATGTAATCGAATTTGTACATCTTAAAGTCCTCGCCGCCACAAACAAATACATGTTTATCCGGATGCAAACTGGCCGACGCCACGTTCGTCGGCACTTTCACCTCCTTCAGCTTCTTCAGCGTGTCGATCTCCCAGAAGCTAATCGAGGAGCCGTGCGATATGGTCAGGATGTGATTGTCGCTGGAGATCTCCAGGCTGTTCGGATTGCTGTTGAACTGCAGGCGCTGCACCTCGATGCCCGTCATGCGGTCCCAGAGGCGCACCGTCTTGTCCTCGGCCGCCGAGATGATGCACTTGTCGCCGCGGCAGAAGAGCGCCCGCTTGATGGACCCCGTGTGTCCGGCGTACTCCTCCGGCTGTGCCTCGGGCTGCTCCAGGTTAAAGACCCGCACCAGCTTCTCGTTGCTACCAGTCACTATGTTCTCGGAATCCCTGTCGAAGGCCACGCTCTTCACGATGTGCTTGTGCTGGAAGCTGTGTATCTCGGCCCCGCTCACCGCATTCCACACCTTGCCGGTGAAGTCGGCCGCTCCGGAGGCGGCCAAAGTGGCGTTCCGGTTGAGGGTGGCGTTCCACACGGCGCCCTTGTGTCCCTCGAAGGTGCCCACCCAGTCGCCGGTGTCGCCGTGCCGCAGCATCGGGCTGCCATCTGCAAGATTCACAATTCACGATTCTCGGTCAGTTGCATTCGCTTTCGCCCGCCGGCGAGCGTGCGTGCATAAATTAGCGGACGCGGACGGAAGCCACCTTGACTCAATGCCTGCCGCCAAGGCCAACGACCTGGCTGCCTGCCGCTCGCAATCATGCAAGCGAGCTCCCAAGTTCACGTCACTGGCACTGACACTGCACTGCTCCGCTCGGCGGGATCGGGATCGGGATGCAGGGTGCTGCAGTGCAGGGACGCGGCTTGTTAGTTCGATCGAAGCTACATTTCATTTCGCAGTATGAATGGTTATCAATGCATTCTATTTGTGTGATCAACAATCCCCTAACTCTCGCCATTTGAAGGACTTCTACTAGTGTTTGCCAGCTTTGTTTAGAAACTCTAAGCGACTAGTTCTAGTTGAACTTTGCAGAGAAAGGTTTACTGTTTATCTCGCTGATGGAAACAAGCGCATTTAACAAAAATAAAGTGCATTATGTAATTCCCCATTCTAATTTATACAATTACTGTGGCCTTAAACTTGAAATGATTCATCAGAGTGAATTAACCACACATTAAATACTGTATCCGAATAAATTGCGAATACATTTCAGCGGATCTCCTGGGTAGCAGCTTTACTCTACAGCGCTGCAGGAAAGTGTATCCACTGACCAGAATCTTCCAGGCGAATCTTTCCGCTCCCGACAGCCAAACGGCAGCTGCATATACGCAGCATATAAATATAGAAGTTCCAAGGTGTTTCCTGAATACATTTACCGAGCGAACCGAAAGCACACAACGAGCAGTTTCGAAAAGTTGCTAAACAAGGGAAGCGAGTACGTTAAAAGGCGATAACGAAGTCAACTTGAACTTGCAGTGGGAACGAGCGCTCTTTCCGCATAAAAGCAACATTTTGCGAAAGCCAGGAATGCAAAGTGCTTGTAAAATAACAAAAAAAAAAAACAAAAACAAGCAATAGCTAACAAATTGCAACTGCAATGGCAATTGCAATCGCATCGACTGGCTGACACCTCAAGGCAAAGAACACGAATGTAGCATGCGAATTGTAGCATGCGAGTGGCGGCAAAAGGGTTTTCGCACTCTCAGAAAACAGGTTTCGCTCGCAATAAGTGACTTTGCATTTGGGTCAAGGTTTCCCACAGGCTAGACATGATGCTACATCGTGTTTGCCCGCCTGTGCTATATATGATTCGCCGATCTGATGCAGCACCTTTTCTACTAATCCATTAATCCATTAAAGAATACGGACAACATAACTTGTTTTTCGGCATAACGATTACGCTGGCCTTCTGTATCAAGCATTATTTGCCTTTCCTACAAAACTCTATTAAACATTGAACTAATCAGCAATAGTAACGCCTTGCTTTTTATCAGGAAATAGTAAACTATTGCTAAATCGAAACACTAGTTTTATTCATGTCCTGTGGAATCAGCAGCAGGAAACGTTTGCATTTTAAGAAAAGGTCCTAGTTGATGCTAGTGATGCATTTGCACTTTCAACCCAATTGGATAGATATGACAACCACTGTGCGACGACGGAAAGCGGTCTATATATAGCGCGCAAGGACGGCAAATCGCATGCGACTTGCTGGCCAATCCCACGGACTTTACCTTTGCAGGCCGAGATGAGAAAGTAGCCGGCGTCGCAGATGTCGCTGAAGTCCAGGTGGACCACGGGTCGCGTGTGGCCACTGCAGGTCAGCGGGATTTGTCGCAAGTTGTTGGCAGCCATGCTGGTGGTGGTGGTGCTGGTGAGGTGACTGTGTGGGTGTGTGGTCCGTAATACTTGTGGGTTTCTTTGAGTGTAGCGACCGTTATGTCTGCCGAGCGCCTGGCGAACTGTTCACTTAATAAATAGCTGGCGTTTTTAAGGGCTACTTTGTACTTGGATTGGTGGCTTCTCCTGGCTAATTGCTCTTCACTGCCCGTACGATAATGATTTTCCCGTTCGTTGCTTAAGTTCGAGGTGCTGCTGTGGCCGTGTGTTTTGCGGACTTGCAGCGGTGTGCAGTGTATTTACAATCTGATGCGTTCAATTTTATAAACAAGAGGGGAAAATAATTACGCGACACGTTGTTGTTGTGGATGGACGATTGGTAGCCGACTCCAGCCTCGATAGCCCGTACACACAGTACCTATCGGGGGCGGTGGGTGCGTGAAGCGATAGCTTCTCGCGGTGGCCGATTAGCTAGAGCTGTGTCACGGCGGGAGAGGAATGCCAAGGTATAACTAAAAATTGCGGAGTTCTCATTTGGTGTTTAATTGCTTTATTTCCTGTTATTTTTTTTTGTATATTTCACCAATTAACTGCACAATAATACATACTTAAGAAATCACTGCCGTGCACTATCGATGTCGAACAGCGAACAAGTCACGACATTTCTTGCACATAGCCCATCCCTATTTACTTGTCAAAACAGCAAATTTTCATTCGGGCCAGGAATCGACTGAAAATATGTCCGCTATTCTAAACCACGCAATTCGCCGCCAATTCGGCGCTACTGCCGCCCGGAATATGTCCGGCACCGCCGCCGTGGCCGGCGAGCACTCCGGTAAGTGTCCGTCCAGGGACCCAATGGCCAAATTCGTCTCCTTTTGTAAGGTTAAGGTTATGTAATTTGGTTGTTGGGCAAGAACGATTGGCGAAGGAGTCCATCTTATAACACACCTCCCCTGCTCATCTCATCCTCCAGGTGGCTACAAGGTGTGGAAGCGCCTGTCCTTCTTCGTTGCCGTGCCCGCCGTGGGACTGTGCATGCTGAACGCTTACCTGAAGCACCAGGAGGAGCACGACAAGCCTCGCCAGGAATTCGTCAAGTACGATTACCTGCGCCGCCGCGAGAAGCGCTTCCCATGGGGTGAAGGCAATAAGAGCCTGTTCCACAACCCCCACGTGAACCCCCTGCCAGACGGCTACGAGCACTAGGTGGCCACCGCCTCCGGTCCCCGGGGATGCATTCGTTGTTTGGTAGTGATAAACGTTAATGTAAACTGAACTTTAGGCGGAAATACACAGAAAACACATTTACCCAAACACCAGTTGGCGCTTCAATAAAGATCAAATAAGAGCGAGGACATCCGTTAAAGAATCAGATATGTGGGACAAATAGCCATGCATCTTGCATCCTGGTTTAGCTATACAAGGTGGGTAACGACCATTTCAATGAATGACAGCGGAATTTTGGTGAGGAGTTTATTTAAAAGGCCTTTGGTTAAAGGAGAAATAAGTCAGATTGAATAATTATAAATACCAATAAAATAGAATACATAAACTCTAATGTAAAGGCATAAAGCATTGGTAGACTTCCCGTATGCATTATAGTACACTATTATTATTTTGCGGATCGGCGATTCTTAAGGGAGCGTTCCAGTTTAGGAGGAGACTTGTCCTCCTTCTTCGCAGACTTCGAAGAGATTTTTTGAGCATCCCGGCTACGAGTTTGCCGCAACGATTGCTGCGCCAATCCGCCCTTGGGAGGATTGGTTTTACGCTGCTTCGGAGGCGGCGGCGTGAAGGAGTCGTCACTATCGTCCAGGTGATCATCATCGAGAGTATCGTCTTCTAAGTATTCCGTCACGAATTCCTCCTGCTTCACATTGTCCAAGTCTTCAAATTCGTCGAGATGTTCCTCCTTTTCATCGCCTTCGCCGTCGTCTTCGAACTCGTTCTGATATGGCTCCATGTCCACCACATGATCGTCCTCGATGTGCCGCTGCAGGCATTTCTGTGTCAAGAAGATGTGGTCGCAGAACTCGCAGGCATGTCGCTCGCTTTGCTTATGCTGCTCCATGTGGCCTTCGACACTATCGACATCCTCGATCTGCTTTCGACACATGGGACATTTCAGACTGGCGGTGGCATGGATAAGCGAGTGCTCCAGCAGGTCGTTGTAGTTGCTGTACGAGACCTTGCACTCGCTGCACACGAACGAGGCGTCCGATGTCTGCGTATGCATGCGCAGGTGACGCGAGAGATGGTGGGACAGCATGTAGGACTTGTGGCAGTACTTGCAGGGGTATGCTCTCTTCCCGGCGTGGGCAACCAGGTGGCGTGCCAGCTTGGAGGCGGTGGAAAAGCTTCGCTCGCAGTGCTGACAGGGGAAGGGAAGATTGGTGGAGTGGACAACCTAAAAGTGAGCATGATCATTAGCTAGGGCCTTTTCAAATATGCTTATCAACCTACCTCATGACGCTCCAATCCCTGCTTGAAGGCAAATGACTTGGTACAGACGCCGCATTGGAATGGACGCTTCTTCTGATGCCGCTCGGCGTGCTTCTCCATCTCCTGGCGCGAAAGGAAGGGCTTCTCGCAGTACACGCAGATGAACTTGGGCACGTCCGTGTGGGTGCGTTCATGGCGGTGCAGCAATGCCTTCCGGGTGAAGGCTTTCGAGCAGATGGCGCACTTGAAAGGCCGCTCACCAGTGTGAACGAAATTGTGCTTGGCCAGGTCGTACTTGGAGAAGAAGCTCTTCTCGCACTGAGGGCACTGGAAGCTGCGCGAGCGAGTATGATTGAGCCGATGGATCTCGAGCAGCTGCTGCAGCGGAAAGGAGCGTTCGCAATCGGGACACGGGAACACGTCGGTGGCCACCTTCTCGGCGTTCTTTGTCGGATCGTCCTGATCATCCAATGGGAGTTCCGAGTCGAGAACCTCGGTCACAATGGCCACATTACCACTGTCATCTCGCTTGACTTTGGGAGTGGCCAAGCGCGGTTCCACCGGAGCAGCGGGTCCCTTGTTCAAGATCCTAATCGAAGACTTGTTCAGCACCTTTGGCTTGGCAGGTGACGCCTTCGGAGGGACTTCGGTAAACTCCTTCTCTAGTTCACTGGCCATGTCCTCCAGCATGCTCTGCACGTCGTCCATGGAGAGCTCCTGGTTGTTCTCCACCTTCAGCTCATAGGCATGGGAACGACGTGGTACTGGAGAGGAACCCGATGCCAACTTGTGGGGTATCAATGTGGTCTCCAACACCTGGACGTTCTCGACGAGCAACTGATTGGACTTGGCCATTGTGTTTAGCAGCTTTTTTGGCGTTTCGTTTGAGTCTGCCATTGTTGGCAAGATCGGCAACTTCTTGGCCACCACCGTCGTCATGGGCGCACGGGGCTTCTCCAGCGGCGAGGGCCAGTTACCGGTGAGGGGATATTGCCGCAGAAGGGTCTCCGCCCGCTTGCACATCTGCTTGAAGCGGTAGCAGTGCTCGAAGAGAAGGCGGCACTCCAGACAGATGTGCTCTGGCATTCCGTCGCCGGCGTAGACCTGTTTTAGTATAGATAGGGTAAACGTGTGGGTAACTTTTAACTAGGAAGCTATATTTAATATAATTATTTGGGGATTTCCCTGTTTAAGCCAAATTGCCAACTGTAATTTACTATTCGGGGACATATTCAAGTCCATGTTATCTTTGGTACATGATACACCCAATTCTTAATTTAGTTGAAAATCAATGGGATTTTTCGTTGCCATAAAATGTACATTATCTAAAAGTTTAAATTTATGCAGGGGCGCCAGGGACCAGAACACCTTTATTAAAATAATCGATTTCGCCCAATCGATGTTTAGTCGGCTGTGCTATCGACGGCCGGCCATCGTCGCTTGGCGGCAAGTGCATACACACCACTACATGCATTCGCAGTTTGTTTTCGCGGCTGCGAGCACGCTTAACCTCCGTTAATTGATTGATTAAACACGTCCGATTCTGAGCCATAAAAGGACATTCGGTCGATTGTACGCCGACAAAAAAGTTGGCATAGAAGCAGAAAACAGCTGTGCTGCCGAAAGTTTGGCCAACTCAGAGCGACAGAAATAGAAGTTCGGCAGAAGCAGCGCCGGAATAAAACAAGAATCAGCCCAAAAAGGGCGCAACAACTTAAGCAGAGAAAGAGGAAGACAAGCGCAGCGGGAGCGAAGGCGAGGGAGGAGCAGGAGAGAGCGAACAAAAGGCAAGAGGAAACACAAGGAGAAACGCAAACAATCAAAACAAGAAGAGGGACAGAAAATGACCGACGAGTGCGTAACCAGAAACTACGGAGTTGGAATTCTCAGCTCGAACGGAGCAGCAAATCGGGGCAGCATTATAATGGCTGATAATACCGATGCCAAGGGCTGTACGCCGGAGGCGGTTGTTGTTGGTGGTGCAACTGCAGCGAGGTAAGTCCATGTGCCGCTCTCTCTCTCTCTCTCTCCTCTCTCTTCTTTGCACTCTTTATGCGTTTGTTTGTTTGTTTTGTTCTCAAAGTGCTGGAAGAACTGTATTATCCTAGTTTCCAAAATCATGATCTATTTTATCTTAGGACCTTTAACAAATCTTCATAATGTAAAGTAAAAATATTCCAAGTGAATAGCTATAAACCTATGTAAGCCAAATGCGTAATCAAGCTATATCCATATAATCATCAGTTTCCCCTCCTAATCAGCAATTTGCAAAATCCTATCGACAATTGAAATACAATTGAGTATGACAAATTTTGGACAAATGCTTTATCTAATCGAAATGAAGAGCTTGCCCAAAGTTTGATGTGTGAAAGTATTTTCTTGTGATTAGAAATCAATTGTTGTATTTAGTGAGAAAATCATACACACCAGTTTTTCTACAACTAAATATATTTGTTCGTATTTGCACTCCTAAACATGGCTTATTGCGATCTATACCTTATCTTATCTCATCACGTGGCTTTCGGCCGGCAAATCAAATGGCTTTTAATATTTTGATGCACTTCCTAGCAGCGCCTCCCCTCTGCCGGCCAACAAGTTTGTGGCCCGAATGCCCGTGGATCGGTATGCCAGCGAATACAACATGAATCACAAGCATCGCGGACTGGCACTAATCTTCAACCACGAATACTTTGACATACCCTCGCTGAAGAGTCGCACCGGAACGAATGTAGATGCCCAGGAGTTGAAGAAGGCCTTTGAAAACCTGGGATTTGCGGTGACCGTGCACAAGGACTGCAAGTTGAGGGACATCCTGAAGCACGTGGAGAAGGCCGCCGAGCAGGATCACACGGACAACGACTGCCTTGCGGTGGCCATTCTCTCCCACGGGGAGCACGGCTACCTCTACGCCAAGGATACGCAGTACAAGCTAGACAACATCTGGCACTACTTCACTGCCACCTTCTGCCCCTCGTTGGCGGGCAAGCCGAAGCTGTTCTTCATCCAAGCCTGCCAGGGCGATCGTTTGGACGGAGGGATTACCCTGGAGAAGGGCGTTACCGAGACGGATGGGGAGTCCTCGACGAGCTACAAGATACCCATACACGCTGACTTCCTATTCTCCTACTCAACCATCCCGGGTAAGTACTATGCGCTTATAAAAATATTTCCGTAAACATCACTTCACATCTCGCTCTGCACTGTTAGGCTACTTCTCCTGGCGCAACATCAACAACGGCTCCTGGTACATGCAGTCACTGATCCGCGAGCTAAATGCCAATGGCAAGAAGTACGACATGCTCACCCTGCTCACATTCGTAAACCAGCGCGTAGCCCTAGACTTTGAGTCGAACGTGCCCGCCACTCCGATGATGGATCGCCAGAAGCAGATACCGTGCCTCACCTCCATGCTGACGCGCATACTGCGCTTCGGCGAGAAACCGAACGGCAATAAGGCTGGCTAAAAAGCGATCTCCTTTCGAAGTTTTAACACAGGTTGTACAACCATCTCCCGCAATCATTCACGTTGGATTCCAATTCACTTCAAGTCTAGTTTTAGCTGACGCGTGCGATTATCCCGAAGGATATAAAGCACCCGACAACCTTTCATTCATTCCCCTTTCCCACGCCCAATTCAGGCCTTATCATTGACGAAATTCGTTACCCACTTAAGTAGATGACTTCCCTATGCATAAGCTACACTTGCCAATAGCAAACCCACAAATTTGAGATAAGATTACACAATGAAGATTTATACATACTTATATGTACACGCAAACATTTATATTTGATATGCGTACGAATAAAACTGAATTAAAAAAAAGAAACATGTATTTCCCCAAAAACTTCGTTTGACGATATGAGATTGCGTTTGCGATTGATTGTGTATGTTGATATGAGGAATAGAAGTTAATAATGAATGAATCAGTGAAATTGTATAAACCTAAGTGCAATTCAATTGGAGACTGCTTAATGAAGTTAACACTGCTTAATGAAGACCATATTTAAGTGTTCGACTTCTTTGTTTAGATGCCAATTTAATTGAGCAGAAAAACGCTTAGTCATTTTAACTAAATGAAGGAAAGAGTTTTGTTCAGCCAAACTAAACTTTTCAAAACTAAATTTTGAATCTATTATGTTTTGAGACTATCATTGTGGAAATTCGATTCAAATTTGGCGCCAATGACAACTGACAGCTGTCAGGGCGATCAGCTGTTGCCGCAGAAGTGTGCGTGCGGCGCAGTACAGTTGCCCCAATTTAAGGGAATTTCCATTTTTCTTGGCCCAACCAAAACTTGGAAACCCCAATGATTAGCCAACCAATTGGGCTATGTTCTGGTCCCACTTTTCAAGGACGTTCGGCTGGGAAAACGGGAGACGAGGCAGTGGAGAGGGCAGGGAAACTTAGCCAAGACGCCTCGCAGTCGATGCGGAAACCCGCGATTCGGTTTCTTAGCAAAGTTATGCGCGACGGTTGTTAGTGCAAGCCAGAACCCAGCTGGGCGCATTGGATTAAGCCGCTTACCTCGATCGCCGTAATAGCCATGATCTGCAGCGGCAGATTGGCGGTTGTTTTCACCCGGGGATTTTCCTCGAAAATCGAGGCCAGCTTCTGCTCCGTTAGGCAGAAGCGGCAGACCCTCTTCTCGGTCAGCAGCGCCTCGCGCGCCACTAGTTTTTCGGCCATGGTGACAATTGGAGTAACTCGATCCGGGCGGCGGTAATAACGCGGAAATTCACTTGCAAAGTGCGCACAGATTGGAAAAGCGAGGAAAACAATCGCTTGGCGTCTCCTAGGGATGTGCACTAAAAAAATATCGATATATCGATGTTTCTGCGCAAAAATATTCAAGTCGTGAATTTTGTTTGCCTATATTTGGTAATCTTTGTGTTTTTAGTTTAAACAGTCGATTATTTGTCCCAAATAAAGTTTCTAACTAATATGAGATGACAAAAAATCAACAGCAATGCTCAGTTTGCACGTAAATGAAATCAGCATCAAGGCTAAATCACTTTTCTTGTGCACGAACCGCCAAGGCGTTGCCGGATCTCCATTTTGCGCTGCCACTCGGTGCGTGTCCTGATAAAATATCAATAACTTAACTGCTTCTAAACTAAAAGTGTTTTCAACTTAAAACTTTTAACTAAAAAATATATATTTTTCTATTCAAGTTCGCTTATTGCAAATAGTACTTCATTTATATGCAGCAAATGATTTTTATAGAGTTCGTGGGCTTTGAAAAACCTTACTTTTTAGTGGCAAACCAGCTTCCATAATCCAAAATCACCAAATTTTAAATGAATGCCCTGAAATATTTTCAAAATAAATTCTCCTATTTATAACTTTATTTAAAGTTTAAAAGAAAGGAAATTTGCGATAGTATTAATGGGTGTTCAGTGTATTTAAACTTTTTGCCCACGGATGCAGTTTTAAAATCCGTCGTTTTCGAACCCACTGAATAACGAACATTTCCGCAGTAGAAAAAACATTAACCTCTATTTAAGCTACTTGAATATAAAGTATAGTTCCCAAACTACTCGTCGGCGTCCCTCAGTCGAGCCTGCGTCTGTTGCCCGATGTCGTAGATGGCATTCTGTTGGAGCAGCTCGTGGGCCTCGTACCTCAAGGACTCCTCGTAGGCGTACTGGATGCTGGTGTCGTAGATCATCAGCTTGCACTTGGCCAGCGCCAGGATGGAGTTCCTTAGCCGGGCGATCACTTCCCGGTCCGCGCGCGGCACATGCTCGTTCAAGTTCTGGGCGAATCCTCCCTCGCCGCCCTCCTGCTCCTGGCCCTTGGTCGGCGATATCCAGATGTAGCCATTGTTGCCCAGGATCACGGAGGCTCCGCAGGGCAGGTTGTGGAAGTGCATCTTGCGCCGCTTGACGAGAGCAGGGAAAACCTTGACCAGGATGCCCTGCGACAGCTTTCCATACTTTAAGCTGCGCGTGTACAGGGATAGGGTGCCCTCTTCGAAAATGTTCTGGGAAACAAAAGGTTTGTATGAATAATCCAGTACCAGCCAGATAGGAAGTACCCACCTGGACCTCGGCAGAGATGAGATCTCCCTCGTCCAAGTATCGCCGCATCATCTGCTCGTCCTCCGCGGATCTCCGCCTGAGTTCTCCGCCCGGCAGATTCACCGAAGAGAGCAAGAGGATGGAGTCCAGCCGCGAATTGGTGTCCACTCGCCAGCGCTTCTGCTGCACCTCGCTGACGCGGGCCACCACCACGTCCCCGATCTCGCCTACATAGCGACTCTTCAACGGACGCACCGAGATCAGCTTGTTGACCTTCTGGATCACCCCGGCCACCGAGGCCTTAATATTCTCGTCCTCCACGAAGGTGCCGTGGCCACGCATGAATCCCGCCTCCGGCATCAGGACCTCCCCGGGCGTATACACTCTCGGCTGGTGGTCCGTCTGCGCGGCCAGGTCGCGCCAGTCCACGCGATCCAGGGCCAGTTCTATAGCCGCGTTGGTGGACATCTCAGTTTGGTCAAAGCGAGGTAAACAAAAACTTAATTTTGAGCGAGGCAAAAAGAGCAACAGCTGGCGAAACACGCGCCTCGCGGAACCGGTTCTAATTCCGGATTCGGTGCCGGTTCAAGTTCTTCGCCGCAAATACAGTGTCTTTCGGTTGTGGCGAATTGGAATTTAAAAAACCATTTTATTGAAATTCCAAAGTACATATAACGAAGATATTCAGAAAAAATAACGTATATTTTAACTTGGTTAAACACTGAATAAAAGCAAAGTGAAAAACTTAAAAAGAATTATTTATTATTATTTATTAATTTAATTTATTTACTAACATTTATTTTTACTAGGTTGCCTTTATAGGCACATGACCTCCTTGGATCTGTAATATGATAAGCTCCAAACTAAATGGATGAATAAATAATTTCAAATTTTAGAAATTACTCACAATTTTTTAAAGATAAGTTATTGTTTTTTTGGGTACTCACTATCTGAACTGCGTCCCCTAAGCTTCATTTGAATTCGTTTTCCCGTCTTGTTCAGTTGTGCTGAACTCGAAGGCACATTCCAAGCTGATAGTTATATATATATTTATATATAATATAAATTAGACTGGACATTTTAAGGATAAAATGTATCGGCTCCTGATCCTCATTTTTCTGGCTCTGGAATACCAGAGCGAAGCATTCAACTTTTCGCCATTTCCGAATCGAGTGATAAATGCACCAAAGCATCTGAAAACCCGATTAAGTCAAACGCGGAGCTCCTATTTTGGATATTCGCTTGTCATCCGGCCAACGAGGTGAGATGTAGTCTTAGTGAAACTGGCGATTGGAATTCCATGAAGTTTCCAATGTGGCAAATGTTCATCCTAACAAAACTTCGTTGTCCATTAAGCATCTTCGTGGGAGCACCTCGGGCACAGTCCACCTTGGATTCGCAAAGCACCGTCAATGAAACTGGAGCTGTATTCAGATGCTCCCTGGCAAATGGATCCTGTCGGCCGTACGTCCTGGATAACACGGGAAATGGTAGACCCTCTCATGCCGCTACCTTCTCGCACGGCAAGGACTTCCAGTGGTTGGGCGGTTCAATGGATGGAGGCACCAAGGATACGGATAAATTACTCGTATGTGCACCCCGGTTTTTCGTCTATCAGAATGAGTACAACGGCGAAATGCTCGGAGTTTGCTACTGGGTTCAGGATACGGTGGCAGAAACTCCTCGTCTGAGCAAGGTAAATTCCATCAGTTCACTTCATTGGCAAGGCGTGTCCAATGCTACAATGGCAGAACTGGGGCTCAGTGCCCACGTGACGGACGATAACTCTAAGATGCTGAGCGGGGCCGTAGGCGTCATCTATTCGAAAGGAGCGTTGGTATTGCACCAGCGGAAAGAGCCATCGACTAGAAAACGCCAAAAAGGAGATGTCATCCCACAGAACTATGAATCAAAACCGTTGAAACTGAAACATTTGAAAGAAAAGAGCTTCAAGTACTTTGGCTACTCCGTGAGCTCCGGATACTTTAGCATATACAACCGGAAGAAACTTTTTTACGTGGCCACCGCGCCACATTCCAATGTGGATTTCGGCAAGGCATATATTTTCACCGTGCAAGGAAAACATATCCTTGAGGATCATGTGTTCCAAGGAGAGCAGTTGGGCGAGTACTTTGGATACTCCATGGTGGCCGATGATTTCAATGGGGATGGGCTAACGGATCTGGTCGTTTCGGCGCCCCTTAACGCTCTCGAGGATTACCATGACGTGGGCGCCATATACGTGTTCATCAACGAGAGATCGGTAAGTAATCCGATGGCTTCATAGTTGGCATGATTCAGACTACAACTGTTTCTAATCTTCACTTCAGTTTTTCTTTAAGAAAAAGATTATTCGCCTGTCATTGGGCAGTAATGCCCGCTTCGGAACTTCCCTTTCAAGGCTGGGCGATATTAACCACGACGGATACAATGGTGAGTAATTCCCCAAGCATGCGGGGGATAAGAAATCGTGAATAGAAAATCGTAGGGAACCAGCTTTTGAATTCAAACTAAAGATTTCAAATACGCGCTTAATAGACTTGGCCGTGGGAGCGCCCTTTGAGGGAAACGGAGCGGTGTTCATTTTCCTGGGCAGCGAGCACGGATTGCCGGACCAGCCGAGTCAGCGACTGGATGCTCCCTTGAGGGAGCCTGGCCCATACGGAGCCCACATGTTCGGACACGGACTCTCCCGCGGATCGGACATAGATGGCAACGGATTCAATGATCTGGCGATTGGAGCCCCCGGTGCCGAGGCAGTGTATCTATATCGCACGTATCCGGTCGCCAAAATTCATGCCACTCTGAAGTCTCAAACGCGAGAGATCAAGCCGGAGCGGGACATGGTTACGGTCACCGCCTGCTACCGGCTGAACACCACTTCCCAGTCAATGCAGGTGCAGCATCAGCCGCTAACTATCCGGATTGTCATAGATGAGGTCCTAAAGCGGGTGAAATTCGCTTCTTTGAACACCAGTGAGGTGAACTTCCAGGCGGAGGCAGAATTAAACGAGAAGTGCCAGGAATTTCGGGTTCAGGTGCGCTACACCGGTGCCATACTCACGCCCATCGATCTCCAGATGCACTACAAACTGGAGAAGGAGATACCTGTTTCGCAACCAGAGTTCTGCGAAACCTGCGCCGTTGTCGATCCCATGGATCCCACGTATACCACGGAGAAGATCCACTTCATCACGGGATGTGCCGGCAATGTGTGTGTATCTGATTTGCATCTGAGCACTAAGGATGTGAAGTAAGCTTATCTCTCGATCATTAGTACTGTACTCCATCTTATCAGACATGCTTCCCAGTTCTAGTTTCACCTTGGGCACCAATGAATCCCTCAGTCTGACGTACGAGATCACCAACAGCGGAGAGCCCGCCTACGTGGCCCAATTAAACGTGACCAGCTCCGCCCGGCTGCCCTTCTCCAAGGTTCCTGGGAACTGCAGGGTACGGGAAGAGGTCATATTGTGCGACCTGAACGGTGAACAAGCGATGACCAAAGGCGACATCGACTCCCTAACCATCACTTTCGACGTCACCCAGCTCCGTGGACACTCTCTTACTATCGAGGCAGCAGTATCCTCTTCGGGAATCGACCAGAACCCGAAGGATAACAGGTTGAGCACTTTGATCAGCCTAAAGGAATACGCCGAGATCGACGCTAGTGGGTAGGATCGAATGGCAAACCTTTAAATATTGCACAAATACGACTAAATCTTTTCGCCATTTCAGTGGACCCGCAGATGGCCAACTTGTCCTCAGGGAATATCCTTACTCCGCAGAAGTTAGCAACAGCTACGAGATCAAAAGTCATGGGCCCAGCATTTTATATGAGCTCTCCCTGTTCGTCTACATACCCATAGCTTATAGAACGGCCGAATCCGCAGTGATCAAGCCCATCTTTAATTTGAGCAGTCTACAGATGCAGGCCACCCATGGTGCCCATCTGCTGCCCATCAAGCTTTACGACCAGGATAACACCCTGGCTATAGAGTACCCCTTGGAGGAGGCCAGTCACAGTGAAGAGATCGTATCTTCTGAGAATCGACAGCGCAGGGAACTCAAGCAGGATCAGTATGCCATCACACCGGATGTGGAGAGTAAGGACCTCCTGATCCAAGAGGATCTTTCCGTGAATCGCACTCTTGTGCTCAGCTGCCAGAGCAGCAACTTGACGATCTGCGTCCGCGCGGAAATGCAGCTGCAATTGAAGCCCGACCAGCCCATCAACCTGAATATAAGCTTCAATGTGGACCTGAGTACAGTCGTAGATCCCTTCGAGTACTTTGTCATCTTCACCGACCTGAAGATGTCCACGAAGTGCGATCCCACATCGAGCTCGATCGTGATCAAGCGGAATATCAAGCCAAACGTGATTCTCAAGTATTCAGAGACACCACTGCCCATCTGGTACATCATTCTGGCCCTGATCGCTGGACTTCTGCTGCTCGCTGCGCTGACCTATGTTCTCTACAAGGTGGGTATACTGTATATTGTAAAGTGTGTCCTCTAATGCTGCTATGTATGTGGTTTTACAATCCCCAGCTCCGATTCTTTAAGCGCGCCAAGAAGGAGGAGCTTCAGAGACTGATGGAGCAAAGCCCCAATAGGGAGGAGCCTGAGGAAGATCGGGAAGGCAGCCAGGAAGAAATCAGCCTTGAGCGAGAATCTTACTCAGATAATTAAGCAGCTCTGCTATTTTCAACTACCTTTTTGGCCCATTTTTAAGATAAATGTCTTATAAATGTTATAAAAGTTGATAAAATATTTTATATTGTAACAAAAAGGGTAAATGAACGCATAAAACGGAGAATATTTAGTACATAATCCGCTTTAAGCATATTTATAAAAAAACAAAATGAAATAATAATCAAAAAAAGAAATAAATACCTAATCAACAAAACAAAACACAATAATAATCAAGAAAGTAAATAATTACCTAATCAACAAATAAAATTAATTAATAATCATAGAAGTTACGCCAAAAAGTGTTTCCATTGTGTTTTCATTGTGCAACTTACGTCTAAGCGGGCGCCCACTGTACTTCGCCGCGATTCACCATCAGATCAGCTGTTTTCTGTTGTGGACAGCTGTTGTTGCTGCTCCGCGAAAATTACGCATAAATGAAAAAGTGAATTGGATTTGGCAGCAGGAAAATGGACCAGCCCGATGACCATTTCCGCTACATACACAGCTCCTCGCTCCACGAGCGTGTGCAAATCAAGGTGTAAGTGGAAAAGACCACGGAAAACGTGGGGAAATCCAACGCCGAATGCAACCATTGTGGCTTTTCGCAGAGGGACGCTCGAAGGGAAGAAGCGCCAGCCGGACTATGAGAAACTGCTGGAGGATCCGATCCTGAGATTCTCGGGCCTGTACTCCGAGGAGCACCCCTCGTTCCAGGTGCGCCTGCAGGTGTTCAACCAGGGCAGACCCTACTGCCTCCCAGTGACCAGCTCCTACAAGGCATTTGGGAAGAGATGGAGCTGGAACGAGTGGGTTACGCTGCCCCTGCAGTTCTCCGACCTGCCCAGAAGCGCCATGCTAGTGCTGACCATCCTGGACTGCTCGGGCGCCGGCCAGACCACGGTCATCGGAGGCACCTCCATCTCGGTGTTCGGCAAAGACGGCATGTTCCGCCAGGGAATGTACGACTTGCGAGTGTGGCTGGGAGTCGAGGGCGATGGCAACTTTCCCAGTCGCACGCCCGGCAAGGGCAAGGAGTCGTCCAAGTCGCAGATGCAGCGCCTGGGAAAGCTGGCCAAGAAGCACCGGAACGGCCAGGTGCAGAAGGTGGACTGGCTGGACCGACTCACGTTCCGCGAAATCGAGGTGATCAACGAGCGCGAGAAGCGTATGTCGGACTACATGTTCCTCATGATCGAGTTTCCAGCAATCGTGGTGGATGACATGTACAACGTGAGTCATAGGAACACTGATCTCGGCCAGCTCTGAGCTGTATCTTGTCTTTCAGTACGCCGTGGTCTACTTCGAGCCGGAGGGTGACGTCAAATACAAGCTGCCGGCCAAGCCTAAACTGGTTTCTGTGCCGGACTCCGAGATTCAAATGGTATTAAAGCTCGAGAATAGTTGGGTTTGAAGATTGATTCATAATTATATTGCAGGAAAACCTGGTCGAGCGGAAGCACCATCGATTGGCCCGTTCGGAGCGTTCAGGCATCTCGGATAGAGATGCCAAGCCGACAGCCAGGTATTCCTCACATTTGCAGAGA
Source organism: Drosophila santomea (assembly GCF_016746245.2). Lineage (NCBI taxonomy): Eukaryota > Metazoa > Arthropoda > Insecta > Diptera > Drosophilidae > Drosophila > Drosophila santomea. Next base: position 20,930,290 of record NC_053017.2, read on the forward strand.
TTAAAACCCCACTCATGTATGGTATCCCCGCAGCATTCGCGATCAGCTACACACGATTGTTTATAGGTATCCACCCACTTATGTTCTGAGCAGCGAGGAGCAGGATCTGGTATGGAAGTTCCGGTTCTACCTCTCCTCGCACAAGAAGGCTCTGACCAAGTTCCTGAAGTGCATCAATTGGAAGTTAGAGGACGAGGTTACTCAGGCGCTATGGATGCTGGCCAATTGGGCGCCCATGGACGTGGAGGATGCGTTGGAGCTGCTTAGTCCGACATTCACGCATCCCCAGGTGCGCAAATACGCAGTTAGTCGATTGGCCCAAGCGCCAGACGAGGACCTGCTGCTCTACTTGCTACAGCTGGTGCAAGCTCTGAAGTACGAGGATCCGCGGCACATTGTCCACCTGCATGGCTGCATCTTTCCCGAGCGCGATGTGGTGCGGTCCATATTGGACGACAACGGATCTCTGCTGGATCAGAGCAGCTTATCCGATATGAGCGCCACTAGCAGTGGACTCCACGCCTCGGTCATTCCAGCCAATCAGCGGGCGGCGAGTGTTTTAGCCGCCATCAAGAGCGATAAGTCAGTAAGCCCCGGATCAGCGGGTGGAAGTGGGGGTCAGGGATCGGTTGCGCTTCCGAACCCTTCTGCTCCCGCCACTCCTGGCAGCAGTTCGTTGCCCTGCGACTCAAACTCCAATGCCCTCATGCTGGCCGAGGGCATCAGCTTTGGCAGTGTTCCAGCCAATCTCTGCACATTCCTGATCCAGCGCGCTTGCACGAATGCCACGCTGGCCAACTACTTCTACTGGTACTTGTCCATCGAAGTGGAGGAAGTGGAGTCGGTGAGGAAGCAGGACGAACGGGCCCACGACATGTACGCCATGGTGCTCAAGATGTTTCTGAAGGTGCTAGAGAACGGTGTGTGCGATTCAACCAAACGCTGGTTCTTTCTCTAATGTGCTTTCATCCTCACAGGCAACTTCAACCTAAGAGGCATCTTCTACAACCTCCGGAAGCAGAGGCGTTTCATCGACGAGCTGGTCAAGTTGGTGAAACTAGTGGCCAAGGAGCCGGGGAATCGCAATAAGAAGACGGAGAAATTCCAGAAGCTGTTGGCCGAACAGGACATGTTTAAGGTGAACTTCACCAACTTCGAGCCCATTCCGTTTCCGCTGGATCCGGAGATCTACATCACCAAGATTGTGCCCATGCGCACTTCGCTCTTCAAGAGCGCCCTAATGCCAGCCAAGTATGCTTGCCCAAACAAACCAGAAAATATTCAGAGAACACTTGGTTAATACTTATCCTGTTCCTAGGCTCACGTTTGTCACTTCGATTGCCCATCACGAGTACGCTGCCATTTTCAAGCATGGTGATGATTTGCGTCAGGATCAGCTCATCCTGCAGATGATCACTTTGATGGACAAGCTGCTGAGGCGCGAGAACCTCGACCTCAAGCTGACGCCCTACAAAGTGCTGGCCACCAGCTCCAAGCATGGATTCCTCCAGTACGTCGACTCGTGCACCGTGGCAGAGGTCCTTGCGCGGGAGGGCAACATCCACAACTTCTTCCGGAAGCACCATCCGTGCGACAACGGACCCTATGGCATTTCGGCGGAGGTCATGGACACCTACATCAAGAGCTGCGCGGGCTACTGTGTGATCACCTATTTGCTGGGTAAGACTGCTGGCGGATAACCCGACGGATTCTGCTAATCCCTGATCTCCCTTGCAGGTGTGGGCGACCGGCACTTGGACAACCTGCTGCTGACCACCAATGGCAAGCTCTTCCACATCGATTTCGGTTACATTCTGGGCCGCGATCCCAAGCCCATGCCGCCGCCCATGAAGCTGAGCAAGGAGATGGTGGAGGCAATGGGCGGCATTAGCTCTGAGCACCACCACGAGTTCCGGAAGCAGTGCTACACGGCCTATCTGCATTTGCGCCGGCATGCCAACGTGATGCTCAACCTGTTCTCACTGATGGTGGACGCCACCGTGCCGGACATCGCGCTCGAGCCCGACAAGGCGGTCAAGAAGGTGGAGGAGAACCTGCAGCTGGGCCTGACCGACGAGGAGGCAGTGCAGCACCTGCAGAGCCTTCTGGATGTGTCCATTACGGCGGTGATGCCGGCTCTGGTGGAGCAGATTCATCGATTCACTCAGTACTGGCGGAAGTAAAGGGCATGGCTTGGCTAAAAAATTGTGGGAGGAGCAAGTAATCTTTGTTCAGTTTTTACACATCCTTTTGGCTGAGTTGCAGCAATGTAAATTTTTAAGCATCAAAAGTGTACACTAGACTTATTTTACATATATACCATTATCTTATACTTTTGTTAACTTATTACAACTACGAGTATGAACTGATTACTTTAGGCTCCTGCAATTTTTTAGCTTAACCACACGCTTGAAAACCTTCCCTACTATTAACCCTAGTTGTAAGTTCGCTTTAGTCGTAGGTGGCCTGTAGCTAAAAGTCCGTAGTCCCTTGTCCGGACCCCCAAATGTATCCACATATATCTTGTCTCAATTGCAATACATCCCATTGTTCGAGCAAACATGCAGGTGCGCTCAAAGAAGCCCGTTTGGTTTCTGTTCAAGATGCTGGAGCTGCTGCTGAGCCTGGGCTGTTGCCTCGTCCATTGGTCCTGCTGCAAGAAGGAGGACATACCCCACATCTTCCTGCTATGTGGCACCTACGGGGGATCGGTCATCATATGCTTCATGTCCCTAATTGGCGCCTTCTATGCCGAGCGGCCGACCATGAAGCACGAGGCCCTATTCGGCGGCATTTTGGGTGTCCTCCACATGGTCACCGTGTACGCCAACATGTACGTGGCCACCTTGGAGGAGTTCCGCACCGAGCGGTGGCCTAGCTTCTATGCGTGCTGCAGGAATAACGCCATCGTGGCTCTGTACGCCGGCGCCATCTATCTGCTGCACTGCACCTTCGCCCTGGACCTCATGCTCTCCCACTCGCGCAGCAAGCGGAACCGGAAGCTGCATCCGCAGCGCAGCCAGCGACCGCTGCAGCTGTACTTCATCAGCCGGGGCGCGGAGGCGTATCTCAGTCGCTTCTGGTTCTTCCGGCGCATCGCCGCCAGGATGCTGACTAGCGCTCAGCCATCGGAGCACTCGGCTCGGAAGCGGCAGGCCTCGTCCTCCGAGTCGGACTCGGATGCCAGGGACAGGGAGGCTGATCGAATCAAGCGCTCGACGTTTGTCAAGTAAGCGGATCTTAGTTCTTCAGTACTTCCTCATACCAGCAATAAATGATGCCCATCCAACTGGGCCATTCAAATGCCCGCCGAAATGCAGCCCTGGGGCGAACAGCTGTGCGCTGCATAACAGCCCCGTCTCTTCGAGCGCGCGCACTTTGACAGCTGTTCGTTTACAGTTCGTTCGGTGCTTGCAAGTTTGTTTGGCGCGTCGCGTGTGATTTACGTTATTTTTGCTGGAATTGCGAGGATTTTTTGGATATTGGCACTGGTTTAAGCGTGTGGAGGAGTACGGCTTTAACGACGATGGCGAGCGGGGCGGTGAGTTGCGGGAGTTCCCGGGGGGAGGCACTGCGTCCACTTCGCCATTGTGCGGATGCATTGCTGGAAATTTCTGTCTGCAAACTTTTCCGATTTTCATAGTTCGATGCGTGGTGGAAAGTTCTGCTTCTGCTTCTGCTTCTGCGGCCGGCTCTTGTGCTCTAGGTCTGTGTGCCTGTGGTTTTAGTTAGTGGCAGGTATTCGTAGCTAAAACTTTTGCTAAAAGTTAGCCGGGGCCACTAAAGTTGCCGCCAGACGACGCACTCACAAACAAACGAACAAGCCGGCAGCAGCACACACTCGCGGCCACATCCATATGAACACTTACTCCCAGGCGGCCAACTGCGTTGGTCGTGCCACAGCGAACTGCACAGTGGGCCTTGGCTAACTCCAAACAGCAGCAGTATCTGAAGAATAACTTGTGACACTGTGCTTTCTTACCTTAGGCAATTCCCATTTCCAGGACTTTTTTAAATCATTCTGTCTTTGGAAAAGTCTGAAAACTGTGTACAAACTGTGTAATCATCATTTCCGTTTTCGCTATTATAGCTTACTATTACGACACACTCGATCTGTGCAATTTTGAGTAATAGTAGCAGGAATCTCTTATCGGAGCACCATGCCACATCCACATACACATCCATATCCACATCCATATGCCACTCATCCCGAAGAGAGCGCCGTGCAGCTGTGAGTGCGAGTGAGTGGGAGTGGGAGTGCGGGCTTGCGAGCGAGTGAGCATGAGTCACCGCTGCCAACTGCACTCAACTTGGCCTTTGTTATTGTCTGTGGCTGCAAGCCACCAAACCACCTAGCCACCAGGCGGCCCAGCCCCAGCCCCAGCTCCAGCTCCAGTCCACTCCCCCCGCCCGCTTTTAGCCCCAATTCCCCGGTCGTGGTCCTTCGAGCCGGGCCGAATGCAGCACGTGTTCATTTTGGTGTGCAAAGTCACTTGGAATGCCAGGCTGGAGTTATGTGTGCGCTTTTTTGTGCGATATGTGTGTGCAGATGTGTGAGTGTGGAAAGCGTATGCATCTGAAAGATACATTTTCTAGATCGCAGCATGTTTGGTTTAGTTGGCAGCTAAATTTCACTACGTGCAGTTTGCGGTGGGTGTTGGAGCTCTAAGTCTAAGTCGCGGAATTCCAACTATGTCTCGCAATTGCAACTTTGCCGGCTGGTGATAACGATAAAGCGGCCAGTTTCCGAGTCGATTGAGTGAATAAGATTAATCGTTATGGTGATGAGTTCATCACGAATGTGCGGTATCGTATGGTCGATAGATACAAAGATACAAAGGCTGAGATAGCTAATTAGAGTAAAATAGGTGATTCACGTTTCCCAGTCAGCTTAAGTTGCAGTTTTTCGTATTTTAAGTCAATGCATTCTTTGTAGATACCCAACTATCAATGATAGGTGAACCCATCATACCGAAATACTAGCATTGTGGTAGAATATTAGCACGTTCCATAAATTGGTAATCGCTTTTGGCTTTTCGTTTCGCCTTATTTCGAATTCGGGGAACCCAAAGGTAGTTCGTCTATAATTTCACAATCGACCCATGGGTGCCACTGTAATTGAAGTCTTAACTCTGCTCTGACTTCCTATGTGCAGTCGCTTTTAACTGGAACTTTTGGGCCGTCGCGTCGTTCTGTCTTCCCCATCGACGAACCACGAACCACGAACACAACTCCCGAAACGAAGGTTCCCATCGTAGCACTAAAGCCCCATAAGCCCCCATCTCGGGTTTTGGCCCAAAAACGCTGTGTACGTGCCGCTAGTTCAGCTCCATAGATCGTCCGGTGGTAATCAGTTTACGCTGACGTTGTTAGCTTACTACTTTCCCCGCCAGCTGCCCCCAAACCCCCTCTGCCCACGCCCCTGCCCATGCAGATACAGCTGAGGTCAGCAAACTACAACATATAGTATAGAAACTTCCTTGAAATATGTTTACTGGTAGTTTCCAGATTCTTAAACTTGACTTTACTCTACTGTGCAATACCATGTGGTTTCTATGCAAGTGCACTATTATCTTGACCCCGTCTGTGCACAAGTATGCGCATTCATATTCAAAGCCAAGTGCAAGTTGTGTAGCTACATGCGAAACTCTATGTAAAGCGAAGTGGCTCTCATTTATTTTTCGTTCAATTCTATTTCGCTGCCGTTCGTTTTTCATGAACCGATACTAACACGAGTGCTACTATTTCAGTTGGTTACTAAACATTTAGTGCCCCCTTTCCCCCCCCCCCCCCCCCCCCCCCCTCCGGACTGTGCCCCCCTCTCGAGCATCGAGCGAAGCGGGCTGACTAAGCGAACGAGCAGCGAACGGCAGCGGACGAAATGTCGCGCCATATTAACCATATTGCGCGGGGCCAGAGGGGGGGGGGCTTTTGCATACAGCCCATGCCCATGCCCATGCCCCAGTATGTGGGGTTCCCTGTCCCCTCATCGCCCCTTCCCCCTTACTCCTGCCCCATGCCCCACTCCGCTCCTTTGGCCCGCATCTGTCGCCTGGCAGTTGGCTGGCTGCAGTTGCTCCATTTGTTTGTTTGTGTTGGCCTGCCAGCCGGCGTGCAAGTACAGTGAAGCCTGGCTGGCCTCACAATATAGTATCTGAACATTTGATTTCCTTAATCTAAGATACAAAGTTTGTTAGTCAAGAGTTACACCTCAATCATTTGGTGTTGCATACTTACAAGTGGCGGTTAAACTTGAGTTTTTCAAAAATTCAAATACATAGTCCTTGTTATTTTTTAAGTGTAACATTCCATTTGATGCAGAGTAGTTCACTTAGGGGCCCCACTGTTCGGTTTAGTTTTGTTTGAGTGTGGCGCTGTGTTTTCGCTACAGTTGTTGTTGTCCACAACGTGATAAAAACTTTAAACATTGAATTGTGATACTTCGTCACTTGGTTGTAAATTGAAATAAGACCACCTTACCCCCTCCTAACCCCCTAACCACCAAGTGCAGCCCAAGAATACCCCACCCCCCGCCGACGTAGGGCGAAATGCGAGGCGAGGGCAAAAACAAAATAGATGGGAAAACCGAGAAAAAGAAAAATCTCTTGCAATTGTCAGCAAATTTCCTTCCAAACAGCGAGAACTTGGGCGCAACAAGGGTTTTAAGGCAAAAGGAAAAAAAGTACATTAGGAGCAGCAGCACTGAGGCATTTGTTTAGTTGGGCTTTCAGTGCTTTAAGCACTCGTCTTTTTTGCGAGTGTACTCGTATGCTTATGTGTGCACCCATTATTTATGTGAGGCTCTGCCCGATTCCATATATTCCACTCCTCGATCGCCCGATTCCGCTCACAATTTCAGTGCACCTTCCGACGCCTTCGGTTTGGCTCTCCGATTTGGCCAATCAATTTTTTAAGTTTTCAGTTTTTAGTTATCCGTTTTCTGTTTTAAGTTTTTAGCTTTTCGGTGCCTGCGGTTAAGTAGATCCCTCGATTTCGCCGCTCGCTGCTTTGTGCTTTTGTTAATTCGGCGTTTGATTTGCGAATATGCGCAAAATTTGTGCAAATTAAATAAATAATGCACGTGCCAGCACTTTCAATGACGCTGGATTCAAAAGGCTCGTGAATAAATTGAACAAAAGAAAGCCAAATGCATATCACATTTGATCAATCGCACAAATAATTCACATTTTTTTATGGTGAGTTCAAAAATGCTATTCAATGTGAGACAAATTAACGATAATGTAACTTCAACGTGCTTGAGGTTTACTTTAAGCAGAATGCATAGGTAATATTTAGTTATCTAAACCAAAAAACCATTATCGAATAGTCCGGGCAAAATCAAAACGCTGCGAATGGCATTTTATGGGCCTGAAATTACCGTAGGCCGAGTGCCAAGTTTATGGCTCTTGAGTCACACAGACGGCTAACATAGCGCACTCTGCTTACCTTTGGCTCAATTATCTGATAAGCAAAGCCAGCTATATATATATATATATAAATATATATGTATATGGGTATTATGTGAGGAGGGGAAGGAAGAGGGGACTTGAGCGATATCCGCGGTTTGTTGACCTCCGCGCTGATAAAGATTTTCCCGTTTGTGTATCTTCTGCCCGCTGGGTTTGCGAAAACTTAACTTGCACGAAGATCATGGCTAGAAAGCGGGCCAGAACGACCGCTTTATGGCTAAGAAGCGGCTACTACATATGTGCTATGACTATATGGTAATTAGGCGGCTAATAAGTAAAACCCGCACGTAGCCCAAATAAAAATGGTAACAGAATCGACGATTGGTGACAGACTCTCCGCTTCTCCCGCGCCGCTTTTGGTATCCCAAGGCCAGTGGATCTATCAGGTTAATTACCCGCCATTGTTAGTCCTAGTACTCCTACACCCCGCGCCCTTCATCTCATCTCGTTTTTAGTGGCCAGTTCCCAGTTCCCAGTTGACAGTTTTTTGGTTTTCTGTTTTTTGGGCCCAGGCAACTTTTTTCCATGCCCATAATGAATTCAATTATTGTCACTCGAGTGCGTTAAGTATGCCGCAAAGGTATGTGCCGTGTGGTCTATCTGTATCTGCGAGATACATTCGTATGCTAATACGTGCCCAGCCACGAAAATCTAACGCCGAACGGCAAGACAAATAAAAGGCAAAGGCTTCTGCGTCACTTGAAATTAAAATGCCTGTGCAGAAATAACAACAAAATTACCAAAATAAGTGGAGGCTAAGGCTCAGAACTAGTTTTCGAGCGCATTTCAGTCGCCGGGGGGAACTTGACAGCTTTGGGCCACAATGAAGTGCGAGGGCGGCTCGAAAAGTTGGCTGACAGTTCAATTACTCAGAAAGAAAAATGGAAACATGTTTAGAAAACATAGAACTCCAACTAGTTGAAACTTAACTTGTTTGAAAAGCGTACAAACTGATGTAACTAATGTTGAATATACTTATTATACAGAACTTACGGATCAGCCCCCTTGATGTGACTTTAAATTTATAATGCTTTTTGTGCGGAATTTATGAATGTAGCTACAGATAGATTTATTTATAATAAGTTAATTCTCCCCCACCTTCGGCTACGTGATTATACTGCCATTCGGCGCTGACAGACCCCAAAAGCATATAGATAGATATACGTAAGTATAGTATTCTCCGATTTCGCCTGCGTCAGTTGGATCGCCATGTTGAAGCCGTGTTTCGTTACCAATTGCGATTGCCAATCTAACTTATTAATTTATTAACTTCGCCTAATGCCTGACTTCGTTTGGCTGCTCTCCACTCGACGGTTTTTCGTCATTCGCTGTTCTTTTGGGATGGGCCCCGCCCCAATCTTTGCACAAAGCACTGCTGCCTTTTGTTTTTAACAATTGCTCACTGCCTCTCGCTCGCACTCCGCCTAGCCCCCTCTCATTCGCACCCGCTGGGTTCTCGACTTGCTGCCTTTATAAACATGTTTTCGCATTAATAATACATTTTTATTCGCTAATTTAAATGTTGTTTACATTTAACAAAAAACCAGTTAGAGTCTGCGACATATCAGCAAATATATATACAACACACCTGCGGTCACAACAATGAAGAACGACTATGTCATACATTTATCTTAACAAAATGGATTAAAGTAGAGCTTATTTCAAGTATTGCAATGACATCATGTATGGAATGACACATAGCATATAGATAATAAGTATAAACCCTAGTACTACTAATATGTTGACCGCAAACGTGCATGAGTGTAGTACATATAGAAACACCCATACAACAGCACTTCTGGGTGGAGCCTAAAACTTTGATAATTTACTTAGTCTGGGCATGTTTTTGTATGGGTGTGTGTGTGTGTGTGTGCTTCTTTCTTATTCGTTATTTATGCATTTGTTAAACTTAGACTTGGGAATCATTCGATGGCGACTTAAGAGTTACTCTCTTCGCAGAACGCTCCCCATGGCCCAGATACCCATGCTTTCCCGCTTTCCCGCTTTCCACTTCAGAGAAGCTATACCAACAATGGTGGAACTTGCAAGTGGAAAAGGGTTTCAAGTGGCTGTGTTGCTTTGTGGGCGATTAAACCACCCACAATCAACGCCTCGAACAGCAGGCTTACCCACTTTGCCCCCTTCTCGTCTCTTCTCGCCAAACAAATCCTTGTCAACGCATTAAATAAATGTTGTCGCACCCCCAAACTGCCTGATCGTATCCTGCGTCCTTTCAGCAGGTCCTGTGCCAAACCTAAAGTTAAATCAATGTGCCTACCTTACATGCGATTGCCTAACATGCATTAACAATTGTTTTTGAACTTCTGCTTGAATTTGAGTGGGTTAAATAGATACATATGTATATGGAATTTTGTTCAGTTCCGGAACCTTTTGATGTCCTATCTGCGCTGAATTGAGTGGTTTTATCTTGGCAATGGGTAAATGGTATATGAGTGATTCATAATTTCCATTAATTGAGGCCTCCTAACTTGATCAACCACTAGAGTCGGCGGCATCCACTTCATTCAGACAGAAAGGGACGCACTTGGTTTTATGGCCGAACTCAGATAGGGGATTGCTGTTGGAAACCGAAAACGTCGTCCCCGATTCGGTTGACAATGGAGCGGAACTCGAACCCGTGCGGCAATTTGGGGCAGCATTGAGGAAGGGTGATTGAAACGCGACAATTTGTTGGTTCTCAAGTGCTTGAGGCTTGAACACAACTTGAATAACAAGCAATGAGCAATCCGCAATCGAGGGGCGAACGTATAGCACACATTACACCAATCAATCCGAATCGGATCCAGCTGCCCTTTCCTCGAATTCAAGTAAACAAAAGCCATTAGCAAATGTGTATCCGAAAGATGCACAAACGGCGACACTTGAGCTGTTGTAATCAAATCATAAATTCATATACACAAATGGAGATAGATACGGGAATGCTCGCCCTGTGTCATTCTATGCATTTTCCATTAGAGTCGCACAGATATATAGTACAGATATAGATATACATATCCCTTCCAGTACGACGACGCTTTCGTAATTGGTTCAAGTGTCTTTGGTCGTTTGCAACCACAGAATCACAGCAATGAAACACAGCAACTGTACTTTATCGCCAACAATAAGATTGTCGAAACCCAAAAAACCAGCTGGTTGTTGCGAACGGAAACTCCTTTCCATCTTCCGCTCATCTCCGTCTCCATCTCCGCTCGCCTCCTTGCGCTCCGGGACTTATCAAACTATCTTCGAGCGTTTTGCATCCCCTTGGCCCTTCGCATCCCTTTGCTTCCTGTCCTCTCTGCGTCCATCTCACCTAACTGAGTTCATCTCCGCCTGTCCGTCGAGACTTTTCCTATTGTCTATACCCTAACATTAGTTGCCAACTGGGAGTCATAGTTGCTATATCATAAAAAGCACAGATATCCTTGGGATGGCATTTAAAAACTTATTGGCATCCCAAGTATGTAGATGTCCTTCATGTCCTTTTAGTTAAGATCACTTAAGATCACAATAAAGCATTCAATCGGGTTTTGGAAAATGTTCCCTCAAAGTCAAGTTTTCTTCAGTGCCTTTGTGATTTCATTTTTTTAGGGTATTTCAAACATCGCAGTGGTCAAAAACCCGAATCTCCCCTTTTACCTCCTTCATTTCCATTGTAATGGGTCCGAATTCAAAAAGTCGACAACGCGCATATTTTAAGAAATCATTTCTTGATTACGACGTTTGAAAACAATTTGTCTTTCACTCTTTCGCTTCAGTTCTCAGTTCTGAGTTCTCAGCTTTTGGTTATTTGGTTACTTGCTATATATACATATGTACTTCAATCTACATATAACCGAACATAGATACAGATGTGTTTGTGTAGAGGGTTTGCTGCTTTTGGCTTTGTGTGTGAGAAATGTATTGTGTACTTAGCGCAAAGTTGTCTGACTTGTTGAGACTTTTTTATGCATTATTCTAGCGCCCATTTTGATTTTTTATTATTGCTGCTGCGGCTGCTTTTTCTTTTTCTATTTCTATTTCTGTTGCTTTTCATTGGCTTTCGTTAGAAAATAGATATATATGTAGATACGGCGGTACTACCGAGCTAAATTGATGTGGTTGCTTTTTGTGTTCGTTACTTACTGGGCATTTGATGAAACCGAATTCATAATTTGAATTGCTGTTTTCTTTTGGGGGATAGAAATGGGATCGAATTGATTTCAGCTTTGAAGGGCTTCAGTCAATTTACTCTAAGTACTCTTGCTTCTATTATTCCTAAACAATACATTGTAATTTAATATCGAATATTCATTTATATTTATTTAAGAACACTTTGTTTACCAAGAGATATGTATGATAGTGTAGTCTACTTAATGTTTTGGCTTAAATGGTTTAACAGTATTTTTACTTTCAATGGGTCCTTTTGAACTCTTCTCCTTTTATTAATGAATTTTAGTGAATCGGCGGAGGAAGCGAGAGGGCAATAGCCGTCACAACAAATGGCAATAACACCTGTTGAGGTCACGCACACTGAGGTTGACACACACTCGATTTCACACAGACACGCGCCGTCGACACGCGAAAAGGACAATAACATTTGCTCACGTGTTGAGAGGATGAGAGTGTGGGAGAGAGGCGAGATGAGAACGCCAAAGCGGGATGGGTGCGAGGGGGAAGGCAACTGCGGTTGAGCACATGTCTGCGTGTCGTTCTCCCTCTCTCCATCGCTATCTCTCTGCTTCTTTCTCTCGCACACAGCGAAAGGTGCGCGTGTGTGTGTCCTTGCCGTCGTCCTTTTCGTCTCTGTTTTGTTCTCGCTCTTCGTGCGTGTGAGTAACATGTGCACATATGCATATACACACACACACACACACACACATACGTGCCCATAGGTCAGGTTCATAGCCCGCCCCGGGCTCGAATTCAGGTTACGGATCAGGATATCGGGATAGGGACATCGACAGCTAAATGCTACTAAATATGCAGCATAATGGAAACTGGGCCGACTGGCAGAATGGCATGTGTCCTGCCGCTCGCAGTTCGATTGCAAAGGTGTTGCAGCCTGTCACAATATTGCGTGCTCCCCTCTCCCTCTCCCTCTCCTTATCCTTTTCCTTCTCCTTCGTCCTTTTCTCCTCTGCTGATGCTGATAAGAAAGGTCCGGGCGGCGAAGGAAGAGCGGCTACGGCGACCGCAACTGTAAGATGTCAACAGTTGGCGACCCAGGACATGAACACATGTTGCGATAAGGACATGAGCAGGAGGAGCATAAACATGCCAGCACAAGAAGTGTGCAGTGCTGGCTGTGGGATGACCCATAAACGGAGGGAGCCACAAGCTAAGGGGACTAAAGGAGCGCATTGTGTCCTGGTTGTTCATAACTCTGGATGTCAGTGACATAAGGATGTTGTGTTGGTCCTAAAAGCGCAAATATAGAACATAACGATGTCCTTATGAAAATGCAGCCATTCCGTTTACCTAAACTCAATATATTTATATCCTTGGGAAGAAACCATTTCTGTATTATATGATCTTGAATGTCTAACCTACCTACTGAAGGTACTTTCAACCTTAATTTGAATATGATTTATCTATTCCGGCTAAATGAATATGCCTATAGTTGTCATGATAACAATGAAATGCGAATCAGCATGAGATCTTCCCTCTAAAATCCGACTATCTCATTACGTACAGCCCACTAGAGTTGAATAAGGGTGCTATCAAATGGCACTTCCGATCCCGGTAGCAACTGTACCTCTTAGATCCATAAGAAGAAAGAATAAAGAATAAAGTCGCACGCAAAAACCGAGACCGAAACTAAATTTGAGCTCGGGCAAGTCGAACACCCTAAGTCCTAAAACGCAGAACGATTCCAGTGGTGCCTCCTGGCTACCTGAGCAATGGCAATGTGATTCGTACCTTGAGGCATTTCATTCCATCCATTGGGTTGGGATTTGCCTTATTTGTAGTTCTTTCGGCCGCATTTGCTTGTGTTGTTTGTGTAGTTCGGCATGTTCCTGGTAGATATTTTTGCGTCTTGTGCAAACACACAGACTGCCAGTCTCAGCAACTGGGGAGAGATAACAAAAGAAACACGTTATCCTTTTTTTCATGTTAATGGTTTATGGTTTCCTTGTTTTGACGCTGCAAACAGGAATGGGAATACGACTATGGGTTGGAAGTGAATATAATAAGAGCGTCTAATGCCGGGGAATCCATTTCCATTCTCCAATTTTGCGACTCATCCAAGTCTTAGGATAAACGCTCACAGAGAGAAAATATGCGTAGCTAGTATGATGTAATATACAATAAATAATATTTTAATATATAGTTGGATATTTAAAGTAGACATAAGATAATCTATATATTCACTTTAGTCTTTGACTGATAAAACTTGATCCTGGATTTTCCTCAGTGTAGCCTAAAACACAGAGCGTAAATCAATGAAAAACTGAAATCTGAAAAGCCAAAATGCGTCTTTGTTGCCCATGTTCCATCTGCCTCATATGCGTAGTTTCAGGAACTAGTTTTGCGCCTTCTTCGCTTTGCCAAACTACGCAGCTGTTTGGGCCAAAGTCCTTTGTTTGCAGATTACGAATGCGCAAGCCTACGATCCATAAGACTGCGAGTGTGTCTCAGTTTCCATTTTGAACTACGGAGATTCAATTACCATTTGAACAGGTGTCCCTTTCCCCAGATTTGTGCTAATAATGCAATCCACTGCTGAGGCTGCAACCCTCGCGCCATTTTTGAGTCCTTAATCCAGGGGGTGCAACTATTATTAAACAAATTCAAGTCTCTGGCAATGACAATAACTGAGTCACTCGGCGTGGTGGTGGACCGGACCAAGTTATGAGAGGCATCTACGCATCTGCATCTATGGGTTGTCTAGTCGGACGGGAACTGTACTCGCTCGATATTTGAAATTCAAATCGCAGCGGCGTTGAAAGCGTATTTCAATTTTTCCCCCTTTTGTGGCAGATTGGGAGATTGCCAAATCGCACTTCACAGAGCTCGGCTCTAAAGTTAGGCAAATGTATTTACATATTTAGCCATGAAGCCGAAGGAAAAGTGACACAACACCACACAAAGCAACTTTTTAGTTGCGGGGTTGCGCGAGCAAAGCAACGTACAGATACTCAGATACACAAAGCGTCGAGTTGAGATATTTACCCCGAGATACGCATTAGAATGGATGGGCTGCCCCTGATGATGATGATGACGGTGATGTCGAGGGAGGATGGAATATCCCAGGCAATAATCTAATGTATTCAATGTAATATCTACGCACAGTTCTATGTGAACGAATATTTGTGAATTTGTGTATTTATGGCTTTTTGTATAACTGTATTAATGGGCCAAAATTCTTGATTACCATGAAGCCATTTGAATTCGAATTCTGCCCTCAGATTTTTATTAACGAACCACCGCCCTCTTCCGTTCCGTTGGCTATGTACAAATCAAAGCCATTGTCTTATGGGCAACAAATTTTCCATCAATTTCCCCGCCCGCTTTTCATCGCCAACCGCGAAGTACACCCTTCGGTGACTGAAAGGGGTGGTTGCAACATGTATTTCCAAGCTATTTTGAATTCGAGTGGCTGGAGGGGCAGGCCAAAATGCCGAAATGATGCATTAAACTGCGGAAAGATGTGCGAATTAGTTGCGACCAGTGGAGATTCATCGGGTGGGAGGAGGGGTTGTGCCCCTTGAAGTGGAGTGGAGATCGGTGAATTGAGTTGTTGAACTGGAATGATTGCGTGTGAAGGGTATCAAACTTGCCTATTGAACATGAAAATGTTTCGAAGTCCTGAAATTTCAAGAGACTTCAGTGCACATGCCCGTTGCTCCTGGCAGCCAACAAGGATCATCGGTAGAGAAAGCTAAACAGCACTAATAAATCTAGTAATGGATTTTTTTCTAGAAATTTGATTACACTATCTCCGCCATACCTACATATAAAATATAAAAAAGTCCCATATTATAATAGAACAACTCTCTACCCATAATGGGATTTCTTTCCTATCTTCGCTGGAGATCCCCGTCTTTTGAAAAGAAGTCCTGTCTAGAAGGCCTAGGAATTCGTCAACTAAATGACAGACATCCGTCCCTCGGCGATGACTCTCCCACATTGTCATTGTTCAACGTGCATGGCTACAATAATTAATTTTCCCAAATCCCGATATCAGATTTATCTGTGGAAAACGTTTTAAGCCTCCCCCTGAACAGAGAAAAAAAAGGAAAATGAGCAAACGCAGAGCGTAGAACAAAGCCAAACAAAAAACGAATGCGAACAATGAGAGAGATATTTTTAAATGGAAAATTTCGTATTTAATCCTCACTATGTCCCATACCTTTCTCACACATCCAACGCATCCAACACATCCATGCGGCTATCCGTGAATCCATCTATCTATCTATCTGTCGGCTGGCTCTTAACTAACCCAACCTTAGAATGCCTTCGATATTTCGGTGCTGTGTTTGTTGTAATTCATCACCTACAAATCAATCATTTTGACGAACCAACTCACTAAAAAAAGAACGTTCGAACCGGCAGAAGAACGAAATAAAGGGAATATCGCACTAAGAACGGAGCGTATAAAATGCACACACACTGTTCTGTAGGGACAATAGATCAATGCTTCCATATCAAAGAGTCGGCTTGACCTTTTAACGCAAGCTATGGCTCGGAAGGTGAGGGGTAAGGGGTCGGGGGTTGAGTCGAGGGACGAGATGGAAGCCTGTCTCAGCTCGACTAATTGTCTCCCAATGGATCACTCTCTGGGCTGTTACACTGGGAGAAACTTCAGGGTGTCGTTGGAATCCGAAAAGTATATCGGATAGATAAGGTTTAATTTTTAAGTTTACCATCAACTCGAAATATTGAACGTTTTAAAACTGAGAGGAGAGCTCCTTTAAGTTATCTTTCTATCGACCGATCTCTTTGAAGCTATAACAGCTTGGGAATTTTAGCAGACAAGCTAAAGTTGGTATAAAGATCATAAAATATATATAAATAAAGGTATATAGTTAATGACATGTTTTTTCTGAGTGCAACTCTCTCTATCTTGAAAGCATGAAAAATGTTTTCATTCCATAGATTTATGTAGATAGCCCTGCGAAGGTGTGGTGTAGGTGAGTGCGCGTGTGTGTGCGTGTGCTGAGTATCTGTGTGTGCCGGCACTTAATTTGTTGTTTCTGTGCGCTGCAGCATTTTGGTGTGAGATTACGCATTCTGAGTTGCCTGCCAGATCTTTGACGATCCTTTCAGAATTGGAATTCTCATCTTGTCTTGGCTTAGTTTACAATGCTCTTTTGATTAGGCCTCGGAGGTGGCCCCCTCCCCCTCCCCACCCCTGAGGTACCCTGCCGTACGTGATTGGTATTATTCATCACTTGTCCTTCGTTGTATCCTATATCGTTGGCATTTGTTCCTTCGCCTCCTCGCATTCCGGCTTATCGGGCGAGATTTGTTTAGGCACTCAACCTTGGCAGTGTTTAATTAAAATTTTAAGTATGTATGCTCAGGTAGTTTGCTTTTTTGGTCTTGCTGTCTTTGCTGTTTGGTAGGTAGAATCAAAATGCTCAAATTTATTTAGTTGGCACAGGAAGTCGTAAAACATTTGCGCTCACTGACTGGGATTTTCCTGTGCTGCTGGAAAATTTTCTAATTGATTTTTATAGATTTTCGTTCGGACATTTACAGGACTTCCACCGAGGAAAGTTTCCTCAACTGAATAGTGGAATTGTGTTATGGGGCGGTTTTGGGGGTTTGGGGCGCTCGAAGGGGTCAACAGCCAAAAACTGAAAAGTTTTACTGAGTACTAACAATGAATGCAGTCGATAAGTAGTGGCATAAGTACGATTTCATTCCTACGCACACAGTCGCATGGCACATAAAGCCAGCAATGAGAAACGAGCAATGGAATCGGTTTTTAATTTCGGGCGACACCGAACTAGCAAGTTCACTTACCATATAGATATATTTAGCGTAAGATACACATTCTCGAATGCTAAGGAACGTAGAACCAAAGCGTTCGGATTTATAGATTTTATGATTATTTAGAAAAGTTTTATGCGGAGATAAGTTGAAGTAAATCAACTAAAGTAACTTAATGTCGCAACTTATAACCAACTCTTGGGTAAGGGTATCCTCAAAAGCTCCCAACTCCACCACCCTTCAAAGGACATCGAATCGACTCAAGGCACAGCTGTTGGAAAAGAAGCAGAAGTTGGATAAAAGAGCTGAGCTAAAGAAAGAGGAAAGGAAAAGAAAAGAAAAGGACAGCAGGCGGAAAAGGACGAGGAGGGGTGGGCTGCGGGGATGGTCTCAAAATAGTCATTGTAATAAGAAAATTTTGATTTCATTTTTAGTATTTGTGTAAAATTTAATAACGCCGCACAAGATGGCTGACTTCGCAAGGGGCAGGCACAACAAAAGGAGCGAGCAGGATGGCCGGATGGGCGGAAAGAGAGGGGTGGCATGGCCATGGGCGTAGCGGTGGGGGTAGGGGTACGGGTGAGGGAGGGGAAGGGGTAGGGCTGAGGGGCTGAGGGGTAACTAAAACGCTTAAAACACACAATCTCGTTTCGGGTTCGGTTGGGATTTCGGGGTTACGCTTAAACTCTAAGTACATTTTAACTTAACTGCCTTTTTTGTTGTTGGTCCTTCGGTTTTTTGCTTTTTGTTAGTAGCCCTCCCCGCCACCCGTTCACCCCTCCCTCTCCCTCTCCCACGGCGGGTTGTAAGGCGAGAAGGCAAAAAACCCAGATGATGATGCCGATGCCAATGACGATTACCACGCCAGGATGATGGGGTGGTGACTGGGTTGGGTGGTGGTTCCTCAACTTCTAACTTGACTTGTGTGTTTGTATGTGTGTGAGTTTGGGTGTGTGCGTTCGCCTGAGCACAATTATAAATTTTTGGAATTGTTGTAATTTAGTTTGTTTGTTTGCCAGTTGGATGTGCTGGCAGCTCGCTCCTGCTCGCTCGCACCTACCACAACCTACACGTATCCCTCGCTCCCTCTACTGGCTAGTTCGAATGTATATTTGCGCTAGGGTTTTCCCTTTGTTATGTACTAGCTTTGCTCCGTGCTCTGGCCAGTAAGTGAAGCAAGCACTTTGATACCCATCAATTAGTCAGGGGCTCAATGTAACCCCATTTTGGGCGGAGGGCTAAGGGCTGTGCTGGCAGCTGCTGCTTAATGGCCATGTCTTGAAGACCTTTTTAGTACTGTACCCATGATTGTGTAGAACAATTTGATTTAATATTTCAAAACTCTTTGTGGGAAGGGGGTAGAATGCAACCATAACAAACACCTATAGAAATCAAAGCCGAAGGTATCGAAACTGTTCGCTGAGAAGAAGGGGTATGGCTTAGGCTTTTCGAATATTTCCCAGATAGCAGATATCATATCCCTAACGTAACCCCGCATAATCCATTGCCTCCATGCGCGGCATACCCTTTGACACCCTGTTCATAAAGGGCACAAAACTTTTCTCCTGACTGCGATTTCCACTGCGACTGCTGCCTTTGCTGATTATCACGATAAAGCATAATGATTACATTTTTAGTATCAGCCGCTTGAGAGAGTGAGTGCGAGCGGGATGGCACTGTGTGTGCGAGCGAGAGTAATTATGGTTCGCAAAACGTCGGAGTTTTTGAACTTGTTGGGATTTGGATTGAAATTGGGCTTAGGTTTGGGTTAGGGTTTGCCAGTTCGGAAGTTCGGGAGTTCGGGAGGGTTGGTATATAGTGGCATTGGCTTGCACTTGATTAATTGCGATTTATGTATATGCGATATGGAACTTTGTGTGTAATTACGGACGGGTTGGTTGGTAGCTCTTATAACGGTCGTTGACATGAGGGTTCCTTCGGATTAGATTCCTCTCGTTCGTTCGCTGTGAAATTTGAGCAATAAGCGCGGTGATTATGTAAGAATAATAAAAAAGGGGGAGGCTATCCGAGTAGTACTCCCGAAATTATGCTATGCAGCTGCAACATCCTTCTTAAAAAACGAGATACTTTTTTTTGCTGGCTGGGCAAATAATTCAGATTTGATATTTGTTGTTTTCTTTTTGTTTTTTTTTTTTTGTTGAGGAGAGCGCACTGTTGCTGTTGTTGCCGCCGCGTTTTTGCTTTTTGTTTTGCTCGTCCATTTGCTACTCCCACTCGGCGGAGAGCAAGAAATGCGATGACGAAGAGAGAGCGGCAGAGAGCGGAGTTGGCAATCAGCCCAAGTTAAAGTACAATTGCCGCTATTGTCATTACTTTTGGCCCACATTTAAAGCCAAATACAACGCACACAAGCAAAGCGCGAGAGCGCCGCTCCCGGATTGCTCTCTTCAGCATGTTTCGTTGCTGGCACGAAGTGCACACGAAGCGTCTTCGGCTACGCTCGTGCTTGTGTGCGTTTGTAAATTGATTTTATTAGTTTTTCGTCGTTGTTGTTGTTGTGTGTTTGTCGCTGCCGCAGCCGCAGTCGCCGTCGCCGCCGGCAGAGAAGAATGATTTTAAAAAAATTTTGAAATGCGGCCCTTTAGTCAGTAACTAAACGTGAAGCAGTGCGAACGCGCGCAGCGGCACAATTCCAGCGTTCTTGGCTTTCATCCGGCGTTCTTCCCCCATCAATCACTTAAAAAACCCGCCCAATGAAACCTAGTGCTAAACACAATTTTAAATCGGTTTTCGAGTGCTTACACAACCAAGAAACCCACATATAAACCAATTTACCAATAAACCAATGTGAACATGTGCAATTAGCTTGCAGAAACTACGAAATACTAGAAATCAAACAAAACAAATACGATAAACTTGCAAAACTCTCGCTTTTGGGATTATCAACAAACACACGAGTGAACTTTTCGCAAGGACTTGTGAAAAGGATAACAAACGCACACAAACAGACAATCAAAATGGTAAATATGAAGCTGGCTTACGCCAAAACTTTTTTAAAGGGTATCCTTAAGGTTCTAACGTTCTAAGAGGACCACAAACATGGGAAAGGGACACTCATGTGTATCGAAGTCAACACAGAAATAGTACTTTCGCGTTATCCTTACAAAGGATATTTCGAGGAAATATTAAAAAAGCAACAGTAGGGCTTATAAACTAGGAACAAACGAGCAAAAGCGCTGAAAACCTCAAAAATATTGGCCAATATAACGTTCTAGTGCCGCATTTTCATACGCCCTATGAATCAGCGCGCACTGGCTAATTTCTATTTTATTAGCCAAGTTTGTGTGACTTGACTGACACTCCTTAGTCTTAGTCATTAGCCAACTGGCAAACGGGCAAACTGGCAAATGTCTTGGTATCTTCGCCCGCCATTTGTGTGGGCTAGATAAATTGCATATTATAAAGTGAAACATGAACTGAGATAGAGATACCATACCGATGGAGATATTCCGATTCCGAATCAGAATCTGAATCGGCGAGTACCTTTTATTTGGCACGCACTCGACGCCGCGGCGTACATATAAATTTAGCGTAATCTCTTGGCTGCATATTAATTTGTGCTCAATATTATTGGCATCGCTAATTTCTATAATTTCCGGCGCTGCTGATTCGCTTAACTTAAGCGAACTGCACCCATAAAAGGCAACTCTGATTTGTGTTTCGCGATTTATTTGCTCCGGGACCCATAAAGCAATATTGCATATGCACACTGTACAATTAAGCCATTGACGTATCACTTCCTCCCCCACTATACTTATGTAATTCCGCTGATTTTTAGTACAACTTAGTACCACTACCGAAATAGCAAACCCGAACCGAGGAGTCTCCAGGCGGATATGTGCCAAATTCCAATGGTTGTCCCCTTGGGGTCCCCGAAATTCTTTTAATTGATAATGATTAAAGCCTAGTACTTCTTAGTTCAGCGACATTATAATAATGACTAAGTGGCTGGCAAACGATTGATAAACTCCAAGTTTTATCAAACTTCGCGAATGCGAAAGAATTCAACTGCCGGGGAGATGCTCTCAATTGTCAACAATGTTTTGCAATCGAATGGTTACGTATCTGATTTATAAATTAATCGCAATAAATGCGAAATATGAAGAAAAATGAAGAAAATGTGTGGTGCTTCGCTCGTTTGGGAAATATTGAAAATGCTGCGCCATATGTGAGAGATACATTTGTATCTGTGTGTTGGCGGGATACAAATAAACTTTTGGCACATTAAGAACGCCGCAAAATGCGAAGAGTCAGCCAAATATGAAATTATGATCACGAGTATGATTATGATTATGATGTTGTTATAATTAGAGAACAACGAAAGCGAAAAACGATTCATAATTATTCAAAAATTGACTTAAAGCACTCGCACTCACACTCGCATTCATCGTCGCAGCTCTCTGTCTCTGCTCCGACTTTTCCACCAGCTGCCGTCGCCAGATCGTTCAGATCGTTCAGATCGCATAAGTATAGGATCGTTCAGATCCATATGGCTATGGCTTTAGTTATGGTCTTAGTTGGGGGCTGCTATTTTTAAGTGCACGCACACACACGGCTGCAATTACACTTTCGAGTGCTTAATCACAGCCGAACTTTTACACAAATCATATGTACCATAGTCCCCTACCCTCCACAATTTTCATTCAGGGCGTGCGCCTCTTGCAACTTTTCCCCTGCTTTTACCCGCCTTTCCCTGCTTTTCCCTGCTTACCGCACTTGCTGGCTTTTCCATTGAAAAGTCGGGCGAGAATGTGCCCGATATGTTTCCACTCAAAATGCTCGGCGGCGGATGGAGGAGGATGAAACGAAACGACCACATTTGTTTTATTAATTGCCGCTCTTACAAACACATGCTCAAGACCCGCGGCCGATAATCGTGGAATACGCTATTTTATATGGCATAATCATAATTGGCCAAAAAGTGGCTGTAATGAGCAATACGAATCGAAATTACTGCGGCTACACATTCGGACCATGTTGCCGCGGAAAATCTCCCCATTAATTCGATTCCACACATCCGACTTTTCGGAGGATGCTGTCTATGTGCATTTCGTACAGAGTACAGATCTTGCAGCTGGTAACGCTCACTGAAAATAGAAAATGACTAGGAAAATGCTTTATAGGATACTAAAATTAATGGCGATGTGTAAAGTCATATAACTAAAGTGACAGATTGATTTGGATTGTTTCTCTTAAAAATCGAGTAAAATTCTCTGGCATTTCAATTCGTTACTGTTACTTTAGATCTTATCAAAATGATATAGTGGGGGAAATCTTTATTATAATTCCCAAATTAATAAGAACTCTTGCTGCTGCCAACATTTGGGCAAATTCAGTTAATCGAAAATACCATTCGAACACATTTGGAGCTTTGTCAGCTGCCAACCCTCTTTTATTGGCTGCCTATTGGATTGGCAATTATTGAAATTTATTTATAATGGCCACAAAAGCACACATTCGAGTATCTGCTAGTTGAGGGCTATGGTTCTTCCATGGCTCATTTTCACCATCTGGAATGGGATTTGATCTGATTGCATGTGAGTGTATCTCACAGATACATATATCTGTATCTGTATCTGTATGTGCGGCCGCTACTGACTACTTAATTTCCAAGTGCCATAAAAATTCGATGTGAAATTCAAATTGAAAGGTTGCCCGCTTATGCCAACTTTCATTTGGCGTTGAAATAAGTTGTCTTATTTATTGGTTCTATGCTTATAAATATTTAAAAAGCCTCAATTGACAACGTACAATTAGTATATTCACTGACACTCGCAATCGGAGGACAGCCACGGCGGCGATTGCCTTTAAAAGCCAATTGCTGAAAGGCTTTCGATCGAAATGTTTATGCTAATGGCTAAGGAATTCTCCATATTAATATTGAGGCTAGGGTTTTGTTTCCCCGTCTCCGATTGTGAGCGCCTCAAATGTCGAATGCAAATTCGTTCCATCACTCACTTGGGTTTCCATAGTTTCCACAGCGGAAAATTAATGCAAGTGTAAGAAAAGCGTCCGTCGCAAACAATACATGTCCATCTGTTCATCTGTCCATCAGTCAGTCAATACCTCACATCCTCAGTCAGTCAGTCAGTCAGTCAGTCAAGCCAGGCGACAGGCACAGCCGGTCCAAGTTGAGTCACCTCATGTTATGCTCATGTGGATGCCGCTTTTGGGCCCCAGGCTCTTTAATTCACCTATCAACAGATCCTTTTTGGCCCAGAGATGACGACGTGAGTTGTGGCTAAAGGAAAATATTCATAATAATTCATATTATTGATAAACAATATAGTTAGAGATGAGCTAGCACTAAGATCAATGTTATACAATCCAAAAATATATATTATATACATATGTCCTTATACAGTCCATTGGGTTTGCTTATTAAATATAATAGCTGAATTGTCAAACTGAAAAACACGATTTATCAAACGCGACCAGCCAGAAGTGAATATCTCATAATGATGCTCGAGCTTATTTATTCCGAGCAACGTTGCCAATGGGATTTCACGCTTTTCCGCGACACACGCGACCACCTCACGTGGCCATCCCAACTCAATGGTAATGGAAACTCCTCCTCGAAAAGCGTCTTTTCAGTTTCGGAACATAATCCCCCGGCTGTAGGGCGAGACAATAAACTGGCAATCAATCAATGCACGTGCTTCATATTTTTGATAATGCCGCAGACGAGTATTTTGGTTGGACTGGACTGGGTTTGGCTTAGATATTGCAACATCGGATGGGAATCTCTAGAGTGGAGGGCCAAAGTCCGCGGCGTCACCCGAAAGTCGCTCAATTAGTGGCGATTTAAATTTATAGATACGGTTAGGCAATGCATGCATGCCCGAGGAGAACGTCTTAATTAACTTTAATTATTTTCAATGAGCGACTATGAAATACAAAACATTCTTCCCCCAACTAAGAACGCGACTCGCCGCTCGATAAGAGCAGCAATTAAGTAACGAATTAATAGCAATCGACTTGTAAATATGATGGTACCCACAGCGCGTTCTTATTTGCTATCCCACCACATGGCAACTTGGTCTGCCATTTAACCCGATCCGTCATCCGTCGCCCTCTCTCTCTCTATCTCTCGATCTCATTGCATTTTTGGGGTAAACTTTTCACGCCACCGATTTCGTGGCTTTTGCATTTTCCAAGCCGCCAGTTTTTCCGCCTTCCATGTGTTTGCATGCGGGCCAAAGGCAGCCGCTCGAACTCCGGGTGCTCCCTGTTATTCCTCTGGTGGGCCATTAATTTATTTGTCTGCAACATGCAAACCAATTGACAATCAAACGCAATTAGTCACAATAATCGTGAAATGGAAACGCATTTTCTGCTCCATTCTCCGCCCCGAAAATATCAATTCCACTCATTCCACGCGGCGCATCTTGATTGCCTTGAAATGTTCGTGAATTATGATCAGCACAGGACAACATAAATCATCTCAGGTAGCCGCAGCCGGTGGGGCAACGCCCAAAGTCCGTCTTCTATTGAATGACAGCACGAAATGGGAAAGGTGCCGAAAGGTGGGAAGATAGTGTTCCTAAACTAGAAGCGATTTATTGGGATTTCAAGGATGCCTTGGCCACGAAAAAGTAGCTTTCAATTCGATGTGAGCTTCAAGCAGCAAACTAATTCATTTAGAGTCACATCTTGTCCATAACTACATTATATGAAGCGAGATCAAAGCAGGATTTGCGCACGCAGATGTCGGAAATTCAAAACTTGGCCCACATTTGAGTGCTCTTTTTTCTTTTCGGTTCCAATACCCTTTATTCGCTTTTGAAGCCTCGCTGAATTAATAGGAATTTTTTCGCTGAATACCGAGATTAGCTAATGTTGAAATACGGCATGGGCGCAATATACTCGTAGGGTAGGTGGTCTCCAGTTAGCATAGTGGTGCAAAAGAGCAAGGCAGCAGAGGATTCGGAATCGGAGTGGGAATGGGATTGGGAATGGGAATGAGAATAGGAATAGGAATGGAAATGGGAATCGATGGAACCAAAAGGGGTTGTCGACGGCGTCATCATCCTCATAATGATCTTCATTGTCGTGGCCGGGAATTCAGCATTTCGCATGGCGTGCACTTAATAAAATAGGATTATCGTTTTATAGTGAGCCATCGCCTCACTCTTTCACCCGTTGTATAGCCATCTCTTTCAGCGATTATGAGTGTGTTCGAGTTCCTCAGTTCCTCCGTTCCTTTTGTACAACTTCAACAACTGCGCATTGCCGGGGTTTTTGTTTGCCTTGCATGCGTCTGTATGTCCAACCAGTTATTGGAATAATGACAGCTGTGTGATATGGACTCAAAACTGAAAACTGAACTCAAGAATTACTTCAACCGAAGGCCATTGGTCCTTTGGAGCTATTTGGTGTGTCAGAGTTCCGAAAAGTTCGTTCAAAGTCGACACAGACAAAGTAACAGAGGGGGTCGGTACTTGTACTTGAAGTAGAATAATGATATACTTTTTAATTTAAATATACGAATTGTAATACTATATGACCGCAAGATACAATTGAGGACATTCAAACTTGTTTCTTTTCTTTACCCTAACTGATTAGCTGATGAGTATCTTTGGAATACTTAATAGTATCTAGATATTTTTTGCTTTGGCCAATCCTTGCGCTACTCAAAGATGAGATAGGATAACTGCTCCTTGCCTAAGTACCTATATGAACTCCAGGAACTTGAAGATTTCCCAGTGCGATTTCAGATGTGCGCACAATAATGATTAACCCTGGCAATTGCAGTCGCCTGCAGTTGATTCTTTGTCTGCATGTAGCTATGTATCTGTGAGATACTTTTATTCCGTTCGCTGGCATAACTTATGCTTCAACGCGTACCACTTAGGCATAAATCGCGCTGTCACCCCGATCAGCCTTTTGTCATCATCATGAGAGCTGCTCTACGTCTCTGAGCCTCGTTCTTCTCCTCGGATTTGATTGTTTTCGTTGTCGTTAAAATATTTTTTGGGTGTGTTCTGTATTTTAATAGCGCGATGCGAGAAGCGAAGAGAAGCCCAGCACTTCCTTGCGTTGCGCACACCCTTTTGCCCCGATACCTTCAGCTTGTTTAATTTCTTTCGAATTGGTCGGTAGAGTGGGGTAGAGTGAATGCGACCAAACCGAAAGTAACATGATTTCAGTTTTTACTCGAAGTAATTCGGCAGATACTTTGACACATACACACAGCGACTGCTAATCCCTCACACGTCTCAGTTTTGGTTTGGCTTTGGCTACAGGCGAAGAGGAAGCCAGAGCTACTCACTCGGAATTATTAAACCTAATCTTGATTCTACGACTTCAGTTAGGGTCCCCCCCATTCAAAAAGTGAGTGGGCAGAGGATGTTATATATTTTAATACGAGTCCCCGATGCGATCGCACGATCGTCGCCATCGCCATCGCCATCGCCACGCAGGTATGCGCGTTAAAATCGGAGATTTGATCACGAACCAGCACTCCCCCACCTTCAGTCGCTCACTCGCTGACTTTAGTCTTGGTTTTAGGATTAAAAATGTCGTCAGCCTTTATGCTGAATTCCAAATATTCTGCGCTCGGTCGTTTGGTCACTCATCCATTTGGCATTGAGTTGAGTCGCAAGGGTGAGAGAGATCCATGAACACACCCCAAGACAGACGACTTTCAGCTTCCTTTTCTACCGACTAATTTGCGGCTTGACAGCTGATTTGGGTATTCGATGGGGCAACGACTATTCATCATTAGATGTCCTTGCATCTGCGTCTCTGATTGTGTTGAGCAAGCTAGCATCAGTGATTAACTCTATGATTAGCTAATATGTGTACTACGTAGACTACTGAGATATATCATCAACTGGGAATCATTCGGAGCACCACCCTTACATTCGAATTCCCCGACTAATTGGTCGACCAGTCATATTTCGAGCACCTATATACGTATATGCACATCGAACTATACTAGAGGTAGTCACTCAGCACAAGCAAAGGCACTAACGAAAAGGCAAAAATTAATTTATTAAAATTTAAAGCGCATGACTTTTCGAGCAAATGGCAAACGGCGGCAGCAGCCGCAGCCGCAAATAAATGGCTATATTGGTTATATGGGTTATAGGTATGATTCATGCGTCACACTTGCGCATAATAATTGAGTGATAGGGGAGGGTAGTGGGGGGCAGTGGGAGTCTGGAAATTCGGGCACAGATGCAGATACTGGATACTGGACCTACAGCCACGACCCCAAGCGCCAACTCCAACTCCAGTTCGATATCAATGGATTGTTGCCGGGCAGACTAGATTCTAGTATCTAGATACCCAACTGCGTCCAGGTGTGCACTACAAACAAATTTTTCGTTGTTTTGTGGTTTCGTTTATTCGGTTATTTGGTTGTTGTGCTTTTGATTTTGAGTTTGATTGTCCTTTTGCATGTGGGCGCCTTGGGCTGTTTTGTCACTTGAGAACTGAAAAGCTGAAAAGTTGAAAGAAATTCAAGGAATTCGATACGCGCCGGACAGCTTAATTAAGGTTATCTATCAAATGTACTTAGTTTAGTTTATTGATAGTGCCGTGGACGGTCGCAGTAAGCTCCCTAAACGATGCAATTAGCAATTAAATATCAGTTGACTTAATGCTAGGCAAAGTCTCGACGACTTATTTATCAATTACAGATACAAATACGCCGAGGTGTGCGACATCGATAAACAAAAGAGCTTTAAATTATGTGTAGTCTTAGCATTTGTTGTTTCTGTTGACCTACACACACGCACACACACGCACACACACTCGATGGCATTCGTTCCCATGACTTTAATTACAATTTAATATTTATTTAGTTCGATAAGACCCAGGTGATTATTTTTGGATACTCATGACTGCACCCAGCACTCGCAGACATGCCTCCAATAGTACGTGCACAGATACAGATACAGATACAGATACATTTACAGATACAAATACATTTACATATACAGATGGGTGTTCGTACATATCTTTACGAGTGCGTATTTGTTTTCGTGTTACTATCAATTGGGCCTAATCAAATGCCTAAGTAAATTTGCTCAGCAAATCACTGAAACCGGACACCATGTGGGTAAATGTGTGTCTAATTAATAGTTAAACCCCAAATGCGAATGAAAGTGCTTCGCAGATTGTTTTCGACGAACTTCTAATACGCTTGCTGCACACTTTAAAGGCGAATTAGGGAACCAGCTTCGTGGAACTGTGACTTCCGCTGCCTTTTTGTAGTTCCAGTCTAAGATAGCTCTGCTCACGCACCCATCTTCGCCAGGCACACCCGCTCTTTTCCGACAATTTAAGTAAATTAGACACGAAAAATGGGTAAAAAATAAAAGGGGAACGGGGAGAATAAAAAGTTATAAACTATACAAAGAAGGCGTCAACAATGCCAAATGGGAGCGTTTCTCTTGGCGTTCCATGCGGCTTGGCTTGTCTTGGCTTGGCTTGGTTTCGCTTTTATCAGCTATCGGCTTTGGTTAAATTACCTAGAATTAGTTAACACATTTTCCACTGCGCTGTGCGTTGTGTGTTGTGTCGTCTGTTTGGCATAATTAAACAATTTTGTGCTTTATGCGCAATTAAATTAATTTCTTCCTTTGGCTTTAGCCGCCTGATAAGTGAATAAACGGGCCCAAGTCAAACATTTAAATTGCGATTGCACCGCCGCAGATACAGATACAGATACAGATACGCATACAGTCACTATGTGGCCACAAAGCCAGGCGATATTTATGAGATATTAATTGCAATGGCAATTGTGCCAGATTACAATGGCTGACCCAGCTGCAGTTTCCGCTTCCATGCTCTGATTTCCTCTAGTTTCCCAGGACCCATTCAATCCGCGTTGTGTACGTGCAAAATCATAAAGAACCAGCGCTGCGTTCCAGGAATGGGGCGACAAAGTGAGCAATGAGTTCAGAAGGCAATCCGCCAGATACACAGATGTGTATCTCAATCTATATTGCACATATACATATATATAGATATGTTTGTAGATATATGAATTCCCACCCGGGTTGACAAGCGCTGCAAGTAATGTGCGTGGCTACTTTTTCATTCGCTCGGAATGAATAACATTCATGCTCTTGGATTGAATTAATGCCTTGGCATAACTCAAGTGCCAAATGCAAAATGTATCTTGAAAAGCGAGAATTAGCATTTGTCAATTGGGCGGCAGGACGGCAGGGGTTGCTGCCTTGCACTGAATTCCAAGGGGATTCTATTGAAAGTGAAGTCGGGATCTTATCAGTTTTTGACTTAATTATCCCAAATGTCGGCTTTTGTTCTCTGGGATTTATGTGCAGCATACCTATTAATCTAGAGCTCCAGCTCAATGGAATGCTGTAGTTTTTTAACTTTTAGTTTTTTAAATTCAAGTAAAGACGAGCACTTGTGGATCTTTGAATCTATAGATCTTTGTGGCTGGATCGAGACTTTCTCCTATCCAAATTCTTTGCATATTCCGCCGATTGAATGGGCATAGCCTCCAGTGTCCATAATGACCGTGTTCATTTCATTTGATCAATTCAGCTCGCAACGCAGACTATGTAGCAAGTACTTATTAACGCTGATGCGAAGCTCGTTTCTGCTGGGCTCCGCGTTCTGAGCACATTAAGATCAGATACAAAGATACATTATCGCCGCTTCGAGCTTGCTGGATCGCGTAGTTGTAGGCGGTCGTCATTCAGTCAGTCAGTCAGTCAGTCAGTCAGTTTGTGGGTCCGATCGGGCATTGGCGCAATTAAAACGCTTAAGGGGCCAAGTCAGAGTCAGAGTCGAGAGCTCTTTCTGTTTGCTACTTAAAGATACACGCCACATACACACAACTACACACACACACACAGCCCGTCAATCCATCTATCGAATCGAGTCAGATATAAATAAGCGATACGTGTAATTCGGGTCACTAACCGTTAACAATAAATTTCATTTGTTTAAGAAACTCCAGCCGGCGGGCAGGCTGTAAAATAATATCGCCATAAGAATTGACATCTGATCATTTGTAATTATTATTGCGCATTGCGACATGACAGGGCGTCGGCTACTTGCTGCCATTATTGGGGCGTGGCCACTGGGGCTATAGTACGTTGCCATTGGCTTAAAGTCGCCTGAATTGCTGAATCGATATATAAAAAGGCCACAGATCGCAGCACAAATCATTCTAAATGGTTCGCATCGAAGATCCGACTCATTCTGCCTCTAATGGTAATCGCAGTGCCATAATTTACATTGCGGGACGACTCAACTCAACTCGACTCGACTCAGAAGTCTTGGTTCGTTCAACTCGTTCAATCAATCTTAGATTCGGTTCAGGGAACAATTAATGCCAAAAAAAAAAAAACAAAAATAAGAGAGAAACAAGTCGAGAAACCTCAAGTGCGGGGAAGGGCTTTCTTTATTTTTTCGGGCAAGTTGCGTTGTCTACTTGAGGAGTTTCGGTTTTCAGTTTTCAGTTTTCTGTCTTCGGTTTTTGCTTTTGGGTTTTGGGTGCTCAGTTTTCGTTTTAAGTCCAACTTAAATGGAACCAGAAATTATTTTGAACGCCTTCAAGTGCCACACACAACAGCTACAACAAAAGTACATTTAAAAAGGAAAAAAAAAAAAAACAAAAATCGAAAAAACCAAAGTTGATTCGTAGTTGGGGCGCAATCATGACTTGATGCGATTATAAAGAAGTTTTTCGATGGGTGCAGGGGGCAGGGGGCACAAACGTAGAGAGTCGAAAAGCATTAATGCCCAATACAAATAGAAATTAGATACACACACACACACGCACTTAGGCATTCGACCGCCACAAGCACATATGGATACTTAACAATTTCGATATTCAAATGAATTTTTGGAAAATGACTTAACCAAAATGACCCAAAACGCCGCAAATGCCCCAACTGAACTCGCCTGAACTGTCCAGAATGGTTTTCTCTCATCCCCACCTATTTTTTATTGGACTTTCGAGTCCGCCGGTTAGAGAGTTATAAATAATAATAATAACAATCCAATCCGGCACATGCAGCAATGGCAGCTCCAAGTTGGCCCACATCAAGATACAGATCCAGAAATACCTACGCATCTGATTCGATTTAAGCAGCTTTAGAAAGTAAACCCATTCAAATAGTATGGTTTCAAGTACCACAGAGAAGCTGACTTACACAAGCAAGAGTCAGGATCTAAAAACCAATATATATTAATTCTGTAGAATTGCTTGTGATATATGTATATATGTGCATATCTTTAACAATCTTATCATGCGCTTATGATTCTGGTGAATTAAATTGAACTACAAAATTCTTACACTTCAAGTCATAACATGTAAATACCCACTTCTTGGCTTGTACTTAACTTCCTGGAAGCTTACACAAATTATCATAGAATTTAAGAATTTTAAAATCATAGAATCGCCAGGTATTCAGAGCACGCCGTTTAGCTATGTGTTTTATGATCGCCGAATGTTGTTACCGGGCACATAGCACACACTCATTTGGCGAGTCGAGTGACAAACCAATTTTCATGCTGCGAATGGCATAAAAACAATAGCTTATAACAAATAGCAATTGTGGGGGCCCATATAAGGCAGTTAGCAGCAGCTCCTCGGCTCACAAAGTTTGTGGCAATTGTGGATGGCATGGATGGCATGGAGGGCATGAATGTGGATGGGGATGGAGCGGAGTAATGAACTTGTCAGCCATGTTGCCAGGGTGTGCTCCAGAAAGCTGACTTGCCGCAGTGCTCCAATTGTTCGGGGGAGTGTGCGACGTCTGGGAATCGAAGATAAAGGTAATCCATTTGACTTGGCCATATCTACGACTGTCACACAGTCTGGCTTTTAGCTCTGTCTCTGGTTTTTAACTCTGGCTGTGTCTCCGATTCGAAACTATGCACAGCTGCGCAATTTCGCATGCAGGAGGCTTGTATTTTTGGGGCTGACTAATGAAAGCGAACAATAATAATTTAGTAAGTCTGGAGTCTAGAGGCTAGAGTCCCCAGACCTACGCATGCGCAAAGGTGGATTTCCGATGCCTGGCAATTGTCACCGCACAAAACGCAATTTGTTGTCGTCGCAGACGAGGAGTGGAAGTCACTGAACCCGCTCGAGTCGATGCTTTTTTCTATTACCTTTTTCTACGTCTTTGCCGCACTCCATATCTGTACACTGGGAGAAATGCTTATGTGACATTTGGAAGCAATAATTTTACTGGTATTTCCAATTTGTTAGGCAAAATTTGCATTACTCCATCACAAATCCATAACAGCTTAGCTTACATTAAAGTTCTTTCAAGACAACTCCCATCGAGTTGTTCTCAGTGCAGCTCGCTCTCACTCGCCGCTTATTTTTGGGTGTAGGCCAGCTCTGCCGCAGACAAAGCCGCATTTGACAAAGAAAATCTCACAGTGTTTTCGACTAGTTACAATTGTAAGTAGCACACAAGCACTCGCACAACTAAATATTTTGCTGACAACTGCGCAGGCGCGCGTGTGCGTCATGAAATTAGTTTATTTGTTTGCATAAATGTGGCAGAGACACAGAGAGTGTGTGTATGTGCAGCCAATTTCTAATAAATTTGTTGTTTCGGCACCCGTGTCATGCACACCTGGAGCATAATTCGCCCTCGGCGGCTGGCGGATCCAACAGAAACTTGGCTGAACCCAACTGAGTCGAGCTGAAGTGAGCCATGAGTCAATTTCCGTCAGCTGCGCCAGCTGAGCGCATTTAAAGGAGAAACTTTGCCACTTTGCTACTTTGCCACACCAGCCATTGATTCTTGCAAATAGTAAACCACCCATTTGGTTAAATACCAAGGAGACACTACCAGCTACGACTGATTACTACTGCCTATGAGCCACGTGCCACATTCCCTCCAACTAGGTAGTGAATTTCCTTCTTAAAAATGCTGATTTTAATAACGCAACCTTAGAGCAGTCCTCCACTTGAGTATTACGAGAAAATGCTTGGAGTGGGGCGGCCACTTGGGCTCGAACTACTGCGAACGGCGTTAGAACAATAAACAGCGCACAAGAGATTCTTTTCTTTGATTTTGTTCATACTTTTCCCCAATTTAACAACACGCATTCAAATCAATGAATGGCTGCCACTCGAGTCGAATGAGCCGAATAAAAAAAAATAACAAGAACTGAACTGAACAGAAGAAACTCGCAGGATGGGGAGCTCTTTTTTTCGGCCACTCGAGCGTTCGATGACATTTCGTTTTTAGTTTTCTCCGCGTAATTATTATAATACTCGTACACAAATTTAGGCAGCTGCTGTGGCGGGGGGAAGTAGGAATTTGTAGAATCACTTCAAGTGCTTCAAAGTTTAACGATTCCCCAGGTTCAGATTCGGATCTACACACATACATCTACTCGAACTCAGGGCCTGACCGTAGCTGTACTCCGTCATAAAAGCCGTAGTGCTGTATGTGCTCCACTTGGAGGTATAACCCATTTAGTCGGAACTATAACGCCACTTCGACCCGATGATAAAGATAGTTCAGATACTAAGGCATGCCGCAGAATACGTTCGTTGATTTGCGGTAATTGTTCAGACGCCTGCCGGGGCATTGGATTTCGCCACGGAATGGATACTTATGCTGTGTGCTATATACTCGTATCTATCGGACATGGTCTGGTCCATAACTATAAGTATCCGTAAGAGCCAACAATGCCGGGCTTTATTTTAAGGCACAAGGTTGAGAGTTGTGTGTGTAGTGTGTAGGTTCACAATCGCTGCGTTCGAGTAGAGCATGTAGATTCGGTAATTATATTTCGCTTTATATTAATAGTCCACAAAGGCAGATAGCAAACAGTCATACCACAGCACGCTCACAGACGTCCAAAATCTAAACCAGTTTGCTTATTTAATTTCAATGCTTAGTTTTGAAGTCACATTGATTGGAGGGATTACCTACCTCTATGAGTGTGCCAAAAGCGGAGTGGCAGCCAAACAATCATGTACATATGATTGACGTAATGCTATAGAGACACTTTTCCGATTAAAATGAAAATGAAAAACAAAAACGGCATCAAATCGATTCGGAGATCCTTTCTGCGTCAATGGAGAAGCGGCGATGATTTTAAATGGCCGCATTTGCGAGTTCTTTGGGGCACAGAATTTCACAGTTGGCATCTTCCAACTTCATCTTTGACTAACTTGGCTGGAGCCCCACCCTGGCGAGTAATTGGCACTCGACTCGAATTTAAATGATTCTGGCATTCCTTGAACACACTGAGAAGAATTCTTATCAACTTTGTGAGTGGTACTTTTCCAGTAACGCTAAACTCAATGGATTTACAGATAAAGCATTAGTAAAGTGTGTGAAACCCACAAGATTAGGACTCTTCCATGGAAATATAGTTTTAAAGTTTTGCCCATGAGCATTCATGAGCATTTTCTTGGCGTGTATCTTCCGAAAAGGAAAGGTTTAACCACCCCGCCGCAGCTCATGACTAAAATTTAAACAGCGCCGTAATAGTCGGCGGTAATAATTAATTGTTTGCTAATAAATATGAGTTTACATATAGGAAGAGCTCAAATAATAATAATAATGAGCGCACGCGCCGCGTTCTCCAATGACTAAGTCTCCTTTCAGTCTTCGAGTACGCGATAAATGCGATTGTACATACATGTCTATGTATCTAGATACGTAGTTCGAGTGTACGAGTTTCAGTATAAATTGTAAATCAGATACGGCATAAATATTGAACACATGGCGCAGTTTCTACAGCCCAGAGTTGTGGGTGTTTTGGAGGGGCACAGGAGGGGCACGGAAGGAACTGAACAAAATTGAAATGAAATAAAATAAAGCACCATAAAACGTACTTAAGATTGACGATTGTGTTTTTGGGGGAGCGATCAATGAAAGAGTTTTTGGGGAGACGCTATACGAGTATAGCCAGTACAGTTGAGCTCGTTTCGATTGAGTCATGTCTGCATGGGGATGGGGCTATTCGAATTGATAATTCCAGGGTCTTCCCAACATAGTTAATGTTTTTATTACTAAACTATGAGGGAATTTGCGCCCGATTCAACGGGGGAACAACCGAAGTAGCCAGAACTGAAGGAGTGAAGAACGCGTTGAGTAAATGCACATTCTGAAATATTTATATAGTACATTTGAATATACTTGATTAGATATAATTGGCTGTCAGTATGACTCTTGATCACCCCACTCAATCGCACCATTACGCGGATACTGAGCAATCGCACAGATACATTTTCGAAGCAAACAAAATGTCGGCAGCTGCTTTTTGTGTGAGTTTTGTTAGCTTATAAATTAAAACGCGTTTCATGGCGTTTCATTATGGTTGATGGTTTTGTACGTTTTTTTTTTTTGTCTTGAGCACTCCGCTCAATTCATTCGATTGTTCGTATTCACATTCTTTTTAGCCCATTTCGTTACGCCTTGGACGTTTCAGATACCATATATACCATATACCTCCGATATCGCTCACACCTCCCCCTTTCTCCCCCTTTCGGTTCATCTGTCCGCCTGTCTGCTAATTGAAAATCAATTAATGTGACTGCATCTATAGCTGCTCATGTCAAAGTCAGATATCATCCAGGGTAGAGCAAATCCAGTGGAATAAGAGAAAGAAAACAACACGAAGGAATTCAAGTCTCGACTCAGAATCGAAATCAGAATGGGAATCAGAATCAGAATCAGAATCCTTTTGTTTTCACTGACCCTACTGTCCGAGCACAAAAACCTAATTGATGTGCTCCGAGTAGCACTCTGATAAATACCGAAAACTCCACTTTTTTCGATTGCTTTCGACTTTGACAGTATTCATCGCCAGGTTCATTGGATTTTCGAGTGCGTTCCGAAGCGCTTTCGTTTGGTGGGGAATTCGGCACGAGTTTTGCATGCCCAAGTACTGGGGCCTCTAATTTAAATATGCGGGTAATTTGGGTACTAATCGGTGGGCAAACGAACGACTCCCGAAACTTATTAGTTACTTCTCAATATAGATTTCTGATTTCTCACCTCGTTGCCACTCGTTGCTTCCTTTGCAGGTCAACAAACAGTATTCGGCCACCGATCTGGAGGCTTTTATGAAGATCGCCGCCAACTGGCAAAATTCCAATCACAACTTGCTGGAGGGCGTCGACTTGAAGACGGGTAAGTTCAACAAATCGATCTCTCTATCAAAGGCGACATTCTCAATTCAATCATCGAACACTTGCAGAAATGACACAGTACATGAACAGCCCATCCATGAACATGTACAAGAAGAGGGAGCGCACACAGAACTGGAACCACCAGGAGAAGAAATACCTGCTCGATCTGTGCCGCAAGGACATGCGCATCATCGAGAACAAGAGATTGGATGCCGGTCTCACTGCAGTGAAGAACAAGGCCTGGAAGATCATCCACCAGAAGTTCTCCAATCAGTTTGGCACCGATCGCACCTGCAATCGCCTCAAGGAACAGTGGCGTCGCATGAAGGGTAAGTCTTTCTATCTTTCAAACTAAATACTTTATGGCAAATTTAACGTTTCGATTCCATCATTCAGCGTGCACTCGCAACGAGATACTGGACTACAACAATCGCCTGGCCAGGTTTGGAGCAGAGGTGGCCGACCGCAAGAAGCCATCTCCCTTCACCTTCGAGGTGTGGGATTTCATGCAGGAGGCGAAGAAGGCCTGCAAATCGGAGGCTCTGGATGGCATTGACTACTCCAAGATTCCCCTGGCCTTGGAGGAGGGTTTCGAGTACCGCGAGGACTACAAATTCAATCCCGACGACCACGACATGGATGAGTAAGTTGATGGCTTGCTGTAAGTCTGAAGAGATCTTTATTGAGCATTCTTCATTTAAGCAGCAGCCGCACACCGCCGCAGGAACTGTGCGATGTGGACATCAAGGAGGAGGAGAACAACGAGACCTTCAACGAGACCTTCAACAATCACCACCTCAACCAGAGCGACATCCACGGCAGCGGCGAGCGCCTCAGTGTGTCGCCCAATCACAGCATCAGTCGCAATGGAATTCACGAGGCCGAGAGTCCCGCCACAATCTCCGCAGCTAATGCCCTGGATTCGAGCGGTGCCTTTATGGCCGGAGGAGGTGACATGTCCGGCTTCCAGGCCAACTTCAACATGAACAACATATCCGCCACGCTGGAGGCCCTGAATGCCCTCCGATCTGGCCAGTTTCCCAGTGCAGCAGCAGCGGCAGCGGCCGCCATTCACCAGCACCAGGCACAGGCCCAAGTCGCTATGCATCACCAGCACAACAACAACAACAACAACAACGAGGACGACGAGGAAAGCATGAAGCCACAGTCCAAGAGACAGCGGACCAGCAGTGGCAGTTTGTTGGGCAGCGAGGACCAGACACCAGCCCTGGCCACGTCGGTGCCAGCATCCTCGGACTGTCAGGCTCTGGAGCGGTCCGGCAGCAGCAGCAATGGACTGGCCATGACGGGAACGGCGGCCAGCAGCAATGCCAACAGCAGCAGCAACAACTTTGAGCTGCGAATGTTCATGGAGATGCAGAGCAAGGAGCACATGATGCGCATGAAGATCCTGGAGGTGCAGTTGCAGGCGGCCAAGCACAGTCGCGACCTGGTGGAGATCAACAAGACATTGGCGCTGCAGAAGCTGCAGCTGGAGTTGGCCAGCAAGCGACTGCCCAGTTAGGAGGCAGTGCAGCAGCAGAAGGAGCAGCAGCAGCAGCGGCAGCAGCCCATCGCCGTTTCATGTTACATTAGTTTATAGATTTAAAGCTTGTCACCGCGGTCACGTTCGCAGGCAGAGAGCGTGACTGGGAATCGACTAGAGTTAGCCGTAGAGTTAGTCTTAAGTTGAAAGCAGGATCCACAGCTACACATCCAACCCGACACACACAGAGAGACATTCCTGGCATTGTTGATCAGTATTTGAAAGCTAGAAGCGAACCCCGAACCACGACACACAGAACCGAACCCAAGAACCCCAGCGAGGATCAGGAGGCGCTCGGAAGTAGTATGCCATAATCTTATGATGATGATGATGATGAATCGCCTACCTCACAAGCACACACACAGGATGCACACACTCAGCTAGCAGACACACAGACACACTCTCTTCTGGCCTAACCAGCACTTGACCAAGTCAAGTCAAGTTTAGTTAGTTACTAGTTTTAGTTCGTATGGGAACCACTCTCTCCAAGTTGCTCAACTACCACAAATGTATTGTACTTACGTTCTTGACTTCTGCTACCACCACAACTAACGATTTAAAGAATTATGAAATGCACACATGATTATTTTGCATAGTACTAAGAGAAGAACGAGACCTATATATGTCAATGCATCATACAATCGGCAGTTGTCTCTGATTTTGATTCTTACTTGTATTTATTTGTATCTTTGTATAGACTATGTTGATATATATACGACCCCTATATATGTTTGTTTGAATGCCATATTAAATGAAAGTTCTTTTTAATTCATATTTTCCATTTGCGCTGCAAAACAAATTGTTACCATATATGATATATATACAGTACGTATAAGCAGGCTCCCACTTTAAAGAGGGGCTTGAAAAGGCCGCGAACTGGGCTTCAGTTGTCGTAGAAGGCTTCTTTGTAAAGCGTGTAAATGAGAGATACAAATTATTTTAAATAAAATACAAAACAAAACCAAACTTATGATGTCTGCCACACTTTATTAATTTTGTTCATGGTTCCTCTGCGAGCCTTCGGTTTCCTTCTTTTCCATCGATTGTATCTGCTTATCCACCTTGATGATCTTGGTTGTGACTTCGTTCTTCTGGCTGAGAATCTTTTGCCGCAGCGTCTTTAGCTGTTCTCTTTGCTGTGTGAAGTTAAGTTAATAGAGTGATTAATTTGGCATTTCGAGACCACAAACCAGTTTAAGGAAATGAATGTTCTCCTCCGCTCTAGCTTTCTCGAACAAATGCTTGGATATGTTCCTATATGGAAAAATGCATTAATTTCGCAGCTATTGTTTACTTATAGAACTAACTTACTTGTTGGATTGTGCAAACTGGCACATTCTGGGCCGCAACAGTTGGATAAGCCTCTCAACCACCTTCAACATTGTATCCTCACGGTGCTAGCCAGAACCTATTGAAATAATTTGGAATTTGCTATATAAATATTAACTATTGCAAGGTAGAGTTTTTATGTACAACTTTAATCACATAGCCTACCGTTTGATAGATTTTATTCAGCTCATTTTTCGAGACTCGTTTTGAATCGCTGCAGCAGCTCCTTCAGGGTTTTTAACTCCTCTATGAGAAGCTCCTTAGTTTTCCTTGATTGGTGGCTAGTCCGGGATTCCAATTTCTTGATCTCCTCTTCCAGTTCCTCGATATCACTGGCGATTTCTTTAACCCGGTTCTTTTTGATCTTCATAAATTGCTCT
Source organism: Drosophila santomea (assembly GCF_016746245.2). Lineage (NCBI taxonomy): Eukaryota > Metazoa > Arthropoda > Insecta > Diptera > Drosophilidae > Drosophila > Drosophila santomea. The sequence continues at coordinate 20,970,064 of NC_053017.2, forward strand.
GAGGCCTATGGAATACCCTATTCTGCTTGGTTTTTCTTAACATAAATTACTTTCGATACTTACGAGCTTGAGAACATAGTTAAGTTCCTCGCCTCTGCCCTTCTCGGAAAACTTGTCGGCGAATTGACGTCTGTGGGATCTTGAAATGTAGTTATAGTGTTTATTTGAATAAACTAAACTTACGTGAGAGGAAATATGTATAGAATATTGTTTTTTATACCTTGGTAATGATGCCTCTGTAAATTTCGGAGTAACTCCTTAGGAGGCCAACTGATACAGGATATGCTCAATGTTTGCATTTTTGGAAATTGCCAAAATTCAGATACACACCCAACACCTTCTCGACAGAGCACCTGTGATTGAAATGGTCTGGTGCATGACATGGATCCTAGAATTCGCGTGAAAGCAAACATGGTTTCTTAACTTTGGGATTTAACGAAAAGTGTGTGGCAGAAAAACATCTTACAACTATGGATATACAATGTGGATTTGACGTATGGGTAAAAGCAGCTATTTTGATATAAAGTTTAGAATTTGTAATTTATGTTTAAATAAATATCACGCAATTTATAAATCGTGCGCAGATGTGTGTGAAGGCCGCTTTGATTTGTGATAAGAAAACTCAGCGATTAATTTAGTTTAGCCGTTTCAAATCTTTTATTGTTTCATTCTTAACGTTAAGCGTACATAGTCTTCGGTTTTACAACCGGAGCGTCGTAGTAGAATGGCCGTTGCTGTGGGCCTGGAGATCTGAACGGATTTCCGGATCCAGGTCCGGATCCTGGTCCACTGTGACGAGATGGCGAGGCGGCTCCTGGAGCAGCGAGGAAGCCGAGGAGGCCCAAAATGAGCAGGCAGCTCAATGCGAATAGCTTCATGACTGACAATCTCAAGTGTTTCTGAATGCCAGCCTCCAGCAAGTGTTTGTTTTTATACGCCGCGTATACTAGTGCCCCTGGGATTGGGAAGCCCCCGAGGGGATTTTGCTATTCGCTGAAATCACCAACTTTGGGTGATTTCTTATCACTTAGCGGGGCCTGCTTCCTCTCCTTCCTCCCGGGATTGGAATGCACCTTCGCATCGAACTCCATGCCCCTGATGCAGCGCGTCAGATCGGTTAGATTGGCCTCAACGCGCTTTTGCTGGAGTGCCAGCTCATGGGATCGCAGATCCAAGACTCCACGTTCCTGTCGACGTATGAATGGGGTTTGATCTATCATCTATCGTGTATGGTATGGAACTTACACTTCGCAGATCCTCCAGCTTTAGCTGTTTATCTATGCGACTGTGATCGGGCAAGACAACCAGATAATTTCTATGTTCGAAGATGAGCACAACATCTTATCTATACTATCACTGGATGCAACTTACCTGATGGTGCGACCTCTGAAATGGTTGAGAATAGATCGAATTATTGGGTTTATGTGCATGTTTACGAAAATGAAACCAGCTAATTTTGATTATTTCAAAAAGTTTGAAAGTTATTCCAAAGTTTTTATGAAACTACAAACTAGCTTTTTAGTAAACTGAAATATATATAACCAACCACATATTTATCTTATTCCTCGCTATGCCAAAAAGTATGCTATGCATTCTAGCTGTCCCATAGGTGGCGCATTGGTAACGCATGTCAAATAAGTGTAAAATATCCACCATTAACCATTAGAAGAACAGTATTAGTTACAGTTTTAGTACTATTTATTCATTCTTATGTTTCGGAGGGCTTGTTTAAGCTCTTTGAGCACTAATATAAGTTCGCCCTTTGCAGTCTTCGCCTCAGCTGATTTACTTTTTTCGAGGGCTTTGATCTGCAATTCAAGTGACTCGATTTGTGCGGTTAGCTCCATGATCCTTGCCTCTTTTCCCTTGTTACCTTGCAAATGTTTCTGGCGGGATAATGTTCTTTATAAGTCATAGAAATAATGGATAACAAAAGATACACACAACATGATACGTGTCGATACCGCCACTGCCTCTGCCTCCTTTGTCAAATAGATCGCTGAACGGCCGTCTCTTACTGCAATGAAAGGGTGGATTGAAGGGAATTCACACAACGGAAGTACGTACCATAAAAACATGGTTTCTCTTGTCTTCAAAAAAGTAAGGATCTTATAAGCCCCCCGAAACATGCTTAAGCTTTACGTTAAATTTGTTTAATAAGTATCTCCACGCATTCTAGATTTTGTAACCTAATTCAAAAAGAGTAAAGAAATCATCCAAGTAAACCTAACGCCTCTTGCTTTGCGAATAAATTTGTTAAGCACCCACTTCAATACTCGAATTCGGCAGGAGGACAATCAAAACTCATGTATAGTTACACAGTAATCTTTTAGTTAGTTAGTTTGTTGCTCAAATCGTCTGTGATCGGATAATCCACGATGATCTGGGACCTCTTTACCTTTATACGCGCAGCCACTGAGTTCAGTGCCACTGCTCTACTGATTTTGCTCGGTTGCATGGGGGAGTCAATGAACCAAGGTGGTGAGAACAAATTCTTGTTGGCCAGGTGATTACTAATGAGTTTTTCACAATAGCCCACTGCTAATACTCCTTTCCATAGCGTTCATTATGGCCTGACGGTGATGGTGGTGATGCATGTGTTTGGCTTCGTATCCGGAGCCCATGCGAATCCCTGCATCTCGATCTCCTGCTACTTCTTGGGCTACATCGCCCTGGAAGTGATGCTGATGTATGTGGCCTGTCAGATGGCTGGGGCATTCGCCGGATACTTCTTGCTCCTGCAACTGCTGCCCAAGGAAGTGGTGGCCAAAGCCAAGCCGGGCATTTGCCTGGTGCAACCGATGCACTCTCTGTCCACTGCCCAGGTCGTCACCATCGAGTGCCTGCTGACCGCGGTCTTGGTGCTCGGATGGTGCGCCTTGTGGGATGTGCGGAACGGAAGGTTCCTCGACTCGGTCACCATTCGCATGGGACTCCTGGTGGTCGCCTGCAGTTTCGCTGGGGTAAGTTTAAAGGCTTTAGGTGCAGTGAATCATTTATATCTGTAAATGCATTTCTTGCAGCTGCAACTGACAGGAGCCAGTATGAATCCCGCCAGGACATTAGTGCCCGCCATCTACTACGGCAATCCGGACTCGGTTCTGATGCAGCTGACTGGCCAGATCTTGGCCGCCATCATGGTTCCCTTTGTCTGGAACAATGCGTATACGCCACGTTATAAGCCCTTGGAAATTCCCGTGTGCAACTGAGCGGAGTGTGTAACAATAAACTTAAGCTCGACGTTTTTGGCTACCGTGTGGTTTATTTGATCAAGTGCTTGAGCCATTAAATATTTACGATAAGCAGTGCGCGGTGCCGTGAAAATAATCTGATACAGATAAGCGTAGCATTTACATTAGATTAAATATAAAGTCGTCAGCCGTAGGAATCATATAAGGTATTTATTTGCACGCTTCGCACTTAAAACTAACCGCTTTCAACTCACACGAACTTAAAAGATAACTTGTCCTATGGGCAGTACATCCATCTAGGCGAGCTCCGCCTCCGAGGTTCGCTTGGTTGACATCGTCGTCTCGTCCACCTCGGAATTCTCCAGCTCCCGCCGGAAGGCGTGCTTGTAGATCACCGAGGTGACCAGGGCAGCCGCCATGGGACCCACCCAGTAGATCCAGTGGTCATCCCAGGCTCCGTTCCAGATCGCAGGTGCGAAAGATCGGGCTGGATTCATACTAGCTCCAGTCAGTTGGCCCTGCACGGGGATTTTAAAATGCTTATTAAAGAAGTGCTTGCAAGAAGTTTCTATTTTGATAAGATGGAAATATTATCATTCGCCTATTTGGCAACACAAAATATTGATTTTATTTCATGTGTGTATTAAAACTGATTATCTGCCATTTGAAGAAAGGTTCTCATCGATAGCGAGAAAGTCAAGTGCAGTGGCCTGATAAATTAGAAACAGATAGTGATTCGAATTTTAGCATAGTGGACTTCAATCTGATATTTCTTAAGAGCAGACATCACTATCAGTATCGTTATTACTCGGACAAAAAGTTGGTGAGGTGGATTACAAAATATAGACTCAATAACCAACTTACCGCTGTGAGCGACAGGCATGCGATGGCCAGTCCAAATCGCACTGGCACCGAATCCTGCTTGTTGGCATTGCGGGGATCCCAGACGCCGCAGCAGATGGAGATGAGGACGCAGGTGATCAGGAACTCCACGGCCAGGCCCTGCCAAGGGGTCAGGGTGCTGTTGAGCGACGTGAGGCACACGCCATTGGGGGTGTCCGTGCTGTAGATGGCGCTCTCCGGGAGCACCGCCTTCAGCAGTCCGTATCCAATGAAGGCGCCCACCATCTGGGCCACAAAGTAGGCCACAGCCATCGGCAGCGAGATTATGTTGTAGACGTAGGTGGCCAGGGTGACGGCGGGATTTAGATGGGCGCCACACACACACCCGAAGCACTGGATGCAGATCAGCACCACGAAGCCAAAGTTCACGGCGCTCTGGAAGTTCGAGTTGGTGAAGACGGAGTTCTGGACGCTGCCCATGCATCCGAGGAACATCAGCATGGCGGTGGCTATCATCTCGGCAAGAACTGTGGTGATGTTGTCCAGCTGGCGGCGCTGCAGCAGCCAGCAGTTGGATTGGCTGCGGAATAGAGAGGATTATCCCATGTAAGTACAAGTTGCTCTCAGTTGAGGGTTTAATAAATGGTTTTCACTGCTTAAGTTCACACACTGTGCTATCATTCTTTTTGAAGAGATTTTTGGAGATTTTAAACATAGATTTCAAGGAATTTGGAACTCGGGAATCACCTTGCGGACGTAGCCATGATTGCCGGCGAGTCGAGCGATTGACTTAAACGGAGACGTGGTCCGACGTGGACTGCACTCCAGGCCAAGTACTCAATGGTGCGAATCGCATACTCTATCGCCGGCTCTTAATCGCTGGCAATCTCGTCTAATCGCCTTAGGTGGGTTATCAGTCAGTGGAGCTATGTACTTGTAAGCAACTATCGCCGAACATTTGGCTTGGTGTGCTCCATTCAGTCGAGTGCGTGTGTCCACTTTATGACGTTGCAAGACAATTCAGAACGTGACAAGGCAGTGAGTTAGTGTCCCACTAGACAGTGGCTATAGGCCATCTAATCAATATGATTTAAGCCTGCTGTCGTACAAACTATTTCACTCGCTATCAAACTGAGCAATTTTAAAGGGCTTCTTATCGATGGCCATTGATAATTATTTTTAAAGACCTATGGACTTTTTAATAACTGGATTTATTCGCTGGAAGAGCCTCCAAAAAAGTGCCAATATCGCCTCATCCCAACTGTATGCTATGAAAATAATACAAGTGCTGCTTGATTACTTAATAATTGACCTAATTTATTTCGTGGTTCTTTTTTTACAACTAGCAATTACATATATATATAGATTATTATTCGATTTAGACCTATTGCACTACTACCACCTCGCCGATCATTCGTATCCTGGCATCGGAACTTCTCAGATCGATCTCCTCGTCGCCCTTGAAAGCCATCCGATAGATCAGCGAGGTCACAGCTCCTGCCACCAAAGGACCCACCCAGTAGATCCAGTGGTGTGCCCAGGAGTCGTTCCAAACGGCGGGACCCAGGGACCTGGTCGGATTCATGCTGGCTCCCGTGAAGAGGCCCTAAAAACAAGAATCCCCATTCAGTACACTTCGGATAGTGAGAAGCACAACAATACCAACCGCTGTGAGGATCAGACAGGATACGGTGAGGCCGAATCTCACGGGCACGGAGTCCTGGAGCTTGGCGTTGCGCGGATCCCACACCGAACAGGCCACCATGACCAGGCAGCAGGTGATGAGAAACTCGATGAAGACACCCTGCAGTTCGCTGATCCCGGGGGCCAGAACTGTCACGCAAACACCCGCCGGGTTGTCCACTCCCTGGATGGCGCTCTCCGGCAGCACAGCCACCAGGAGACCATAGCCAATCAGGGCTCCGGCAGCCTGGGCCACGAAGTAAGCGATGGCCCTGATCCAGCCGATCACGCCGTACAGCCAGGCGGCCAAGGTGATGGCCGGATTCAGATGGGCACCGGAGACGGAGCCGAAGCACTGGATGGCAATGAGGATGGCCAGGCCGAAGGTGAGGCCACTGCGGAAGTGCGAGTTCTGGAAGAGGGGCGTCTCCACACAGCCCATGCAGGCGATGAAGACGAAGACGGCAGTCGCCACAAATTCTCCGAAGAAGCAGGCTATCGCACTTCGGTGGTGTCCTTCCAGGCGCCACCTGGCGGTGGGATTGGACTCCAGTGATTTTTGCTTCTGTTGCGACATGCTGACGGAACTCTACTGTCGAAATGCTTGGGCGGCTGCCCCAAGTGACCCAACGCGCCAGCAAATTTACGGCAATCAATCAAAATCCATTATAAAACCTTAATGCTAATTATCGAGCGCAGATTTGGGACCAGCCCCCTGCCCCCTGCCAAACCATTCAGGATGGATCAATCCATCAAGGCGATTTTCGGGGGCTTTGCTCAGCCGTAATTATCGGCCTGATAAGCGCCACTGCCATTTCGCTCCGATTTGTGCTCAATCTTATCTCATTAAGATCTTTATCGAACGGCGAACAGCGAACGGGGCGCCGTTTCCTTGGCCAATACTTCTACGTCTTGTGCCAGCCAGTGTCTGAATCGATGAATCGCCACAACAAGGCCAATAAACCTGGCCTATGGTGTTCGAAAGCTACTCGAAGGAATCGCCCCATGATATTCAGGAATTTCAGAAGAGTGGCGTGAATCCAGCATTAGCATATCACCCATAGCACTTAGTTCCCTTTTAAGCCACATGGCACATACATCATTTGTGCTCCGTAGTTGGACTATGGTCCCAAATAGAGTAGGTAACGTACCATAACTGGATATAGTTGGTTGGTAAGCGCCCCTGATAATGACTTTCAGGGGCAATTTGATTGGTCGATTTGGAGGTACTAAAATATTGGAAAATCTTATGACAAGATTTTCCAAAGACTGCTTAAGTTCAGGGGCTTTTTTCAGTTTCAATTTTTGCAAAAAGCTTATAGAAATTCAAGCCACGTAGTTACTTAGAGTCAATCAAGTTAAGACCTCTAATGGGAACAATGAAAAGTGCTTAGATAATGTGAGTTATCAAACACACAGCATTTCCCTGGAAAATCCCCAAATAACTACCATACTTTCAATTTACAATCTTGTGTAAAAACCATTAAAGAACGCAGTTGTTGGTTTGTTATAGATTACAGATCTCGATGTTCTTTATTACTGAAGGCAATTAGGGTGTTCACCAAGTCGTTTATGCTTTCAAAGGCTTGAGTGTACACTTGATTGCCATCGAAAGGTTCGAGCACTTTGTGAAGACACTGCTAACAGTAGCGTACAACGAATGCATTATTATAAAATTCGGCATCTTAGATATTAACTAAATTAGTTAAGGCTTTCCCCACAGCAATCTCTGTGGCTGTGGCTGTGGCTCTACGACAGCTGGACGTCCTCCAGTTGCCGCAGCTTCTCGTTGGAGGTGATCTCCGCCTCCACCACCTCGCGGCGGAAGACGATCTTGTAGGCGTAGGCGGTGATGGCGGAGGAGCTCAGCGGGGCCAGCCAGTAGATCCAGTTGCTCTCGAAGTGCTTGTTCCACAGGGCGGGGGCGAAGGACCTGGCCGGATTCATGCTGGCGCCGGTGAAGGGTCCCTAAAACGAATAACTCTCTGGTTAATAACCATCTTCCGCAGTTGGATTCCATTCAAGAATGGATTTTGGGTTGAACTTACGGCAGCGCAGGCGAGACAGGCGATGGCCAGGCCAAAGCGAATGCCCACGGAGTCGTGGAACTTGGAGTTGCGCGGATCCCACACGCCGCAGCAGACGATGACCAGGATGGAGGTGATGACGAACTCGATGCCGAAGGCCTGGCCCGGGGTTACGCTGGCGTGGGGCAAGGTCACGCAGAGCCCGGCGCCCACGGAGAGTGTGGGCCCGGGGAGCAGGACCTTGAGCAGGCCGTAGCCGATGAAGGCGCCCAGCATTTGGGCGGCGAAGTAGGCAAAGGCCATGCGCAGGCTGACCATCTCGTAGATGTAGGCGGCCACGGTGACGGCGGGATTCAGATGGGCGCCGGAGACGCAGCCGAAGCACTGGATGGCGATGAGGACGGCGAAGCCGAAGTTGAGCACAATCTGCAGATGGCTGTTGGGGAAGAGGTCCGTCTTCACGCAGCCCATGCAGCCCAGGAAGACCAGGATGCCGGTGCCGATGAGCTCGCCGAGGAAGGCGGAGATTTTGTCCAGCGTCGATCCCTTCATTTTGAACACCTTACAGCAACTGAAATGGCCAGAGAAGCGCTTGAATAATGCCACACTAAACAGCGAGCTGCTACCCTCTCTGTCGCACGGCAGCAGCCGTCTCTTTCTCTGCTCTAAGTAGACCTAAGTAGACCTAAGTAGAGCTGCTTAGGCAGCTCATCAATCATATCCTATCTAATGCCATCCCATCGATTCCCTAAGCCCTCCGATTCGCACCTAATCTCCTCGACACACTCCTACAATCTGGACTATTGTGCAACTTCGTAGTTCTAGTTGAACTTTGTAGTTCAAGACCTTTGCAACTGTTCTGCTTCCTGGATGATTTCCAGGGCGTTTTCCACCCCTTGCGAATCCATCCCCTGCTGCTGGCGGTTCATTGACATGACATCGATTTTCCAAACTTCCTATGCCGCTGATCCGAAACGCGATGCCTGCTGTGGAAAGGTCACCGAGCGAATGGCATCGATGTTTGGACTGACTTGAAGTACCGTGTACTAAATATAGTACGACTGGTGATTGCCGTTCGGCTGTCAATTAGGTTTATAGATAAATGGCCCAAAAAACAAGCGAATCAAATCATGGTATGGTCGTAAAACAATAACCAATCTTTGTCACTCTTATCGCTTGAGAGCCACTCGATTCAATTGGAGTTCACAACGCTGCGAATTAATCCGTTTATTGTGATTGTTAAATGCCCGTTTTTGTTCACACACTTGAAAGTGCTCTTATTTTGGACTTTCTTCGATTTTGAGTGCGCGATATTTACCGAATCTCGTGGCTCATTTTGACACTTGTCCAACTAATTCTTCAAGATCGCAGAACGCAAATCGCAGATCGCACTGTATAATAAATCTTTTCCGGAGCTGGTGAAAATTCACAAAGCGGCAGCGCGACTGTCAATGTCAATCTGAGGCGGTGGAGTAGCCATAGGCAAATATTTATATCTGTGTCTATATAATATTGCGTAAATCAAAAGCCCATTTTTAGCCCCTGTGAGAGAGCCCCACAATTCACACACAGATACTTTCACACACACACACACACTTACTTCGAGAAGCAAACCACAAACACACACAAAGGCTGGGAAATTAGCGAATCCTACTGGTGAGCATAAAAAAGTCAAGTGTCCAGAATTTATGAGCATCCTAAACGCTCATTCGCTGCTCTCGCCGGCTCTCTGCTTCTTTCGCCTTGTGCGATTATCTCTGGAGCGATGCTCCTTCTCGCTCCCACTCTCCTGGCCAGCGGGCTTGGAGCGTTATAAAATGTGAGAAGCAATACGGCTGATATTCCATGGAAGCAAGGGCAGATATTAACTGACATACTGGTTTTTAGCTAGCGAACTTGTAAAAACAAGCTATCATTCACAGTAGTTTGCCAGAATTATTGTAATAATAAAGAGCTAAAAGATAGTCTTTTTATTATTTCAAATTGCTTGATGATTCTTGTATTATATAAACCAAAGACCAAGAAATTTTTTAATAAGTAACTAGTTTTAAAATATGGGCCAAGGCAAATCAGCTCAGCAATAATTGCTGGCATTATCAGTAAATATAGCCCCCGAAATACGTCATTTTGATAGCATGACGATCATAAATCCCAGCTGTAAACTTGGCATTACACTGTAACTGATACTGAAAATCGCCATGATTATTTACAGTGTTTTAAGGGCGGTGGGCGGAACACTGCTATGCTGTGCAAATGCGTGACGCGCTGGCAATTGAAGCTGGCCACTGCGTATTGATAACAGAGTGCCGCACTATCAATTACCACCGTCGATATGCCTATCAATTGCAATTGCTGCAATTGAGGATGCGTTGCGTGAATCGGGGTACGCAATGTGGCAAACAAATCACGGCAAATCTCGGCACGCCTGTCTATCAAATGGCACGCAATTTGCGTAGTTATGTGTCTCAATAACAATTGCAGCGGCAGCTGGCAATAAATAATAATAATTTACAGCAAATATTTTCAAATCACCGCTGTGTTGCATAAACAAACTAACAGTAGCTCAACTCAGGTGATCTATTCAGAACTTTTGACCCTCCCTGACCACGCCTAATGTTTTTTATCGCTTTCCATGGCCATAAAATCGTGGAGAAAATAGCACTGCAGAGGTCTTTTGGCCCTTGGCCAAGAGCAAATGTTTGGCCAACTCATTGACAGTTGGTCAAAAGAGAGCGACACGTTTTGGCAAGAGACAAAGAGATTAAAAAGCAAAACAATCAACACGCGATGGAACGAAAGTTTAAAAATAAATCACACCACCAGCCATCGAATGCAAAGCACAAGCTAATAATTTAATTACCACCTGCGCCTTCATCATATTTGCGCATATTTGCGATGCCCAGAAGGATCACGTATCATTCATGGGATCGCTGCATGCTCCACGATTTCCCACTTTTCGATGCCCCGAGCGCCCAAATGGCTCTTAATTATTAGTATTAAAATTATAATCCATTCTCGTCGTTTGTCTAAGTGATGGGACGTGACTGGGCGGTTCTAGGTCCGCCTTTTTTGGGGATTTTGGTTAGTGCTAATGGCTGATGTTGGCGGAAGTGGGGTCTGTTAATTAACAGAGGTGTGCGATAAGAACGGGCACAAAAGCTCAGCTGCGAGGATGTGCAGCTTTCGATGTGGAGCTTCGATCGCCAGCTTTTGGGAAGCTTCGGGAGGAGCTTCCTTATCAGTGCGCGTTGTTATTAGCTAATTATGACTAAGTTGGTGATAGAGTGATAAAGCGATAAAGTGATAAACCTTCGGCCAGAAGCGCGTCGTAAAAAACTTGTTAGCCTGAAGAACAGCTAATCAATCCGTGCTGATAAGCCGCTGATAACTGAAAGCTGTTTGCTGATGGCTGTTTGCTAATGGCTAATGGCTGTTGCTGCTTAAGAAGTGATTTTCGCTAGTGGCCCTAAAATGTTGGCCATAAACCGCACGCCACAACCACTGTCACTCGGCTGATAACTGATATCGTCGAGCTGAGTGATGGTGTATTGGGATTGGCGGTGTCTGGCGGCGCAATATCACAGGCTTAATTTGGCCAATAATTGGGCCAACTCAAATCGGATTTACTCGTCAGACTTTTGACATCGCCCCGCATTTATGGCTCTTCCACATTGCGATAGCGATCGGGTGCCGACTTATTGAAGTGAAACAACGTGTGTATTTATACCTCTTTATGGCATTCCAATTGCCAGCTGGATTGTAATTGAAGCTCATTATGGTGCCACAGGCGGAAGCCCTAGACCCCATTGATCTACATTCATAGCAGCCTCTTCCTGGAGCCAAGGTTCTGCTCTCTTATCTGTGCGGCTTATCAGGGCAATGGAAACTGCTGACGCTCGGGTTGCGCAACAGGTTGTTGGCCCGTTTATTTACGGCTGTAAATACGGCGGGCCATTAAGACGTGGTCAAGAATACGACGAGATCCCAGCACACGACTCTAACAAGTCAGGTGCTCCGGCAGCTGAAGGTTCCTGCTTTGGTGGCTAAAATAGCGGCCTATGTCTTATCAGCTGGCCACGAGGTTGGGCCACTCGAAAGCTGATTGCTCGCACTATGATTTGTGTGATTTGTGGAAAGCTTTCTTAACTATTAGACAGACAATTTGCTAATTACTGGCAAATAACTCTTATGCCAAGCACTGATATCACTCGGCAGTGACCTAGGTTACGAATTCCCTCTGGTCACCAGTGAATTTATGTTCCGATGTGGCTTCTAATCAAGAAGTGCGAGCGGCTATTTTTGGCCACACGTATGTGCAGTCCATCTGATAATCCAAAGTGTGCGAGGCGATAAGAGCTGAGTGGCTCTAGAATTAAACTGCAGCTGAGGCATTATGCAACGAACCTGTTGCAAAAGTCTTGAATTGGAACTACACTTTGCTCAATGGCGGCTGGAATCACAACCCGATTGATAACCCCAGGGCAGAGCACCTTATCAAGTGGCAAAGCAACCAACTTAATCGCAGTTCCGAGTGCCTGCGGCGGTTTGCCAAGCGCAAATATGATGGCGTGGGATTGAATGACATCAACCAACTGTGAAGAATCGCAGGGTTTTGGCCTAAAACCGGCAACTGGCTTAGTCAAGCGCAATTACCATACGAGTTTAGGAAGTGTCCATATCGGACACTTGACTGGCCCAATTTGAGCCTGGCCAACTGTTCCGTGTCCGACCGGTTTTCTCAATTATATGATGACTTTACAACTGGGCCAACTCGCGATCCGTTTAATAGAGCCATTAATCTGGCAGTGGAGCACGCGATTCGCCACTTGATTGATTTATCAAATTTGATTAGCACTAGCTCGTGAGTTCCCCCCAAAAAGATTAAATCGAAGGCATGTGCCAACTTATATAAAATCGAGACTTCGTTTAGTAAGTCACTAATTAGACGTAGAGTTGGAAAAGTATTGAACTGAGCTGTTTAATCAAACTCTAAGAAGATGCAATTGAAATCGCTGTTCAAATGCTGATCTCTAAGGCTGAAACTAAATATTTATTTAATAATGTGGCACTTGTAAATCTTTTTGTAACCCCCCCTTATAAAAAATGTCTGCTAACAACTTTATCAGACGCTGCGACCTTCAAGGCAGCCGAAAAATTGTACACTTTGTTTGGTTTCATTTTTCGGTTTTTGGTGGGAGTGTGAGTTGAAGTTCTCCAATTGCGCAGATAAAAAACTTCAGGCGAGAACCAAATGCCAAGTTTATACTGGTTTACTGGTATGTGGGAGATACATGGAAATATTTGCGAGTGCCCGCATAATACATTGGTACTTAAGGTATCATAAAATGATCAATTTGGCGCGGACACTATGCAAAATCGCCTGATCCAAGGCCAGAAATTCCGTTTCGTACTTATCAGGCCGCTTTTCATTTTATAGCAGCGGGAATCGAGAATCGAGAATCAAGAATCGAGTGACCCCGCCAATCGCGTTGCTATACTTATTTTTCAATGATAATTTTGATAAGACTGCCACACCAGCCGACGTCTAATTAGTATACAACAACAACAATGGTTCGGGGCAAACATATATATGAATGTGTATATATGTCAGTATATTTGTGTAGCTAAAGAGCTAAAGTAGAACAGCGGGCAGAACTAATGTATGCGCACACAGAGTGGAAACGTTTTCCAAAAAACCAAAAAGCGTGGCACAGTTTTTTAAAAATAAACATTCTCCGTTCGAGTCGCTTTCGCTTTTTCGTGTTAGATGAATGTCAAATGGCAGTATCTATAGATATCTGTTGCAGCTGAATTTCAATCCGACCTTATCTAATTACCCGCCGAGGTAGTTGCGCAATCGTGGGATCACTGGCAATTACCTTCGCCGCTGCAGGCTCGCCCATCGCCCATCATCAGGTGCAAATGCTAAATAATGCACATAATTACGAGTCAATAATGCGGCAGTCGGTAAACAACAATATTAATAAATGTATAAATGTGCTCGCCTGCCTGCCTGGGTGTTTTCAATTGTTCTTCGCTTGTTTGATCACTGGTTAAAGTTTAATGCAGCCAGTGGCGCTGTGGGAGTGGGAACACTACTTCACTACCGCCAGTCGCGGCGATAAGGCACAGAAATGGAAAGCTGAAAGTCTAGATAACCCAGGCATATTTGAATAAAATTAACATTTATCGGCCATTATACGCGTGCCAAAGCAGAACTCGCACTCAAAATCACGCATTCCACTCACTCTCCTTCTCCTCAAGATATGGTAATATTCCACACTCTGATTCACTCTTATTCACTGTTTTTTTTTTCTTTGTTTTTTATTTCGTTTACCCAAAAAGCAGTGCACGAAATTCAAAAGTGCAAGCCCGCCAATTCGAAAACGCGTTTTGCGCACTGCATTTGCCGCAGCACTTTTTATATCGAAACCAACTCTCTGCCCACTTCAGAAATAATAAAATTAAGCGACAGCTTTGCTAATTAATTAACGCACACTGAGGACCACGGAGAGCCGAACTAACCTGCGTTCCGATCGATGGTTTGTTTGCTATTGAGCGTGGAAAAAGGCCTCCAGCTAAATACTAAATACGCGCGATCGACTGCGGCTGGGCTGCGCAGTCGACGTCGCAGCTGGACACCATGGCGTATGATTACTCTGGCTATCAAATGTCGACAACCACTAATTCGACATTCTACATGCACATTCTACATTCGCCTTCCAGCACAAGCGAGCTTTTTGATAGCGTTATCAAGGCAGTTAGCTCACGTAGATATGCGCTTTGCTGCGGGCAAGCAGTGCAAAGCAGCGCCAGTGGAGTTTGCAAACGGGTTTTCGTTGATTCCAGTAAAAACATTCATATCATGATTCACTGAGTTCATTCCAGAACACTGCCAAAATATTCGACATTTCACAAGAATAATAATTATAAATTTGAAATGACTAAAAAGGGTTTTCGAAAGAGTGTTACTGCCATTACGAATCAATCTGTCCAGTCAAACTGTCATTTAAAATATGATTGTCTCATCAAATCCATGATATGATACACGTCTGTTATTTACATAAGTTAAACAAATAAATTTAGTATACAGCATAGTCACGCAGTCCCGAGTAAACAATTGAAAACCCACCGTTCCCATATTTGGACACATGGAGTCATGCATGCTGTGCAATTAAAATTAAGTATAAATATGACAGTCATATTTGCTTAATATTTCCGCCAATTATCAGAACACCTCAGAAGCTGAGGTTAGAGTTAATGAAAAAGTGCTTTTTAAGTAGAAAAACACTCAAGTTCGTCTCGAGTGGCGCTACCCAAGTGATAAGACAAGCCAAAACCGCTTTGAAGTCCAAAAAAAAGATAAAACAAATGAAATAATTAAGTGCCATAAAATAAATCAACAGATGACAAAATCCGTGGCAGGCGAGTGATAATCAATTTGAAAACACCCATAAAATTGCTTAGATTGACTGAAGTGGCGCGCCCTTTTTGATAAGAGAGAATCAAGATGGAAGAGGGAAGAGGGATGAGGGGATTAATAGCCCTGTTTACACTTACCTTCAAGGTTGCGATGACTGGAAAACTTACCCGAAAGATTCCTGGCTCAATTGAATGGCAACCACTTCAGATATCACTTATCACACACGGCCGATAGTACGTCACTTATCGAAAGCTTTATCGCGATGCGGATTTCCATAACGGATTCGGATTTCCTTGTGGCCTTGACACTCAAATCACTCACTCGCCTTATGACGCGCACCTTCGGCGAAAATATTTGGATTTGCATAGACCTTTCCGCGGCGGAACACATTTGAAGTTCGATAATAAATTATGGACATAGACGTAGAAACTATGTGTGCCAGCGATCGAGGTAGAAGCAATTTAGCTCGCTAGATTAATAAATAAATTCAATGAAACCGCGTCGAATCAAAGAGGCGAGTGGCAGCGATTGATGTTTCGAAGATGCTTATCCACCAGCCATCATAAACTCCCGCGCATGTGACACAGTGTTCGATCCACTTCGCATCATATGCTCATATCTTATTATTATTATTATTAATATTATGCTATATTATTTACTGGTCCAGGCCAGACTCGCTTGATTTATGGACACTTCATTGCTGTCTAGCGCAGCTCGTTAGCCGCCTCGGGAGTCACCGAAATCGAAAATCGCAAATCGAAAACTGGTTAAACGGCCTGCGAAAATGCAAAACATATAAACAAAGCGGCGGCATTTGTGTTTTCTTGTATTTGCACTGCGGTTCTCGATGCCGCAGCCAAAAATAAATGCTGGCTTTTTGTTTTTGCTGCCTTTTCGTCACTTGTGCGCACGTGACGTATACGCAACGTGGCAGCGCCGAAAGTGTGTCAGAAATGGGTATACGAAATAGTGTTGTAATAAATAGCAAATGTTGTCGCACCTTCTGCGCGCCTGCTTGCCACTCGGTGGCTCCTCGCTGCCCATCTTCACTTGCTGACCAATGACCGCGGACTGCTGCTGCTGTTGCACTGGCATTTCCACTTTTCGCACTTTTACTTGAAATTAACTTTATTCACCACTTTATTTGCCTTTTCTTCTCTCCTTGTGAAGCACTTGACGCGACGTAGCGGGTAATTGAATTTGCCGTTTGCAATGGTAATTTTCATGAATCGGATGCCGTGCACAACTTCACTGCGTGTCGCGAATTCGGACTCCTGACTCGCGGACGGTGTGCGAGTATCTGTATCTGCGGAACGGGTATTTGTATCTGTATCTGCAGCCGGTGCGACGCATGTGAGTTTCGCTTTCGAGCGCCGATCGACTGGCTGACTGACTGACTATAGCTATACTACGGCTATAGCTGACTGGCGGAGAGCAAACGATGTCGCCGCTTAACACAACCGAAGAGCAAAAGCCAAAGCGCCCATCAAAATCAAATATCGCAAAAAGGCATGCCATAAAATCGAGGCAGCAAAAAACCGTAAGTGCCATTAGACACGATACCCAATCACCAGGTGGGTATATACCCTGCTCACATGCGATGCGCGTCAATCAGCCGGGCTTCCTTAGCCGAACTACACAAGTGGAATGTTACCAGGCCCAATTGAAACTGATAATGAAATAGCATTGGATGAGTATGCCTTAAATACTCCACGCAAAGATTAACAACAAAAGGCTTGGAATACATAGAATGTTTGAATATCTAAGTTACAAATACTGTTCCATCAACAAGTGACAGGTAAAACTGAGCGTTACGTTGCGAAGGGATCATACTACTTTGCCCATCCATTAAACAAGTCTGCGTGGTATCCGGTTGGTCGAGCACCAAAACTTTCCACTTGCCCTCGCTTTTTTTGACTATTGTTTTGATTCGACAGGTTTTCGGCGAACTATTGCGTAGAGGGTCATCACAAATTGAAGTGATCTCTTTCGGTGCTTGAGCAACCCGACTAGTTGCTCGTGGTGGGTGAGTAGCTGCCGCAATTGCTTGCCGTTGTTTCGCGCAGTGTATGCTAGTTGGGGCTTATCACTTGTGTACGTACATGTATGGATTTATGACGCAAAGATCGGCTTTTTATTTGATTAGTTTCATTCGCGTGCAATACGATGTGCTTGTTTTAGGGCTCTGCCACGGGGGAGGTACTTTTTTATCCACTATATTGGAGGCCCGTTTCGATATCACTTATCGGAAAGCAATTTATTGGGCGGGCGAGCATTGCTTGGGCAGTAAAAACAAATGATAAAAGTTTTGTTTCTGCGAGTAGACTGTAAATAGAGTGCTGAAATGTGCTTACTGAGTTTATGGACTCATAAACGAATTTAATGGGAGTATTGGACTTCTGTTACTACCGTTACAAAATGGTTGGGTTTGCTCACAAGATACTTTCAGAAGATACTGCATACTTTTAGGATGTTCCAAATATGGGTGCATACTTTTAGGCATTTTATCTTTTTAAGTTGCCAGTTAAGTTGCGAAGTTGCACTTTTAAAGTATGTCTTTAAGAAGTAAATTTTATTCATTTTAAGAATTGTGTTTCATTTTTGTTAAACATTTCTCCAGCAAAGGTTCCAAAAACCAACGCAGCTCTAATTATGTATTTATGGCGCCACCAAAAGCTTTTCAAGCTTTCGTATGCATTTCCTAGCTTTTGATACCCTTAACGAGGGTATTACACAATTAGTAAGAACTTTGTAAAGCAATAGTGGAAAAAAGTTCGACTCATAATTTTCAAATTATATGTTATAAAATGTACATATTCATTTCCTCCACTTCCTTGGTGAAATTAGCTACCACAATATCTTAATACTGAGATGGGTCTTTTTACTGCATGCTTAGAGGTCGTAATATACATTCCTTATAATACCACTATGAGCATACTATATAACGACTTGGAGATATTTGTTATAGAAAGAAAGTTGAGAAAGTTAAGAAAGTTGTAAAAACTAGAATTAATGACTTATTACATATGCTCATTTCTTAAATTATAACTGAAGCCATGATTTGAAAGAACCTGCTAAGATGTGTATAGACTACTGCCTTTTTCCAGAAATGAAATATTGGTAATATCCGCTCATTTCGTATAAAATCCAAGCAGCGCCGTGTGGACATTAACTTGACGTATTCGAGAGATCAAAAATACCCGACTCGCGGCGATTAACAGGAATTAACATGTATCGCTAAAGTCGGCCAAATATTGACAATCGGCCGAGGCGAGTGAGTGACGGAGATCGGATGTATCCGGTCCAGCGATGAGGAGGATTAGGGGCAGGAGGAGAAGGTGGAGAAGGTGGAGCTGGAGCTGGAGCTGGAGGCCCTGGAACTGGTTAATGTGAGTACGTATATGAATACCTATACCTATACGTATAATCGATTTCACACTACTTTTTAATCACTACAAAACATTTATTGTTTGCCCGCAGCGAGAAAAGTCAAACAAAAAGCGGCGACGGGTCGGAATGGGTCGAATGGCTGAACAAATTGACTCGGCCACATAATTAGGCACTTGCCCATGTCCACAGCTTGTACGATATATCCATACACATGGATAGTATATGTACATATACATATATCCCTTCGATTCCGTGCAGTTGAAAGTATCTCACGCAGTGGGACAAAAGGTTTTTATTGTGCGTACCCGTTGACAGCCTCAATCGACGGGGTTTGGCCGAGACTTATGTATGTATGTACCTTTGGGTCGCATCGTTTGTTATATTTGTTATTTATTTTGCGGTTATAATACTTATGCACGGGACGGGAAAATATTGGCATCCATTCAGCGGGACAAAACATCACGGCGTTTTTACAGTTTTCGAGCCGCGACCGGATGATAAATTAGCTTTGTACGTAAATTCAAAATGGAAAATCAGTATGTGAAAATATCCCCAGCTCGAAGTTGGGTTGAGTTGAGTCGAGTAATTGTGTAAATATCTTGTCGCTGCATGACAATACCAGACATCCCCATTCCGCCTTTCTTTGCCGCACAATGAATGCCACATTATTATTTTGTAGTTTGTCAACCAAACCGAACCCAACCCCGAAAAGGCGTTTTTCAGAGACGGGAGATGAAATGAGATGAGAGATGATAATTCAATGTCGCTCGGCCAGCGCACGGATGCAGATACAATATCTTTTTATACACATGATGACCGCGCAGGCCAAAGGAATTGTAATTACGTGTCCGTCGCCTTGTGCCGCATTTGTATCTGTATCTGTATCTGTATCTGCATGGCGAGTATCTGTATCTCCAACAAAAGGCATCAGCATAACAATGCACCCATTTCTGTAAGCTCCGGATCTGAACTTCTCCCCCAGGCCGCACTGTTTCGCTTAATAAGCGCCTAAATAGTGTCAATGATTAATTGCTTTTGTGATTAGATGGAAATTTAATAGATTTTTTATTGTGTTCCCCGCCCGGGCAAATTGAAATTCTATCAAGGTACAAACACTGGGAGGCACGTCTGCTCGTTGTTGTCTCTGCAACAGCATCGTTATTACCCTCCTCACAGCAACAGTTCAGTTATTTGTCAGCTGAGCAAAAGAGCCGCATCATTGTTACCAATTTCGAATTCAAATTGAAATTCACACTCGTCACGCTGCCAGAAAGTGGCAGAACCGCTTGATCTGCTCCCTGTTTTTTATTTTTTTCTTTGGCCCTCAACTTGTTAGCTTTCTAGTCAGAGAGCAGAAAGACCACAGACCGAAGACCCAACCCCCTCGAATTCCTCTTATATTAAATGTAATGCCACCGCAAAAATCCCCAAAGCCGACCGAGAGACCACAGGCAAACGGAAATAGATACGCAGAAGTCCTGCGACTAGCAATCTGCTCAAATCCCACACAAAGTCGCAAAGAAAACACACATTGAAAGGGGAAATTCAAGTGGAAATTACTCAATTACAAGGCAGCAGTTTCAGTTCAGTTCCCCCCCTGCGGCAGCAGTTCTCCGGTTATCCTGATTATGATAGTACAAGAACCTTGGGGGAAACCCTCCAAGTCGCCGGCGATGTGCGATAATTACACTGCATAAAAGCGGGGGAGACAATGCAACGACAATTATGTAACCCGATAAGCGCTGGCCAGCGTGGAAAACTCAGACAAAACTTGTGAAATTAATAACCCACCTTCGCCCGAGACTCCAACTCCAACTCCATATCCGACTTCGAGTGCGAGACGGACTTCGAATCCCCCCTTCGTTGGCCAAACATATTTATTACAAATAAAGAGACAAACACAAAAGCACAAAAGGCAAACAAATAAAGAGACCTGGCCCAAAACATTCGACGACGGAAACAACAAAGCGTTTGGGCCATTTAATAGGCTTAACTAAAGTCTGAAGTGTTGACAAGTTGTTGTGGTTCGATTTACACATGAATTTGAGCAGAAAACTCGGTTCTGTGTGCTTAACTTGGCCCGAGAGATACAATTATTGCATCTCCTTCAATTGCTTTGATCAGTTCCCAAACACGTAATTCATATTTAAGCCGGCTTGGAGTGTGCTCTATAGGTTTTCCAATTGATTAACACATCTGAAAGATACACAAACACCACTTGTTCAATCGGATTCTATCAATTGGATTAATCGATAAGGGGTCACGTAACTTAAACTTCTCGACTAGGTATACTCTTTCAATACGATTTATTGGGTATATAATCTAGAAATTGTATCTGTATCTTTTATGTGTACTATATGTATCTAGTATCTTAAATGGGCAAAGTCCTATATCAGTCATGAAGTGAATCTACCCATCTAACGAGCACATGAGACGGCAGCTTCCCATTGGCTCAGCCACTGAGCAGCGCTTTGATTAGATACTCGAGAGCCGCGCAGCAAATGGCAGATTCAGAACGAGATGCAAATGTATCTGGTGTGTAGTACTTGTGCATTAAGATTGCCCCCCCCCACCCCCCCACCCCCCTCCAATCCCACCACCACTTCACTCCTCCACCACCCCACCACCCCACCACCCACAATGTGTACGAGTTCTCGGCCCGTTTCGTTTCGATTCCAACAAATTCAAATTGTGTGCGCACGCTCTCGTCGCTTGCCAGTGTGTGTGTATCTCGTATCTGTGTGTGAGTGCCTCTATGGCCCACTCGCTCGCACTCGCGGCGGCGAGCGGCATCTGCCGACCTGCTCGCACCTCGATTATTTTATCTGTCCGCAGGCAGCCAATCGGATGGCAGTTTCATCGCCAGGTGAGCTATTCGACATAAAAAGCGCTTATAACCACACCTCAATCGAACGGCGAGGGGCGCTCTAAAAGTAGATGGCACACATACTGAGCGCAGAGTGAGCGAAACTCATGCACACCACACACCACACACACACACTCGTTTTATGGCCGCAACACCTGATGTGTGTGTGCTTCTCCGCTGGCCAGCCGCCAGCAGACCAGACCACATAAATTCGTTTTACGCTCTTTTAATTGAGTTAGCTAATTAAATGTTTCGCCTGCCCAGCCCCACTCCCATCTCCATCCCCCCACCCCACTTTTTGGAGTGGTCAAGCGCCGTGAAGGTCCTCCCCTCAGAGTCGCACTGTGGGAACTTGCACAGCTTTGGCGGGCATAAAAATGTGCGCCGTAATTGTCGGTTGCATTTAATTGTGATTGGACAACGCCGAAAAGACGGGCTGTACTCCACGCCCGGAAAGCTGGGTTTTCCAGGCGCAGTGTGACCAGACTGGCGTTTGAGTTCGATAAAGCGCGCCATCAATACTGCAAATTGATCGAATGTTTTGAGTTGGCTGTACTAGTAGCGAATATAGCGAACCATTTGAAATAAAAGTCAGCTTAATAGTTCATTTACATTTAATATAATTATGTCACATTTGAAGCACTTATTTCCAAGTTTAAGCTAAACTTTTTTCAAATTATTATAAACATTTAACATTACCTTTTAAAATGGAGCATGCCCCCAAACCTCATTAAACAGAATCACTGCAAATTGTGTTTGGAATTGTGCAATCGTATTTTCCCAGGCCCCAGTAATTGTTGTGCACACACCTCCGCCCCCCCAAAAAAAACCAGCCCCATTTTTCCCTGCGCAGTGCGAGTGTGAGATAATTTCACGCAGTGCTAATTAATTGCCCAACAATCGAAGCGTTTGGAATGCAGCCTAAGGAGGCTAAAGAGCGTGGGAACTGGCCGAAAAGTGAATGAAAGGCGGCTCGAATCGGGCAGAGGAAGTTGTCGCCTCGGTTTGGACAAGCCGAAAGAGTTTTCACACCTGTTTGCCGGCCCATTGACTGCACCTCCACCTACATATGAGCTCGAATAAACTAGGAAACTTGTAAGCTAGGAAACCAGGGGGTCTGAGAACCAAGATTGATACGCAGATCGAGCTCCAGAAAGCGGAGGCAGCAAATTCAATTAGTAATAAACAAGGCCGTGATATATGCACGGATATGAATGCCTTCCCAGGGGCCATCGACTAGGTGGCTATCGAATAGTTGGCGATCGAATAGTAGCCCGTTCCCAACTGCCTTCCACACGTGTGACTATAAAATTTATTAAAGCCCGGGGGCTGGATGGCAAATCACTTGCGTGGGCACTTGGACTCACCCCGTGGTCTGCAGGAGTTTTCGCAGTTTCGCGGCTGCCATTCAGTCGGAGCCTAATAAAGCAATTCAGGGAAATCATTTGGGAGGCCATTTGAAGTGCGCCTATTAAATGCGGCAAGAAATCACAGCCACGGCACTACAAGCTGTAAACTTGTTGCAGATCAAAAACGGCTGCACTCTGGAACAGGGTAGCAGCACAGTCGAGGTCAGAAGAGTAGTGATCAATGCAATGCATTGGAAATGTAATATTCTTTTTAGGTGGAAGAGGTAATCAAAGTATGTGTTACTTACGTGAGATAATCCGATGGGTGCTTGATTATATATACTATATTCTTGATATATATCTTGATATACCTCTACTGTTATGAGTAATTGCTATTTTGCTGGCCTGGGCTGTGTATAAATATAAAATAGCGAGCGGCGATGGCAAAGGGCGAGGCACCAACGCAGCGTAAAGAGATCAAAATGAACTCATTTGGAGAACCGGCGGAGAGGTGGCTCCGGGATGCGGCGGCCACAGACCTGGTTCTCCCTGTCCTCCCTGCTCGCACCCTGGAGCAGGAAGGAGCAGGCTACCTCCTCCTCCTCGCTCCACGATCATGGGAGCACTCGGACTCGGCGGAGTTGCCTGTGAGCCTGTGTAAATCATTGGGGGGCGTATAACGCAGCTCTTTGCTCTTCATTTGTTGTATTTTATGCGTACATGTTCGCAGAAAAGTCGTAAAATTATTAAAAATCGTTTAAGTATTTCGGCATCTTTCATCGCTGCCACAGCGGAAGCAAATGCCTGAATCTTCCCCCGCCAGAAGAGCCCCTCCGCAGATTCTGCGTAGTGGAGTCGCGACCACAACATTGTTTTCCACAATTATTTCCACAGCTCCACCCAAAATCTCCATCCCCATCCCCTTTCCCACTTTCCCGCCTCTCCGTCTGCCAAACTGTGCGGGTGTCTAGTGTCTGGTGATCGATGTGGTGTGGAAATTCGGGATCGCAGGTCCAAAGGGGACTTCCCTATAGGGAGAGGGCAGAGGGATCCGCCCGCGGGCTGGTTAAATACATGTTATTAATGCGGTTATAAATCGATTTTCCCGCTGACCCACTCCGATCTGATCTGTTCTAGTTCTGCTTCCCACAGAGCTATCCACTTTCCTCTGCACTAGCTATCCATCTAATGGACCTATAAATGTGTGTTAATTGATGATATTAGGGTCCCGGGGCTAAATATGGCTAAATTGTTTATTATACTCTCGAGTTTGATGATGTTTTTTACCCATCTGACGGACTATAATTAATACTCGTTGATCGGTAGTTTATTTTCGGTTTATTTTTAGGCCAGAAACAATACTTCATAACTTGTGAGGCCATTCACATTATATGATATTCATACGCATACCTCAGGTACTAATCACCATAGTTATATTATTATTTTAGTTATAGTTTGAGAGCTGTTGGCAACCCTGGTCCTATCAGATGGCGATTTCTAGTCGCAAATTACCATGGAGTGAACTCTGTACCCGGTTGCTCGGTCGGTTACTTGATGGGCGAGCACTTTTGCGGTCTTTTCGCCGGCATTTCAGCCTCAGACACACTCGCACACACACACTCATGCACACCCATGGAGGTGCGGTGTGCGGTGTGTGGTGTGTGGTGTGCGGTGTATGCATAAACACGCTCGTACGTTTTAATATTTAGTGTTAATATGTTGACGGATTTCTGGTCATAAAAAAATTTGTGTGGAACGGTCCACGTCGTCATCCTTCTCCTTCTCTTCAGCCTCTCTCGCTCTCGCTCTGCCACCGCCTTGCTGTCTCGCTCGCTCCCACCGGCGCATTACAGCCACTTGGCTATAATTTTCTTTAATGATGAAAGTTGGGCTCGAGTCGAGCTCCAAGTCAAAGCTACAGAGAGAATAATAGTGGAATAATACGTTTTAAATAGCAATTGTAACTATATAAATCTAGACTTTAATATTTTATAAGCAGAAAAGTACAGTTGCGCAAGACTACTATTTTATAGCCCTAGAATATTTCAAATTGGCACACAATTTTCCAGGGTTTTTCCCCTTGTGTAGAGGAGCGAAGTCAAACTCGGACTGCAAGCCTTGGCAGTTCATTAACATAACAAACATTGTGGAGTTTTGGAGCCTGACTTGGGCAGAGCTTGAGTTAAAGTTAAAGTTAAAGTTAAAGCTAAAGCTGAAGCAGTCGCAGCTGGGGAGGTGGAGCCTACGCATTATAACAATAGTACGAAACCTATTAACGACGGCAATTTTAACTGCAGCTCCAACGAATACGAATGCGAATACGAATACAAATGCGAATGCGAATGGCGACGGCATCTGCGAATATGGCCATTACTGCGACTGCGGCTGGGAGTTGGGAGTCCGATTCGCTGCGCATCGCTGCATTTCATATTTCGCAAACGGCACGCACATGAAATGACATAAATTATGTGGCAATCAATTATCGACCTGATGATCGCGCTCAAAAGCAGCAGCAGCAGCAGCGTTAACAGCAGCAGTTTCTGCTGCCAGTTTGGTGGCGATTTCGGGGGCAAGTTGGGTGCTTGGATCCCCAGCTCCAAAGCTATTTGCAATCGATCAGCCTCAGCCGCCAGAGCAATTGGCTGCTGTCCAACCCAACGAAACTCTCACCAGCAGCATCGAACTTGCATTGGTGGCCAACTAAAAAATCGGGAAAACACAACTTCGCTTTTTGCCGGCTTTGTTTTTGCTACATTGTAAGCTGAGCTGAGCTGAGCTGGTGCACTTTTGGGCATAAAACAAGAAGAGGAACGAACCGGCGAAAAAGCTGCAAATACATCATCCATATTCATAGCCATAGTCATAGCCATAGTCATAGTCATAGTCATAGTATGATTTTCCATTTGACAAAAAGCACAGCGAGCGAGCAATCGGCCAATGCGGGAATAGTGGGTCAAGTCGCATGCAAAAAACACTTCATTAAATATACACTACAAAGTCTTCAAATCGATGTTAACTCTCTAAAATGTCTGAAAGTATGAGTCCATATTGATTGCATACTTTTACACAGTTACCTTAAACATTAAAACCTGCTGATTAAATAAACCTTTAATTATTTAATAACCATCTTTGCTCTTAGCCACTTTGCTTTTCACTCCATTTTTCTGGCACGATTGAGATGTCTTTGCAAAACAAAAGCGCTCATTATATTGCTAGAAATCCCATAAAATGGCAAGTTTCCTGCCAATTTATTTCCAACTTTCTCATCTCCAACTGATGAGCGACTGACATTTCCTAATTTAGATCCTTTTAGCTGGGATTTTGTGCGGCAGCAAGGTGAGCTCGGTTCCACGGTGCACATAATTTAGTGCATGCGTTTTTTAGCCAACCGTCTGGCTCTGGCCATCCTGCCATCCCGCTCTACGGGTAGCCCCATCTCGCTTGCTCCTTGGCCGTCGAATGGTTGGTATCAAGAGGGGCTCAGTTCGATGGATGGATGTAAAAAGTTATTCGCAGTTCGTTGCTGTCTATTATTTATTGCCGTTGAAACGACGACGTTTATTATAATTCGCATTTCGAAGTCTTTTGATTTTCGGCCTTTTTGTTGCCATATTTGTTGTTGTAGTTGTAGTTGTAGTTGTTGTTGTTGTTGTTGTTGTTGTTGTTGCTGTTGTCGACTGGGGCCGAAGTTGGTCTAGAGCGGCCATTTTGCTGCAACATTTTAATATGCGGTTGTAAATTTAATACGCCCCGTTGTCCATAAACACATAAACACATATCAATAAGTGCAAGGGGCCAGGCGACTGAAACTGAAACTGAAGCCCGAACCGAAGTATTTCCACTCCGCCATTACAGCCATTCTGTAATGGCATTACAGGCATTGCAGTTTTTGCAATTAATTGCTTTGCACATTAATTAAGAGCCTGACTTACTGGCGAAGCCATGTCACTTGGCCCGACACGAAAGGTCAAAGGCCGCTAATAAGCGTTAGACAAGTTAATTTGAATATGACTCTGGCAGATGTGTTTAGTTTAGGCAGAGCCACAATGCAACGAGCCAGATAAAATGGCAAAAATATATATGTATTTCACGTGGATGAAGGGGCCATAAAGGCTAATCGCCGCTCATTATGCCAGTCCGGCTAGACAAAATTAAGAAATCCGTTCGCAATTGTAGATACAATTGGCGGAGTGTTGCCAATAACTAATGAGTTACTTATATCTTAAATATATATCCTACCTATGTTTAGAGTACAATTCAATTACAAAACATAAATTAAACTAGATTAAGGTTGTCTTCATTAGCACATGTTGTTCAATTTGTGTTTATTAAGTTTATTTAAACATCGCGTAAATCAAGCTAAGATTAGCAGTTCCCAGTTGTGCTGAAACTCAAGGAAAAGTCTCTGATAAACACACTCCAAATCATTAGTTGCCACAGAAATATAGTTTCATTTTGATAAATAGAAATTAGCCTCGGCCAGAAAATAAACACTAATGCGATTGTTGTTGCTCCATTCGGAAAATTCAGAACATTATGCGATATGTAGCGATTTATAAAAGTCACCCAAATTAAATGGGAATCCGGCAACGGACAGCAGCAACTGTTGGATTGTTTGATGTTACGCTATATGGGGATTTGATTTCAGCGGGCGGCCAACGGGGCGTATGCGTATTCTTCATTCGGCTGGAGAATGGAAATGGAAATGGAATGGGCGTAATGGTTGGAATGAGCGGACTTCCTGTGCAGCGGATTAACGAATGAATAGATATTTGCAAATATCCAAAGCCTTTACTATTCTGGTTTTTTTTTTTGGGTGTGTGTGGGCGCCGCAAGTGTCAGCCGGCCATCAGATGAATTAATCAACGTGTGTCGCTGGCGCTGTCGTCAATCTTGTGCTTTTTTTTCTTCTCTTGGGTTTCAGCCGATTTGAATGGATCTCCGGCTGGCTAATTTATTTATTTCGGTTTAGTTCTATGCTGTTTGTTTGCCCAACGAATGGACGTCAACAGCTGGACTTGTTCGCCGCATTCGATTCGATTTAAAATCCGATCCCCATTCCCAACACCATTCCCATTCTCATCAACATACCTATAGCTTATAGCCATAGCCATAGCCATTCCCATTCGCATTACCAGCGCCGATCGAAATAGTTTCAGTTCAGTTCAGTTCCTCACATGACAATGCGCGCGGTGTGGGTGTGCGTCACTCGAATCGATAGCACAACGTGTCGTATGCGCGATGTTTGCCCACGAATCCAAATCCAGATACTTGGCCACTGCACAGAAGCCCCGCAAGTGAACGGCATTATTATGGTTATTATATTTATATTGTCATTTCTCATTCCTTCGCAGCCCGATAAAAGCACACACTCTGAATTTGCTTGGTGAAAGCAATGGTAAATGGTAAATGGTATATGGTAAACGAGCCACGACAATTCAATGTCATTATTGATGTCATGTGAGCATTATGGGTTTCTGTTTTCATGCCCCCACAATCGCCAATGTCTTGTGCGTTCGCTGTGCATAATGAAATTATTTAATATATGTATATATTTTTTATTTTTCCTAAACACCAAAACATCACTCGAGTGCAGAATTTGGCGCAAAAGGAACAAAAATAAGAGAGAGAGATAAAATTAAAATCAGGTTCAATACCCATAATCCAATTTGGTTTATTGTGTGCCGCTCCAAATGAACAAAATTAACAAAACATGTGCGAGTGTGTGTGTGTGTGGGAATATGGGAATATATTCGGAATAATTTATTGCACTTCAGCCCAGATCTGCTTCAATCAAATCTTTTATGTCAGAGATTAACGATTAAAGTCATTAGCAGTTAAGATCGAGATCAGTCAAACAGTTGATGTGTCCAGATCCGCAGAATCGAATGCATATGGGCTATATGTATGTATGTATGTCTGTATATCCATGTGGCAGACAAAAGGCAGTACGGCTCATTCTTTTATCGCTTTTGGCATTTTTAATGCCATGTCTGAGGTTGCGGCCCTGAGGTGAATCTCGATGTTGGATGCCGCTGATTCTGGATTCTGGATTCTGGATTCTGAATACTGAGATCTGGATACTGAGTTCTGGATTCCGAGTGGCGGAGGCAGCGTCATCGCCTTCAGTTGGGTTTATTGTTTCCCCACTCGGGGCAGGACGAATATTAAAAGGGCAGAGTTATAAAACATTAGCGCATATTAATCATTTTACTTCAACCGCTCGCGCACAGAATTCCATTTATTCCATTTATTCGTTCCCATCTTGATGAGTTGCAGTCGCCGCGGCGCTGGAGCGAAATTCAATTAAAGTTTTGATGTAACCATTCCGGGAATAAGTCGCCTGGCTATATAGAGTATACCCCCATATACATACGGTACGTTGGGTGTGTTTCGCTGGTTCCTGTTAGGCAGCGAGAACTGTCAAAATATTGACAGCGGCATCCGTTATGCTTTCTGCCCAAATTGATATTCTATTTTCGAGCACTCCCGCTCCCAGGCTCCGCTGGCTCGCAGCTTCGACTTCATTAAAAATCGTGCCCCCAAATGGAAATGGGAAAGAGATCATCTAAATAAATATGATGGCTATGTGGCCGCGTTAATGATGTCGGTGATGCCACAGCCAAAGTCACAGCCATAATGGAGACACTCTGCCCAACTTGACAAGCTCCCGACAGTTAGCTGCATTTTATGAATGAATCGGAGGTCTCGTTTTTGCGCTCACTTCGGTCTTCGATCACTTCTAACTGTCTGGCTGTTTGTGGTTGTGGATTTCCGATTGCCACTCGCAGTGTTTTGGCCAATCTATTAGTGGAGCCCGGCCTGGGCCAAAGGTCTCAGCCAAATGGCCAAATGGATCCCATCGGATCCATAATACAACTAAGTATCATCAATTATCGCAGCCGCCGTCGTCGTCGTCGCTCATATTCATTCATTCGTTTGGATGTCGATCTGGTCAATGGTCAATCAATTTGGCTTTAACTCCGACTCTATGGCTGTGGGGTCTGTGGATCTCGAGTCCATCGGGTCTGCAGCCCAAGGGCTAGGAAGGCGAACAGGTAGAGTTAGCCAGTTTTTGGTTCGACAACAGCTGGAACTCGCTTTCTCACACATCGATCCGCTGGCAGACTGAACTGAACTGGCTGACAAATTGCATTCCCGGATTAATGATCGCCTAAATGGCGTTTAATTAATCGATCTGCTGACCCCTCTCGCCCTCTTTCCCTGTGTTGAAACTGTAAATAGCCGCTTAATTATATGTAATTATATTCGCATTTTTTATGTATGCGATGAGGCAGGCAGGCAGCTCAAACTGGATGATCTACATTCGCAGGGGCAATTAATTTATGCAGTCAATTAATTAGCCATTAAAACTCTTTGTGCTGTTATACTTTTTAATGCCTCTTTGTGTGTTACAAATGGTTGCTAAACTACAGGAAACTAGGAGTGGGTATATATCATGTCACACACTGGAACACAACTATCTGTTTACATCTGGTGAGGTCGATTTCGGGGTTGTTGTTTGCACTGCGCAGGTGACCATATAGTTATGTGGCCATATAGTTATCCATTCCGGCCATTGATCCAGCCGCAACACTTAGTCACTTACTCAGCGTATCGAGTTGCTTGGCTATCGTGGATAGCTATAGAGTGTTCTGTGAAGTTCACACAGCGGGCAGATAGAGGTGGATAGAGATGGATAGAGGGGGGAGATATTTATGTCAAATGTGTAATTCCCAAATCACTTAATACTCATCAACTAATGAGGCCTAAAAGCTTCAGCTTCGGGCGGCGACGGATGTGTTGGACAATAACAACTTCAACTAATATCCATCTATAGATACATATATCTGTTGGCTTTGGCTTTGTGTGGTTGTTGCTGCTTTTCGGCGGTTTCTCTATCTCATTTATTTATTTTGAAATTGTTGCGAGTACGTATTTCATTTTTTGTGTTCGGGTTCCCATTTCCCTCCGCCAACAGCTAACGTCTTTTTTCGGCTAAAACACAAAATGCAGGAAATGGACGTGTTGACAAATAAACGATGTTCCCCTGTCCAATATTTGCCAATATGTGTATCCATGAATTAAACACAAATTTCACTTACAGCCGTGTTGTACGTTGTTAGAAAATCAAATGGGGGCTCAGCTTGCGGCGAAAAGTGGAAAGTTCATGATGACGAATTCGTGCCAAACAGGAGTGTTTTCGGGAAACAGGCACTTTTAAGTTCAATTTTATACATTTCCCTTGAATTCCGAAATACGCCTGATGAATTCATTTGACTGCAACTTCCCTTAGATCGCACCCAGAAAGCTGCCCCTTCCATTTTGCCCCATGAATTTGACGTCGTCTCATTAGTCACATTTAAAATTGTATTTAATTACTTTCTCACTTCATCATCAGTCAAGTCGGTGGGTCGGACGACGCCTCGTCATTGGCGTGGCTCTTCTTTTCCTGGGCGGCTGCCAGGGGTGTATTCGTAGGGTAGCCTCCCCTACAGACACCCAGAAGCAGATACAGATACAGATACATGTGCAGATACATGTACAGATACTTGTACATCCACAGATGCAGATACATGCCGCAGCGTTCGCGGCTTGTTTGTTTCACAGACAAGTCGGCCAAAATTGATATACTCAGCTGCACACAGGAAAATCTGCTTAAAAATAGGTTGCTTTTCAAATAAATAGTAAATAATATTGGTAGCTGCAAGAATAAAAGTCATATATGATGATGAGTTATTTAATTAAAATATCTTTTAAGATAGTGGCAGTTACTATATGATTTAAGCACACATTGTGTACTTAAGAATTAATTATATTTTCTCACAGTGTGTGGATCCACTGGCGCTGCTCTTTCTTCCACTTCTGCCGCTGCCGACTTCGGCATCGCTGCTTTCATCAATTTCAAATTAGTGAAAATCGACAAACGGAAATTATTTACTATCTGGATGGGTGGGTGAATGCGAATGTGGATGTGGCTGTCTGTTGAGTGGGTGGCAGCAGCAATCTATCCATCCATCTATCTACCGCCTGGCCATTACAAGTGCAATTTATCTCGCAAATCATTAATCAACCTACCGTTTGCCTTTCCCTTTCCCTTCCTTTCCCATTCCTTCCCACTCCCACTCACAGCCCTCCCAACGCCTCCCTCCAGCCCCTACTTGGCAATTGTTTTTAGCCAGCTTTTGTGTACTTATCGGCGAGACACTGAAAAGGCCCCTCCCATTTGATTGGCAAAATCAACGGGACGATTCGGCGAATGAAAAGGGCGGCGCTCTTCAATTGAATCGCGTATATAACGTGATTGAAAGATACGCTAGTAAGGCAGAACAAGTGCGCAAAACTAAACACTGAACTACATAAGTTAGGAACCAACAAGTTGGCATTTATTTTGCATTTAAAGTATAAATTAGTATTACTTTTTTTTAATTATGAAAGTAACTTAATATGGATATAATGTAGACTTAACTAAAATTTAATTAATAAGTTTCTTCGAAAACAAAGACACTAACCTGTTAGATTGCGCTTTACCCCAGTAAGCAAATGTGTTAAACAGTGTATCTGCGTTTTCTGTCCACATTCTGCGGATACAGATACACGAGCACACCTCTGCCTCAGGTGTGCTTGTGTGTGAGTGTATCGGAACGAGCGAATAAGAAGGCGGCGTATTGCGGACACTCTCACACACACACGAATCGCGCAGTGCATAGATTGCGATTACAATTTTAATTTAATTGACCACCTCCCGCCCATCCGATTGGCTGCCTGCGGACAGATAAAATAATCGAGGAGCGAGCAGGCCGGCAAATGTCGCTCGCCGCAGTGAGTGCGAGCGAGTGGGCCATAGAGGCACTCACACACAGATACGAGATGCACACACACTGGCGAGCATTTTATTTCAAAGAGAAAAAATTCTCTCAATTCCGATTGGAACGGCCGTTCCGATTCCACTCGTTTGATTGGAACAGCCGCTCCGTCAACATTTTCGTCGGCAACATTTGGGAATGTTGCCTCATCTTGTTGCTATGGTCGCGAATGGTTGAGCTGCATATAGTTTCTTGTTGGCCACTCAGATCGATTTGAACTTTCGAGTGGACGAGACGAGACTCTGTGCCAATTGGAGTTCCGTGAGCGTCGGTCGTGCGGTCGGATAACGGCTTTTCAAATGGACACATCACTGTAATTAGATAACGTCGCAATGTGGATTAATAATAATCATCGTGTTCTGTGTGTGTGAGCGTGTGAGCAGTAAAACTCTTGATCTACAATTAAAGTGAGGAACCAAATCGCACCAAACAACCGCAAATAGCAGGCAAACAAACAGAAGGGCATTAAATCCAAGTGAACGGTTCTTAAGCGCACTCTCCTGCTTTCCTTCGACCAGAATAAAGTGTGAAGGGGATCGACGATCACAAATAACGGTTCGCGCTCACGAGAAAAAGAAAACCAAATGCAGGCCGCAAAGTAATGCCATATAGAAGCTAAAAACAACAAAACAAAAGTGCGCTGTGCCAATTAAACATCAGCTAAGAAATCAACAAAGGTCTGCGCAGGTCTTTGATCAACCGCAACCAGCGAAACATTCGTCGTAATATTCGTCATATTCGTACTATTCGTTATATTCGTGACATTCGAGCAGGGTGATCCAATTCGGCTCGATGCAACTGCGAGTGCACCCTACTATGGACTGTAGCGGTCGTTCAGCCAGCAACATTGAACGCGATTCCGATCTGGGCGACGATTTGGTAAGAAAAGTAACTTAATGTCACACAAAGTAACTCCCTAATGTAAACACATTCCAAGTTCGAGTTGTGGAAAGGATTATTATCGAGTTTCCATGATTTAAGGACCTTATCTGAGTGTATTTCAGCATCTCAAATATTAAGTTTTCCCTTTTTAAAGTTTAAGTGACAAGCTGATTAGTTGGCATTAAATAGAAACATAAATTCGGTAGAAACATAATTACGTGCAATAAACTTAATTGGCATAGTCATACTTTGTAGAAGTTTCCAGGAGAAAAGTGTGTCAGTAAGTGCCGCTAAATTACCTCTTTATTATCACATCATAAAATCTGATATGAAGAATACAAATAAACAAAGTTCACAAACATACATACTCGTATAAGAAATACGCGAAATTCATGTTTATTGCTTACAATCAGCCATCGGCCACTGATGGAAAATCCTATTTCCCTATAATTATTCTTGGAAGCGCTGCGAGGTATTATTTTTACCAAATGAAATTTGTCAAGCACGAAAATGAATATAAGATATTCAACCTTTCATCTATCCAACACATATAGAATCTGATTTGTTTTCTTCTCTTCTCGACCGTGTGGTAATTTGAGTTACTAATGCATCAATATCCATTTGCCACGCGAAAAATATTATTCAATCTTGGGAGTGAATGGAAAATGAGTGACACTGATGGGCAAAGATACTCGAACAGGTGCGCCGAATCTATTCATTCGTAATTCGAAAAAATAACACCGATTTGCCGTCGGCACTTAGAGAAAATCCTTAGCGATCGCTTTCTTGGCCATTATGATCTCTTGTTTGGGTAGCAACTCATGCTTAAGTTTCGTTTTCAACTTTCGTGCTCGAAAAAAGGCAAAGGCAATTTCTGCAGCTCGACTCACATTGTTTGCAGATGATTCAAAACGTAATTATAATGTTAAAAAAATATATGTTTATTCACTCGGCACGGCGAGAAGGGGAATTCGAAGCGGGGGGGGAGCTGCTGACTTTTTGGCGTTTCAGTTTGCCGGAGAGCCGTTAAAAGGTGACATGCTAAATGGTCGCATACAAGCCGCTTGTTGTACGGACACACTCACGTCCAGCGCGATATACACTCACGGCTTGATCGAGCTAAGTGCATAACACACTCATAAATACAAATAGATTCATCTGTTTTGGGGACCGAGATCCCGAGATGCCAAGATCCAGCGATCCAGCGATCGTTCACAATTTCCACCGATTGAAAGAGATCTTTCAATCCAAGCTCTTTGATGGCGTTCATATGTAAATAAATTGTTCAAATATTTGCATTATTTGTTAGTACCTTAAATGAATATTAAATGGGTTTTATTGCCTTTCAGGCCTTTCGGCCATTCGCTTTCAGGTATGCAGCTTCATCTCCATCTCCATCTCCAGCAGCATCTCATCGCGACTTCTTCAATTCAATAAAAGTCTTGTTAGTTTTTTCCTGCCCCTTTGTTTTCCTTTCATTTTTATTATTGTTAATAGACATTGCCGGCTCGATCAACAATGAGCCAGACTTTATACACTCACTCACACACTCACTCACACACTCAGTCAGACAGACAGTAAGTCAGTTACTGGCGACCTGCCGGCCGGCCTTCCGTCCGTCTGGCTATTTACATAATTTTTAATAGCCTCGCTTTTGGCCAAGAAGCGGAGGCGATGGGCTGTGCAAACAGCGACTGAATCTCGGACTCGGATGCCCAGGCCCATTCGTCATCGATGTACCCCGGATCGATGTACTCCTTGTGGGTCTGGTGTTAATTGAGGGGTTTCTCAACCCATCCAATTGAGGGTCCGCATGTGGGTGCTGTCGTCTAATTAACCCCACTGCTCTGCTCTTGCGATCGAAACGACATGCTGGGGTCATTCGCACATCCGATCCGATCCGCAGTTCTATTCAAATCAAATCCTGCGGCCGCCACTAGATCGCATTTTCAATTTCAGCCCAAAAGTCACGATTAAACAATAATGTGGGCTGTCAAAAAGTCATAAATTCTCGAATGAAACCCAGTCCAAGCGCAGAAGTCGTGCCCAATGGTCCGTGGTGTATGGTCCAATGCCCAGTACCCAATGTCCAATGCCCATTGCCCAGCATCGTCATCGCCATCGTCATCCGAGCAGCACTTTAATTACTTGGGTTAAACGCAGAGTTTAAAATTATCGCCGAATTGCTGTCTGTAATTTTTGAATCGTTTTTAAATTAAATCAAGCCGGCGAACATGACTTGAGACAATTGGCTTCTGATTCCTAGTGGACTCACTGCACGTGCTCCAGGCGGAGTTCCCACATTAAATCACAGTGGAATTGGGTTGGGGGAACCCCCCGAAATCTCAGTGGTGGTTAACTGGCGCTGCTGGTGTTTGCACTGATTCACACTCTGGCTCACATTTATTTATGACCACTTTAATGCGCCAGCCTGAAATTTTGGAATTTCGGAAGAGTTGTAAACCTAATTGCAGTGCCTTGCTTGGAATCTTAGTTTCATGAGAAACACTCATTCTTTTTAGGAATAAAAGGCAGCAGTGAATACATGTGATTATTATACAGGACTGCGTGCAGCACAAACTATCATTGTTATGAACTTGATATTACATTTCATACCGAAACGAGTTAACTGCTTCACACTTGGCTCACACCGCCTTGCGAGCCCCCCCTGTAACCCCCTTGCACCCCCTTGCACCGCCGCCACTGGAAGCAGACATCATTTGGGTCGGACGGCAGCGGCACCTGTTATAATTTGTTTGGCTTCTTGTACGCTGACAGGCAGCGATTTTTATTAAATTCTTTGTGGGGGCTCTTCTTCTTGCATAACCAGCGGGCGGGGGGGAATATTTGATGAAGTATCTGGTGGGGCCTTTGGGGGTTGGACATGTCCCTGACTCTCTCCCCCCTCTCTCTAGCCATTTAGATTTTCTCGTTTTTGGTGGCGCTTTCAATCGCAATGACAAGCGAAATTTGTTTAGCTTTTAGTTTCCACACGGGGCGCGAACTTGAAACTGCCCAAATGTCCAAATGCTGGGGATTTGTCACGTCATTCGGATATATGGATATACTTGTATATTAGGGGGAAAAATTTAATTAACTACTAATGCAGTTTGCGGCACTCAAAAGTGCATGGCGACAAATGTCAGAACGGCACAAAAACAAAAAAAGCACAAAAAGCCAATGAAAACAGGGTTGTAAAAGCAGAAAGAGCTCGTAAAAAATATGATTATTATTGGCTGTATTACAGTTTGCGCTTTTCGTATTGTTTTTAATGAATTTATGAATTATTTTGCCAACCATAGCTAATAAAACTGTTAATTGGATTTTTCCAGTACAGCTGCCGATTGCGAAAAGCGCCACGAAAAACGATCGCGAATCGCGAATCGCAAAACAAAATGCGAATTTGCGAGGGCACGAACTGTGTATCTGTGTGTACTCCTCTCTCTGTGTGTGTGTGTGTGTGTGTGTGTGT
This sequence comes from Drosophila santomea, assembly GCF_016746245.2. Classification (NCBI taxonomy): domain Eukaryota; kingdom Metazoa; phylum Arthropoda; class Insecta; order Diptera; family Drosophilidae; genus Drosophila; species Drosophila santomea. The sequence goes on from NC_053017.2 coordinate 21,007,056, forward strand.
TTGGGGGCCTGGATAAAAAGTGTATTTATCATCGCGCTAATAAAACTCGGCCCTCTCTCTTGCACCGCACATATCGCCCTCCCTTTCGCCCCACATACAAACAGAAATGGGCGTGCCAATTGGCCAACGAGAAAATCGCGTGAGCGCCAACAAATTGAATAACCGAGCTGGCAAACAGCAATTTCTGTTTGCCATTTGCCATTTGGCACTGAAAACATCCTTGTTTTAATTTACCCTCTTTTCCACACCTCTCGCACCTGAACACCCTGCTTTCTGTATAATTTCTGTATAAAGAAGCCAAGCAAACGCAACTGAAATCCATACGTAGTTACTATCGATTCTTAAACGCAGTGTTTTTGGGGAATTACGGAAAGTACTTTCTTAAAATGTGGGTATTTGCACTTACCTAATAGAATGCTTAACTCAAAATTCAGTTACTGACTTAAAAGAGTTTCGGCCACATTACCCGAATAGTGTAGCCATTGTGCGCGGCAACAATTCCTGATTAACAATGGTGAAAAGTGCGGTCTTAGAAACTTTCCTCATGTGGCGACACCCAGTCGTAAAACACAGATATATTTCGGGCAGGCGACTGCAAAAAGCCCTGCGTCGCTCGCATCCAATAAAGTGGGCTCTTTGCCGTCCAGACGGCCACCAATACCACTTGAAGCCAAGACACCAGGAGACGAAGAGACCAGGAGGCGAAGAGTCCAAGAGACGAAGAGTCCAAGAGTCCATGAGGCCAAGAGACCAAGACAGGCGGACTTGCGGGCTGGCCAAGGCAATAAAATAATGCAGTTTTTAATTATTGCCGCCTGCAATCGAAGCTAGACGCAGTGAATCCACCCCGCAGTCGGAGCTGGAGCTGGAGAGGCACAAGGAGTTGCTGGAGCTTCGGGAAGTGCGACTCGGAGTTGGCCAGACAGCAGGGGCGTAGTTTGAGCCATGTTTGCATCCATTATGATACGTTTATTGGTTTTGCGAAAGAGTGTAATTTAAATTAGCTAATATATATTTTTTTTGTGCATTGTTTTTATGATATGTTCCTTGCAATTATTCCTTCTAAGCCAAGCAAGCGAGTATCTTGTAGATACATAGATACAGTTGATTTTCTTTGTATGCTCCTGGCACCCTCCTGATTCAAATCCCGACTACGCCCCTGGCGGACGTAGAACCCAGCCCAACTATTGCCGTTTAACCGTTGCGTTTCGCCCCCCCTCCCCGTTTCACCACTCCCCCTCCTTCCCCTTTTTTGTATTTTTTGTAGTTTTGTTTTTAACCGGTTTTGTTTTTTGTATTTGTGTCTTTTATTGTTTACGCGAAACTTTTCGTCTGCCCGCCGCGCTCGTCTTACATGGGCGTGCGTGCTAAAAGGGTTAAGGGGGTTGGCTTGGGGGCGGGGGATGGGGTAGGGGGAAGTGGGGAGGGGGGCCTGCACTCTGTACAGCCAGCGCCATTATGCTTTGCCATAGCGTGTGTGTGTGTGTGAGTGTGTGTTTGTTGGCCCGCTTTTGTTGTTTCCATTTTTATATTTTATTCGCCTTATTTTTTCCGCTTCGACGCTTGGCGAGCGAATGAAATCGCGTTTGTACGCACACACACACACACACATACACGCGACCATTAAGCGCGTATCTGTGTGAGTGCGCGGGCATACAGTACGTGTATCTGTATCTTTCAGATACGTTTTGCATTTTAATTTTATTTCCATGCTCTCGTTGCGTTGCCCGAAGACCACGTTGCACATGTTTTGTCCCTTTTTACACATTTATTTTTCGCTTTTTTTTCCATCTCCTCAGTTTTTAGCCGCTGGCTTGCAGTTCTTTCTGCTGCAGTTGCATCGCGTTGAAATACATAATTCGCCACGGGGTGCATGCGTAAATGGGTAATTTTATTTATATATTTATTCAGTTATAAGATCCGCGCACACATGTGCCAGCGAAACGGAAAACTGAAAGGAGCCAGCTCGAGGGGATGATTGGCATATAAAAACGCATTCTTTGATGGCCTGTTAACGGTTTGCTTTCAGCTAACAATGGCTTCAAATCTTCACTCAATTGGATATGGTCCAATTAACCGTTTTTACTCTTGATTAATATAAGCAACTTACCGATATCTATGAAATCCATAAAATCTCCCGCAGACTAAGAGCGAAGAATTCATCTTCAGAGGCCATCGTGTCATCCAAGATTATGTTTTTGACAGGCTTCACGATATGACATACACATGTCTACGGATCTATTTTTATAGCAGAGATATCTGTCAGCACATGTTTGTAACCCTACACTCCTGTCCTGCCTATAAAATTAAATTTTAAAAATATCATCTATATAATATATTGATTAATTTAGACCTCCAATTGTTTTCTCCATTAACCCTGAAGAACTACTTGCTTTATTGGTTTAGGATTCTACATTTTTCCCTTCTCCTGGAGCAAGTTTAAACAATGTGCCTAATTACTCAGACCTACGATTTGAATAAGACGAACGTAATAAACTTAAGACGCCAGTACGCCCCGGTCTGATCCTCAAATGAGACTCCGGGCGAACCCACTTGAGTCATAAGAACATTAGGCCTTTGGTTGTCAAGAGAGTTCGGGCTAAAAAAAATAAAACAAGAAGAAGGACAACGAAAAAACAAGGAGATTCAGTTGTAAAACCGGCGACTCGAGCCACAGAAAAACAGAAAACAAATGCGGATACACATGCTCGCCGGCTCGTAATCTTAATCCTTCACACAATAAACGCCCCTTAAATGGGCTGCTGTATATGTGCTATATGCGCTATGTATGTAGGACTCAATCCTGGTAGCAATATCCTGATCCTGTTTGCCGGCAGCGCCCTTCACAGCTTCGCTTCAGGATTGTCGCATTATGGGTTTCCGAGCGGTCGCAGCGGTTCGTCCTTTTGTTTTAAATTAGCACGGCATGTTGCACATGCGGCATCTGTCCGTCCGTTTGTCCATTTGTCCGCTGGTCCGCTTGTCCGTCCGTCCAGTTGTCCGTTCATATCTGTTGCCTCCGGAAACTGCTAGCAATTTCCTACAAATTTGTCGTATTCGATTGTCAAACAACGAATGGAAATTAGGCAAATTGCATTTGCAGTGTTCAGCTCTGAATGCAGTGATAATAAATTAAGATACATTATTTCCAGCCACTTCTATCGAAATGTAATGTCAACACTAATTAGCGATAAAAAGGCAGAGGAAGAGGGGGGCTAAGTACGGTCTGTGGCAAAAATATTTAATATTTTTCCTATGCAGGCCACTCAGATAGTTGCCTCCGTCTGCGGTGCATCGAAAGCTATTAAAGTAAATTGCACAGGTGCCGCCCCTCTGAGCCCCCCTCTCAAAAAAAAAAAATAAAAATACCCACATTCATTTGTTTGAGTTTTGGAGTAGTATCTCTATCTTACATGTGTACGGCCGAGTTTTCCTCATTGTCTGTGGGTCTAATTGCGATTTAATGTCTTGCCTTAGCAGTTGGCGACTTCGTTTTTAGCTGGCGATAACAGTAGCGTTTTATCAACGCAGAAATTAATGGAACTGCCGTGTCCCCCGACCAGGTGGCTTCGTCATAGCCATCTTAGCGTACATAGTATATATGGCGGATAGTACACCGCCATTAGTCGACTTTCCATGTCCCATGAGTTCCGCACTGTGCGGGTGTTTGGGTGTTTGGGTGTTTTCCCGCCTTCCATTGGATGGGCACCTAATGCCCTCCAAGTGGAACACCTTATCGCTTCACGGTGATTTATGCGTCTCCTACCGCGACTATATATTCCACGGAAGCTCTGTCGATTTTCCAACGAAATTCAATATCTGGAATGCCCATTGTTGCGGTGATTTTGATGGATTTCTTCCTCGATGGTGGAGCCTCCTCCTTCTCCTCCAGCTAACTGAATTTACGTAGTAACATAGCTCAAATTGTTATTAACAAAGCTACCACTAGTTGAGATACTAATGGTTGCTTTGGTGCAACTTTGTTACATTTTTAATGAATTTCTCAAATAAATTGCATGTGCGCGCTCTTTGAGCTTTTCCATCTGCCGATCCGTATCCACATCCACATCCACATCCACATCCATGCGCCATGCGATCCACTTGCAACCGCCACATTAAAGCGGCACAAATTCGTTGTGCATTAATTAGACATTTTATAGGTGCAAGTTGGCATGGCCTGCATGCCGCTTTTCGTTGGCAGTTGCTTGTTGGTTGTTGGATCTTGAATGTTGGCCATTGGCGGTGCCCAGACCACAATGCTGTTTGGACCTGGTCAACAGCAGACCGCAACTAAAACACATCGTGCACATAGTGACTGCATTTAGCCGAGCATCTGCATGTATTTCGCATGCCTGCGATAAGTTACATTAATTTGATATGCACACATTCGCAAATGGAAGCGAGTAAGCGGGTTAGTTAGCCAGCTCTAGTGCTATATACCCTTAGAGTTAATAATATTTCAATTAAATCGCAGTACAATGTAATTATTATTATAGCTTGAAAGACATGACACAAATGCGTGTGCAAATGTGCATGTGCAACAATTTCGCCATAGAAGCGCTTTGCATTCGCGCCGACTTCAAAGAATTCCAGGAACTGCGTTTCTCTATGGTCGAGCCATTGTCTATGCCTTGGTTTTGGTTGCACTTATGATTATGCCACAGCGACACCAGCACCTCAAACCTCAAGTACCAACACCAGTGCTGCACCATCGACACTCGCCAGGCGATAAATGTTGAACACACTGCAAGATGCAGCAAACAGCTCACACACATATGTACATATGTACTATGTATGAGACCGAGACTTGGCTTGGCCTGGCTTACTTTGTCTGGCCCCAGCTGCTCCTCCGCTTGGCTCTTCCTGCTCCTCCGGCTGCATCGATGGCTGTGTTTAAATTGAAAATTCCCGATTTGCACACAGTCACAGATGCGCTTAATTTGCACCTCTCCAAATGCATAAAAACCAAGAAGCCGTGATGGAGTTGCATCGAACTTACAGCCTGCGGACTTGGGCTTTGCCTGGTGACTTCAACACTCCCGGCCATGCGTGGCGGACTTCTTGGCAAAGAGTCACGGCTAGCATGTCTGGCTAGCTGGCCAGGAGCGGAGAGTAGCTCCAGTAGCTCCCCGCGAACCCTCCAGCTATCCAGCTATCCAGCTATACAGCTATACAGCTCTGAGCTGATTGCCGTTTTGTGGGTCTGGGTCTGCCAATGTTAATTTATTAAGTGGTTACCTTTGTTGTCACCCCGCCGGAGGAAGTGGCTTTCAGCTTTTAGCTTTCTGCTTTCAGCACTCGCACTCGCAGTCTTTGGTTTTTCAGTTGCTTTCAATTGAAATTGCGCGGCGTGCCATGGTTAATGTGGCTCTTGGCACATGCCATAAACCAGAATCGAGTGGCTTCAGCTGGATCAATGACCACTGCCCACGCCCAGTGATCCCAGATCAGAGTGCCTCGATATCGATTCTGATTCCGATTTGCCGCCTGACAAAGTGTCCGTATTAAGCTTGCCCAGCGGGCAGCTTGTTGACATAAGCGCCGCCATTAATTCCGCATCAGCTCCAAGGGGTCGCTTTGTTTTTGGTTCTAGGTGCACTGCAAGAAATGTAGTTTACTACATATGTAGTAATAGTACCAATAAGCAGTTTTTGGGTGCATTAAGATCCAGATTTAAAGGCAGCCATTTTAGTGTTCTAAGCTTTATAAAGACACCTTCCAAATCTCACTGTTGCACTTTTCTTTCTGTGCAGTCACATGGTGATCGAACGGACGACGAGATGCGCGACTGCGACTCCGTGGATGGGGAGCATCATCAGCTGAGCGCCAAGGCGGCGATTGCAGCCCGCTTGAGTCACACAGTTTCCGGCGGCGGAGGCAGCTTTGCCAGCCCCGAACCGCAGACCGAGCTGCCCCTGAGGTGAGTGACTGCTCCTGATTAATGTCCTGGCTGCGGAGGTGCAGTGATCTGTGTAATCTCTGCAACACAATGCTCTTCCCACAGCCATCACCATCAACTGCCGCCGAATCATCCGCTCAACGCTCTGGGCAGCTTCATGGGCATCGGCGGACTACACAGCATTCCAAATCTCCAGCACAGCGATGTGCTCGAGAAGCTCAAGATGCAGGTGCGCGACATGAAGGTGGGCCTGATGGTGAGTGTTAAGTTGGTGCCAAGCCATTTGAATGGAAACCAAATGGAGCGAATTGGATATCAATATCCGTATTATATTTGTGATACCCTGTTTTAATCGCAGGAACAGGACTACGCTGCCGCAGCACATGCCGCTGCTTTCGGGGCCAACATGCTGCCCACGACGATCAGCTCGGGCTTCCCACTGCCCCACAACTCGGTGGCCTTTGGCCATGTCAGCTCGGCGCCCAGCGGTGGCAATGGGAGCAGCTACAACGGAGGCACCACCCCCACGCCCAGCGCCAACAGCAATGCGGCCACCAATGGAGGCGCCACCACCGGACCCGGAGGAACAGGTGGATCGGGTGGCGGAGGAGCAGGAGGAGGAGGCGGCGGCGGAGGAGTGGGTGGCCACCAGTTCTCGTTTGCATCCCCCACAGCAGCGCCGAGCGGCAAAGAAGGTTGGTATCTATCTATCGCGTGGCAGGCGGCGATCCATTTGTGTTTAACTGTTGCACTCAGCCCGCCACTTTGCAGCCAATTCCGCATCGAACTCGTCGACGTCCAGCGAGGCTTCCAATTCATCGCAGCAGAATAATGGATGGAGCTTTGAAGAGCAGTTCAAACAAGTCAGACAGGTTAGTGGAGTGGTGGGGGGAAGGGAAGGCTACAGGGGGAGCCGAGGTTCAGTCAATTGAAATCGACAAAACTGTGTGTAAACAAGATGCAGGCAAGCTATCAATTAACTACTAATAGCCAGTCGCAGTCCAGCGGGAAAGTATCTCAGCCTCATCCTCTTCCCACCTGGCCGAAGGGGATCGAAACCAGTTGGAAGATGCTGCACTTCAGCAGTCCAGCACTCCAGCTCTCCAGCAGTCAAGCCGTCCACCAGTCAAGCAGTCCAGCAGTCGAGCAGTCCAGTTTGTGATCTCGTTTCGGATCTGGTCGTGGCACGGCTAATGCTAGTGCCGCCTTGAGGCGTTCCAGGCGATACGATAGTTCCGGTTTGCAATTGAGCAATTAATGTAGCCCTTTTCAGGGCGTTAATTTGGTGAGAAAATAGCTGGCCAGCATCCCCCGGCATGTGAGGTCCAGATGCTGACCGAGTGAGTAGTAGTATCCGAGCAATTAGGCCCGAAATCCCCTCGAATCCTCACAACTTTTTGGTGTGGTCATTAAATGTGGTTGCCAAAATCGAGGCACAGATACAGATACAGCTACATATATAGATAGAGATACAGATACAGCTACAGTGTGTGAACCTCGACAGCTTTTGGTTCGTTTTGGTTGGGCCTGACTCGTCTCGCCTCGTCTCGCTTGGGTCATAAAAACCGAATTTCGATTAACTTTAAATGCACACACACTCTCGCTGCTGCTCTGATGCTCTGCTGCTCCCTTTCGGCCAAATAGCCATGTAGCTGTGGCCATAGCTATCCATCAAACGGAGCCCGCATTCTCTATGCACTATAAAAACTTTGACCCTCGCAATGCAATGCAAAAGATACTTATGTATCTCGTGGATGGGGCCGCAGTTTGCCACAGCTCTGGCCGCAAATGTATCTGTAACTTCACGCTTAACACCTTCGCTTACACCGTGTGCGGCTCTTGAATGATGATGATGTGCTTGCAGAAACCGGCTGACCAGATATATATGTATATATAAATATATCTCACAACTCCCTTTGGCCTCCTCCAACTTGGGCTTTCTGTAGGTGTCGGATAAATCCCTCGCAACACAGGCACACATTCAAAATGGCTGTTTCGCTCTTTCATTAATTGTGGAAACGAGACGAAACGTTAATTATGTTAATTGAAGCGATAGCGGCGACGGCGAGAAAAGCCATTTTGAAAGAGTATCGCACAGATACACTTACACTTACAGATACGGATACAGCTAAAGCTACAGATACGTTAATTCATTCGCTGGCTTCTCAGCCATTCGCCTTTCCCCAACTTTAAGTAAAATTCACAGTGCGCTCTGCTCTGATTTTAGTTCTCAGTCTTGGCCATCAGTCAGATAGTCAGCCAGTCATCCAGTCAGCCATCCATCTATCTATATATCTATCTATCTTTCCATCCATCCATCCGCAGACGAAGACGAAGACAACAAGTAAAACAAAAATATTATTTTTGGTACATTTCGCTGCTCATTTCTTGTATTATATAGTTTCTTTCTGCCCTGCTCTCATTAATCAATGTCAATTATCTGTACGTACTGAATAATTATGTTTAATTATAGACCCAAGCATTTTCCAATATTATTCTAGTTATATAAATATATTCATATGTTCTTGTCGATGAATTCAATTGTGGAGATTGTGCCATTTCCTTTCAATCTGACGCTTTTTTGGCGCGTGTTTTGCCATTTGTAATTAGTTGATTGGGAATTTACTTAGTTTTTGCAGAGCTTACGTTCTAAAATCGGGTGATAGGGAAGTTTAACAATGCTAACATTCTATCAAGAGTTTGTTTAATTATTAAACACTAAATTATTAAACTAAAGCTAAACATTTTACTCATATATGCAGACGGATCTTTGCGATTCCCAAAACAAACTGCTTAATATGTAAAATGACAAATCGTTACAAAACTTTAATCAACATTTTAATTGGTATTTATTCAGGACAGTCCACGATCATTATAAGCTGTAGCATTCCCAAGAAAATTATAAGAGCCGAGAGATGAAATAAAACATAAAACACAACGAAACGGAAAGTCTGTTGAACACATTTCGAGTAATGAGTGTGAAATTCTTAAATAAATATGCCGGCAACCTGCAGATGTATCTGCATCTGTATCGGCGGTATCTGTATCTGTATCTGTATCTGTAGCTGTATTTGTATCTGTGGCTGCTTCGGATAGAAAACGATGTGTGAGTGCTGGTCGTCGAATTATGCACTCGATGCCGCAGGACAACACTTAGGGACCAGAGGCCGTGCAACGGGATCCTGTCCATATAAATTTTAATGCCCACTGGAACCTTTTTGCATCCATATGCTAGGTCATCTGTATAGTATCTATATCTGTGTCTGATAGTTATAAATTACACCCACACACAGGGGCAGGCAAAGGGAATCGATCTGGCGAAAATGCAGCCGAAATCCAGAGTTCCCAGAATCAAGGATTCAAATTTCAAGCACCCAGGCAGCGGATTTGTCGGGTTCTAAGACTAGGCGACAAATAAGTGAGATTATTTTTATAACCCGAACCCCGAATCCCGAATCCCGATTCTCGACTCCCAATTCCAGATCCCGAAAAACATGTGTGTGCTCAGGCAGCAGCAGCAGCATCTTCGATAGTTATAAAAACGATTATGATTGGTCTACGGAAACCGTGGCAGGGGATAGAATTCTCGTTTCCCGGCCTTATAACTTTATTGCCACGGATTTGGGAGATATGTTGGTAGCGCTTAACGGTTTTGCGGCTGCTGTGATGCAAGTTAGGGATCGAAATTCGAAAGAGATATTGGAAAATGAGGCGCAGGCAGGTTTGCAACCCTTGTGCGTGAAAGCGGGACTTCATTTTATAATTATTAATAAGTGTACCCCAGACAGGCAGGCAATATTATAGGTACACAGATACAACACATGTGCGCCTGTGTTGGTATGGGTGCGCGTGTGCGAGTGTGTGTGTGTGTGCGTGTGCGTCGGCAGCGACGCAGGCAGCATTTCGATCCAGACTCCTGCCACAAATTTAGTTGATAAACGACCTTTGATGGCGTTGCATCGTCGCGTTGATCAATGAAATAAATCGAAGACTGCCTTTTTTTGTGCATCCCCCAAAAAAACAAGTGAAATATAGTTGTGAAATCAGGAAAGCAGCTGAACGAACAAGTGTGAAGCCCCATCAAAATGCTCATCTCCGAAGATCAAATTCAGGAGGTACCACAAATCCACATGCATAAAGTGTAATCAGTGAAAAGCAACGAATCCTTCGAGGAACCAATCCAGTTGAATTTCAATTAATTTATTTTGTGTTTGGCTCAACCCCGAGCGGTATAAAGCCGCACATATACGTACGAGTATACGAAGGTTTTGTGTTGGCACTGCTCCTATAGCTCTTGTGGGCGTCGAGAATCATAAAAAATATCCCCAGCACAGCCAGTTTGGAAAGAAGTTGGCAGGAGGATTGGAGTCCAAAGTGCCCGGCCAGAGACGGGGCTCCGACTCTGACTTGGTTTTAAATCATTTATGCGAGGAGGTGGAGAGGCGAAGGGAGACGGGGACGGAGATGGAGATGGAGAAGGAGGCAGTTCATCATTCGCATTGACTTAGAATGTGCACCACGGATGGTGCAGGGCTCGAGTTGAGTATCCAGCTCCAGCTCCAGCTCCAGCTCCAGCTTCAGCTTCAGCTCCGTCCCCATTACCATCACCATCTCCAGCTCGGCTTCGTTTCTTTCTTTTTGCAGTAGGCGGAAAGTATGATGAATTCCGAATTTGATGAGTTCACTCCGATGTTGTCATTAATTCTGAACATACTCGTACCAAGTTGTGACTAGGGTTTTTCCATCCACAAACTTGGTTCCTGGTGGCAAAGGTCAAAGCATGAGCCGCAGGAAAACCGCAGCACATAGCAACGATAAATAATAATGTATAAATGGCAGATATATTTATGTACTTCCCTCGTTCGCATCTCCGGCTCTATCTTTATCACCTAATTATCCGTTGTGCCACTCACGCTCATTGAGCTCTTCACACTCCCCTCGCACTATAACAAAAGCCCAATGCGGCAGGGTTGGAGGTTAGGGGAATGTTTCTCTATCAACCCCCAGCAAACAATGCTCAACATCGCAGGAGTGACAGGGATGGAAACACCTAACACGCGCCCCTGTCATCATGTGCGTCTATTGTTGGCCCAACAAAAGGCCAGAAGTGAGCCAAAACTCCATTTTGTGCCAAACCATTGGCCTAAAGAGTCAAGTTGTTAAGTCTTTTGTTAGATTGTTTTGTTATAAAAACGGCCTAATGCGCTTATAATGGCTCGTTTTCTATGTTTATCTACCTAAAAGCAAATGTTAAAATTATATGACATCATTACTATTTTTTTAAATTATAAATAGGTGTTTTTCGATAAATTATAATTATCTTTTTGATGCTTTAATGTCCGTATAATGTTTTTGGCGCCCCCGGGTGGGCATTTTATTAGGCCTGTTATTGGGAATGCATTTGCATTATAATTAAGAAACTTAGCCTAATAAAACCCTTTCTCAGCTATATATTTCCACTTCTAATTGCAGCTCTATGAAATCAACGATGACCCCAAGCGCAAAGAGTTCCTGGACGACTTGTTCTCATTTATGCAGAAGCGCGGTAAGTTGCACATTGCATTGAAGTTCCTCAAGGGGCTCATAGAGGTGGGAAGGTGGGACTATTGGGGGCTGTATCTCGAATCTGAGTTCTCGAATTTGCATATCCCTGGCCCAGATGACGGATTGCTGACTCAGCCAGCCAAGTGCTTTTGGGGCTCACTCAAATTATGTTAATTGAATAAATTTCTCGGCACTTTGACGTTTGATTTTGAGCAGCGCGAGGGGGCAAAAGGGGAGCCATTAAAATATGCAGAAATTCTGGTGAAGAGGAAACCGAGAAACTGAGAAACCAAGAAACCGAGAGAAGTAGAGAAATCATTTTGGTGGCTGACTTTTTGTCATTTTGTCACTTCAAATTACTGTCACATACACACACGCACACACACACACACACAAACACTGAGGGAAAAGGGGGTACCATATGCATATTGGTACTTAAATTTTAAAGGCGACTTGCAGCGGCAATCGGAGCAAATGCCTATTTATACATACATATGTACATGCGAGTATGCTTTCCTGCACTTTTGTCATTAATTATGGGCATTACCGAATGCGAGGGAAATCGGTGGCATGCACCCACTACTAATGCCTGGCGTGACTGTACTTTTCCAGTAAATTAACTTCCGGCTGGCGATCCCCATTGCAATCCTTGAGCGTCCTGCAATTCTCGCCGAGTGTGTTTGCCTCGCAACCTGAGAGGGCATTAAATTTGTTTGTATTTGCACAAGTCGTGTTCCAGGGAAATAGTACGGGTACAGTGATGTTGACCCACGGCAAACTCTCATAGAAGGGGAAATACGAATGAAATTTAAATAAACTTAGCAGCAGAAATACACTCAAAAGGTAATCTATTTCGTGTGCAACTATAATTAAGTTTTGAAATTTGCATCTAGTATGCACAGCTTTGATTGGATAGACTAGGAATTCTATGCTGTAGACAGCAATATTTGTTTACTTTACGTAATTTTGTATGCGTTTCATACAAAGTATATTAAATCTATGCTCTGAATAAACATACTTACACAGCCCTATATGCGTGGAACATCCCTGACAACTTAATGGATTTTAATCTGTCACATGCGTTCAAGTTTTGACATATGCACGCTCACCCGTCGCGGTCACTGCAAAGGGGGTTTTTTTTCTGGGGCCAGGGGCGGAGGTGCAGGATGGTGAGTGGGGAAAGGGGGGTCGCCCAGTGGGGAGAATGAGACTGTCTAAAGTTGTCGTCCGCCATGAGAAGGAAGCGCCGAAAAATGCGACTCGGCCATACAAAGTATTCCGTGTCCATGTGTCTATAACCGAATGATATTGTACAATTGTACAACTAACTAACGGAAATAATGCCAAATAGGTATGTGTATAAATAAATGTATTTGAAATAAATGTGGATCGCTTGCCGTGAGTTGTTTGTGCAGCGAAGAGCGGCGCAATTCTTAATTAAAAGACGTCAATCACTTATCAACGCGGCCGCTATTTTTCCCAGTGCTCCACGCCCAGGCACCTCCACCATCTGAGATTTGGGAACTTAGAACTGGGAACTGGGAGAACGACTATGTCGGAATGGGAGATACCACTCCCTACGGCGCTGGTGGCGTTATGATTTCAGACTCGATCAAGTTTCGTTTAATTTCCATTAAAAGCGCCTGACATCTAGGAAAACAAATGCAGCCGAATAAATAAATAGTTGTGCCCCCAAAAAGAGTTCGGTCTGAAAGCCACAAGGAAAAAAAGAAAACCGCAGAGTAAAAAAATGTAAAAGCTGCCAGGAAGAATAATAATAATAAGTCAGCAGCAGTCGGCATGTGCGTGTCAGGAGCAGCGATTTGTTCAGATACTTGGCATAGGATCGGATTGGATCGACTTGGATCGGATCGGATCGGTTTGGATAGGATCGGATCGGATCGGTTCGATACCCCTGGGCAGGAGATTCCTGGGACGAGATTCCTATGCGACGGAGAGTTTAATGATCGATTCGAGTGACGGGCGGCCGGGGCTGATCATTAAATTGCCTTTGATTATGTGCGTCCTCCCCGAGATTTTTTTTGTTTTTTGTTTGTGGCTCGTGCAGCGATCGAATCTTTTTGCCACGGCACATGTGCATATCCCAGTTTGTTCATTGGTTTCGTGTTATTCCTTTTTGATACGAGCATCACCTCGCCACTCAATTTGTTTATATGCATAAAAAACAAACGTATTTTCATTCAATCAACACGTCCATCAAAGAGTTTGATTGATTCCTCTGGGGCTCATAAAACACAACGAAAATGAAAACGAAACCGAAAGTCGATCGATCGATGGATCGTTGGATCTTTAGAGCCATGGGGCAGCAACAGGCGGCATTCGATGATATGGTATTTGGTAGTTGGATCGTAAAAAGGAAAGGAGCCCGCGCAGCATTATACAAATTCATACACACGTACAGAGCCAGCAATTATGCAGGCTGATAAGTTTTTTATTCGTTTTCATGTGCCCTGCACGAGAAAAAGAGTTTAGGGATCTCAAGTGCTAAAGATGCTAAATAAAAAGATTATATGATTAAAGTAAATTGTACACAAGCATATGCAATTTACTCTTTAAGCAGCCAACTAACTTTAGTATCAGAACTACAAATAACCACCTGAATTTCTCTCAGTGTGCAATAAAAAGGGAAGTAGAAAGAAATTTGAATAGCACAAATCAATAGCAAATAGAGGCCAATAGAATGCCAATGTGTATGATGATGATTAGCCGCCATAAACAGACCGACATATGTACAAACATGTGTATATATGGCCGGCATTGTGTGTGTGTGTTTCAAATCGAGCAACAATTAGGATTTATTTCAGTTTTTATCGGCCCCGGTCTGCACTTTTCAGCTGCTACAGGGGCTACAAGTGTTAATTGCTCCGTGATCGATGAGTGGGAGTGGGAGAAGGAGTGGGAGAAGGAGTGGGAGTAGGATTGGGGGAATCTCTGTGCTGCACTCATTGGGGAGATAAATCTGTTTTATGGATCTTTAAATCGTGTTTTGCTCGTTGGTGCATTTAACGAGCTGAATGGAAAACATCGCCAAGTGCAAGAACAAGTTTCATTGCGCAAACAGCTGAATTCAGATTCGAATGTTTAGTAAAACCCGCCCTCCATTCTATTCCCATTTCAGGAACTCCGATCAATCGGCTGCCGATCATGGCCAAATCGGTGCTGGATCTCTACGAGCTGTACAATCTGGTGATAGCCCGCGGCGGCTTGGTGGATGTTATCAACAAGAAGCTGTGGCAGGAGATCATCAAGGGGCTGCACCTGCCCTCCAGCATCACCAGTGCCGCCTTCACCCTGCGCACCCAGTAAGTGGATATCCCTATTTCTATGCCTGCCTCCCTCCTCTTCCAAACCCTTCAATCCCTTCACTAACATCCATCCCATCGCTGGTACCTGCCACGTTGAGCTATGTCCAAGGCAAACACAAATACCATCAGCAGCCCAAGATGCGGGACAAACAGAAACGGACAATCAAACATTGCAGCGATCAAGCAACAATCGATCTGCAATCGTGGAGCTCACTTCACTCTGTGGGATCGTGATTTGTTTGCCTGTCGCTTTCGTATTTACACGATAATTCAACTTAAACAGGACATCAACGTGAAGTTTGCCTCCCTTCCCCCATCCCCCGCTGCCGCTCAGCGCGTCTGTTTGCCGCGCTTATTAATAATTTTATGCATCTTGCAGATACATGAAGTATCTGTACCCGTACGAGTGCGAGAAGAAGAACCTCAGCACGCCGGCGGAGCTGCAGGCGGCCATCGATGGGAATCGCCGGGAAGGACGTCGCTCCAGCTACGGCCAGTACGAGGCCATGCACAACCAGATGCCGATGGTGAGTACAACACAGCACCAAGCTTGGATTAGCCAAGAACTTCTGTTACTAATGTGTCATATACCCCATAGACGCCCATTTCGAGACCCTCCCTCCCCGGTGGCATGCAGCAAATGTCGCCGCTGGCACTGGTCACCCATGCCGCGGTGGCCAACAATCAGCAGGCACAGGCCGCCGCTGCAGCCGCGGCAGCTCATCATCGCCTGATGGGCGCTCCCGCCTTTGGCCAGATGCCCAACCTGGTCAAGCAGGAGATCGAGAGCCGGATGATGGAGTATCTGCAGCTGATCCAGGCCAAGAAGGAGCAGGGCATGCCGCCCGTTCTGGGCGCCAATCATCCCCACCAGCAGCAGCACTCACAGCACCAGCAGCAGCAGCAGCACCACCAGCAGCAGCAGCAGCAGCAGTCGCAGCAGCAACACCACCTGCAGCAGCAGCGCCAGCGGTCGCAGAGTCCGGATCTGAGCAAGCACGACGCACTCAGTGCCCAGGTGGCCCTGTGGCACATGTACCACAACAACAACAGCCCGCCGGGCTCGGCACACACATCGCCGCAGCAACGGTAAGCTTTTGACGATATGCGAACTTAAATTGTTTATTGCCAAATGTTTTCATTAGCAACCAGTTTGATTGAACGCACTCTAACTGGTTTATGCCTATGGTTCATTGAGTTCAGAAGGCAATAAGTAGTTTTTTTTTTTGCCACAGCGATAATTCAGGTTTCACTTAAATAGCAGATAGTAATATTCCAATGAATATTATTATTAAAGTAGAACAGAAAGCTGGCGCCATCTAGCTTACAAACTTCTCAGGCAATAGAAATAGCGCCACCTGCAAGCGAAACATAGCTGTACAGCGAAGACACTAACCACTCACGTTCTCTCCATTCTCCACCACAGCGAAGCCCTGAACCTCTCCGACTCGCCTCCAAATCTCACAAACATCAAGCGGGAACGCGAACGGGAGCCCACTCCAGAGCCCGTGGACCAGGATGACAAGTAAGTTGGCTCCTCATCCCTAAAATAAAGTGTAAGGAAGTTGAGGCATACAATATCCCACCTTTGTATACTGTTATTCAGTTGCAAAATGCTATCTAACACTGCTAAAGGAATGTTACCATAGTTAGATTTAGTTAGACACTTGTAGTACTACGTAAGAATGCATTTACTAACCAAATTGACCTTTTCAACCAGATTTGTGGACCAGCCGCCTCCAGCGAAGCGCGTGGGCAGTGGCCTCCTTCCGCCCGGCTTTCCTGCCAACTTCTACCTGAATCCACACAACATGGCCGCTGTGGCAGCAGCTGCGGGATTCCATCACCCATCCATGGGCCACCAGCAGGATGCCGCATCTGAGGGCGAACCGGAGGACGACTACGCCCACGCCGAGCACAACACCACGGGCAACTCATCCTCGATGCACGACGACAGCGAACCGCAGCAGATGAACGGACACCACCACCACCAGACCCACCATCTGGACAAGTCCGATGACTCGGCCATTGAGAACTCACCCACCACGTCGACCACCACCGGTGGGTCGGTGGGTCATCGCCACAGCTCGCCCGTTTCCACCAAGAAGAAGGGCGGCGCTAAGCCCCAGAGTGGAGGAAAGGATCTGCCGTCCGAGGACAAGGATGCGTCGTCCAGTGGCAAGCTCAATCCCCTCGAGACGCTGAGCCTGCTGTCCGGCATGCAGTTTCAAGTGGCAAGGAATGGTAAGTTCATAGGGACAAGCAAATAAAAATAATTGCAAAGTTAAAAGTATGAAAATGGAAGTAGCTCTTTAAATCGAAATGCAGAGATGAATTTCTTGGATACCATTAAAAACTCAGATAGGAACCTTTAAACTAGAATGTGATGTCCGTTATGCTCTGACCTACAGTAGTTAGGTTTCAACCACTTGGACATATGGCCATTGAACTAATACAAACCTAATCCCTTCCAGGAACTGGCGATAACGGCGAACCGCAGCTGATTGTCAATCTGGAGCTTAATGGCGTCAAGTACTCTGGGGTGCTGGTGGCCAATGTGCCGCTGTCCCAAAGCGAGACAAGGACGAGCTCACCCTGCCACGCTGAAGCACCAACAGCCGAGGAGGAGAAGGATGAGGAGGAGGAGCCGAAAGCCGCTGAAGAGGAATCGCATCGATCGCCAGTCAAGCAGGAGAGCGAGGAAGCCGACCAGGACATGGAGGGCAGTGAAATCCTCCTGAACGGTGGTGCTTCGGCGGTGGGTGGTGCTGTTGCTGGTGTGGGTGTGGGTGTGCCCCTGCTCAAGGATGCCGTGGTCAGCTAGAAAGGATAACGAGAACCGGCATGGAAAAGAAACGAAAGGAAAGGAAAGGAATACCAAAGTCATATTTTTCAGAAAAATACAAAAGCAGTTAAACTCACACAAGCACACAGATGCCGAACCTAAATGTACATACACACGCATGCGGCAGGAGCACAGGAGCATTAAGGATGCGGACAGGACATGAAAAGCGCATTAGGCGCATCCCAGCATTCAATGTTCATGCATGCAGCACCATCCCATCCCACCATCGCCATCATCGCCGTCGTGTCCATCCGCCCGAAACTCAAGTGCGACATGCCGCCAGTAGAAGATCATGGAATATATATATATACATTATCGAAAGTATATATGATGCGTGTGTGCTCTATTTCCACATTTGCATAAAAGACAAGCCAGCGAGCGTGTAGTTATCGATAGCCATTACTTACATAAGCGAGTGCATCACCTCGGATACATACAACCAATACCCCCGTATATATATGATATATGAATAGGTTATGATTACCCCCACACACCAATTTGTTTTTAGCGTGAAATCTGTTGTATCTTCTTACGAACTTCTTCTTTTTTTGTGTTAGGCTGCAAGGCTTCTGTACATATCAATCAATACTTAGTTCTTAGGCCATATGCTATACTATATATATTTACTATATACTATATACTATATCGGAACCTAGTTTGTAAGCACACAATCACGCATCACACCGCAGTAACACACATGCTTATCCATTATGACCGCATCGTAGACATATTTTAGACGTAAAATCAACACAAGTAATAAGCATAAATGTATCTGTCGTAAAATTAAATAGCGCTTTTGGCACCCACACACCATTTCGATTGCCCCCACAGTCTCCACCACAACTGCTCCAAAGCCCAAGAGCCAAGCGGAAGGTGGCAAGCCACAGCAGATCGATGAGCATATTCTAAGCATAAGCGTTCAATTTATTGAATAATAAATCTATTTAATTTTAGTTCAATGCGCATTCGAATCTATCGCGGCCATAAAACACTGGCCCCCTGGCTAATTAACGCACTTGGTTGGGGGCACATGAATCTACCATGGATCCACCAATTCACATGAACCTGGGATAAGTGCCCGGGCAAACAGCATAAAAGCACTCGTACCCAAAGACATAATATTTTGCCTTCTCCGCGTTATAAAAGGAAAACATATTCCTTTTGTTTTTTATTTGTTGTTTTGTTTCGAGGCCCGATCCCGAGCTCCTGCAATTTTGACATGGTGAAGAAGTCATAAACACACAGAAGGGGCCGTAGATTATCATTATCATCATTGATGGCAGCCCAAACAAAGTGATGAAAAGCAAATGTTGTTGCAAACAATGGATGCGTGAAATTCTTCGCACCCCGAGGGCCAAACGCTGCGCTTAGTCCACCTTTCCACTTTTCCCTACCATCTTTCCTCACCCGTATTCCCGTCCAGGTGAGCTGGAGTGCTAACTACATTAATGCATAATGTGGTGCCAGTGGTGGTGGGGTTCCAGACCCATCAGCCTAATGACTGCGTACGGCGGACGCAGCCTGGCCAAAAGGACCTTGGTAAGTGGCAAGTGCGTTAGGACCTTGGCCGTAAACCGCCAAAGCTGGGAAATGTTGTCTCAGCTTCCTCGGCTTTAAAACTCGCAACTTGGGCTAAGTGAGCCCATGATCCTTCACATTTAAAGGATACATTTCAGCATAGATTGTACTGTGCAATGCAAGTATTTCATATGCACATGAGTTTCCAGACTCAAACTTATTGTCTTTGCAGTACTGAACCTCCATTGTCTCATCTTAAAGATGGTTCTATGAGCATATACTCCCTGTTTGTTTGGATTTCTGCACTGGCAGACATAGCCAAGTAAATGAATATTCGCCCCAAGGACTTAGTTTAGGCAGATTGGATTAAATATCCTTGAGAGCTTAAGCCCCAACTAAAGTCCTGGTAGAAGGCAAAAGGAGCAGCAAAGAGCTTTAATTTCTACCGGCCCTAATTGTTTCGATTTGGTGTGGAATTTCAATAATTTCAATAAGGCCTGCACACGGGATGCATTTGCGTTGCACTGGGCATCGTGTTTCCAATTAGGCAACACATATTTGAGGTATTCGGTGACCATTCCTAGAAGCCAGCAGCACATAATTGGTTTTCCCGTTGCACATTAATTAAAATAAATGCCGATAATAAGGCATGCTTTTAACCCCTGGTTCAGCGGCCACAATAAATTGCGAAAAAATCAAAAATAAATTATTCAAAGGGAGCGGGTCACGTGTTGAATGCTCTCAAATTGCCCAACTAATCAGGTCCAAGGTCCAGGGTTCGTCCTGCCGCTCATAAATCGTTTGTATTCCGTCCCCGGGCATTTTATTTATTTGCTGCCTCACAAAGGAAAGAATGGAAAACATTACAGAAATTAGCCGACAAGAATGGAAGGAAGTCGTCGCCGACGCCAGGGAAATTCATTTCTGTGTGCGCACGAGAATTCTGCTGTTCAGGCTCAAATTAAAGGCCAATAATACAGTAATAAAGTCGGCAGCCAATCGA
Organism: Drosophila santomea; assembly: GCF_016746245.2. Classification (NCBI taxonomy): domain Eukaryota; kingdom Metazoa; phylum Arthropoda; class Insecta; order Diptera; family Drosophilidae; genus Drosophila; species Drosophila santomea. The sequence continues at coordinate 21,027,191 of NC_053017.2, forward strand.
CCTATGGACCCCCTAAGCCAGGCCAAATCGAATCACCCAGACACAGGCACAAACGCACCTTGACAGGCCGCGCTTAAAAGTATTTATAAATTTTATATAATGTGCTCCCAGCGAGCGAGATACATCGCATCCCCCGAGAGAAGTACACAGGCGGCTGCGAGAATAGTCCTGAGGCTTGCATTTCTAAAATAAGAATAATCTCTAATCAAGATATTCTTTTTATATTCATAGTTCTTTGACATTACTTTACAAGCCCACTTAATGTACAATAAATATATAAATCAGCAGTCAGGTAACCAAACCCCATAGTACTTGCTTACTGGGCAAGAATTAGAGCCCAAAAACATTCATTAGTTACACAAGACTCCTATTTTCATGCCCGCCACTGTGCGCATGAGGCATGTACTATACATAAAGTACGACGGCTTGCCCTTTTTGGTGTCGAGCGGGAAGTAACCTCTATTATTTACCAATACAAACTAAGCTTTAAAAATAAATGTAAAATTACCCGAAGCGCCAGCTGGTCGAAGGATGTGTGGTGGTGGGTGGCTCCTGCCAGGAGGGGGTTCCTTGGCTCCAGACAAACATGTGTATAATGTGTTTAATACAACAATTGTGTGGCTTTTTAGTACCAGTGGCAGTGTGCCACACGCAACAGTTGTTTTTAGCGGGATGTTGCGGAGCATGAAAGCTGCTCCTGCAGATACGCAGATACGCTTGCGCCCTGGCGCCATTTGTTGCCTACTTTTCCGGGCAGGCCAGGTGATGCCGCTGCCGCTGCCGCTGCCGATGACCATTTCATCCCCCTCGATGCGGACTCCAAATCGGATGCCACCCTTATCGGCGGAGCTTTTTGGTATCTCAACATTTGGCGGGCATGCAACAAGCGTGTTGTATCTGTATCTGTATATGTGCCTGTATCCGTGCTCCTATCCGTATCCGCATCTGTATCTGTGTCTGTATCTGTATCTGTGTCCGTATCTGTATCCGTGCGCAACATATTTGCTCAGCCTCAGCTGCTCAACATAAACGCTCGGCTGGAGGCACGAAGATGCGTGACGAGCGGCACTCGACTTATGTACCATTTGGCACACTTGAGAGTTTTTAGTTCGGTTTCGGCAGAATTGATAGATACACGCAGCTCGCACCGCGCACACCACAGCCGTGTATGTAGATATAGATACACACACACAGCCACACGCAGTGCCAGCACACGGACACACCGATTTCGTCCCGCTTTCTGGCCAAAGCAACCGACTTTGGCTTTGGCTTTAGCTTTAGCTTTGGCCCACATCGTGTCTATCTAGTGCCATCGGGCATCGGGCATTGGGCATCGGTTAAAGCCAGAAGCTGAACCGCAATCACAATCGCGGCCAGCACGCTTTTCCAGTGGGAAAACATTTCGGCAGTGAATGCACGTTGATTTTTTATCGGTCCGCCATCCACAGTTGTGATTTGTGATTTACCCTACAACTACTACTACTACTACTACTACTGTCCACCGAACTGGAGTGAGCGGAGGTCGTCGCAAAAGTGCAGTGTTTTCCGGGAAAGTGGCCTAATCCTAAGGCTCTGTTGGCCAGGTAAACCCATACCCCACATCCAACTTAAAGCTGTGTACATTCCGGCCTGAGAAGTGCCATGAAATAGGTGAAATTTAAGAACAAATGGTGGCCATCGCGCCCATATACCGACGGATTCTGGCGCCCAGGCTCTCCGCCATTTTCTGTGGCTCCTGGCTAATTGATGGTGGTGTGTCTGCAGTCGACCGATAGAGGCACTTGGCCTGGTCAAACACAAATGCAATTACAATTACCCAAAGAAGAAAAACAGGCAGCAAAAATCCCATTGCTCATATAAGCTCATCAAGAAGTGCTCATGTGTACGTGCGCTTGCTATGACTGTGTGTGTTTGTGTGTTTGCAGGATGGTGTGTGTTGGTGTGTTGGTGTGCCTTTGCCGGGGGCTCAATCTCTATAAAGCTGGATTCTGGCTGCGTGCAGACTCCATCTCCATCTCCATCTCCATCTGGAGTGTAAGCACTAGCCGGGGGCTCAGCGAGCGAAGCGAAAGCCGTTAATGTAAGGGCCACAACTGCGATCCTTCGTCCTGTCAATTTCCTGGATGGCAGCTCTTCAGCTGGAAAATCCCACCTTCAATATCCCATATTTGCTGGTTTTGTGAGCCGAAAGTAGTGATGTAGTGACTCACGGGTTCGCGATTTATTTGGGTCAGCTTATCTTACGATGCCATAAATGATTCATTGGCTTCCGTTATTATTTATTATTATTTTAGTCCACTCAGTCGTAATCCGCAATGTTCTGTGGACAATTGTTCGGTGGCCAATTCGCTTTAATGATGTTTTAATTTCTGTCATTAAAAGATGCGATGCTGCAGAGTGTTGCTCTCTAGTTTGCAGTGTGGTAACTTGAAACGAAAATGCTCAGATGACTTCAAATCCATACAAATGTACGAATTGAGAAGTTCAATGTTTTATTTTTGTGATAAGTCTTGAATTTGCTGTTCAGTTGCATATTACTAATAAACGAATAAGTTTAAGTAATAAAGTACTTCCCAGTGACTCAGTATGTACGAGAATATCTTTGCTGGAAATATGTCATATGTGATTTACATAGACGTCACCTGGACATCTCAAAAATAATTATATTTTAAAAATATATATCCTTGTAGGACAGCTGAAAGTGAAAGCATATGTAGACTTTTAGATGCATAGATACAAATGCCAACTCGGAATCAGTTAACACGGCTTCCCTTACTGTTAGCTGTTTTAAGAGCACCAACTTGTTTGTTCTCACAACGTTAAGTTTAAAAACAGCGGCTAATCACACAGTTATTACTTTTACAAGCAAAGCTTTTCTCAAAGCTCTTCGCTCTCCGCGCTCTCTCCGTCTCTCTTCGCGATTCTTCGCTTGTGTAGCTAGTTGAGATTCTTTCGGAGCGCACTGCCTGCCAAGTGCAGATACAGATACTGGCGATCGTCGCTTGTCGCTCGCATTCGGCATTCGGACTCGGGGACTCGCATTCGGATTCGGATTCAGATTCGGATTCGAACTCGTAATGGCACTCGCACGAATTTGTATCTCAGAGATTGTTTTAGTTTTAGTTTTCTTCCCCGCGATTCTTCTGTGTGCTCGCGTTCTTCTGGCCTGCCATTGCCATTGTTTCTGCTTCTGCTTCTGCTTCTGTTTCTGCTGAATTTCGTATCGTAGCGTATCGCTGAGCGAGAAATCAGTTTGACGTTTTGCTTTGACAAGCAACCGTCGTCGATCGGGCATCGTGAATTGCGGATTGCGAGTTGCGAATTGCGGATCGCGACGCGGATTGCGGCTGAATCTCGTGAATCGAAATCTTGGGCGTTCTTCTCTCGCCGCCGGCCGCCGACCGCCGAACGCCCCGAGCAGAGTTCTGAATTCTGTAGGTGTATACCGCCCAAGAGCACGCGTTGCACCACCCGCTGACCGCCGAAAATTCGGTTATCTCCGTGGCCGCAATAATCGACAATCATATTCCCGATTTGTGATCAATATACAAGTAGCTTTTGTATGTGTGTGCTGTGCTGTGCTGTGTGCTGTGTGCTGTGTGTGCCATATATCGGGGGTGCGTGTGTGCCGTTCAGATTGAGTGTTGGCAGTAAATGTGAGCCAATTGTATCTCTGAGATACAGATACGTTGGCGGTAGGAGCGTTATCGGCGCTACTGCTGCCGCTGCCGCTGCTATAGCTTCAATAGCTCCTACTACTGTCGTGACCGCGCCATTGTTATTATTTTTAATGCATTGAATTTGAGTTTGCAGCTTACAACTCGCCGTATGGATATATGTGGCGGTGTGTATACATATTTTGCAATATCTTGTGCGTCAAAAGCTACAGCAACGGCAACAGCAACAGCAACAGCAACAACATCCGTTCTATGAACGTGACCCCCGCGCATTAAAATAAATTCTAATTTGTGGAAGAAAGAGCAGCGAAATGTTTTGTTATTGCGAAGAAGTGTCCGTGTGTGTGCGGCAATATTTATTATTATGAGTGCGTGTGTGTGTGCGTGTGACTGCCCCCCTTTGCCCACTGTGCTCATGTGTATTTGTTTAATTTATATCTAGAGTCTAGAGTCTGATATAAATATTAAAATAAGAATAAGAAGCAGCGCATAGCTACGTCCACGTCCACGAGCAACAGGCGGCCAAGCAACAACTACCAGCTGAACGACAAATTTTTGGTTTCGGTACGTCAACAGATAATGTATTGTATATGTACTGCGCTCGGACATACATTTTGGGCTCCGATTCGCCTAATTTGCGATTACATGTCTCTGCAGGTACATGTAAAAATCGATGGGTTGCTTGTTTTCCTTTTTAAGTAGCATATGTATCCTTAAGCTCCTGAGTCCTTGAGCCTCCACAGCAATATCAAAATGCAAAGCCACCTTGGCGCTGACAACGTTCGCCGTACGTCCTCCAAAAAGATCATAAAATTAAATGAAACGAAATGAAATGAGGCGAATAAAATCGAATATTTTCATGCAACTGGCGTCGCAGTTTTCAGTTTAACTAGCCCACCTGACCGACTCTAAGTGACTTCTTATAGGCGCGAGGCAGGCACATAAAAAGCGCTTAAAATTGGTGAGCAATGATGCCCATACTGGTCATAAACAATGTGAAAAATATCATTTCGTACTTATAAACAGACGGCGATAAGTTTGCAAACTGCGTTCGCATTTCGCCATTCGTGTTTTGCATTTTGCATTCAGCATTTCGCATTTCGCATTTCACTGCTGGCCAAAAATGTAGTAGTGGTTTTAAGTTTCTATTTCGGCCACATCCCGCGTGTACTGGCCCATTTCGTCGATTATCTAATGGCTCTCAACGATATGAGTTGTGTGCTATGAGCATGAGTATGAGTATGAGTATGAGTATGAGTATGAGTTTGAGTATGAATATGAGTATGTGTGGTTTCAGTACGTTTTCACTATCTATGCGATAGGCTGTCGCCCAATCAGTTGGCTGGCTTAATTAATTCCCGATTTTAACTGTTTATTAAAATGGATTGTTATTGTTGTTGCGACGTTGGAGGTGCTTTCGCAGCTATTGTTAACAGCAAATAAATCCGAGCTGCTCGCGTGCATACTGATTGGGAGTTTCCAGGGGGGCCACCTCCACCTCAAATGCTTACTATGTCTGGGGTTATGCAATGCCACCCACTCCCAGTCATCCAGTCATCCAGTCACCCAGTCACCCGTAAACCCAAAGTACCATGGTGTCTGCAGTTCGTCCAACTTTATGCTCAATGTGCCATTACATTGTATCTGCATCCGTGTACCTGCATCCGTGTATCTGCATCTGTGTATCTGCATCTGTGTCTGTGTCTGTACTTGCATTTGCATTGTCAACTGGGGCAATCAGCTCCAAATAGCGCCGTCCCTGTCTAATCTTCCAGGTTGCGACACTTATTCCCTGCTCTCCCATTCCTCCATTTTGTTATATCTCACTTGAGATCGGCATTTGAAATGCAAATTCCGAAGCAGCCGTAGAAGTCCCATAGATATTGTAAGCAGTCGCAGATACTCAAATACTCATACATACATGAGTACATCGTATTGGTCCTCCACACACACAGATGTGTGCAACTTGGAGTGTTCTTTCGTGTTCGTTATTAATTAGTGGCGATCCAACCTTCCGCCGCCTGTAAGCGATTAGTAGCTGTTCCATTGTGAAGTCCCAAGGTCCGCGATCGTAGACGAATCTCGAGGATGCCAGAGCTATGTGGCCAATGGCCATATATCTGACACTTGTGACGCACGTTCTGAACATGAAATTCCTCGAGAGACCACCGTCAAGGTTTTCCATCATTGGAGGACACATACGAGATGATAATGGGCCATTAAATTGTATATGGACTGCCCCTTTTGGGCGGGCAAATCCATATATGCAACACGTTTTCTTCGTTGCCACACTTTTTAATTGGTTTTTCAGATCGTTTTCGCTTGGATGAAGTTCTTAACATTATTTCGTAATAAATTTTAATATATTAGATACATATTTGCAAAACATTTTAATCTCGCACTCAATCGAAAAACCAATTAAAGAGTCAAGATTGTGTTTTTTTGGTCGTCTTTTTTTGTAATTTACTTGGAACTGTTTTTCTAGTCGTTCATTTGAGAAAAGTGTCTTGAATTATGGCAGGCCGTAAACTTAAATACTCCATTTCAACACCTGACTTCGAGTCAAATTAGGCACTTGTAATGGATCTCAGTCGAGTGCACACACATTGAGTGTCCGCTACATTATTCGGCATTTGTGTATAGTTGTCGATCGGATTCCAATTCCAATTCCAATTCCGATTCGGATTCAGATGCATGTAATGTAAACAGAAAGCCGAAGCCGCGCGATCGGCAGCTGCAAAGCATCAGCGTGCAAAAACTATTAGATACAAATTCGCTAGAATGCGAGTCCGAATGCGAATGCGGTGCGCCATGCTCCATGTTCATCATCATTTTTGGTCTCGGCCAGCTTTTTCGTATATGGCCCGGCTTCGGCTGCCAAATACCTACGTTCTTGAGTACATATCGGTAATCGGTAGGAAATTCTATTAGGAGCGCTCGCACTCGCACTCGCACTTGCACACAGGCGTCCTGATGATGCTATTATCCGAGTGCCCACAAGCACCTGCATACTAATAGCTCCGAGCTGGGGCCAAGCATCCGTGACTGGCTGCATCTAATGAGTTGACGTTGCCATCGACGTCGGGGACCGCTAATAGAATTTGGCACTCCTTGGCACTCGAGCTTTTAGTTGCATACCGAGCGGCGCCGCACAGGAGCTCGAGGCCCCGATGAAGTGCATGGCACAGCAAGGAGGAGCAAGGAGGAGCATGGAGGAGCAAGGAGGAGCAAGGAACAGCGAGGAGGAGCAAGGAGGAGCAAGAAAGAGCAAGGAACAGCCTGGCAACAGGGCGGCTGAGCAATGTGAAAACCCACTTCGTTCCTGGGCGGCGGTAAACAAATTATGCTACGTTCGCAGCGTTCGTTATTTATTTGAAAACCTAAATGAGCCCGAGTGTATGGCGAAAGCCATTACTTGTTCATTTTAATATGGTCGGGCTAAAAATAATTTGTTTAAATCAACAAACAAACCATAGACTGATGTGTACGCGGAGCTGATTCTCCGACATCTCTATTGTAGTTTTCTCATTGCTAGAAATGTGGAGTGCCATCGGAGGCTGCACGGAGAAAAATGTAGGAGCGACTTTGAAGGCAAATGCCTCAGCTCAAGCTAAGCGTGACCTAAGCACGCAAAATAATTTGGACCTAACTTTGAGAGCAAGGTCACACTGCAGCCAGCTTAAAGGACCTAAGCAAAGGATTGGAGTTTGGCTTGGACGAAAAAAGCTTTAAACATTTAACATTCAAAGCACAATTTTCTCTGGCATAAAACACTCATTCCAAATAGATGACCAATTTCAGTGACATATCTCTCTCTGTACTTATGTTCCTGCGCTCGCCTGTCTTCCTGTTTGTGTCTTCTGTTGTGACGCCTTTTGTCTTTGGCCCCAACAATGCAAACGGATTCAGACAGTGGGACGACAACAAGTGTCCTTATGGATGTGAATGTGTTTATGTGCGAATGCAGATGAAAGACAGCCTTTCGCTTTAGCAAGTCAATCAACGTCGCCGGGGATAAGGACTATCTTTTTCCCGCCGCTTCCCCTTCGAATTGTTTTTTTTCTGTCCCACAGAAGCGACATAAGACATTTCACTCGCAGACTTGATCTGCCGTGGCGAAGGGGCTCCAATTGCCTCTTGAAGTGGGTACGACTTTTGGTGACTAATCTGAACTGTGCTCGCTGGGTTCCCGTACACCCAACTCCGTACTCCGTACACCCTACTCCACACTCCGCTGCGTATCAGTTGATTTGCTTCTTTCGCTTTCGTTCGGGTTTTATCTAAATATTTAAAATTGGCTAGCAGACACGAGCCAGCTACATAGGGTTTTTCTATTTGCCTGCCCCAAGATAAAGCCAACTGACAGCCGGAATGAGAACAACGCCGGGGCGACATCGACATCGACATCCATTCCCATTCCCATTCCCATCTCCAACCCCAACGATGTCAGAGATATGTAGGAAGCGCTGTATTATATATGACACCCACAAATCCCCACAAGTCAATTGTTTGATACGTGCCTCCGAGGGTTCAGACTATCCGGTTTCGTCAACTTTTCGGGACGCGAACTTAATATGGCAGACAGGAGTCGTTGGCGAATGGAAAACGCAAATATAGCTTCGAACTGGGCATTATTCATATGCAGCGAGCTGGTCACGTTCAAGGGCCCCTGTTTTCTTATTATTATTTTTTTCGTGTTATTTTCGCCTTTTCGATTTCTTCTCGCCTTGGCTCCAATAATCATTGCCAATATTTGGGCTTTTATGAATTTATAACAATCGCCAAGAGTTTTTGACAATTGTGCGGGTGCTCTGTCCATATTCGATGAGAGTTTCAATGAAACGCCGCTTGAATGGGCAACTGCGGCACGAACTGCCTTTCGCAATCGAGTTAAAATACCAGATATGCACTGCAACGCGTCATTTATCACCCTGCCGGCTTATCAATGTCAATTAAACTAGTTTAACTAATTAAGCTGGGAATTATCAAAAAAGAGCAACGCAAAGGTTCCATGTTAATGTAGGTCAGTGCGCACTAGGCTACCGAACAAAGAAGTTACGGATTGTGGAATAGCTTAAAAAAATAGTTAAAAACTTAATATTTTAGGGCTTCATGTTTCGCCATAATAAGCTCCAGTTAATGTGAAAGGTTTGCATAAATAAGCTTATTTAAGGGCCTTACATTTTATTGTTTATATTTAAGGCTTTGGCTGTACCCATTTAAGTACATGTTTAATTTTTAAACAGAAAACTAATTAGTGGGCTGAAAGCAGCGGGTAATAAAGTTATATAAAATGTGTTGTTTGCACGATTGCCTTTTTAATGGTTTTAAGACCTTTCGTGGGCTTACGAAAGCAATCCACCAAATCTAACATGCAAATCCCCAAACAAACTAACAAAAAAGCCACTGCACTTGCCTGGTATGCCAATTAACCAACACCCACTTCGCTCTTGCCTCTTGCAGTTCCCTGGATCATGTGACCAGTATCTTCGCTGGCCATCAGTCAATCAATCAGCAGACCGCAGCCCAAAAATGTTTCAATTATGTTATCGCCAGCCACAACGACATCGTCCAGAATCGAAAGCATCGAACCAGAGCAGCAGCAACCACAAGAAGGCAGCACCACTGCCCAGGACGAAGGAGTAAGCACCACTGCACTCCCGGAAAGCCAAAGTCCGCATACGGATACGGATACGGATCCGGAACCCACAGCCAACCGAAAACCAAAATCACAAGGCAACCAAGAGCAATTTAGCATAGCAACCGCAACGCAATCATCACATCGGCCAGGATCAGAAGCAGGACTTCTTAGCCATGGGCTGTTCACCAAGCACTCTGCCCCCCGCCCCTTCCGCCGCTGGTCAGACTCGCGAACGAGGATCCCTGCCGCTGGACGCCTCTGAGAAGGACGAGAGCCGCCTGTTCTGCATCAAGCTCCGCCGCAGCCGCCTCCGTCGCTGCAGCTGTGGGGGCGTGACCTTGCAGCCGCCCAGCGACGGGAACGGCAGCACGGCCGGAGACAACCTGTGCGGCCAGGTGCTGCTCAATCCGCTGCAGACAAAGAGCGAGGCCGACTACGAAAAGGTAACCGAATGCGCCTCGAACTCCCGGTGTTCACTTCTTGTCTTCCACCAGCTGAGCACCGGCAAAAAGGACTCGATTGTGACGGTGGCCGCCCTGGGCAACTTCACACACAGCGTGGTGCGACGGGCCACTGGAAGTAAGTAGAGAACTAAGAACTAAGCTCTTAAAGCTGCTCAGAGTGGTAAATTTGATATGGCCAGGTCAGGGGGCAACATCCTTTCATGCGCCGAAACAATACGCCGCCTTCGTTCTCAAGAAGGGTGCGCAAATAGTTTGGAAGGAATTTTTGAAAGTTTGAATAATTTAATCCTGGCAATTTGAAAATTTCTCAATTCAATGGAAAGGTTGAATTTCTGTTTCCATTTAAGAAAAATCAAATTAATGTAATATTGATAAAAGTATCTCAATGGAGAATGATTTCGAACTCTCAAGTAACAGTGTGAAATCATTAAAACGTTAAGATATCATTTCTCTGCGTGTTTTTTGATACCTGATACTCTTGGCAGCATCATTTCCCTCCGTGATACCCTTTAATGCGAGGCGTCGGCTACCTTGAATACTCAATAGAGACTATTAAAGTAGACAAGTGCTGCGATTGAGGAAATCTGCTGGGCTTCTGCTTCTGGTTCTGATTGGATTTTTCTAATCTGAAGTGAGGCTACTCCACCCTCAAGAGGTTCCGCTCTGCTGTTTGATAGTACTCGTAGTACTGCTTATCAGTGGGAATCTCGGAATCGGTTGCACATTTCCTTTTCTTCAGATTTCCTGATGATTTACGATGCACCAAGCTCCAGCCAATCGACTCAAGTGGCTGTTAACTAATGCTAGATAAAACGGGATTGGGATTGATTACTGAACTACAGGGTATTAGCAGTTCGTCCTTCTCCTTAGACACTTTGAACTAGACTATCTAGGCTGCAGAATACGCAGTACTGTACAGGAAGACTCATCTATTAGTTTGAAAGCTGTGTCTCAAGTCGCAGTGCAGGGTATCAGAAGTGCGGTGCAAGCCAACAGCTTGGCCAGGTAACTCGATCCCAGACTCGTAAGAGTCAGCTGGCGCTTGTCGGGGATCCAAAGCGCAGCTGTTTTGTGTCGCCGTCCAATTAACAGTTTCCCGCTCTCCGCCCCACTCTCTCTCTCTCCCGCTCTGCCACTCTCTCTCCTGTTCTCTGGCTGCCGCTTTCGGTGGAGCCGTGCCCAGAGAGCGAGTGAGCATCGTTGAAACTTGATCGCGCTCAGCAAACGTCTGGGGATCGGATTTGGGGTGGGAGAGAATCGGAGAATGGGAGAGTGGAAGAGCCGGAGAGCGAGCTTCGATTATCAAATGCAAAGCTCGCTCTCTCCGAGCGGCGGCAACAGCTGCTCACCATTTGGGGAGTCGGAGTCCGGAGTCAGTTGCTGTAGATTCTTTCGCCGCGACGGTTGCGCGCTCGCAGTTGCAGTCGACGTCGCCGCAACATACATATGTGAATCGCAGTGCTTGTGCCATATAGAATCGGAATCGGAATCGAAATCAGAATCGGCGTCTATATAGCCAGTGCCAAAGTAACGCGCTGGATGCAAGTGCCAAATAGGAAATACAGAAAAGAAGAGACTGCCAGCTGCAAACTGGTCGCCACGAAACGCCATCTAATGCAGCTGAAGTCGCTTGAATTTGGCCAAGTCGTGGCTACATCTATACAACACACAACATCTATATAACATATAACCCAGGGCCAACCAGTCGTCGATCCAAAGCGATTGCAATTAAAAACGCATAGAGCCGACTGAAAATCATGTACGCGCTGAAATTCGTTGGCTGCATTCGCCCGAGGTGGAAAAAAACAGCTTAGCGTGCTCTAAAATACAACAAAAGTGTGCATAGCCGCGCACGAATATAAAAAAAAGTGTTAAAAATCAAAACAAACTTCGCAACTAAGTGTGCCAACAACCGCGGCAACCACAACAACAAGTGTAGCGAGTAGCGATCTCTGGATAGATTTGGTCTCCTCCAATCGCCACCACATACGCGCAGATACCCAGTTAACCAGATACCCTTAAACTGCCCCAATTCAGAGCCCACTTTTGACCCATTGATGGGTGTGGGTTGCCCGAATAACGCCCTGTGAAAAAGCCTCAATTAATATGCAAAAATTCACATGACAGTATCTGGTTTTGTGCCAGTCGCACACAGCAGCCATATAAGAACAGAAGGAGAGCGAGATCGGCATCGGTACGTCGAACTCGCACTTCTCTTTTTAAACCCGCATCCGAATCGGAATCTCAATCTGAATCCGAATTGGTATCCGAATACGCATCTGAGTTCGAGTACGATTCCGATTTCGATTCCGATTCCGATTCCGAATGCGAGCCCCTGTAAACAATGGATCGCACACGGAATGGCGCCAAAACATCAATCACAGCCAAAGAAAACAAACCGAACGATCAGTCGACGCTTCTCAACTCGACTTGACTCGACTCGACGCTACTCGATTCATTATGGGCGGCTAATCCCACGCGTCAAAGTTCTGCAGTTTATCAGGCAGCGTTCCCCATAAAAATGGGAAATTGAGCGATGACGCCCGCGTAGTCGTAGTCGTTTAGTAGTACGACACTACGACTTTGGCGATTCTCGCTGGTCTTACACAAATTACGTATAGCTTAGCCACGTGAAGGTATAAGATATAGCAGGCAGATTAGATTACCCCTCGACCAGTGAATGCTCCCTATCAATATGGGTTTCCCATTACCATAGACGAGCGCTCCTCCGGCGGCCATATGTCCAGTAGTCCGGCAGGCGGCTATCGCTGAGTCAAGAAGATCGGCCCAGATAGGGCTTTTTGCCGATTCGATAGCGACTTCGACCCAGGGCCACTCGGCCATCCAACCATTCTAGCCCCCAGATGTAGATTGTGCACGCGTTGCGGCCTATCTGTAACTGTATCTGTATCTGGCCGCTTTTGTATCTGCATCTGGGCAAAAGAGTACCTGTATCCGAACCTGTGCCGTATCTCAAAACGCACACAGCCTAAACATCTGAATACTATGAGCAAACTTGCCTGATATTATCTTATCACAAATTAATTGGTCGCCATGACAACGGCGGCCCAAGGCGCAAAAGGCCCCAAAAAGCCGAGGGCCCAATGCGATTCGGCCAGCGGGACTGACCGGGAGCCCCTGCTAATCCGCTCATAGAATTTGAGTTGAATTTCAATCTGCTTCTGGTTGCGATGGCATTGCACCTGCCTTTATATGGCTAAGCGCCTTATAAGCGCCCCCCAAAAGTATCTCACGGATTACCAAACAGACCGTTAGCTTTCGCCGCAGCGCACATTCGCAGTCGCCATCGCCAGCGCCATCACAATCGCCATCGCAGTCGCAGTCAGTGCTCGCAGTCCACTGCCTCTGGCAGTTTGAAAATCCGTGCGAGAATTATCATCTGGCAAACAGTTCTTCATACCGGATTAGAACGGACGTTTCGCCCAGTCCGGCTCGCGTTTAATTCCATTTTCCATATTTTTTTGGTAGCTGCGCCAGTTACTAGTTTGCCAGTTTGATTCAGGGTTTATCACCCGCAATTTCGCCACTCGATCGCGTGCAGAAGTGAAAAACCCAAGTGCATCCGAGAGTGAAAAGTTGAGGCGTCCGCGATTTCCGCCGCTCTGTGTCCGACTCTATGTACTATGATCAGGAGTGCGAGCCCAGGCAGTAAGTAACTTGGTGGGGCACTTGGTGGGTCCAGTTTTAAGGTGCCCCCGAAATTCAGAGACGTCAGCGGCTGCTGGCCGCCTTTTATCTAAACAATTTATCGATTTTCGCTTAGATTACAACACCACCGCCCCACTCCGCTCCACTTTACTCCCTGGCTGCTCCGAAAAATAACACCAACGATAAGATACACCCGACCCATTTGAATAAGCGCAAACATAGTGTCCCCACTTCGTGTACAACGCACACGGATCCCGTCTGGGTATGGGTCTGAGTATGGGTATTAGTATGTACTAGGCACAGACCCGTACTCCCCACTTTCCGTACTTTCCCCGGCTAGTTTTTGTTTATGCCCCATTCCGGCTATTTATATTAAGAGTGCTGTGTGCTGTGCTGTGTGCTGTGTGCCGTATCTTGTGGGCTGTGCGTATGTAGTGTGCGACTGTTGGGCATGTGGGGCAGTTTATCATTACGCACTAATTGTGTGAAATCAATGCCGCAGCCAGATAAACAAACTGTTGCACATAAATGACAATTAGCATAATGCCACGAATGTAATGCGAATTTGTGTGACTTCATTTGCAAAACACCAAGAAAACCAGAAGTGCCAAAGCCAAGGAATAAATAACGACAAGCGACAAGCGAACGAACAACACAAACAATGATAATTTCCAGCCAGCCGAATTTGGCTGGATCGGCGACGACCACGACCACCACCACCAGTGCCCATGTGAGCCAGGAGGGTTCCATGCCGCCGCCGCCGCTGCCTCTGTCCATTCCCGTTACCGTAACCGTTCCCATGTCCATGCCCATGCCCATCTCCAGCACTTGCAACTGCGGGGGAGTGGGCGTGGGAATGGGAATGGCCCTGGGGGCCAGACAGTGCCCATCTCTAGCCGTAGATCCGACGACAGCCACGCCCACGCCCACACCCACGTCCACGACACCAGGCAGAGATTCATTAACGCGTCCGGCCTCCGAGTCCGAGCTGAATGTGGGTAAGGTTCCACCGCCTCCGCCTCCATTCCCCAACTCTGATGGGGTCAAAGTGGAGTTTGATGAGGCGGTTAACATGCGTGTCCACTGGGGAGTGACTTGGGTTGGCCCAAATGATGATGATGATGCCCGGCCAAGGGGTCTTGGCAATTAAAAATCAGCACGAAAGTTTTCTTCATCAACTTTTCATCCTTAGTAAATGTTGGCAGCTAGGTAAATTGCCGCCTGCTTGTGCAGAAATTTAAAACTTTGGGCAACTGAGAAAGATGTGAAAAGTTATGATCGCATTTCCCAGAAGCAACTGCATGAAAATTATGCATTCAAGAGGTGGAAGAGCTTAAGAAGATGAGAGCTCAGTGCGCAGAACAAATTTAGATTAGTGGGAATAAAGTAGAACAGGTAGAGAAATATAATTAATTAAAGCAGTTGCACTAAATGAAGTTTAGCTGTAGAATAACCGCTAAGCAGAAAATGCCTTTTGAACAATTACGTTCACAAAAAATAAGCCTGTAAGTGAATGGATGGGTATTGTGTATGCTGAAGGCTTCAATTAGCATTATAAGCTTAAAAATGTCGTAACACAAATATTGTAAATAATTTAAATAATGCACACTTGACATGAAAGCAGCTTGCCAGGTGGATATATTCCTTATCAAGTTAAAAGAAAAGCCCCAGAACAAGACCCAAATGCCTTGTTGATAACTTTAATTTGCTTGCAGGGAATCCGCACAAAAGCCACGAACAAATTTCGTTACACACAAAGTTTGTTTGGTCAATCATTTGGGGTCTTAAAAATTGTTTGGGCCTAAGCATACATAACTTGCGAGAAGCCGCAGAATTTTAATTTCCCATCAAACTTTTGCTCTGGAACTTTGCTTGCAGAGCGACTGCTGCGAAGGTATGCCGAGCTCCAAAGCTCCAAATATGGATTGAAATTCCCCACTTAAATATGTACACAAACTTTAATGCGCTGGGAATTATTGAAGGTTGAACAGGTCAATCTATTGGATTGCAAGTTTTATCTTCTTATGCTTCGCCAAGCCAGCTTCATGGCTACATGGCATCCTTTTCGCAGGATTTTTGTTTAGTTTGCTCGCCGCAGCATAAGGCAGCATAAAGTGGGTTGTTGAAGGCCCAACCTGTTTCTCATTAAGTGAAATACAATTTGTGCGGCTTAGTTCCTCGGGGGATCCCCCGTTCGGTTGACAGATAGGAAGCCCAAGCTCGAGCACCGCCCCCAAGGACCTTTGTACCCTTTCGCCGGCACACACACACGCGTGTGTGTGCGTGTGCGTGTGCCCGTTTATAAAGTGTTTCTGAAATGCCAACGTTTATAATTAAATAAAACGTGCAACAAGAGGAATTAATGTGCGTGCGTGTCCCTGTCAAAGTGTTGGTAACTGAGTGGTTGTTTCTATATGTGTGTGTGTTTGTGTGAGTGTGTTTGCGAGTGTGTTTGTGTGCGGTGACCATTCATTTTGATTGTGGTCGTGCCGTCGACAGCCCCCAAGTATGCAGCGCTTGCGAGCCCCGAAACGCTCAGAAACGTAGCATACTTTTCAGGGAATTTTCCTCGCCTGCTAACGCTTTTCCCCTCCGCTCTTCCGTTTTCCCCACAAACGCAGGCACAGGCACATCGGGCACCAGTTCATCCGGCGGGAACAGCCGTCCAGGTCACCGCAAGTCATCACTAGCTCTCGCCCTCACCCCGGAAGATGAGCCGATGGACGTCTACCAGGTGAGTCTGCCAATCCGTACTGTGACCATGGGGGTCTTGGGGTTGGGGATTGGGGGTTGGGGGTTGAACCACATGGCTGTTACGTCTATTGATAAGGTATCTTATCAGGGGCAACACAGTTTATATGGCAGCGGGCCGAGCGGAGAGCGTTGCGCTTTTCGGTTTACATTCCGCTTTAAATAGCCGCTCACCCACACCAGTGAGTCGCGATGCGTGTGTGTGCGTGTGTGTGTGTGTGTGCTTTGCCTATAAACAATACGCTACCAGAGAAATCAAATCAATTAACATTGAAGGTGGGAAATCAAAAGGCAAAGAAAGAGATTATACCCCCGATCGACGCGACTCAATTCATTCCGTTTCAGTTCGACGTTTGAGCGTTGCGAAGTCGCTTACTTTCGACCACAAGACCTGTGAATTATTCAGAACTGATTCCGCATTGAATCACCGATCGAGATACAGACAGCCGCAAATAGAGATACAAATACAGATACTGATACAGTACAGATACAGATACAGATACAGATACAGATACAGATACAGATAGAGATACCGATCTAGATAGAGAGATCGAGATTGTCGCATTAGAGGACGGCGTGGAAAAGTTGGAAATGCCACTCGCGACGCGACGCGTTTCTATTCGTACGTTCGCGGAGCTTATGCAAACAACTTGTTATTGATCTAAGACATTGGACCTCAAGTGGCGAGTGTAATTGTTTTGTCGCTGTCATTGTTATTGCACTACGGATTGGTTCGCCCCACTCTCTGCGAGTGGCCAGTGGTCGTGGTCGTGGTCGTGGTCGAGTGTTGGTTTATAATTAGCAGAATGCGCAACTGCTTGCCAAAATTCAGCAAAGTCTTTCGCCGCAAGTCATCCGCGAAGTCGTCCTCTTCGTCGGCCGGTCGAGAGAATCCGTCGAACGAGCCGGACTCCGATACGGAGCCGTATTCCATAGCCATCGCGGCTACATCCGATCGGAGTGGAGATAACCGTAATGAAAGACCAAGAACGCTGCCAGATGACGATAGCATACGCAGCCGGCTGATAAGCGCTGCTCATTTGGATTTGGATTTGGGTTTGGGTTTGGACTCAGATTCACCGGCAATGCCGACCAACGGAGGCCTTCGGCCAAAGAGCGAGGGTGCCTGCCCGGAAATGAAAGTGGAAACGATTTCGGCGGCCACGTCTCCGCCTCGGCCTCTGC
The DNA here is from genome assembly GCF_016746245.2 of Drosophila santomea. Taxonomy (NCBI): domain Eukaryota; kingdom Metazoa; phylum Arthropoda; class Insecta; order Diptera; family Drosophilidae; genus Drosophila; species Drosophila santomea. Next base: position 21,044,578 of record NC_053017.2, read on the forward strand.
ATGGGACTCCAGGCCCGGTGGCCATTTCCCTGCCATTTGTGGGACGGAATTCGAGTAAAACGCCCGAGGAAATGGAGCTGGAATACGAGGCGAATGTGGAGGCCGAGAGTCGTGACATAATGACCCCCCTGCGCCGCAACACAAGGCCGCTGAGCGTGTCCTTCGGCGGAGGAGGACGCAGTGCACTGCAGCCGGAAATAGTCGAGGCCATACGCAGCCTGGACGTCCCGGGCCTGCTGTTGAACAATCTGAGCCTCGACGGGAGCACACACCCGAAGGGGGAAAGGAGTCATGCGGCGGAGGAGGAACCGCTGACACCGGGCCACGACCATGAGGACTCGGTGGTCCTTCGGCGCAAGGTCATCTGCCTGGAGCGCAAAACACACAGTCTGTACGAGCGTCGATTGCCCAAGGTGCCGAAACTCCATCTCCATGTGGCGGGCAAGAAGCAATCGCCGACGGAGGAGGAGGAGTTCCGCACTTTCCAGGTAGCTTTGCCAGGCTTTCAGCTTTCGCAGGACCAACTTTTACCAACGCGACATTGGCAGTGGCAGTGGCAGTGGCATTGGCACAGCCATCAATCTGCCGCCTTAGCCGCGTCTTACGGCGTGTTGTGATACATTTCCGATTACATTTTCATTCCTCTGATTGACACTGAGCCCCACCCACCTTCAGCGGATTTAATGTGCTCGTATTATAAATCTGCAGCACACAAGCGTGCCACACATAAGTCAGAATCAGCAGCGAGCAATTTTATTTTAATTTATCATCATTTAAGCGACACGAACGACGACACACACGCATTGGACCTCCTGGCTGGGGATATATATACATATATATATCCATCTGTATACAGATACAGATACACAGATACGTCTGTACATACGCAATGCGAAGCCGGGTTAAGCCCTCTTATTTTGATGGCAAAGCCGGAGGAGCTGCAGATTTATATTAAATTTTACACGTTGTCTCACCTGTTCTGACACCACTCCCCCATTCACGTTTCTCCCCTCTTTTTTTTATGTCCTGATGCAGCGCAATCTCATGGACCTGAAGTATCCAACCGTGCTACCACCGAATCCCCCACTTAAGGTAAGCCCTCTTCGGACCACTTGCAACATGGGGCAATTCAATCAGTGCAATGGCTTTGACCCTCCGCTAGGCCCTCCTGGTTTTCCACAAGTCGGACAGCATCTGCGAGGCGATCACCGCGGCCTGCCAGCGCCACCAGCTGGACGTCACGCTGGTCAAGTCCAAGGAGGAGGCTTTGGACACCCTGCAGAAGTCGTACGCCACCGCCCAGTGCTATCACCTAATCATAATTGATGCGCGCTCCTCCAAGAACCTGGATGCGGAGCACATTGCGAGGTGCGTAGTGGTTGTGGTGGTGGGGTAAAAAGTGCCAGATGTGAAATGGGTTTCAAGTCGGGTTTGGGTTCGGAACTTCTCAAAACTTTTCCATTTTCATAAACTTTTCACTTTGCTATAAAACTTGCCTCTTCTCGTTGCCGTCCCCACAGAACCATTCGTCACACACACGGCCACCATTTAACGACAATAATTGCAGTCTGCAAGAAGAGGTGAGTTCGGTGCTCAGCAGTTTGGCGCCAATTTCCACTAACGACTTACGACTTACGAACAACGACTTTTGCAGTTTCTTCGAAAAGGATGATGTGCTAATTGCTCTATTGGACGCTGGCGTTAATAGAGTAAGTTTCCATTAATTGCCCCATCGCAGGAAGGGATCTGCTGAAGGCGAAAGCAGAAAGAGAAACAGAAACAGATGCTACAATGCCTTGTGTCCACCTTGTGTCTTGTGTATTCGCAGTGCGTAGCGGAGACGACCAACCTGGCCATGTGCAGTGTGGAACTGAAGCAGATACTGCACTCCATCATCCGGCCGCACAATGTCATGTCCACTCAACAGGTAATCTAGTTAATGCCCCACCGTCACTCGGCCGGCCATTCGCTTCTGCAAATTAATTCAATTAAATGGAAGCGTGCAAGCGCTGTCCTGCAGGCCAATGAAATTGTAAACCCACACTCACTACCCTCCCTATTCATACCCCAGGCCCTCTACACGGCTCTCCACCGGCTAAAGGAGGTGGTGCTCATCACGGACGACTTGCTGCGGATTCAGTACGCGAACCGTGCCACCGAGAGGCTGCTCAACATGCGGCTGGTAAGTGGGTCTGTGTGGGCGGGTGGATTGTTTGCGATTGCGGCATTAATGAGATTTCCGCGTTGGACAACAGGACGAGATCATTAGCAAGCAGCTGGAGGACATATTTGTGTCGGACCTCTCCACCATCAGCGAGCAGTGCAAGAACATCAAGGAGTTCGACGGCATCCTGACGGTGCGACGCAAGAGCCAGGAGGGCATACCCATGCACGTGCGCGTCGTGCCGGTGGCCTGCATAGGCAGGTGAGTGACCATTCGTCCTCCACTCCAATCGTCCGCTAGCCACCGAGTGAGTCTAATTGGCAATTTTGTACGAACAGCGCACCCACGCACCTGATTTTCAACTTTGATGTGCCCGGCGGGCAGATGGACTTCATAGCCACGCTGCCGCAGCCCAAAGAGGCGCCTCGGGGCTCCCTGCACTCGGTGCGGCGCTGCAGCTTTGATGTCCGCTCCATCGCCTCGGACGGATTGAGAAGAACGAGCCTGGCCAAGCTGACGTCGCTGCCACTGGAGGCACCCATCACTAAAGTATGACTCCGCTTCCGCACTTGGGTTGTGGCTGCAGCACGTTGCAACTTTGGGAGGGCTTTTGGGATTGCCTAAATTGCTAAATTGCCGTCCGTGCCTGTGCCTGTGCCTGTGCCTGTGTCCGTCCGTGCTCCGTCTGTGTGTGTGTGTCCTGGTGTCCTGGTGTTCTGGTGTTCTGGTGTCCTGTCATGCCCCGTAGCATATGCAGCAATAGCAACAGCAGCAGCAGCAACTGCAGCAGCGACAGCAATAACATTAGCAACAATATTTGCACAAGCACAAGCACACAGACCATCCACACCCGCACCCCCCGACACAGGCACCGACACACAGTGAGATCCAAAGGCAAATGCATTTACCGGATTGGAGTGGTGCTGACTTTGGCCATCGGTGTTTGTCCATGCGAGGGCCACGGGAAGACAGCAAGCTCTCTGCTTTTAATTATCAAATTAACCAATCCTATTTCCGCTATCGAATCGAAGGGGTCTGAAACACAGCTTTGTGACAAGTGGCGCCCGAACAGCAGCTTTGTTACCAGTGGCGCCCGAACAGGGACTAGTCTGTCTATTAAAGATTTGCAAGCAAGAAAGCACACTCCAAGCTAGTCAAATGTATTTGATGTAAAAGAACCGACATTGCCTCACTGTTCACCCATTTGAGCTCCTAATTTGTCATATACGTAATGCCTACTAATCCCAAAAATTCAACAGTAACAGCACATCTAAGCCACCATGTTCTTACATTGATTCTCTTTTTATCTCTTAATTGTTATGTTCTCTTTTTTACTTTTATGTTTTGTGTACTCGAACAATGAACCAACTCATAAAAAATATTACAAATGTACCAAACTGTTCGTTCGCACGTTCGCTCGCTCGCTCGATTTGCTCGCTGTGCGTCGCTAACCAAAATAAAAAAAATAAACCAAATGTACAAATCTCAAAACCAACAAACACAACCGAAAAAAAACCAAAATCGAAAACAAAAACAAAAACAAAAAACAAACCAAACGCAACCACTGCGCACTCGCACATTAGATAATCAATTTACTATCACAAGTACAGGAGAATTGTTCGGCCGATGAGGCGCGTCTCATAGACAAGGTCTTGGAGTTCCTGAAGCGCGAAGGACTCTACAGTCCGCAAATGAAGGAGATACGAACCGACGATCCCATAGCCACCGATCTAATCGGTGCCCTGCTCACGGTAAGTGCCACATCTCCAACCCATGGGGTATGCATCTAACTCGAATTGGCTTTTCCAGGGTCCCAGCGTGTACTCATCGCGCCGCAGCTCGAATGACTCCATCATACGCACTGGCAGCTCCACGAGAACCGCTGCCATTGTGCCCGCCAAAATGAAGGTGGGTATTCCATTCAGATCAGTCTACTAGTATCTAGAAGGTAACAAACTACGTTGTCTTGCAGTCCAATCCCATCATCATGGAACTACTTGACGAATCTCTCAGCTGGGACTTTGATATTTTCAAATTGGAGGAGATCACCGACTACCACCCGCTGCTCTACCTGGGCATGGAGATGTTCCGCCGCTTCGACGTCTTTGCCACCCTGAACATCGATGAGAACGTGTGCAAGGCCTGGCTGGCAGTGATCGAGGCCCACTACCGCAAGAGCAACACATATCACAACAGCACCCATGCCGCGGATGTGATGCAGGTGCGTTCCTGCTAGCTGATCCTTGCCAGAACAATCTTATAATATATTAAACCTCTGTCCTCATAGGCCACTGGCGCTTTTATCACCCAACTGACCAACAAGGATATGCTGGTGATGGATCGCATGGAGGAGGCGACCGCTTTGATCGCCGCCGCCGCCCACGACGTGGATCATCCTGGTCGCTCATCCGCCTTCCTGTGCAACTCGAACGACGCCCTGGCCGTACTGTACAATGACCTGACCGTGCTGGAGAACCATCACGCGGCAATCACCTTTAAGCTAACACTGGGTTAGTGTTTTCCTAACAATTGATAAGCACATAAGTCAGTTAGATTTACTGAAATACTTCCATACTTGCAGGCGACGATAAGATCAACATTTTCAAGAACCTGGACAAGGAGACGTACAAGTCGGCCCGCAGCACCATCATCGACATGATCCTGGCCACCGAGATGACCCGCCACTTTGAGCACCTGGCCAAGTTCGTGAGCGTCTTTGGCGGCGAGGAGCCACGTGATGTAAGTCCCCCTATTTCACTCTATATTGAACAGCAGCTAATTCGTATTTTTTCATCACTAGCACAATCCACAGACGGATGAGGAGACGTCCATACTCATGCGTCGCATGCTGATCAAGGTGGCCGATGTGAGCAACCCCGCCAGGCCGATGCAGTTCTGCATCGAGTGGGCACGCCGCATAGCCGAGGAGTACTTCATGCAGACGGACGAGGAGAAGCAGCGCCACCTGCCCATCGTGATGCCGATGTTCGATCGGGCCACCTGCAGCATACCAAAGAGCCAGATCGGCTTCATCGAATACATCATACAGGACATGATGCACGCCTGGGAGAGTGAGTTCGTGCTGGCAGATCCTGCAGAGCAGCAACTAATGGCTAACATCCTTTGCAGGCTTCATCGACATGCCGCAGCTGATCACCTACATGCAGATCAACTACTCGCAGTGGAAGAAGTACGACGAGCAGGGCGTCAACACGCTGGCGGAGATCATGGCCAAGCAGCCACCGGTGGGCAAGATGGCCAACTCCAAATAGCATACGGCCTTCCGGAGATTGTTCTCGGGTCTACTGAAGCCACTGCCGGCCCACGCGCCAGGTACCTCCACGATTGGCGAGAACGAGATGGAGGACGTGCTCTAGTGACGGCGTCGAAGGTCCTGCGACGTCTGACTCCGGACCCGCAGTCTCTCGGCCTAATCCTGAATCCACTGAAGTCGCAGCCCACCCGAGTCCAACCGCTCCCTGGACTGCCCCACCACACTTATCTCTGAACGGACCAACGGACTGGGGGCGGGGTCACGGAGTGGGTTTGATTGGCTGGCTAACGAAGTGGTGCCCCTTCTGAGCGGTGTCACAAATGCGGTATCATGCAAAGCAAAACTAACTAAGGCAAACAAGTAAACAATTATTGGGCTGGACTCAAAATTAAATGTTTAAGATGCATCACAAGAAGCGAACTTTCTATTTCTATATAAATATACATATACATATATACCATGTGAGTCTGTGTGTGCGTGAGTGTGTATGTCCCTCCATCCCCATATAAATGTGTATGTGTTTAGGCTAACGAAAGCGGACTAGCAGACCAGCATGCTTTGCTAGCAAGCTAGCATGCTGGCATGAAGTCCCACAGCATATGGACCAGATCATATGGCGTGCGCTCCACTGTACCTGGCAACGGTATAATGTATAACAGTATAACGGTTTTGGCGACCCTATAGCGGTACTACCGAACCAAGTGTTACAAGCACGTAGTTCTCTCCCATCATGAAGACAATCTCTGTTGAATACTGCAAGGCCAAGTAAATATAGTTTAATTGCTGTCCAAGTCAGAATCGTGATCGGATTCGGACTAGGATTCGGATTCGGATTCGGATTTGAATTTGAATTTGGATTCGGGTTCGGAACGAGTACAAGGCCATAGCTAGACGAAGACTATACATACTAGATACATATGCACATGCGGCATACATAGGCAAGCAGAATACATATATACTACTATCACTAGCGACTAGCTATTTAGCTAACCAGCTAACAACTACAAGTAAAACTGAAACAAACTAATTCGAATCCACTCTTGAGACATATGAAATCCTATGGGGCCCCTTTTACTACCTAATTATCTAGTTACCTATTTTCCTAACTGAAGCAAAACGCGAAATGATGAGCTATCCAAACTAATACTATTAATGTTGTTTAGCTTTCTAAGCATACGGTATGAGAAATCAAACTAAACGCAAATGTTTACCAATTAAGTGAAATCCTTTTTGAAATCTTTTTATCTAATTGACTGAACAAATTACATATACATATATAAAGCAGATCTATTAATACGAGTTGATAATACGTTCTTGTTATAACTAAACGATGAATGAAATGAAATTGAAAATGAAAGCAAAATAATATATACAATATACATACATATATACAATTTATACAACTTTTACGAAGCATATTATATATATTTATATATGTCATACGATATCGGCATTCATTCGCAGAGTTACAGTAATTTGTATGTGTTACCAGGTGTTAAATCCGTGCTTCAGAATGTTTTGATAGAAGTTATATACACGCCCCCCCAGTCCCCCTTTCCATCTCCTCAACTTTGTGGCAAGGTTCCCACCCACCAACCCACATTTTCCGCTCCCACACTTCGTATCACCACTACTGATCGCATTGAATCGGAAAATTCACCCAAACAGGCAAACTAAAAAACTGAGCGATAGGAGAATATAAATGTATTTGCAAATTCAATGTTGTTAATATGTGTGTGTTTCAATTGAATGTATTGGATTAAATCGCGTGAGTTACAAACGCGCTAAAGTTGAATAAATAAAGCAAAAGCTGATCGTAATGTGGAATGCTAAGTAAAGTAAAATGCGAAAACAATTTACACGTTATGAAGAATATACATATATGTATACATATAATATTTATAGATACGGTACTACTACATGTTTCTGAACACAAAAAATGATAAATCTTTACATACAACTATGTATATTTGTTACTACATCTGTTTGCTCCTTGCAGGTTAAGGAATATAAATGTTAAGATTTAGTCAAATTTATTGTAAAAAACCAAACACAACACAACAAAAAAACAAACAGAAACACAAACACAAACCAGAAACAAAAACAAACGCAAATAATACAAATAAAAATCCAGCAAAATGGAAATTATCTACAAAAGCCAGCTATCGAGAAAGCGAAATTTGGGGTATGGGGTCAAGGTTGTTGGCCAAGTTAGCGAACTTGGCCAATTCTAGCCCAATATACGATTCTATATCTGCCTAACAGCTCCATTAGTATTTCATTCACTCTGTCAATAATGATATATCATCTATTTATTTGATGTGAGCCCAACCCTCTGTGAATGCAAACAACCTGTTTTCAGCAGCTAATGGCTGGCATTCTTCCAACTCGACGACTGCCCAAAAGCGTCTTCTTAATTTCACCTGGCCGCCTCGATCGAAAGGTAAACAAAGCGTGCTTTTTCAGCCCAAAAACTTTCTTTCGGACGTCCCAACAAAGAAAGCCATTCCATCTTACAGCACCATCGATTCAGGCAGCCCAAAATCGTGTCGCATATGTGTAAAAAACGAGTCCGGTTACGCGTTAATTGCATAATGTCGCTTTTTGTTTTGGCGATGGATGCGTGATATTGGCTATAAACATTTACAAATTAATATTAAAAGTAAGAGTGTTGCCATTTCTAAAGCTGTTTCGAAAATGATATTCTCGGACTATACAACTGGAAAAAGAGCATACCTATATAAAAACGAATTGCCACTGAAGGGATTTATTTTATATAAATATAACTAGGTTTTTATGCCTTCCGATTTGAGATTCCTTAACGATCGTGTCACGCTGCCATCTCCCAGTCGAGGAAAGAGCCGAGATTCTGCTGCCGATCCATGGGTGTTTCTCGAGCAGCGTTTAATGCGGTTTCAACTGCCGAGCCGATCAGTTCGATCAATCGTTCGCCCACTTGAGCCTTACTCACCCTAGATTGAAGATGCCCCAGTCGAGCTTCTTTGCTAAGAGCGTGCCCTTCGAGCAGATCGACAAGCTGGCCATCAGTGGCGGCTACTCCTCGATCTTCGCCAGCAGCCAGCCATCGGTTCCGGTGGTCGGAAACTGGGAGCAGCGCATCTGTCGCCTGGCGGACACCTTTCAGCCGATCCTGGATCGTGTGTATGACTTCGAGGTCCGGGAGGACGACGTGTGGATTGTCACCCTGCCGAAATGCGGCACCACCTGGATGCAGGAGCTGGCCTGGTTGGTCATCAACGAGTGTGATTTTGAGACGGCCAAGAGCGTGGATCTCACGCATCGATCGCCCTTCCTTGAGTGCGTTCCAAAGCCATCAGCGTAGTTTAGGATAGTGTACTAATCCATCAATCCTCCCCAGGTTCAATGGAGTGGTTCCCAACGTGCCGCACGACACCATCGCCGCAGCGAATGAGCTGCCCTCTCCGCGTCTGATCAAGTCCCATCTGCCCGCCTGGATGCTGCCGCGGCAGATCTGGAGCAAGAGGCCCAAGATAATCTATGTGTACCGCAACCCGAAGGACGCGGCCATCTCGTACTTCCACCACTGGCGCGGAATGGTGGGCTACCAGGGCACCAAGTCGGACTTCATGCACTCCTTCATCGATGGCTATGTGAACTTCACGCCCTGCTGGCCGCATATCCTGGACTTCTGGCAGCTGCGCCACGAGCCCAACATCTTCTTCACCAGCTACGAGCGGATGAAGGGTCAGCTGGGCCAGGTTATTGCGGAGGTGGCCCAGTTCCTGGAGCGCAGTGTCAGCCAGGAGCAGATCCAGCAGATGCAGCGACACCTCTCCTTCGAGAGCATGCGCGACAATCCCGCGTGCAACCACGTCAAGGAGTTCGAGAGCATGAAGGCGGCTGCAGGACGGGAGGTGGAGGAGTTCAGGTAGGTCCTTGGATCTTATCTAGGAGCAGGCTAATCTCGGTATCTCTCAACACACAGGTTCGTTCGCCGCGGAGTCGTGGGCAGCCACAAGGATGAGCTCACCGCCGACATCATCCGGGAATTCGATCTCTGGTCGGACAGCAATCTGCGGGATTTCAAGCTGAACATGGATGACTTTGCCAACTACAGCAAGTTTGCGTCTCTCTAATTGCTTTCGACAAAGTGGCAGAGTGTGTCTTGGATAATATTCGTTAATAGTCTGTAAGCTGCGGTGATATAAATGTTTAATAAATAATTGCTTCCCCTATACTGTATACTGTATACTGTATACTGTATGTAACTTAATGGTTTTATGAGCGAGTTGTTTACGTTCCCGTGGTTGGCACTCCATTATCTACTATGACCGCATTAAGTGGCTCATTATCATTAGCAGCAGCTACTCTCATAAACATGTAGCATTATACATACAATTTATATTCCTATCTTTTCGATGTCAAAGCTACCTTCTTCGATATGAAAACAAAGTTTTCCGTGCATTTGACCTAATATTTCTCTATATCTTCCATTCCATTCCATTCCATTAAAAACAAATCAAAAGAAAACGGCAATAACTACAGAGCAATCTTATCATCGGAATGCCGAAGAGAGAACTGAGCAACTTGAGTAGGCCTTTCTCTTGAATAGTGCCCCAACCAGCCATACACTCAACTATATGCCCCATTCAAACTCAGTAAGCTATCGCCATGGATCGGGTTCAGGTCACGCCGCGGAGCTATCCCACCAACCTCATCGATAAAGACTGGGCGAACCGAAAGCTTTTGTCTAGGGCAGACTCGGAGCAGTTTCTCGGTTTGGTGCACGATTTGAAGCTCAGAGATGACGACGTTTGGATCGTAACTCTGCCGAAATGTGGAACCACTTGGATGCAGGAGTTACTTTGGTTGCTGCTCAACAATTGCGACTTCCAGGGCGCATTGGCCAAGGATCAGGAGCTACGAACTCCGTTTCTCGAGTGGGTATATCGCTATCGATGAATGTGTATATATACTTACACCTCTATGTCTACCAGGTTCAAATACTTCATTTTTAGAGACCTGAACCGCGCATTCGAGCCTATTGAGGAAATAAAATCCCCACGACTTATTAAGTCGCACCTTCCGCTGGCTCTCCTGCCCTCGAAGCTTTGGGAAGGAAACCACAAAGTGATCTATGTGTTCCGAAGCCCTCTGGACTCCTGTGTGTCGCGGTATTACCACGGGGTAACTTTTGGTTTTCACTACGGGAAGTCACTGCACGAGTTCTTCGATGAGATGTTGGCCACGGATGACTTCGCAACGGAGTTCATTGAACATGCACATGAGTTCTACCTGCTGAGAAACGAGCCTTGGGTCTTCTATACCAGCTTTGAAATGATGAAGAAAGATCTGCCAGGAGTGATCAATGATGTCTCCAGGTTTCTGGATAAACCCATCAACGATCAGCAAATGGAGCAACTGCTGAAGCATTTGTCTTTCGCTGAAATGAAAAGTTGGAAGAGTATACGGAAACATTGATCTAATGAAGCTAATGATGTTGCCTTTCAGAAAATCCCACAACGAATCATCTGTGGGAGTTGTCCCAGTCTCAACACAAAAACGCTGGGAAAGAGACGCATTCGTAAGATAAAGTCTCATAGTTTTCTGAATAACTATTCACTTGTAATCTTCCAGATTCGTGAGACGTGGGGCTGTCAATGGCTACAAGGACGAACTGAAACCCGAGCAAATTGAGAAGGCGAATGCCCGCATACAAGCGGTTCTTGCGAAGAACGGAGTGACTTTGGACGAACTCCTGCTCCTAAATGGTCCGCAAGATAAGCATTTAGATAAGTGAATATAAAACTATAATTCTGCGGAAAGAATAAAGATAGTGTAATGTTTGGAGTGCTTAGAAGCAGATAACAGAGAGAGAGCTAATAAAGCTTGGTCTAGCTGAATAAAAACACCTCGTTATGTGAATGTTTATCTAAAGATTCGTTTTAATTGATATAAAATATGTAGAGTCGAATATTTAAGGCACACGTAGACATAAACTAACTAACACTGAAGGCGGTACAAAAGGATTCAGCCCTAGGCGGTGGAGGTCTCCACCTTCCTGGCGTTGTCCTCCTTGGAGGAGGGACCAGTCTGTGTGATCTGCACCAGGCGTTCAGTCTGCGGAGGAGGCAGCGCCTTCATGGGCGCCTTGATGGTCAGCAGGCCATCGGAGGAGAGGGAGGATGTGACTGTGTCGGGATTGACATCACCTAAGCGGAAGCAACATACATGGTCAGTTAACTACTTATTGTTGAAAGAAAGTGGACTCACTTGGCAGCTGGTAGCGTCTGGAGAACTGGCGGGAGACGTATCCGTGCTCGTCCTGCTTCTCCTCGTGCTTGCCCTCCACGATGACGAACTTGTCGGCCACCTTGACGGTGATCTCGGATGGCGAGAACTGCTGCACATCCAGAATGACCTCGAACTTCTCGCTATCGATGTTCAGGGTGGAACCGGACTCCTGCTTCTGCAGGCTGTTCTTCTGCCAGGGGCGCAGGTATCCCGAGCGCAGCACGGTGGGGCGGGAGTTCCACACGGAGGACATGAGGTCATCCCTCCTCAGTCCCTGGCCGAAGTGCTGGTCCAAGAGGCGCGAGGTGCGCATTGGAAAGTCGAGCTCATCCCACCAGTCGCGGAACATCAGTGGCACTACGGACATCTGCTTTGATCGAGAAGAAACGAGACGATAGTGAGCTAATCACTGCACTTCTTCACTATAATAGTATTCGATATATTCCGCGTTGGCTTTGTCCTTTCTCGTACCTTTTTAGATTGAAATCACGTTGATAGGCGCGTCTGTTTCGATTCGCGGCTATTGCGATTTTGATGGAGCTCCTCGAGCATTCATACGATTTTATACCCTCAGCAGATTGTTTACATCTTCCCCCGCGGGCTAAAAATATGAAAATTTATTTCCCATCTAAATTTAAACGAGCGTCATTCTCGCTAGAGAACATTCTGAATCTATACAAATATATATGCCAAACACATATCTTTGGTGCGAATCTACGAACGCTTGTCAGCCTGTTCTGTTTGTTTCCGTGGGAGTCGATGATTTGGAGACTCACTCGGCTGAGATGGTGACCCAAAGAAGATTCTATAAGTTCCAACTTAGTCACTTAGTCAGGCAAGCCTTTTTCGGAGTTCAACTGATAGTGTTTCCCATTGTTTTTTCCAGAAGAAAACACATTTGCAAAGTACTAAAAAGCCAGCCTACACAAATTCACGCGGTTTGTATGCAAATTCTGTTCTGTATACATTTGAAACGCCTGCAAATAATTTTCAGAAAATCCAAAGTGCAAAATGTGTTCTGGAAAATGCCAGAAGAATTTCTCGACATTTTAACGCCCCCTTTTCTTCTTGAGATATATATCTATAGGTATTTTCATAATTTTCTACCTGTTGAGACTGTTGATTTGATGTGGCCAATATGAAAATACTTCGGCCACTAAATGACTTTATGAACTATTTTAAGCAGCCGCCACTTTTGCTTATTTCTCGCTTTTTCTCTGCTGAGTCACGTCGCGTGCGTTTTCTATTAGACGAAAGAGATGACGTCGCTGAGAACAAAGGAATTTTGCAGCATTGTTTTGAAATTTATGCCAGCAATTTGGTTGAATTAGTGCCGCATCAATCATATATTTCATTAATTAAAATATACCATAAAAATATATGTTTATGTATATACCAGTGGTTTTGGTGCATTTAATTCCGGTTTTTCACTCCTAACATTTTGGGGACAGGCCCTGTATTTGGTTGTGTACCCAGCACAGCCAAACAGTGAGGCAATCACCCATCGAAATGGGCCAAAAGCACACCAACACCAGTGCAGCAGTGCACTCGCTGGCTGTGTGTGTGTATGTATGAAAGTAGTGTGTGAAAGTAGTGAAAGCTGAAAGCCGAGGGCGAACGGGGCCAATACTTATGCTTATGCAAGGCAGCCGAGATGCCGACGCCACCGCCCCAAAGGGAGGCAAAAATCGTAGAACAGGCGACATTCATCGCAGGACGTGCGGCACGTGAAGTGTTCACTGTACTTTGGGAGCGGAGGATAAGTCAAGAAGTCAACAGAGGAAGCCACAGCATGGTGAGCCCAAAAATAAACAAAAATCACAGGAGTTGTGTGCAAAAGTTTGCGCTGGAATGCAGTCAAAGTAAAAAGAATACGTTGCCTGCTTTTAGGCACTTTAGGGTTACATGTGTCGCATCCTGGGAAAGTTCGATTTCAAAAGGGTTTTCACTTTCTTCGCTGCTTTACAGTCCGCCCCCCACTCGCTGCCCGTGACGTCACGACTGTTGCTTCTGGTGGTGACGCTGCTCTTCTGCCCTGTGCAGGCGCATCTCTCGAAGCGAAGCTACTCGGATCAGAGTGTCCACGGCTACATGACCGAGGTGGCTATGGATAACAGGTGGTACAGGTTGCAGCAGCGAGCTAACCCTTGGTTTTACAATGCATTCTAGCGCACCTGCTGGTGGAACGAGGTGTGCAAGGAGGAGTTCCAGAGTCTCTTCCGCTGCAAGTGCCCCCAGTTCTCCTACTGCCGGTGAGTTTCCGTTTCCGTTTCCGGGCGAGCACCCGGAATGTGCAATGGCACGGTGGAAACGAAATTAGCTTTGCTTCCTTCCCCTGATTTCGTTTCCTGCGATTTCTTTCGCATTTCCCAGCTCGCCGGGACGCTACTACAATGCCTACTGCTCGATGACGGACACCGGTTATATTTGGACCCAGCCGAACTGGGATTGGGGGGCGTAGGATGAAGCCGCTCCGGACTATGCCCCCGCCACGCCCCCTCACCGCCAGCACAGCTCGCTGTGACGTCAAACACACTGACTGCCGACCAAATGACTCCGCAGCCCCAACGAAAATCACTCCAGGAGGATACCCACTTTGAGTCTCCTGCTGCGGCTCCAAAATAATCTAATGGAAACGAGTTAGTCTTCCCCGTTGTTATCGCACCTCGCGCTGAGTAAAAAGTACCAAGTGTCGCGTTACTTTTCGCCTGCACTGTTTCCGCGGGGCAGTTGGAAAATCAATACAGGCTTTCCCATTCACGACGGCTTGTGGCAGGGCCACAGTGAAACGAAAGCGACTTGTTCTGCACTTTTCCAGGTTAAATTGAAAGAAACCAAATATGTATATTTATACGTTCCTAGCACTTTTTTAATAAATCTATGGCAGACAGTCATTCATGTCCTGTCTCTTACTCACAAATGTATACTCGAATATTTACTTTAAGCCCTTTAACTGCCACTAGGTGAACTTTTCACTGGGTGGTTTCATGTAGTTGGTCCCACTGTGCAGGACCAAGGCGCAGGCGTCGCAGTGAAAGCGAAAATCGAACAGCGTGGGAGTGCGTGTGCGAGTGTGGGTGTGTGTGTGTCTGGAGCAGAGGCAGTTAATCTATTGCCAGCTCGACATATAGACACCGCCAACAGATGTTGGCAGTGAGGAAAATCGAGTGAGCGAAGCCAGAACCGAAGCCAAAACCGCCGTTGTTTTGGGTGAAGAAAATCGCAGGACTTCCAGAAAATGTCGCGTCTCCTGTTCGTGGCGCTGCTGGCCATCAGCTTGGGATGTGTGGCGCCCAGCAGCAGCAACCACCTGCCAGCGGACATGTCCATGGACCTGGGACCAGGTGTCAACCTCAACGAGCGCTTCTTCGACCAGGTGCGGGCGCTCATCAAGCGGAGGCTCCAGGAGAAGGGGCTTGCGAAGTCGGAGCAGCCACTGCCGCTGGCCGACGATGATGCAGTGGCCCTGCAGAACCAACGCAGCTACGACAACGTGCCCCTTCCGGCGGCCAGTGTTCCCACTCCGGTGCTCGTGGAGAACTGGCCCACCGAGCAGCACAGCTTTGGCCAGGTCACCGCCGTGGCCGTGGATCCGCAGGGCAGTCCGGTGGTTTTCCATCGCGCCGAGCGCTACTGGGATGTAAAGTAGGTCAACAGCTGGCGCTGCCTGGTAACAAGTGTCTATCCCATATGTACACAGGAAACAGAAACCAATCAACCAGATCTCTTGTTTTTATTGACATCTGAAAGGAGAGAGTGCAATCATTGTTACTTGTGATATATAGTTAGGATCTGGTTTTTTATACAATGTGTACAAGGGAAAGTGAATATACATCCGTTGATATGGCCAATAATTTTTCAGCACCTTCAACGAGAGCAATATATACTACCTTATTGAGTACGGGCCCATCAAGGAGAACACCATCTACGTGCTGGACGCGAAGACGGGAGCCATCAAGTCGGGCTGGGGTTCGAACATGTTCTACATGCCCCATGGCCTGACCATCGACTTGCACGGCAACTACTGGATCACGGATGTGGCCATGCACCAGGCCTTCAAGGCAGGTCTACAGTTTACGGCAATAAGCAATCCCCTAACGTTATCCACCCTGTGTCCATTAGTTCAAGCCCTTCAGCAACAAGCCCCTGCTCACCATTGGCAAGCGGTTTAGGCCCGGTTCATCCGTCAAACACCTGTGCAAGCCCACATCCATTGCGGTGGCGACCACCGGAGAGGTAAGACATACCTGTTGATCTGTTTGGCTTTCGAACTCACTATAGCCCCGCACCACAGTTCTTCATCGCCGATGGCTACTGCAATAGCCGCATACTCAAGTTCAATGCCGCTGGCAAGCTGCTGCGTACGATTCCCCAGCCACCCGGTGCGTATACTTAATATCTACTATGGTCCATAAACCAGACAGTTCATTTTATTAAGAACATAGTTTTCTCTTACATTAAATTTAATTTGCTATGTTAACACATCTATTTTAACAAACTTTTTCTAAGCTATTAACTAATAAATAACACAAAATTCCACTCATTAACGATCTTTTGTGCAGAATTCCTCTCTTTGCAGGTGCCACACGCCATCACCTTGCTGGAACACCTGGATCTGTTGTGCATCGCGGACAGGGAGAACATGAGGGTGGTCTGTCCCAAGTAAGCCAAACTAAACTAGCCATAACTACAGAATATCAACAAGTAATCTTCAACAGAGCTGGCTTGATATCCTCCCACGGCGAGGGTGAACCGGCGGCCACCATCCAGGAACCGGATTTGGGTCGCGTCTTCGGAGTGGCCAGCTTCGGAGACATCGTGTTCGCCGTAAATGGACCCACCTCCATGCTGCCGGTGCGGGGATTCACCATCGATCCGCGCTCGGAGACGATCATCGGGCACTGGGGCGAGTTCAAGAATCCGCACTCCATGGCGGTGAGTGTGAATGGATCGGCGCTGTATGTGACCGAGATCGGAACCAATCACCAGACGAATCGAGTGTGGAAGTATGTGCTGGCCTGAGCCTAAGCTCAAATCCGAATCCCTCAGAAGGACCCGACTTGCACTGCGCTCCTGCATATCCTTAGACCCATAGATTCACCACAACTAGTTACCAGCAGAAACAGAACCACAATCAGAGCCGAATCAGATACACAGCAGATTACAGCAGATTATAAAAGATCCTAAGCCTAAGCAGAGCCAACAAACACCAAGTACAGTTTAACGTGACCAGTTGTCAGATCAATAGAGAATAGTAAGTGCTTAAGTAATGTACAAGTTAAGTATGTAAATTGCTTGGAAACAATACCACAACAAACATAACCTCAGACTCTTATGTTTTGCACTGTAATGAGCAAACGAAAACGAAATGAAAACGAAATTACACAGCAGCTTAAATAGTACATATACTTAAATGTAATAGTTATGCGTAGGCACTAACTAGGCACGAATGTAAGGATGTGGGGACGTGAGCATGGATAACCGATTTCGCAGATAACCGGGGGCAACCAGCGCATATAACATACTTGTGTACCATATTGTAACCTATATCAAATATATAATCGTATCTGTATCTTATCAACTTATCGTAGCCCATGTAAATTATGTATGTAATAAACTGTTGTTGTTGTGACGTGAACAGCCCACAGGACACCGAATTTGGAGGTTTCAGATGATCCAGATGGTTCAGTTCCAATGACTATATCCCCCTCAGAGAACGGAATGTTAGTTCTTATACATATGAGCTTACAGCTAGGAAACGGAAATCTCCACCTTTCTTACAAATTTTTGACTTATTTTGGTAGGATCGCCACGTTTGCATGGCAAACAATTTACAATTTGTGGAAAGATCTGAGCATAACTTAAATATAACCAAATATAAATAGAAAACTTTAACACATATTAAAATAAAAATTGTAGCGGAAAGCAATTGCTGTCAGGAGGAACCCAGCCAGTGCCTGGCGAAAGCTAGAGCCTCATTTAGGTGCGATAGCCATTCCGAGAGCTCCGATTGCGTATCGGCAGCAAAGAAGACTCCAGATTCGTAATCAGATTCCTTTCCTTGCAGCAGAAAGCTTCTCGCCCGAGCACACAGCTCTCGTGGAGCAGCAGCTATCAGGGACTGTCCCAGTCCTGGCAACTCCAGCGAGAAAATCGGGGTGTCACTTTCCAGATTAACTTCATGTTGCCAGACGGATAACCGCACGCCATCCAGACTGCACCATCTGCGGTTCCAGTGGTGTTGGCTCTTCGGATCCTGAACATTTAGGTAGCCAGAGAACTGAATCTTGGGCAGCCGTAGATCCACTCTTCCAGTAATGGAGATAGCAGGTCCCAGATTCGTCGATTTGGTGTGCGTGCTTAGGGGAACTTGCCAGGAGCGAGAACTACGCAGGCAGATTTTATCGCTGGATCTCGATTCATTGGTCACCAGTTGAAATGGTGACAGGTCCACAGCTCGCAGTTGGAAAGAAGCATGTAGGCGAAAGCGGGACATGATTTGTTCACCACCAGAGCCCGCGGAACAGCTCGAGTTGGCGGAACCCAAATTGCCACTGCCACGTCGCTGCAAGGTAACTCATTAGCGAACTGCCCCTGACGAAAACTGAAGCTACTTACCAGTGACTTGGCCGGCTCCAAGGCCAGAGTGGAAACTTTGCGCAGGCGGAGCATGAAGATCTGGCAGCGCAGCTCCAAGGAGTCCGCATTTTCCCCGCCATAGAACTCCAAGCCACAGTCCCGAAAGATGGCGCAGCCATTCTGACACTCCACCGACTGCGTGGATCGAATGCGACCTCCGCACTCAAAGGTGCAGATGTAGTGGTAGTTGAAGAACATATCCCGGCTGACATCCGCCCTCACCGGCAGTTCCATGGCGTCGATCAGAAGGCACTGGGATTTCCTCCGTGCAGCCAAAGCTTCATCATTCAATTGGCACCCGAGAGGAGCCGATTTTCGCAACGTAGAGAAGAGCAGCAGTCGCTCCGCCTCCACCATCTCCGCAGAGATCTCCAGTTCGGGCATCTGGCGACATATGCTCACAGCTTGGGCCAGCTGATCATTTGCGTTCAAGGAATCGCTTAGCAAGGAATCCACGTTGAAGCTGGCATAGTAGGTGCTGCTATCCAGCTCCCCATCCGTCTGATTCGTTTGATCCCTCGAGAGATTGATGCTCTGAGTCAGGCGTTGCTTCTCCGCTAAGAAGAAGTCCTTTCCCTTGCGGAACGAACGACGAAGGGCATTCTTCAGCAGGCGGTAGCGGGCCAGAGCGCTGACTGACATCAGTTGGCTGTCACTGGGATTGGGCACCGTCTGCATTAGCTCACCCAAACTGCTGCTGTTGTGCATGGTGGAGGAATCCACTGCCTGCGCGGCCGCCGCCTGCTGGGGAGTTGTGGGGCAACTGATGCTCATATTGTGGCCAAAATGGCGCAGCGACGTGGCTTGCCCATCATTAATTTCAATGGTCAAATTGGGAGCGGGCTGAAAGATCAATCATTACTCAGTTTCAACAACAATCTTATATTTGTAGTGCGTTTCAGATAGCTTTGGGTGAGTACAGTGTGATAGCGGCTATGTACAGGATTTACAGTGTCAGATATCAAATGTCGGATGCTAGCGGAAGCGGAAGCCTTAAGCTCTAGTGGGAGTCAACAAATATCTCTACCTTGGTTGTAAACCGCTGGTTCTGCTTTTTTTTCGGAGTGCTCTGGTTAGCCGGCTCTGGTTCAATTTGCCCGGAGCCGTAATCGTTGGTCACGAAGGAGCTGCCGGTGCTGTCCGCTCCCACCAAGCTGTAATCTGCGTAAAGCTGCTCTCCACCATCGTTGGGCATGTCATACGAAACAGAGTCCTGATTGGAGTTCTGTAAAGGGTTTTGGCTTAGAACTGTGACACATCGCAAAAACTACAATGGCACTTACATTGGGCACCTTTTCCAGGCGATCCAGCAGCAGTTCACTGCGGCAAAGATTGTCCAGGAAGATCTCGCTGCGCTGCAGGGAGAGTTCTGAACGAGAAAGATTCCGGTTCTGCTTGGGCGGCGAGTGCTGCTCACTGATGTTGTTCAACGATTGGTGGGTGGTGATAAGTGGTGAAGGCGACTTTAACTTCGGCTGGCGAATCACAGAGGACTCAGTGGTCTGACTAGCTGAGCAGGAGGATTCCGTTCCACTCGGTTCCTCGGGCAGAGGCATGAACTGGAAGAAGTTGCCGTTCTTCAGGGATTCGTGGAGAAAGTGACCCAAAGCCACAGGCGGCTGAGGAGCAGTTGATTGAGGTGTTACCATCTGAGTGTTTGACTGCGGTGGATTAGACTGGATGCAGCTTTTAGGTTGCACATCATTATTAGGAACAATAGGTGCAATCGGCGGCGGGGAGTATTGAGTACTCTTCTGTGGCTGAATGGCTTGGGAACTGATCTGAGGCTTAGCCAGTGGCTTCATTTGGGGTGAATTCTTCGGCGTCTTTTGCACCCTGGCGTACATGGCACTAATGTCATCGCGGCAGGGCGACGGAGCAGGCACAGACTCACTCACATACGCGGTGGAGCTTTCCGTTGGAGTCGGGGTGTGGTCTATGATCTGCGCCGCGGTCCTAACCTCATGTTGCGGACTCCCTCTAATCCGCAGGCAGTCCTCCTCGATCTCCGAGTAAATGGGCTCGCTGTCGATATCACGCTGTAGCCGTGTGGTGGCCAGCGATGTGGTTGCTCCACTGCTGGGTCCGTCTGTGCAGTCGTAGCTCTCGGTTTGCAGATGGCTGGTCTGAGGCTCTTGGCGGTCAAAGCGGGAGCAGTCCTGCAAACGGTAAAAATTATACTCTTATTATTGGAGGACTAACTAATATTTACGATATATTTTTAACTCATGGTTAAATGGAATTTTTTGAATTCCGATAGTCTGAGTACCGCCGCGTTATCGATATCAGCTGCAGTGCAGCCCAGCGAAGGAGAGCGCAAAACAAGAAGCGAAAACAGCTGACAGCAACAGATTTTCCCTTTCCACCACTCGCAAATTCAGACGCCATCCAGAAATACAGGAAAAGAAAGGCTTTAGAAAGGACCAGGAGCTCGGGCACATGGCGAGGCGCACCTGGTGAGATGTACAAATCCCTGCTGCACAACGTTTCACTCAAGGCGACATCACGGATCATCAGGCGCAGCGTGAGCAGCCAAGCAAAAGGCGCCAGCGGAAAGCGCAAACAGAAAGCGAAGGAGATGGAGACGAGCTACGATCGCAACAGGCGCTGGACGCCAGTGGGGGATCAGGCTGTGGGGCGAGGCGCACACAAGTTGTCCACCTTCAAGGTTGTCTCGTATAACATCCTGGCCCAGGATCTGCTTCTGGAGCACCTGTTTCTGTATGTGGGCATTCCGCATGAGTTCCTCACTTGGCAACGCCGCCAGCAGAACCTTCTCAGGGAGCTGCTCAAACTGGATCCGGATATCCTGTGCCTGCAGGAGATGCAGTTCGATCACCTGGCAGTGCTCGTCCAAAGACTTTGCATGGGCAATGGCAAGAAGTTGGCTTATGTGTACAAAAAGAAGACCGGCCATCGAACGGACGGATGCGCCATTGTCTATGACTGCTCGAAGTTCGAGTTGCTGGACCACCAAGCCGTGGAGCTGCACGACCAGGCGGTGGCCCTGCTAAATCGCGACAATGTGGCCTTGTTTGCCAGGTTCCGATTCAGAAAGCAGCAGGAGCGGCAGAAGGAGTTCGTGGTGGCCACCACACACCTACTGTACAACCCGAAACGGAGCGATGTCCGTTGCGCCCAGGTGGGAAGAATTCTGGAGCAGCTGCACTCCTTCTCTACCGACACGCCCATCGTCCTCACTGGTGACTTCAACAGTCAGCCCGACTCCTCGCCCATTGAATTACTCATTGGCAAAAATGGGGATGCGGAATCCGAAGCTAGCCCAGAACCCCTGCATTTCCAGATCATCGATTCGGGCGAAGGCACTGCCTCCACATACCAGAACGATTGGGTCATCGTGGACTACATCCTGCGCTCGCTAGGATCGCGGAGCAGGCACAAGCTCTTGCCCCTCAGCGTCTACTCACTGCCCTCAATCAACAGGTGCATGGGAACGGGACTGATTCCTAACCACCACCTGGGATCAGACCACTACGCCTTGGGTGCAGTATTCACCATTGTCTAGTATTTAACCCTTCACGCTATCTTGGACTCATCAATAAAGGTACGAAACTAAAACGCCCCAATAATTATAGAGCAAAGGGTTAAAGGACTCGCCTGAAAGGTTCTCACTGCCTGCTCATCGCTGGCCTCCAGCTTGGCTCTGATGCTGCTCAGCAGATAGCCCATTTTGGAGATGGTAGCGTCCTGGTCGAGATCCTTGTGATACGAGCGATAGGTCGTGGGTGCTGCTGGTGCTGATTGAAAGTCCAGCTTGCGGGCTCTGTTGGCACGGGGCAGCTTCTTCGGAGGCGTCGGTGCCTTCACCTTGCGTTCGAAATCGAAGTACGGCTGCTCTGTGTCCAGCTGCTGGCGGGTGGATGTGGTCGTGCCCGAGGGTGTGGTCTGCATTGGGGAGTGGTAGCTCCCCGGCGGAGACTGTGAATGCAGGTCCAGCTGCGAAGTAGAGGTCTGTACGCCAATAGTGCACTGTTGGGGAGTGAATCTGATCTGATCCACTTGCGGGTGCTCCTCCTGATTCGACTTCTTCGGCGAGACGAAGCGCAGGATCTTCTTTTTGGAGTTGTTCAGGAAGTTCTTCGACTTCTTGCCAAGGTTTTTCGGCTTGTTACCCTTCCAGGGCGATAGATTCCGCCACTGCTCGCCCCAGATGAACTTCTGACTGGCCTGACCTCCTGCTGTGTTGACTCGACTGGGATACTTGATAGGCGTCTCCTTGTGCACCATATTGGATGCTAGGTTCTCGCAAACACTTCCGTCTACAGTGTCCAAGGAGACTTTTGGCACTACAGGCTGCGGCTGTGCTTTAGGCACTTGCCATCCAATGCCCACTTGTGGTTCCGCCGGAGTCCTAAATTCGTTGGCCGTCTTGCCCTCGTAGTTAAGCATATCGGTGATCTTGGGTTCTGTCCAGCCAAGAATAACCTCTTTGGTGTCCGCTCCTTTCCGACTGCTCTCCTGCCGAATATTCCGGGCGTAATTGGAGCCCCGCTTGGACTCCACCACGCGCTCAATGTCACTGAGCGAGGGGCAGGTGGGCAGTTGCTTGTGGCTCCGGGGATTCCTGGGCTTCTCTACCTCAGCTAAAGGGAGACGAAAACTCGTAACAACATCGAAAAACCAAGGAACCAATAAATGAAACCGTAAGCCAAATGGTTGGATACAAAACTCTTTATTTGGTAAATACATTTGATTTTTGGTAATATAGATTTAATTTGGTTACGGTTTCATTTTCTAGGGCTCATGGGTATAACTTACCCATGGGAAAGGATCTGCGCTTGCTGTCCTTTTTGCGCGAAGGCTCTAGTTTGCTCATAGGCACCTGAACGCCACGCTTGCGCAGAAACTCGTCCAGCACTCGCTCCGCCTCCCGCACCGAAGGATTCGTGGAGGTGAGCGAGGATTGCGATAGCTTCCCATCCAGACTTTGGGAGCTGCGACGCGGTGGCTTTGGAGGCGGCAGCTGGAAGTCCCGCGCCTTGAAACTGACTTGACCCTGCGAGAGGCGCTTCTGCAGCAGACGTCCACCTGCTCCGGAACTGCGTCGAGAATGGGAACTCTTGCGACTTGGGGGCTCGGTGGCCAGCCTTTCTTTCTCCTGCTCCTCCTCCACAGCCGATTCATGTTCGCTGATGTTGGACAAAACAGGAGCTGAGGCCTTGTAGGGCATGGGCTCGTAGGCAAGCATTTTAGAAGTCTCTCTTGGCTGATGTGTGCTCCTGTGCCGGCACCTGGAGCCGGAATCTGACAGCTTTTGGCGATTCACGCGCACTTCGGACACCACACAGTTGTCGCGCAGCTCCTGGATGATGTGTATAAGCGGCTCATCCTCGCCGGCAACTGCTCTCAAGCGACTGACAGCGGTTAAAGGAGTTTTCAAGCCGAATTTTATGTTGGCCGGCTCGCTTTGACGACGTTTCTCCGCCTGCTGCCGCTGGCTACCCAGATTGTTCTGCTTGACGGGCTGTAAAATGTGAGTTTAATGTGGGAGCTGCAGTGGGCTGGGCTGTGGCTTACCTTGGAGGTCTCGGATCTCCTGCTGCGCCTTGGTAATCGCACGTGCTGGTCACGTGGCGGCGCCGTGGAGCCGCAGTCTCCGCTGTCGCTGGTGAAGCAGTAGCAGAACCCGTTCTGGCAAGGCTTTCCCTTGCGCTCCTGCTCCTTGTTGCAGCGATTCTGGTTGATCAGGTCCGCATCCGTAGTTCTGCGGACTCGGGGAAGTTGTCTGGACATGTTAATGTGGTTATTGTTGGTCTCGCAGTCGCGACTTTGAGTGGACACACGGCGAATGCGGCGTGCCCTGAACTCATCGATGCACTCCTGCAAACTGAACGACGATGTGGAACCGGACTCGGCGGAATCCTCCTCCTCCTCCTCCTCTTCCTCCTCCCCCTCTTCTTCGTCAACTAAAACATGTTTGGAGAACTTTGAGCCTACAAAAGTCTGGAGGCAAATAGCTGTTCATTTGCATTCGTGATTAAAAAGCGATTTAATGCTTACGGTGGCCATTTTGCAGTCTATGTAGGTTTGGAGCTGATTAGACCTGCTGCATGTGCTCCACTTTTACACGTTGCACGCTTTCTACTCCGCTTCTACTTCGTGTTTTTCCAATCAAATGAAAAGCGACGCCTCGCCTGCATTTTTGTTTTCCCTTTTGTGCCGCTTCTTCTTTATCAACGAAAGAGCGGAGAGAGTGAATAACAGCCCTGTCCTGCGTCAGAGATGGGCACTTGGTTGCTATAATTTGGGCAGCACTTATGCTTAAAAATATAATTCTTTGTACTATTGTTCAAACGCTCGTTACTATTCATATTTCGTTGAGCGACATATTTAAAATTTAGTTATGTATCATAAAATATCCGTTGCGATATGTTCCAGCTCACGCAAAGGTCTGTGTTATAGCTATGAAACTTAATGTTCATAGCTAACTGGTCATCTCTGGCCAGAGAGAGTCAGCTGTCAGCTGTTTGCGGCATGCGGTTACGTCGTCTCTGATTACGAACTCTAAAGAATAGTTAAAAACTGTTTTGAATTAAAAACAAATACAGAATGTCGAACAGCCACTTGTTCTTGAAGTCCGGCTTCCCGCGTGCACCACTGCAAAATGGAATGGGACGCTATGTTTGCCAGCTCCAGAGAATCACCCTGAAGTTCTGCAAGAATAATGGATCCAGCAGAGGCATGCGGTAAGCACAATTCTTAAAATATTTACATATAATATAATAATAATATTAATACTACGACCCATTCAAAAGCGACTTCATTGAGAACCACTTGCTGGACTTTGCCAAGGAGAATCCCGGGATTGTGGTCTATGTGAAGCCCAGGCGCCATCGCACGCCAGTTTTGGTGGCGGAGTATTGTACGTATACATCATACAGAGATTGTCCCTAAAACCCAAATATAATCAAAATATATACAGTGAACGGCGAGCGCGAGTGGATGAGCTGCAGGAACAACACCCAAGAGGAGATCTCCAAGTGGATAGACCTGCTAAAAACCCAAAACGGCAACTCCAGCTCTCTGCGCCTCCGGAAAATGTGGCACACCGAAGTGCCCTCCATCCAAGGCCCGTGGACGCCATTCCTGCTGCGTTCGCCAGAGACCACCGGTCAGGCTTACCCCAATGCTGAGGCTTCCAAGCCGCTGGAGACGCCGCAAACCGCCACAGAGAAGCTCATCGAGTTGTTCCGGCAGCAGCAACTCGAAGCTGGTGAGGAAGCACACGATGCGCTGAACAAGAAGCGGGCTGAGTGATAGGGATTAGGATTGTTTGGTAGTTGTTGCTTTTATTTTCATAGTCAACATAGTTTTGTTGGTAAACAAATAAATATTTAAAATCTAAACCACTAAACTTGTGCTTTCATCGCTGGAATATCGAACCAAAAGTCATAGAAAAATGCGAATAACTTATTGTCCCCTTAGCATTGATGTCTTTTATAAGGTTTCGATATGTTTCGGGTACTTGGATCATTGAATATCATTGTGGGAGTATCATAAATAATGCTTAAGGTTACTGACCCCTTGGAGGCTTGGAATACGAAATGGAATAGAAATACACATAGACGTGCAGAACGGGGAAAACAGGTTCTGGTGACGACTTAGCATAACCAACTTAGCATCGACTAACGACTGCAGGTGAGATGGGTGATTAAGTACGAAAAGGTCTGACCCAGACGCTGATATAGTTACTTGCGGGTGCACACAGCGAGTTTGGGAGTATCAAAAAGTTGACCACGAATAATTAATTGCTTATGTGCTGAAGTATTTCCCATTTAACACTTAGACTTATACATACTATATAATTATTTTCACACATACGATCAACGACTTACACACCGATAAAAGCATTTTGCTCGAGTTTACAATTTCCGATTAGTGAATTCCTTTGGCGAAATGCATTTGGTTCTTCCTAATTATTACTATATAGACCTTGAGTACACAAATGTTAACGTTGTCATCAAAATAAACAATACGGACGTCTTTACACTTTTGATATTGTTGTCAATGGTATATCACTAGTTAAACTAAACTAAACCCTTCCTTAAACACATGTCTTTTTCCTTTCTTTACCAGCTTTTTCAGCTCCCACTGCCGCTGCTGGCCCATATCTATACCTAGATTTTACATTTTGGTGGTGGTGTTGGTGTTGGTGGGTGAGCTTTAAGCAAGCGTTCGCAACTATTCGCAACTAGCTACTGGCTGCTTTTTGGTTTCAATAGATAGCCTTTCGTTCATAGCACGCAATTACAGCTCAGCTTGGCGGATCGCTTGGCGGATCTCCTCAGATATCTCCCGTTTCCATCGCGGCATTTATGTCCGCCACGATCTTTCCCATCACTTCGCGGTAGGGGGAGTCCGGTCGGAAAGCAGTTTCCAGCAGCGCCTCTTCGCCAAAGAAATCGAACACCTCGTCGATGCGGCCCAGCGACTTCTCTGTGAGATGCGGCTGCACAATCGACTTCAGCGCCACTTGCGATTCGGCTATTGACTTTTGCAGGTAGGGCAGGTCGAACGTGAAGTCCACTTCGTAGAATGATATGATGGACAGCTGGGTGTTCTGTAAAAGAAATAAGTTGCGTTATGTTTCGGTACACAATAGCTTAGTTTAAATATTTAAGATTCACCTGAAACTTTCTCTTGAAGAGCTCTGCCTTCTGCAGCTCCTCATCGCTGAACTGATTGTTCCGGTGGAGCACACCGATCTTGATCACGATCTTGATGATGTTCTTGATCAGTTTCTCCGCCTTGGCCTTGTTGCCGGTGTGCATCTTGCAGAGCCTGTACAGGTTGTCCAGCAGCGACGCCGTCGTCCCATCGATGAAGGTCTTGGCGATGTTTTTGGTGGCCATGCGTGAGAGGATCTTCTTCTGCGCCCGCAGCCCGATATCTTGCGACTTGAAGACATTGTCCGCCATGACTAAAGCGGAAGGGAGGGGTGGAATTCAGATTCATACATTATTATCGCTGCATATTCATTGCCTAAAGCATTGTGGCAAAGAAATCCAAGCAATACGAGCAAACAAAACGGAGAAACAACTCCGCCACCGAGGAAAACTGAAAACTGAATGGTGGCAACTGAAAAGCAAACCAGCTCCGCACTCCTCCGCGGTTTACCTTCCAAGTTCCAGTAGTCGACGCTCCACAGCAGCAGACATTGTCGAAGCCCGGCCACCGACATCGTCGCTATATATCACGCATATATTACACCGATTCCAGTTGCAAGCATTGATAAGGGAATTATAGACACAGATATAAAAACATGAATGATTGGGCAATGTACATCAGCGCCGTATCTCTAGATAAAGGGAACCTGGTTCTTTCTTCGCAGTGTTTCTGTGCTTTTGCGTTTCTTTGTGCTCTAGGTGAAGTGGGCAATAAAACAGTCGGTGTGGCCTACCTTTAACTACAATGAGTCATTTAAAAATGCAACTACTTTTACCTATAGTGATTGGCACTTAAACATTGGAGAAGACTTAAATCTAATGGTAACTACTACTGTAAATACACTTTTTATATTAAGAACAAAACAGAACTTTGTTTTTAACAAATAACTAACTCCTTATCCAACGTTCGTCACAAGCTTTGAACAAACAAAAAAGGAGTCTAACGATAATGAGACATACTGGGGAATTTGAATTGGGTTATCATAAGGCGATGTCATGAACACAACATACAAGCGAGTGAATTTGATATAAACAATGTACAGTCAAAGTAACTGAGAGCTCCACAACTCTAGCTGCTTTCCACACACAGATATAGGAATGCTGCCGTATTAATAATGGATGACCAACTGCGCCACTCTGTCCGTATTTATAAGGTCGTTCTAACGGCGCGGCGTACGTGCTGAAGCCTAAAATGGAAATGCGGCAGCGCTTCCAACTGTCCAAACAAGGAGTCCAGAGCATGCCTAGGCGAGCGAAGAAGTGCCACGGGGTGGTGGGGGGAATCCCCTGGCGGGTCAGCAGAGTTCAAGCTTTTGGATACACTAACTCGTAGGCATTAACTAGAAGTGTTAGCCAGCCAAGGCGTGACTAGGCGTAATCTAGAGCAGGGCATCCCTGGCTGCTAATTTAACTAAGTGGATTCCAGTTCCAGTTCCAGTTAGATAACGTCTGGCATATCACCGTGCCATGACACGGACTGCTCCAAATGGTTAAGGTCACGCGAAGTGCAATAAAAGAAGGCCTATCCCCTCGCAGGAAAAGGAGGTGTGGGTCCTCCCGCGTCCTCCAAGGACGCCAGTGGAGGGCGGAAGTGCGGTACAGCCGAAACCACTGGGCACTTCAGTTCGTTGGGCCATCGGAGCCATTGGGGCCATGAAGTGGGCCATGCTCCTCCTGGTTTTCCTGCATTTGCGTGTTCCGTTTGCCCAGCAGGAGGGTTTCTTTGCCTTCTGGGTGTTATTGATTGCAACAGGCATGTGTATAGTGCCCTTCCCCGCCCCTTCCCACTCCTCATCCCCCTGGAAACCAGAATAGAAATCCAATTTGGCGCTCACCTGTGTTTTTGTTGCTGCAGTCCTTGAATCGAATCCTTGAGTCCTTGCTTCGTTTCTGAGTATGTGTGCGGTGGTGTGGGTGTGCCTGATGACCACTACTGCGGAATCCAAGTGCTAGCGAAAGCAACTGAAAGGGGGTGGCTGCATTTAAGCCCGCGAACTGCGTACGATTTGCAGCTAAATTTATGCGCAACTTCGATTAAACATAAAACAACTCGGCGAACAGCAACAAAAACAAAATATCAGCCTGTGGGACCAGCTGCTCTTAGCAATCAAATGCCAGTATAAGAGAACAAATCGTTCTTTCTTCGTTAGTATTAATTTGCGTTTTGGCGGTTCTCCACTCTTTCGCAACAGAATGCTTGTTCTTCCTATCTGAGCACGGTCACACTGCCCAAGAGTCCAGCTGCGTCGTTGAAAAATATTTTCGATGCATCGAAGGTTGTTTTATTTCAAAGGAAATAGCAGGAAATAAAGTGGAAAACGCTGAATTCGTGGAGCAATCGCCCAGAGGATTGCACGATGAACATTTACAACAAGTTGCGGGCCAGGGAGCACGGCTACGGTGAGTTTTTCGCTTGGCGGGAGAATCCCACTTTTGGCGCTCGAATTTCCTGTGGTCAAAGGTGTTGAATTTGAAAGGGCTTCTAAGGGTTCGAAGGGTTTTCCTTGCCATATGGTCACTGTTCATCCTGAAAGGCCAACCAACTACGGAGGATTGCTTGGGGTGTGAAGAAATCCGACTTGTTGCTCCATTGGAAACTGCTGATCTTGCAGAAGTTCCGTGAAAAACAAAGCCACGGCACTATTTTCACGGTTTCTCCTCTGGTTTGTTTCATTTTCAGGCAATGAGAGGACCTACGACTTTGCGCTGCGTCGCCTTTCTGTGGCCAAGGAGGACAGCTGGCGGGGCATTGCGCCGGCCAACTACTGCCCAGACTTCAATCCGGAACCGCCGATCTTCTCCGCCAAGTTCGCCAACTGCGATGGCTACCGGCACATCCTGGCGATCGCCAACGAGGACGGCAAGATCACGCTGCAGGACACCACCCAGCGGAACCACCAGCCGGAGGAGCAGTCCCTGGTGGGTCCCCAGTGCCACTACAACGCCGTTTTCGATCTGGAATGGGCCCCCGGTCAGATGCGCTTCGTCTCCGCCTCGGGCGATCACACCGCCAGACTGTGGGAGGTGGCGGGCTCTGGCATACGGGGACTGAACTCCTATGTGGGCCACACAAGGTCCGTTAAGTCGGCGGCCTTCAAGCGCACCGATCCCGCTGTCTTCGCCACCGGTGGTCGTGATGGCGCCATTCTCATCTGGGACATCAGGGCCAATCTCAATATGGACCTCACCTCACGCGTGGACAACTGCATCTACAGCGGACACACGGGCGGACCGGGCACTCCAGTTTCGCAGCGAAAACAGCGCACACGCACTCCCAAGATGGCCGGTGGCACCACCTCGAGCAGCATCACCGGCTTGGCCTTCCAGGACAACGATACGTTAATCTCCTGTGGCGCCGGTGATGGAGTCATCAAGGTGTGGGACCTGCGGCGCAACTACACAGCCTACAAAAAGGAGCCACTGCCAAGGCACAAACTGCCATATGCCGGACACTCAACATTCCGCGGCTTCACCAATCTCATTGTGGATGCGTCGGGCACGAAGCTGTATGCCAACTGCATGGACAACACAATATACTGCTATAATCTGGCCTCCTACTCGCCGCGCCCGCTGGCTTGCTACAAGGGACTGCTTAACTCCACGTTCTACATCAAATCCTGCCTCAGCCCGGACGGCAAGTATCTGCTGAGCGGAAGCAGCGACGAGCGGGCTTACATCTGGAACCTGGACCACGCCGAGGAGCCGCTCGTCGCACTGGCCGGACACACGGTGGAGGTGACCTGCGTGGCCTGGGGCTCCAGCCACGATTGCCCCATTGTCACGTGCAGCGATGATGCGCGTCACAAGATCTGGCGGATCGGACCCGACCTGGATGGCCTCAGCGAGGCGGAGCGGGCGGAAAAGTACCGAGGAACTGCCTCCTACGTCAGGGAATTCGGCAAGAAGGCTTTTGGTCCGTCTGCTGGAAATCACAAGTACAACCTTCGAGATCTGGAGTCCACGCCACGATCACTGAAGCGCCTTATGGATCAAAATGAGCGGACACCTGGCTCCGTGGAAAAGACGACGACCAAACGTTCGTTTCTGGAAATGCTGGGCGTGGCTGGTCCGGAGACGGAAGCCACAGAACAGCCCCAGAAGCGAGCTAAGCCACTCGAGTCACGTGGAAGGCGGCTATTCGGACCATCTAGCCAGGAGACTGCTTGCAGGCATATACAACTTCAACCCATAAACGAGGAAGATGCCTCCCCGAGCAAAAGGCAAAAGGAGAACTCTGCGGCGGAAGATGTCTCGCCACTGCACAAGCTTCTCAGCACACCAAGCCATTCCCCCTTAAGTGAGAATGTGAACCACATGTACACCTCCCCGCCAACCACTTCAGCGGCAGCAGCAGCAGCAGCGATGACTGCTGAGGCGGTCAATCCGCCACCGATCTCCGCTGCAATCTACTCGCCCACTTCCAACCTGCCCAACTACGTGCTGGATGGCGAGGCACCCCATCTGGGCATCATGTCGCCCAAGCGGAAGGCGAAGGAGAAGGTGGACTGGCTGACAAATATCCGGAAACAGAAGCTGATGAGTGGCAGGGCCCATGTGACGCTCAGCGATAAGATCAGCGAGGAGCAGCAGGCCGATGTGCTGGCATCACCACGCCTCCAGAGCCTGCGACAGTCCGAGTGCAGTCCCAGAATACATGCCACGCCCCGCAGACGCATCTCTCACACGGACGGAGGCGGGGGTACGCCAGCGGGCAGCTCCTCCCATTCCCATTCACAATCGCAGCCAAAAACACCAACTTCCAGTAGGCGAAACAGCGAAACGACGCTCCTGCGATTCTTCAGCATTCAGAGGAGCAGCAGTGTGCCGGCGGAGGAAACAACGACGACGATTGCGGCTCCTTCCTCTCCCAATCCCCCGGCAGTGACTGCTCCCGCAGCCACGCCCCTCACAATGCGTACGCCCACCACGGCGGTGGGCAGCGATTGACGCAGAGCCTCGAGCCACAGCACCATTATTGCACTTGTAGTTTTAAGCGGACATTGTTTAAGTTATTTTATGTAGATAGTAGGTTGCATCTATCGCGGGACGAGTTGGTAACCAACTCCCCGCCCTCTGTACAGAGCCGATACGAAAGACTAACGTACCCAAATAAAAGTAATTCAATTTTAAAGCTGCCTTCATTAATTGCTGATTGACTACCAACGCCCTTAACAACTTTTACAATATCAGAATGTGACAACTTATTGCTTTAATGTACTTTTTATTCAACTTTTTTTGGCACTCGTGGCTAAGAAGATCAATCCTTTACTGCAGCTTTTTCTGCTGATCCTGCTGCTCCCTCTTGGCCGCATTATTAATCCGCATGGTCTGGACAAGCTGCTTGGCCACACCGGCCAGCAGTACGATGTGGGTGAAGTGCAGGGCAGCGCTGGAGAAGTTCGTGCTGGGATAGGTGTTCCAGCAGTACTCGATGAGTCCGAGTATCAGGCAGCGTACTCCCAAGGAGTACGGCGTGGACCAGGCCAAATAGGGCAGCGAGTGGAAGTACCAGACGTAGAATTGATAGTGCAAGGATCGAGAGCAGGCCACGCCCACCAGGTTGCACAGGAAGAACGGCAGCAGGGCCAGCTGAGTGCAGCGATCGAAGTGGATTCCATAGCGCTCCGGCTCCGACTGGGCGGGAGCTGCAGCTGCCTTGCCTCCGGACGCCTTCTGAAGGCTCTTCTCGAAGGCCTTCAGGAAGGACTGCTGCTCGGGTGTAAACTTTTTCTGCTCCTTGTCCTTTTCCAACTTCTTTGGCTTCTTCTGGGCCTTCAGCTCAAGGTTCTGCTGGGCTATTTGTGGCTGCAGCTGATCCTCAATGCGGCGCAGGCGCACGTAGCTCTGGAAGAAGGTCCAGGTGGGCTTGGCGAAGGCCAGCAGGAGCAGCAGATGTAGGGCCAACAGCGAAACGTGGAAGGATCGGTTCTCGAAAAGATCCCTGCTCAAAAAGCGATAGTTGACCGTCCACTTGTGCTCGAAGATGCGGCCCAAATCAAAGCTGCCGCGCAGATACTCCACCGGATAGGTGAGCAGGAATGGAGCTCCGAGCAGCAGTTGTATCACGCCGCAGACAGCCAGCTGCAGGATCGTTCGCAGTAGTCCCAGGTTGGCCAAGTAGAACAGGAAGAGGGCAGGCGCAAAGAGCAGTATGTTCATCTTAACGCCCACCGCCAAGCTGAAGAAGATGCTTCCGAGACTCCATCTTCTGTCCAGGAAGAGATTGAGGGCGGCGTAGAGGAGCAGCACGGCCACCGGATCGTTGAAGAGCCGCAGCACGTATATCGAGTGGATCCGGTACGATGTGAAGGCACTGAGCACCAGCACATACGGCGGCACCTTCCTGCTCTTCGAGTACAATCTCAGCACCAGGGCCAGCTGGAGCAGGTAGATCCCGGCGAAGATGTACTGCGCCAGGCGCACATTCGTGCCGTGAGACGTGACGTAGTAGAGAGCCGAGTAGATGTACACGAAGGCAGCGGGATACACCAGAGGTCCTGTGTCGCCTAGAAAACCAGAAGACAAGGATTTGAATTAATTAACATGATATTATATCTTATATAGAAAGTAATGCATGTATAAACTTTAATTATTACTTGAATCACCATTATGTTCTTATTTTGAGCAGATATTATCTTCTCTTGGGCGTGGAAACAGTAATTTATTGCTTGAGTAACATTTACTATTTATTTAAAACCACAAATAATAATTTACTAATTTAACTGCTGCCTTTTTTAACTTTAACGGTATATAGCGGTATTATATTTGCTTTCGTGCCGGTTGGTATTTTAGCTCGCTACCAGCGCGGCCACACTGAGAAGGTGCGAGCGAGAGAGAGAGAGAGATATATTCGTAGGACAGCATGGATGTTACGGCATGTTGTTGAAAAGCTGAACAACTGATACTTTTATGGAAAAATGATGATTTCGTGTAAAAAATTATTCGTGTTCCGGCAGCTGCCAGCGGTGCGCCGTTGCCTGGCGGCAGCCGCGTGCTCCACGCCCCGCTCCAGCTCCTACCGAATCCTCTCCAGCGCTTGGAGCGGAAGTAACCGTGCAGACGCACCCCAAGTGCGCCGCCTGCACACCACGCGCAACCTCCTGGCCAAGGACTACTACACAACGCTGGGCGTAGCCAAGAACGCCAACGGCAAGGACATCAAGAAGGCCTACTACCAGCTGGCCAAGAAGTACCATCCGGATACGAACAAGGAGGATCCGGATGCGGGCCGCAAGTTCCAGGAGGTCTCCGAGGCCTACGAAGTGCTCAGCGACGAGCAGAAGCGCCGTGAGTACGACACCTATGGCCAGACGGCGGAGAACATGGGTCGCCAGGGTGGCGGATTCCCCGGCGGAGGAGCCGGTGGCTTTGGCCCCGATGGTTTCTCGCAGAGCTGGCAGTTCCGCTCGAGCATCGACCCGGAGGAGCTCTTCCGCAAGATCTTCGGCGAGGGCAACTTCCGAACGAACTCGTTCGACGACTTCGCCGACTCCAAGTTCGGTTTCGGTCAGGCCCAAGAGATGGTCATGGACCTGACCTTTGCGCAGGCGGCGCGTGGCGTCAACAAAGATGTGAACGTCAACGTGGTGGACCAGTGCCCCAAGTGCGCCGGCTCCAAGTGCGAGCCGGGCACTAAGCCGGGTCGCTGCCAGTACTGCAACGGCACCGGTTTCGAAACGGTGTCCACCGGACCCTTTGTAATGCGCTCCACATGCCGCTACTGCCAGGGCACGCGGCAGCACATCAAGTATCCGTGCAGCGAGTGCGAGGGCAAGGGACGCACGGTGCAGCGCCGTAAGGTCACCGTTCCGGTGCCGGCCGGCATTGAGAACGGACAAACGGTGCGCATGCAGGTGGGCAGCAAGGAGCTGTTTGTCACGTTCCGCGTGGAGCGGAGCGACTACTTCCGGCGCGAGGGCGCCGATGTGCACACGGACGCAGCCATATCCCTGGCCCAGGCGGTGCTGGGCGGCACGGTTCGCGTCCAGGGCGTCTACGAGGATCAGTGGATCAACGTGGAGCCGGGCACCTCGTCACACCACAAGATTATGCTGCGCGGCAAGGGACTCAAGCGCGTGAATGCCCACGGACACGGAGATCACTACGTGCACGTCAAGATCACGGTGCCATCCGGCAAGAAGCTGGACAAGAAGCGACTTGCTTTAATCGAGGCGTACGCCGAGCTGGAGGAGGACACCCCTGGCCAGATCCACGGAATCGCGAATCGCAAAGACGGCAGTAAGAAAGCAACGTAAATAATCTCCCGATCTACCAATGCAATCTCTAAATGTACCTTGGAGCTTGAATTCGTAGTTAAAAATATACGTGCGTTTTATGTGCGAACTTTGTTAAATGACGGCGTCTTTCTCTCTGTCCACATCTCTCGTTGCAGCGCAGGAGCGAGTGAGGAGCCAGGTGCAGGAGCAGGAGCAGCTGCTGGAGCCAGTGCAGCAGCAGCAGGATCAGGATCCTCCAAGTCAGGACAAGGAGCAGCCGAAAGCGAAGGCAAAGACCAGCGGACGAACGACAAGGAAAGCAAAGCTAAAGAAGGCGGCGGATCCGAATCCGGACAAGGCGACAGCGGAGGCGGAGGCTTCATAAACAAGATCAAGTCCATGTTTAACTGACAGGCGTTGGCAACCCGATGGCCGATTCTGTTTTCTAGTGTCTAAGTTAACGCACGTTATTGTTGCTAATCTAAGTTCGGGCGGGAACCGAGGGAGTGTATTCCAAATACGTGTCGGTTCGAAATGAATAAACCAAATTGACCGTCAATCGGGCCGGGCAAGCTCTGTGTTTATGCGAGGCTACATTCACGCTGTCCTGACTTCCAATCCTTCAGATTGAGTCAATCTCACATTAGTTTGTTAACATCATAGCTAATCAGCTTCCTTACTTTTAAACATGCAATGAGTATCTCTTAATGTATTCAGAGAACTAACTTAAATATCTATTTTATAGAATGGAACTATCTTGAACGTGAGAACTGTTCTCTTACTAGAAAAAGAGGATAAGCTAATTGGCTAGTTAAAATAAGGTTATCCCCAGTTAAGCAATATACTTAAATGTTTAATAATTTCCCTTCCTAAAATGAATAGTAAATATGTAATAGTCACAGCACGCTTTTCCCATGAAGCCAACAACAACAGGTGCACGGAGCGATATCCGTATGCGAAATGGGGTCACTTGTTTCCAAAAATAAACCAGGAGCGGCACAGAAACTCACCGCGCAGCAGACTGTAGTTGGTGGTGCCGTTCAGGAAGCCTTCGCACTCCTGCATGTAGGCGACCCAGTCGATCTCCGTGTATGGCACCCGCTGGATGACCACTACGTTGATGACTAGCTCCGCCAGGAGCACAAACAGGCCAACTATGGGCAGAGCGGCCGGCTCCAGCACCAGGTACTTGAAGAAGCGTACGTTGAGGTACCTGTCCAGGATGGAGTCCACCAGAGTGCCCGACTTCTTGCGCCGCACCGCCGGGCGGTGGCTTGCGGCCTTTGGCGGGGCCATTTCTGTGATAACCGGCGAAAATGAATTAAAATTCAACTTGAACCGAAAAACAACCAGGGCGGCACTATCAAAATCAGCTGTTGCGCCTCCCACCGATAGCAGTCCCAACTGGATTCTGCATGCTATCGATATTTTTATAATTCAAATTTATAGTTATAAAAGCAACCATGCGGGGCGCCACCGCTTCCGGTTATTTAATGGTCATGAGGCCTTTAATCGGTGCTAAATATATATGTTTATTTGGGTTGCTATATAAAATTCATTGATATGGCCAAAGCACTGCAAATTTAGAAATAGAACCCACAGCGAATATTTGAGGTTTCCAAAGACGTTTACCATCATAACCTCGCCAAAAAGAGTCGTACATCGAAAATAATGACTGTTTTGGCCTGGTAATGATCCAAATTAACTATCCTTATCGCAATTTTGGCGACTTTCCAATATGTAATTTTTGGCCAATTTTCGCATTTTTTGTAAGGGGTAACATCATCAAAATTTACGAAAAATCGACAAAAATTAAAAATTCCAAATTGGGATGCCAATCGATTGGGAATGTAATTGCGAGTTAAAAAAGATATTACAATCAAGTTTTCGACCATTATATCGATTGTTTTGGCCAAAATTCTGATTTTTTGGTCGGAAAATAGGAGACTTTTCTTCATATCTCGGCCAAAAAGTGTCACAAACCTTCGTGAATGACTTTTTTGTACAGCTTATGATCCCAACCAACGAGCCAAATCACAATCCTGCAGGTTTTCGAAAATTGGATTTTGGCCAATTTTCGCATTTTTTGTAAGGGGTACCATCATCAAAATTTGCGAAAAATCGACCAAAATTAAAATTTTCAAATTGGTATGCCAATCGATTGGGAATGCAATTGCGAGTTCAAAAAGGTATACCAATCAAGATTTCGACCATTATATCGATTGTTTTGGCCAAAATACGTATTTTTGGTCGGAAAATCTGAGACTCCCCTTCATAACTTGGCCAAAAAGAGTCGCGCATCCTAAAAATTGACTACTAATGATACAAACAAGCAATCGGAAATTTATGTAAAGTATATAAATGAAATATAAAAAGGGTATGTGGATTTTTCCTTGCAGGCAAAGTGAATAGGGGAATAGCAAGCAGTTGGACAATTGCATTTTGAAACACATCCACTGCTTTGCCCCCGTTGAGTATTTACAATTTGAATGGCTGCATTTCCTAGCATGATGGATGTTGTAAGGCCTGCGGGTGGATTAAACCATAACATACATGTAGTAATTAGCAGAATTCCTACACGGCGAGCGCTTCCATGTGGTCAAAATGGAAGCGCTGGGCAGCGGAACTGCAGGTGGGAATACGCAACAGGTACAAAACCAATCAGCCCATGGCCAATTTGCTGGGCAGATTAACGTCCGTTGCTGGCGTCATCCCAATAGCAAATAGTCGGTTGTGGTCTGCTTCGTCTGCAGGTTGTGAGTGGATTTGGGTGGCTTTTAAGGTGGCTCTGGTGGTTTAACGCATCGCTGAGATGTATTTGCTAAGGGCAATCGGGGTGGCAACAGACTGGCGAAGGGGTGTCCCCGGTGTGCTCATGCAAACACAGCTCGTTTATCGGGTTACAACTGATATGGCCACCATGCCGTAGCCACATTTAACCCGCCATCGAGCCCACATCCTTTTCAGGACTCGCGAATGACCCGGACCCCGAACCACCAGGCAATTAAATGTGAACCTACGGATGCGAATGGTACGACGATTTTCCGGCGCTGCCTCGCTCATGTGGGTTTTTTCCGCGTTTCGTGATTCATTTATTGTGTACACTGCAGCGAGTTTGCTCAAAAAAAAAAGGGAACATGAAATAGTTGGCCCTGTTGTCGCTTTTTGCCGACATTTACCTGTCCTGTCATCCAGCTGAAACACTGATATGTCATGCCACAAATTATCCAAAAAGGATAAAACTGAAGGGAAAAAAGGAGCACGGCGATTTACAGGAATTTAGCCGGAGGATCTGTGCGAACTGGAATTCAATAACCCATTTTGGCAGCAACATTTTTTGAGAAAATCAGTTTAAAAACATTTTTCTTACAGATTTCTCTGTGTTCGCATAATCCTTTGGTTCGCCTTTTTTTTAAGCAAAAGTGTTAAAGAGTGTCGCTTAATAGCAAAACTAACATTAATATGGCTTATGTGCTTAAAAATTACAGAAAAACGTGCTCGAAAGAAAATCAACTATAAAGTAATTTAAAATCCTATTATAGTACACCATTAAATATTAAAATAATAACTTGCAGAGAATGTACACTATTCTGAAGGCAAACAAGACTACGACAACAACATACAAGTGATAGTCGTGCGTAATGTGGTAAGTCATCATTTTCGCTAATTCAAGTGATCTATGCGTTTTCTCGGTGCGCGTACCGAAATAAGTGTGAGCATATGTCTTTCATGTTTGTGGCCCCCTCTTTGTGGGTCAACTGCGTCCTAGGCTGGCTATCGCCGCATGAACTACGAGTACAGAACTAAATCGGTCACTCCTTATCGGTCGACAGTCGACAGTCGACAGTCGACGGTTGACAGTGCATAGCCGTGGGTATAGACAAACATACGTCCAGCCTCTGTGGACTTCAGCTAGTATGTGCGGTGTGAGTGAGACAATTGTTTATTAATCAATAATAACAATAATCTGCGGCACGCACACCGACACAACGTGTGTATTTCGGTATCGGCGCTGTTATCACTATCAGCCCGCTGCTGCTGTGGCTCCCAGTGCTGATAAGCGATTCCCCCCACTCCGCCGCTGTAATGCAAATCAACATCAGCATTCGGCCTATGATAGTGGCGAGCAGTACTTTGCACTCGAGCGCTTATTAATTTCTCTGTCCAGCGCATTCATTGCCTTTGCATTTTATTGTCTCACGATCTGGCTATAAAATGAAAATGGGGACGGGCACTTTATTTGTCGCCGCCACTTATTGCAGTCCGCCTGATACTCGCTTCTTGGGCGTAAGAAAGGGAGGCGGGGCAGTTTGGAGACTCTCGAGCCGGAAAAAGTCTCTGTTGGGTAAACAAAGCAAGTTCCATGGCTCTGCGAAGTCTTCCTGCCGAGCTTCAGATACAGTAGATGTTCTATTGTATAAAATTATAGTTTATACTTTAGTTAGTCGCGGACTCTCTCTGTAAATTAAATTGTAAGTGCCATCCTTGCTTAAAAAGCGTGCTTTGTTGCATACTTTTGGACATCTTGCTAGAAGCGTTTTGTTTTTACATCCCATTTGGATTTAGAAAGTATCGCTTTAAGTGCTACTTTGGGTTCTTGTAGAAGACTATATGCCATATTTGCACAGCCTTAAATTCTGCAGAAAAGCATGCTTTTTAAAGCACACTTTTGCACAGCTATTTGGAGGCTTTCAAACATTTTCGGCTCGTACACCAGTGAGTTTTAATCCCATTCGAGTTCGAAAACTATTGCTTTTAGTGCTGATAGTAGTGGACAGTGATATTGGATCACGACGCAGAGTGCTGCCTGTGGACTCTTTGCTCTTGCTTTTGCTTTGAGCTTTGAACGCCCGCAAATGCTGACTATTTTGTTGGGCCCTAGCATGGCGAGGGGGAGGGGAAAGGGGCGTGACGGAGGGGTAGGGGCGAGATAGGAGGGCTGGCGACTAAAAAGTGTTGATAACCGGGCACACATTTGCATCCACAAACACTGCGTCGCACAAACGCACACCCTTCTTTCTAGGCCCCTCGCCATTTAAGTTCAATCATTTGGAGCTGTTGTCGTTGTTGTCGCTGCGTCGTCATTGTTGTTATTGTTGCTCCATATGTTGAACTAAAAAGAATTGGAGGAGCTCAGACGCAGGGCAAAGAAAAGAACTGTTCATTGGTACGGTTTATATTGGCTTAGTCGGGTACCCTACCCTAATGAAATGAAATGCTAACCATACCTTTGCCTTTCACTGGGCTTTAACAAGTTTAAAGAAATGTATTTTAAAACAGTTTTCAAATGATATTATCTTAAGAGTGACCAGTTTCTTGTGTTATCTATAAAATGCAACGTTTCGATTCCGAAAGTCTCCAGATCTTATTTGTGTAGCGTATTTGGGATGCAGCTTAACTCTAACCCTTGGCAACGACAACAAAGTAGGTGCAACAAAGAGTCATAGCGACCGTCTCTCATGCGCCTACCCCCCGGTTCCCCTGCCCCACACCGACTGCCTCTGCCTGTTGCTGCCGTGCCTGCTATCTCCGTCCCACTCACTTGCTCTCCCGCTCGCCGCCTTCTCGTTTGGCTCGTCGCTCGTAATAAGCTTACACAGAAAACAATTGCTTGGGATCTCAATAAAATTAGAAATAAATATGTATAATTATATTCATTAAAAATATGTTTCTTAAATGCAGATTCTCTTTAGCTAGGAAATCGCTATTAAAGCTACCTAGAAGTATACTACAAAAATGAAACAAATATGCTACTTGGGCTATATACCTACCATTACATACTTTACACATTATAGTTGGTGATTTTAGCTCTCTGTCGCATTGAATACTATTAAGTATTTGACTGCCCCCTTGGTGGCCGACTTTTCGCGCAGTGTGGCGAGCGCTCTTCGGCTCTCCGCCGCCATCAGCTGTTGTTGTTGCACTGGGGCTTTGGGGCTGCGATACCAGCTGTAGCTGTTGCTGTTGCTGTTGCTGTTGCTGTTGCTGTAGCTGTTGCTGTTGCTGTTGCTGTTGCTGTAGCTGTTGCTGCTGCTGTTGCTGTTGCTGTAGCTGTTTCTGTTGCTGTAGCTGTATGCTGTGCGCTGTATCGTCGGCGGTTTTCGTCTTTCGGCTGTTCGTTTCATTTCGTATCGTTTCGCCTCGATTCGAGTTGCTTCAGTTGAAGTTTGTCGCTGGCCGCGTTCAGTTGTCCGTCCGGCTAGAAGGCGGAAGACCGGGAAATACAGACGCGATACAGACGCCCGATATCTGCTCCCCCTGCCGCTCCCCCCTCTCGCAATCGCACTCGCAGCGCAAGATCGCGGGAAATCAGGAAGCTCCGAAAACTCGGATAACCGTTTTTATTTTTATTCTTCCCCTTTGGTTCGTTCTCGTCTCTGTTACTTCTGTTATTGCTGTTACTTTTGTTACGGCTGTTACTTCTGCTACTTCTGGTAATTTCGATTTCCATTTCGGCCACTGCAAGCGGCGCGAAATAAGAAATGTAGATAGCGCCAAAAAAAGAAAAATAAAAAGAGGGAGAAATAAAAGGCCGAGAAAAAGCGAAAATCATTGTTATTGCATGGAAAATTACTACAGAAATCTCCTGCGAAGCAGCGCCAAGCAGCCCAGTCCGAATGCGAATGGCACTAAACCAAATCAAACCCAAAACTGAGGCAACAACCACAACGGCAACAAGAATAACAAGAATAACAAGAACAACAGCGGCGGAGCATAAATTAGATTGGCCTCATAGTCGAATGACGACGAACTCGAGCCGCGTAAACAAATTAAACGATGCTGACTGCTGACCGCCGTTGTTGTTCAAATTTAAATATAAACTATTATTGTTATCTGTGCGCTTGCCGTTGTCTATTTTCGCGCCAAATGCAATCGGTTTTTTCGGGGCGTTTGGGCTCGGACTTTACATAATTAACGAGCGCGTTAATCAAAAAATCGGTACCGGCCAAGAACCATAAATAGTAGATAAAAACGCGCGAAAATCGCGTGCCCACTTCTTTCGTTTCCTCTGATCAAAACAGCATTTTATCCACAGTTTTTCGTGTCTTACGTTTGAAGCCCCTCGCCGATTTCGCGACTTCCCGATTTCCGAGGGAAAACATCCAGCAATTAGTTACCACATATACATATGTTCTGTGTTATCAAAAACGCGATTCTAAAGACAAACACCTTAACACTTTAAATAAGAAAGTAGCTGTGTGCCCCTCGAGCAAATGAACCAAAATTAAAGGAGATTACAAACAACGCTATCAAGCAAATGCAGACAGTTTTAGTACTGAGAACAAAGGGTAAGTTCTTGGGTTCCACCTACGGAGTACTTTAGTTTTTCCGAATACATCACAGACCTACTACATTTTCGACAACATTTCACATTTGCACATGTCCGTTGAGGCCAGGGATGTCCGTAAGAGGCTTTTCGGATGAAATGGAATGTTCCATTAGGGACTGGCGTGTAGCAAAAATGTTTGCAAAGAACCATTGGCACTGAAAGAAACCAAATGCACTTTTAATTGAAATTCTATCTAATGTAGTTAGAATGTTTCCTTGATTACTAGCTATCTGCTATCATTGGTTGCCACTCCAAGTTGCAAATCTATGTGGCCTCACTTAAGGTTGTTATTCATAAATATTTCAAACGTACATATATCCAGCTCTGAGAAACCTATTTCTGCCTGTGCTGAACGCTTGACTGGAGTAGCAGCTTACCCAAGTGGGCTGACTTGGCTGGCAGTGGAGCATGGCTCCCCTGAAAAATCCACAAAAATCCTACAAATCTTTGGCAGATTCCACATGTGAAAACTGCGGTTGTTGGCCAATTCCGGCTGTTTTCCCAATGCTGTTTTTTGGCCACGGCCAGGGACTTTTCGGATTGACGGGCTGACATGCCAGCAACAGGTTCGGTTTCTTGTCAGAGTTAATGGGCTAAGAGTTAAGACGAAGAACCGAAGGGAAGACATACGGATGATTCGAATTCTACAGCATGGGATTCGCTGCTGCCACACAACTTCGAGTTGAGGAAATTGGCACTTGACCTACCGCACGGGAATCTAAATTAGGCGGCGTGTTCGCTCGGCGAGCGTTTCTCCCTCTCTTTTCGCCCCATTGCGGAGCCGCGTACACGGTTTTTGGTAATCCGTTCACTTTGTTGGCTGCGTTTGTTTACGGTGTCCATTACGCGGTTACACGCTTCTCGCCGCTATTTCGTCTCACTTTCAGTTGGCCATCCACTAATTAGGCAGCTTGTTGGGCATTTATCAGCATTTGGGCTGGTTGGCAGCACTTGAGCCAAATGTTCAGAACTGCATATGACATGGTCCTTGCGGCCATACACACACACAACAACAATGGCTGGTACATTGTTACACTCGCACAATACGTCTGATGAAACAATTAAGTACGCCGACATGAGCGTAATTCGCAGACAAACAAGAAGAACGAAAACGCTGAGCCTGCGAATTAAGGCCCCTGCCCGGCAATGAATTCTTTGCCATTCATGCCGTCCATGCCATCCCGGCGTATACGTAATGCTCCGGGCCGAAAAGAATTGAGGAATGGCTGGCAGTTAATGCCAATTATGATAAACGGTTGCTATGTCGCCGTCGCCTCTACACATAGATACTCCATACACACACACACTGGCGCGCGCCACACAGATACTCACAGCAGAGACACACACACACACAGATACTCATGCACTCGAACAACTGTTGCTCGCGATGTTGTTGCTGCCTCTTAGTTGTTGCCAGGCGCATTAAGATTGCCGTTTGCCAGTGTTTGTGTTTGCATGTGTGTGTTATTGTGTTTGAGTGATTGGGTGTGCGAGTGTGTGAGTGTGAGTGTTTGAGTGTTCGAGAGTGTGTGATGGGAAATCACTTGAACCATCGGCTGAGAGGGCAATTGATATGTGCTTTCCATCAATGTTGCAATCAGTTAAGCGGCTTTCGAGCGCCAGAAAAAACCGAATCGGTCTGTAAACTCACACGAATTCGTCCTTTTGGTTTGAAAACAACCGTCATGGGTCTTCCAATGACCTGCGGCCACCAACATCACTTATTCAATGAGCTTCACATATAAATAATTACCTGGCTTACAGATTCCAGTAATTCGGTAAAAGTTTATTATAACCACACATAAATCTTAACTGTTCTCCTTAAATTGCAAGTTTGAACTAC
Organism: Drosophila santomea; assembly: GCF_016746245.2. Classification (NCBI taxonomy): domain Eukaryota; kingdom Metazoa; phylum Arthropoda; class Insecta; order Diptera; family Drosophilidae; genus Drosophila; species Drosophila santomea. Next base: position 21,089,007 of record NC_053017.2, read on the forward strand.
TTTTTTGGATATTATCTAATGTTTTTTTTATCACTTGCATGATGTTTAATGCGGACAGTTTAAAAATCGTGTTGCTTGTTGTGTGCGCACTACTTACACCACGAATGCTGCTTAAATTATAGTCACTTCTATGGGCGCAAAACGAGGTGACTGAACTCGTGAGTGAACAGTGAGCAACTGCAACAGCAACTGCAACAGCAGCTGCAGCAGCAGCAAGTGCAACAGCAACAGCAACAATTGCAACTGCAGCCTGCTAAGCTTGCCTGCCGTTAATTTGTGCAATCTTCTGCACTTACCTACTTATTACAAGTAGTCGCAAACAAAACAGAGTAGTTTCCATGCCGTTTTCAAGATTCAAGGGTATGTGCGCTGGTTATGCAGCTAACTGCAAGCATAAACTTCCTGTTTTAGCCATAATTGAAAAGACTTTATTAAAAGAGTTTCCATAAAGTGGAAGCAAAGGGGCTTTGGTTTATGTTCTTAGACGTTTTAGCTAATAAATACTTGTATTTCCCAAACAGCGCGAACAGCTAACAATTTATAGGTATATCAGTAGCCCAATAAATGGCGATGGTCCGATTCAAGTCAAGTGAATATATAAAAAATCTAATCGCCAAATATTGTTTATGGTGGCCAACGATTAAAAGTACGTCGGGAAAGCCATAGCAACTGCCAAATTCAGATTTCCATTCTTTTACTACTACTGCTTTGCTAGGCTTTCGGCTTTTAACTTGCATAATTGTATGTGGATTTTTGTGAAATTGGACAATTGCATTACAACCGAATAATAATTACAATGCAAAAGTAATTTTGCGTGCGAAATTCTAATTTGCCATGTAGCTGAATAATTGGGGTTGGATTTATTTACCAAGAAACTAATAGAATCAAATTAGTTCTAAATGGAACTATGATTCAATTAAATAAATTAATAGTTGGAGTGGCATATGGATTTTTTCCCACTTGGCATTATAATTAGCCCGTGGCATTATAATTAGCATTTATTTGCGCTTTTATCGGCATCTGCCTGCCATTTGAATTGCGTCAGCCGAAGATTGAAATTTAGATCCTTGTTGACGATTGAGTTGCCAAAATAGCGGGCAGATGTTGCACTCAGTGCAGTGCAATTGAAATGCCACAACGTATACAAGTGTCCAAGTATCTGAGTGCCTATGTATCTCTGTATCTTTGTATCTTTCTATCTGCTGATGCAGATCTGCATCTGCGAGTCAGCTGACACCGATACTCACGCACAATGCCACCCAAAATAAAACCGTGCATAATGTCAGTGCACTGAACTGGCCGAAAGCATTGGCGATGCCAATAATCGTTCATACGCAGTCAGAACTGCAACTTGGTGGCCAGTTGGAGTAGCCATGTAAGCTCATGCAGCGGAGGTCAACGAACTGGCCGCTGAAAACTCATAAGCGTAGTGCCGCAGGCCGAAATCTCAGTTGGGGAAATCGTACGAAATCGGAGGAAATCGGAGGTAACCGGGGAAATCGGCGAAAAATCGGTGCAGGCCGGGGAAAATGTTGCTTTCTAGCCGCATGATCGCACAGCTGAAAACAGCTGAAAGCAAAGCGACGAGCGCGATTCGCAAATTGCAAGGCAAACAGCTCGTGGCGGTCGCTATACCCCATATAGCCCATATACTCGCATACAGCCCGCTATATACGTGCACTTGTATCTGAACAATCAGCGTCAATGAGCAGCACAATCGCCGTTCGTCATCGCGCTGCTACTGCACCGCACAATGGCGAATAATAAAATTAGCCACAATGACGAACAAAGAAGCGCTGGCAGTGCAAGTTTGTAATTGCCATTACAAAACAGGCTAATCTGCGGGGAGTTGGCCCGGCCCGCAAGGAGCCTCATGACCTGGCAACAGAGCAAGGCATTTAACGACGTTTTGATAATGCGGCATCGTAAGCCTTTTAGCCCATTAATTGATACGCTCTTTGATACACTACTACTATGTACGATGCCGTGCAAACGTGCAACAGAATAGCTCGCCTTTCGTTCCCTGCTAATTGCCATTAAATGTATTTTACAGCTGGCCCAACTGGCCCGCACTGGACATTACGTATACGTCCCGTGTACTCTCTGCTTTTGATGGCTGGCCATTTGGGGCGTCCATTAGACAGCGTGACACTGGGCACACTCGCACACTGGCACCTCACACTTCCCACTTCAGAACTCGCATCTCACATTTTGAAACACCCGCTCCACTCCCACCCCCCCTCCTCCCCGAGCAGATTGCGCCAACAGCTGCACCTGTGGCTATTTCCGCGTTGGCAGCACACTGGCGGCTCCGAAAATAGGAACCCAACAGCAAGAAGTCGAGAGAAGTCTATTTTCGCTTGTCAGAGCTCGAGGTGCATGCTGTACAGAAGTCGGCCGATCAGATCCGAGCAGGCCTGCAGCTTCTGCGGGGGCACTCCCTCCTGGGATTCCCGCTCGTGCTTGGAGTCCACGTCCGTGTCGGTGTTCTCCTTGTCCTTCTCCTCGTTCCCCTTGTCGCTGGCCGCTTTGCTGATTATCACAAAGGCGAGCACCTTCAGACCTCCATGATGGGCGGCTATAACCTCCGGCACCAGGGACATGCCCACTGCACCCACCTCCATCGTCCGCAGCAGTCGCTCTTCGGCCAGCGTACCGAGAATGGGACCACCCACGCAGGCGAAGACGCCGCTGTGCAGGAACTTCTGAATGCCCATCCGCTTGCCAATCTCGAGTGCCTTCGTCAAAAGGTCGTTGTCATATGCATTCACCATCGAGAAGAAGCGGCTGCCAAAGCGTGGATCACTCGGACCCTCCAGCGACGTCTGGTGCATCATGCCCACCACATTGATGTGGTCCTGCACCAGCATTATGTCGCCCATGTCGTAGCCCGGACTCACGCCCGCTGCCTCGGCGGTCAGCATGATGGTCCTGACCCCGCACAGCTGCATCACGCGGACGGGCAACGCACAGGTGGCCAGGTTGTAGCCGTCGCAGGAGTGGAATCGGTTGACCAGCGCGATAATGGGCGCTCCCATGACCCGGCCCACGAGGAAGCTGCAGTCCCGTTCAATGCCGTCGGGAAAGTTGGGTATGTCCTCGTAGGGAATGACCACCGGCTCCTCCACCAAGGAAGCCATGTTGCTCAGGAGGCTGCCGCAGATTAGGCCGTACTTTGGCTTGATGTGACTGACGTCCACAATGTACTTGGCCATGGCCTCCACCTCGTCGAAGGGGTAGAAGAGGCTCTGGGGCGTGGGGATCACCAGCTTGGGCTTCCGGCGCTCCTCCTCCTCCAACTGCAGGAGCTTCCTGGCCGCCATTCGCTTGGCAATCGGCGACCTGTTTTTGCAGCACTCCCAGTTGCACATTTTGAGTTGGATGGGTCACCAAATCGGCGAAAAACCTCGGCACTTTTCGAATTTAATAGCAGCCACCAAAGAAAAGTTTTGGAAAATGCTCAAAAGATGACTTTTAGGGCATAGCTATGACTATTTGTATGTCTGGCTTAAATAAGTTATTACACGAACTATTGAATATTTTAACTGGCTCGGTAGTGAAAGAAGTTGAAGGCAGATGACTCTTGTTCCTGGTTTATTAAAGCCGCAGAGAACAGGAGGTGTGACTCCAATGACGCTGAAAACAAAAAGCCAGATTCTGTCTAAATAAACAGAGTCACAAAGGCGCGCCATGACGTCTGGTTAAAATTGGCTGATGAGTTTCGAAATCCAGCTGTTTTCAAAGTTCACAAAGCGAGAGCCAACAACTGCATTAAATTATATGCAACGGCTTTCCAAAAAGGGTTTAACAAGTTGGTTATGTCACTAGTTGGCTAAAAAATAAGTACTTTTGAACATCCAAGCTCACTAATCTCTTACATGCTATATGTAGAATCGGAGATCGCTTTCCCTTGCGTTTTCCATAGTTTTCACTTTCCAAAGTTCAATCAGAGTCTTTAAGCACCACTCAAAGCAGTCAGTGCAAATTAGATTTAATTATCAGCGTCAGGGCAGCCACGCCCATGCTGCCGCCTCTGTGGGGGGCGGGGAAGATGCTGTTTACCATGTTTACCATGCGTATACGTGATAATAACGCTCATACGCATGGCGGCACATAGGCAACGCCCCGTCCGTTGTTTACTTGTTGTGTTTGTGTGTTTGTGTGTTTGTGTGCTGTGTGTTGTGGACGCCGTTCAATGTCACCACACGCCAGAGTTCGTTTACAGCATCGCATCCATCGCAGGCACATCTTGCGATTGGAGCGCTAGTGTGAGTGGATAAATTAAATACGTCCATTCAGCGCCGACGGTAAACAAGACACTCAAGACTACACTGCGATGAACCGGACTAAACTGCTAGTGGCAACCCATTCCTGCTATCCCAGCATCGCAATCCAGTTCAGTAGTCCAACCATTTCTGCCAGTGCATCGCCTGTCTGGAGTGTGCTGGAGTAGACTGGACCAGGCCGGGGTTTGGCTCAATACTTTCGCTAATTAGTTGGGCCAACCAGTGAAAAGCAGCTACTTTGTCTCGGCCATGTTTACCATGACCACCTCTGTCAACGAATCCAGTGGCCAGCTGTTCATATCTGACTTGTGCGACTTGGAGGGATGGGATTGGATTGGGGAGTCGGCGAAGCGTTTAGTATGCTCGTGACGTGGTCGATAATAAAAAATTATTAATAGGAAACTTTGTAGCGCTGTTTATGTTATTCGAGTGCGCGCCAAATGGCTTCGGTTACAATGGCAGCCTTTGTAACCGATTGTTTTTCCCGATTTGTGTGGCTATTTGGTATTTTGTTATGCCAGTGCAGTCTCTATTCCGCCTACAATGTCACAGCCACGTTTGTGTGACTCGCTTTGATGATGACGATGACGAGGCTTCGATGCGGGGCCGAAAACCGCAAGAGATCATCCGGGCCTGTAACTCTATCATCTGTTTTCCATTTGTTTGTTTACTTCCCCGACTTTGTATCTGTTTCTGTAGTGTAGCTGTATCTGTATCTGTAGCTGAACCTGTATCTGTATCTGTATTTGTATCTGTATCTGAATCCGAGTGTGTATCCGAATCTGAATGCCTTGTTTCGGCTTGTTGTGCCCATTGTTGGGCTCGTTTATTTGCTGCCCCCATATCTTTCCCCACTTTCGGTTGGCTATTTGTTTGTCACTTTGCGCCAGGCTGCCAAAAATGCCCTGTTTGCAGTTGATATTAATTTCGGTTTCACATTCACCCGTCGCTCGCTCCATTATTGTTTTTTGTTTTTGATTTTTTTTGTTTTTTTTTTTTGGAAATCTCACCTTGCCCCAGGAAGAGGAGCGAACCCGTTTTGGCCATTGCCAGTGCCCAGTGCCCAGTTCGCAGTTCGCAGTTCCCAACTCGCAGCTCCCAGTTTGTTTACCAACTTTTGTGCTGCGTTTTGCTTTGTGGCCGATGTTTGCCTTTTATTTTTGGCATTGCGCGATTTTTACGCTGTCTGTGCAGGCCTGCTAAATACACGGCAGTTAAACCAACAAGAAATACTCAAACAAAGCCAAAACCAAAACCAAAACCCATACCCATACTGAAAAAACGAAAAAAGAAAGCGACGAAAAGTGAATATTTTGACTGGCATTTGAATGCTAATTGAAGGCGTCGAAGAGCCGCAAACGAGTTGTTGCTGTGGGAAGCGAACTTTATAGAGCTGTGATATGATAATTAATGAAGATCTCTTCTCTCTTATCTCTTCCGCAGCTAACAGCTAACCACAAATCTGAGGAGCACAACCAACAAAGTGCAGAGTGGAAGGGTCAGCAGCTCAAATCGACAAATGAAAACCAAAAACCAGATCAACATCATCTGCTCCAACTGCCAATGCTTTAGCCACTCGAGTCAAGGAATCGCCATCACCGACGAGAAGAACGTCCTGAGGATCCAGAGCTACACCTACAAGTGCTTGAACCACAATCCGCGACCTCGGATACTCCGCTGATAGTGATAGTGCACACTGGCTGCAGATTGAGAAGACCCAAAGCCCACTTAAGTCGCAACGCAATCAAAAGCCGCAGTATAAGTTGCACAGGGAGACCCTGAAACGCACGACCAGCGAAAGAAAATCTGGTTTGGCCCCAAGTCAGCCATCCAATCCGCACCAATCCGCACCAATACGATACGATCCGCGGACGAGCCTCCTCCTTTGGTGCATTTCCAGTTTGGCGGCTGCTCCACTTTCGTGGCTCCAAAAACAAAGAGCCGGGCGAGAACTGGTTATTTTCCCACTGCGAACGGCGCTGCAGCTACCAACTGCGACTAACTGAAACCGCCGATTCCGATTCCGAATCCGAGTCCGCGTCGCATCCACATCCAACTGGACCCGAGTCCTCCGCCAAACTCATGTACTACGCCGTCGATTACTACGCGGATATGGGACAAATCTCTCAAGATGTAAGTTCATCCAGCTAGCTGTAAGTCCTATGGACAGTAGTTGTCTTATGAAACTCTTTCTGGTTGAGATTAGAAGGAGGCTCCATCCATGTTTGTTTGGCTGATTAGGTTGTTTGACTCTTCTAATCCCTAACCCATAGTTGAGATGAAGTTGTGTCTATGGTAACCGCATACCAGATACATAGGTAACCACATATCGCTGCACATTAAGCCCAGCGAAAATAATGTGTAATTAAGTCGAGCTCGAGCTTGCGCTTGTGCACTTAGAACCAGATTGACAGCATATTATGTTTCAGGTAACTGGCTAATGATGTGATTATTAAGCAGAGATTTTAATCAACGATGCCAACGAGATTTGCTGTGCATATCGTGCACAATATTTTTGCCTGGCCAGCCAGAAATTAAATTCACTTTATTCACTTTATTTCAAACGCTGAAATGTAATACGTGCTTTTGTGTTTTCGGATGGCGCACATTTTCCACAGCTTCGTAATTAACTTTTGCCAGAGCAGGAAAACTTAAAACCGCATTGCAAATATGAAAGGATGTTATTTGAAAAATGCGTGCTTTTGTTTGAAATTCTTGTTGCAGGCATGCTGATAAAATCATAAAAATGTGAAACGCAGCTGGAAATGCTGCAAACGCTGCCAAAATAACCATCAGAAGCTGGGAATGTGAGTAGAGTAGAGTTTGCTAACCAAACTGAGTTCGAGTTGCCAACTTTTTAATGCGCAGTGAGTGTGCAGAAAGGCTGGTGGACATTTGCGAAAGACCTGCTCGATAAGAACTGATAAGCTTCTCATATTTCTCATTTGGATCTAGACCCGGTAGAGCTATGGTGGAGCTATGGTAGTGCTATGGAATAGATAACGCCAAGCTGGCCACTCTGGCACTTTGTTTTCATGGCGAACTCGATTGCCAAACTGGGTCAGCTAATCAGCGAAATTGATGCAAATGCCGAGTAATTGCGACTTGGAATGAATTCAATTAGAGTAGGCTGAAAAGTGAAAAGTGAACTCACTTGATTAGCCGCTAAAAACAATGCCTTCCCTCACACTATCAGCAACTATTGTTTCAAATGCTCAACCAATTTGGTCCTCATTTCCATCAGAGTTGATCTACTCAAAGGGCACCATAGATTCATATAACTCGATTGTTCTTTGACATGCAAACTGCCCTTTAAAGAGCGAACTGCCTGCTGTGGCTGCACTTTAATCAGACACAGACACAGACACTGGCACTGCACTTGCAGGCGAATCAAAGTGGAAGTAATAATAATTTCAATTATCATTCCCCGATACTCAATGACAGCGAACGTAAACAGCCCGCGGCCATCGGGCATCGGGCATCAGGCATCTGCGCCAGGCCAGGAATTTTATTTACGCAATGAAAGTATAAATTGTATAAAAATACACAATTTGTGCCGTGTGGGGGGGACGAGAGGGGAGTGCCGGCCAAGTGGGTGGGTGGGGGTTGTTTTCGGGCGAGTGTGAGTGGGTGTGGGTGGTGCTCGGACCAGTCACTCAGTCGGCCAAGTAGCAGAGCAAACAGATGTGCGCCATTCGCACGCTGGCAGGAGTCCAAAAAGGCTTTCGCCTCGTTCCGAGTGGCAAAGGCGGCTGATTGAGTGATTGACTGGCTGGGCGAGTGATTGAGATCAATCGCACTCGAGTGCAGCAATGCACTCTGATGACATGCCGCTGTGGCCTAGTTCTACAGCCGGAAGTCGGACTCAGAAGCCACTATCTTTCGCGTAAGGGCCAAGTCAAATCCCCATAAATCCCCAATAAAATTCAAATTTTGTAGTCTGTTTTATATTTTGCGCATAAATCGTTGGCACGAGTGTATAAATGTCCGCAAACTATTCGCTAATTTTGGGCGCCTAATTTTAGAGATCTGAGAATTTTAGGCTTTTGTTTGCGAGTTCGTTAACCCAAACGAAAATTTATTAACTGAACGATCTGCGCGCTTCGATGTGCCCATTATTCAAAGGGTTTCCGATCGCGAGGCGTTATCTCGTAAACCATATAAATTAATTGGCACAAAGACACAATGTGCAGACACACAGACCTAATAATTTTTCATGATTGTTTGCCATTTGCCGTTTGCAATTCGCCATTTAGCAGTTGGCCGTGTTGTTGCACTTTATCAGCAGACAAAGTGTCGCTTCGAGTGCCAGACAGCTTTTATTTTTTATTTAGGTATCCGAGGTTGGAAAAACACGTACCGCCTCCCACGCGAACTGAGAAAAACACGCACAAGTGATTTAAGTACACACGTATACTATGTGTGTGTACTAAGGGGGATATCTGCCCCAGGCGATTTCATATTTCATATCTAAGCGAGAAGGATTTGTACTCATGTGAATGCAGGAGTATCTTGCATGCGGGGGTATCTTGAATGCAGGAGTATCTTAAATGCAGGAGTATCTTGAATGCGGGAGTATCTTCAATGCAGGAGTATCTTGAATGCGGGAGTATCTTGAATGCAGGAGTATCTTGAATGCGGGAGTATCTTGAATGCAGGAGCATCTTGATTGAGTGGTTTTATAGTTATACGAGTTATTTGCACCTATTATTCAGCCATGTATATGCAAATCAGGCGATGCCTGCTTGATTGTTTCGCTTCCACTTTGCCGGATTAATTAAGTATGCCCCACTGTAAGTGCAGCTCGCGAAAACACATCACCCATACTGGCACGTTCTGATGGGCAAGAGTGTATGCGTATAGGTATGCAGTGCTCGTGTGTCACGAACTGTAGAAAAATAGTTTATAACGTCTAGACAAGTCGCTTTATCTACGCACACAGCCAAGCACCTGGTTTTGCGAGCAGTGTAAGTGAGCAGTCCTCGAGTGACTCGATTCCGATTCTCATGGCACACGAGTAGTGCTCAGGTGCACGGCGGTGATAAGCTATATGGCGGCTATATTCCGATCTGGGCGATCTGGCGGAGTTTAGTAAGTGACCCATTTGGAGGAGCTTAAGCTGCCATGCTTCAGTTTCATAGTTCTAACTATAAAGCGCTGCGGTAACTTTCTTCTCACAGACTCCGCAGACTAACGAGTTATGGTAATCAGGCATGGGAAACCTACTTTGTTCAATCTTTTAGTTGTTTATTTTCTTATCAAGTGGGAAACCCAACCTGCATTGGCCACATTCTACTCAGGTTTGAAACCTTTCCTACAACTGCAAATGAAAAGCTACGAAGAGAGTGGGTATTTGGCACTCGAGCTCACTGTGCAGGCTTATTATTTTATTATTGTTTTCCACGCCTCGCATTTTCATAGATTTTGTTTGCTGTCATTGTTTTCAGTTTGCATTTCTATAACACCTGACGTTTTTTCCACTTTACTTGTTTACTCGCCTATTGTTTGGAGCCCCCTATCTCGCCCTCTAGCCGTCTCTTTCGACGCGCTGTTGCCGTCTCGCTCGCTGGCATTCTAGCATTTATGCTAATTTATTTGCCTGTTTACCAGCTTTTGTTTTAATCTGTTTGGGGCCGTGTTGACACTCAGCGCTTTCTGTGTTCTGCGGCCCGCAGAAGACAATGAGTTTTGCAGACTCATTTGGGCGGAGCTGAAACTACAGTTAATTTATTGTTATTCCCGCGGCTAATTATGCTAATTAATTAATTTGGCCCACTTTGTGCTGGCGCAGTGCGAAGGAAATCAGAATAGGTTTACAGCAATTAATTGCCCGCGATTAACATAAGCCCAAGAGCGTAAAGAGTTGCGTTCGCTCGTGCATCCGGCAGATACAAATTGCCAGTTCGCCAGTCGCACCGTACAGTGAACACTTCGCACAGCAACCACTTCTGACGCCCCAATGCAGGCATTATCTTTGATTTAATCGCCACGCTCCATGATCTCGCACGTTAACAGTTGGCGCGGAAAGTCTTCGGCCAGCAGCGAATTTTGCTTTTCGGCGGGCTGAAAACACCCTGTTCTCACTCACTTTTTTATGAGCCTTTTTATGCATGCTGAAGTGTATCCGTTTCCGGTGATTTTGGATTTGTTGTTGTCATCAAAATTCGCAGAAGCAAAAGCCGCAAAATGGAAAATAATGAGTTGAATGGCATGTAAGCAATGGGAATTAGTCAAATTTCATTTGCAGGCTGGTTTGGTTCTTTGAGTGGAATACAGATGTGTGTATCCAATATCTTTAGTACCATTTAATTAAGAAATGCGTCATGTTACATGTTGCAAGTCTCTCGTTTGCATTCTGTTTGTTCTACACATCCCACACTCCCGAAACTAAAGACCCTGAACACATTTTGAGGTCGGAGTGTCTTGATTAACACACTTTTGAGCCTACCAAGTGGGTGGCTTTAGTAAATGCACCCACAGCACAGGCACGATTCAATTATCACGTATACGCCATGGCGGACGAACAGGTTACGGCTGAGACGGAGGAGGGAAGTGCGGCTGGAAGGGCGATGGAAACGGAATGGAAAGGGGATGGAAAGGCAGAAGCAGTGAAATGCTAGCTTCGTGCCAATGTTACACACCGCAGCCTGTAGTGTGTGTGTGTGCATTGAGGCTCAGAAATGGATATGCACTATAAGTGTACATGCCCATTAAACTTGGCCTAAGCTCCGCTCAAAGCCGCTGACTGCCGTAGTGGACTGGGATCGAAACTGGAACTGGAACTGGGATCGGGTCGTTCGTCGGCAGTCGGTGGTCGGTGGTCGGTAGTTTGTTGGTCGGTAGTGTGTCACAGAAACTAGTTTTTGTTTTCCAAACGGGTTTGCCCGCCAGCGTGGGTGTGAGTGTGCCAATTTGTGTATTTATGGATTCACAAAGAGAACCCATAATGATGGAAATGTCAACGCAGTGCCATTTGCATATCTCTCGGCGACTAACCCTTTTAATTAGCCAGTGTAACTGGACGTATTTAAATTGGACAGCGGCATTAGGTGGGCCCAAAGACTCGCTTCCTCGATCTGCATACGTATAAATCACTTTGACTAATGGCGCTACTCTTGTTTACGTGTGTTCGACATTTGTTATGGCCCAGAAGGCAGCTACCACCACACGACACATCTGCGACATTCGAATTAATTAATCACGCAAAGTGATGGCACTTAATGAGCTGCGTTGACCGGAGTCAGCGGTCCAGTTAGCCGATTATGAATATGAATCTCGCACGGGAGCGTGGGTGCAACCCACTCGGCATCCATCGGCTCATCCCCTCACCAGGTGTGGCGCGGTGTGAGTGGTGAGTGGGTGCAATCTGAGGTTAGAGCCAAACCTGATATTCACAATTAGCATTGGGTTACGGGGCTGGGGCGGGTCTAGGCCATCGATCAATTAGGAATATATTAAGTTACCCATTTAACCAGATACTCGCCGCACATTCGAGTGCGTTAAGCTTACGACCTGGTGGCCAGCTGTTATCAGCAGAGCACATGCCTGCTTTTATAAATATTTCTCAGCCTTTTTCGTAGTCCTGCTGTGTTTCCGGTGCGATAAGCCAAAGGCAAGAAAACTTTAATTAGAGAGCGGACCACAATGGTTGGCTCCCTGAAAGGGCTTATGTCTAGTGCAGCTGCAGATGCTAAACATCTTGATTGCAGCTTAAATCTTTTCAAAGGTGGCTGCCACTGCGAGCCACAGTAGCCATGGCCACCGGCCATTGATGTGCCAGAAATCCAGCAATACTCGGAACATCAAGCAAATTGCCGCTCCGTAGGTCCGAACTTATTAAATTCCGCATTTCAATATGAGTGCACTGCCTTCGTGCGCCTGTTGCTGGGAGCACAAGTTGCGTAGAGCCCATGTTCCTGCCAACTGTGCGTATACGTGATGGTCGTCGAAATCGGTGCCTAAAACTGACAAGTTTGTCAAAATGGGGAGCCTGCGAACGGCATAAGAGCCAAGTCATGCCCAGCATTCGGATTCTTGTTTTCACATTATGATTTCTGCTTCGAGCAGGGAATAAGTTTCGAAAGTTTGCGCCTGGAATTTAAATTGCAAATGCCCATTGAATGAATTCAGGCCTGGTAAATGGCATGGGCCACATCTCGTATACGCAATGCGTTTGCAGTAAAATTAATTTGAATATCAATTACCACTGTGTGGGGTGCTCTCGTGTTACGAAGATTTAATTTCCCAAGCACTGAACTGTTCTAAACAGAAATAAATGTAATTTACTCCTTCCCCCTTTTCCTTTGGCTGTATTTCGATGGGCGGAATATGAGCGATTTTAATTAGTAATTTAATTTACGGCTGCAAATTGGTTCACTGTCGAAACCATATTAAATACACTTTTTCAATTGTAATGCAATCTGCAATCTAACATAATGCGGTATCTTTCAGTGTTTCGCTGCAACGCAAACGGGAGCATCTGACTTTGACATGGACGAGCTCGATGACCTGGATCAGGTGACCCAAGTGATTGGATACCATCCCCAGTTCCACGATCACTTTCTGAGCACCCAGAACTTTATAATGAAGGGCGATGGTCCGCTGCCGAACGATTACAGATACTACTTGGCCATAATTGTGAGTACACTCAGCTTCAAACTGAATGGGCGACTCAAATGCATAAAGCTATGAGCTCAGCGCACTCTATTTTCCTATTCCTATTCCTATTCCTATTTCCAAAAATGTATTTCGCTGCCAAACTGCCCCCGAACAATGGCCATTGATTGGGCCAATGGAGAACATAGCCTGCTGTGAATGGGAGCACATAGCTCTAGACAGCGAATGGGGAATCCGGTGCTGCTGGATCGCATTTGCATTGTTTTGTCTGACCTTTTGTTGGCACGTACTGTGCATCTTGTGCGGGGAACCGTGGCTTCGAACTGGATTTGGCGTTTTTGTTGAATTCGCATCCACCTGTGCCCGAATGCACTCTTCAAATGAGGGGGGGACCATGGCTTTCGGCCAAATATAGCAAAGAGCTTAGCTTTCAGATCGAATTCATCGTCAATTCTTTGATGGTTTTCCCACCAAACTCGCTGGCACATCAAGAATAGTACCAAAGAACTAAGTTGCAAATGCCATGAATATTAATGAATATTAGTCGTACTATTAATTCGACAAAATACTGCTGGTGATTAACATTCCTTTCGTTATTCGCATCTCGCGCTAAGTAAGTCAGTCGCAGTCATAATTAAGATCTATATTAAACATTTTCGGCCATAAAAGTGGGGAATAAATGCGTAATTCAAATTGATTTATGCTCTCAGTTACGTGCATTGCGCAGCTGATGGCCATTCATTTTGCCTCTTCATTGCTGCAATTGGGAGATCGAAGTGCTAGAATAGACAAAAACGCATTAATCAATTATTTCTCAACATTTTCAATTGTTGTTCTGCGCTATTCGGAGCAAATGAGTTGGCTTCTTGGCCCCCGAATAGAATTTATAGCCCAAGTTGTACGTGTGCAAGAATCGTTAACCCAATAAAGAGTACGTATACATTTGCTGTTTGTGGGTGACATTTTGGCCGACGTTTGCGTTGGCTAATAATGAACACATTACAATTGGGCCAGCTTTCCACTAGAGATTTTCGTTTTCGTTTTCATATCATGTTTTCTTTTTGGCGGGAAAGTGCACCCAGGAGTCGCCTAGAGAACAGCACGGGTTCTGGCTCTGCCTTTGTGTAGACGCGGGCCTCGGCGAATGTAAAATTATTTAAGATTTACGATGGTCTGTCAGGCCATGCCATGATGCCATGATGCCATGGTGCCATGATTCCGCTCCCTGCCTGCCCAAGTCTCCTTAATGACAAACAACAAAATAAAACAGAAAGGCAGGGGCCAAACGCGAGGCAGACAATGGGCCTTTTGCTCTGAATGCCCGAAAATGTGTTGTTTTGGGTCACAAACACACGCCCGCACTGCGATCAAAATAGGTGTCCACGTATTCTTGGCACCCATTCAGGTGGTGGCTCACTCGAAGGCGATCCCTCCCAGGTCCCGCGCTCTGGGGGATTTTCGATTGTGGGTCACGCCGAGGTGCGAAGTGCGGAGTGTGGAGATTGGAGTGCGGGGGCTGGAGGTTGGGGGCCAAGGTTGGGTGAGAAGATCCAAACAATTACGTAATGCCTAGAAAAATGTTACCTGAAACCAATACCCTCGCGAATCATTGAATTTCTCGTGGGATAATTGATGGTGGCTCGCTTTCTGGGCGAATCAAATCAAGTTAAAGTCTATATGCAGCTTATTATTATAATCCATTTTAATCCAAAGGCGCAGGCAGCTGTCCATGGCAAGCTAGTATTAAGTAAATCTCGATTAATACGACGCGAACTGCAAGTTACGTCTTGAAATAGATGGTATCTCTGTTTACTCATCGCGAACTCTATTTACTCAAACCGCAGGCTGCTGCCCGCCATCAGTGTCCGTATCTGGTGAAGCGGTACGAGAAGGAGTTCATCAACCAGGGAGGAGATAGCGCCTGGCTGGGCGGCCTGGACTTTATACCCGCCAAACTACGTGCCATATACGATATCAATAAAATATTAGCCCATCGTCCCTGGCTGCTGCGCAAGGAGCACATCGAGGTGGGTACTCCGCCATGCGGACTTCGCTTCATTTGCGGCATCCGCAAAATGAAAACTTTATGCTCTTACAGCGGCTCACGAAGGGGAAGAACAGCTGGTCGCTGTCGGAGGTGGTGCACGCCATGGTCCTGCTCTCGCACTTCCACTCGCTGTCCTCCTTTGTGTTCTCCTGCGGCCTCACACAAAAGCTGGACGGACTGTCCAGTCCAAAGCTGAAGAGCCCGCCCGCTGCAGTGGCCCCCACCATCCTCATCACGTCACCCACCTCGCTGACGGATCCGCAGAAGGGAAAGCCCGTGCTATCGGAGATATCGCTCAACAATGCAAATCCGGATTACAATAGCCAGACCGCAGCGAGCAGTAATGGAGGAGCTCCACCAGACTCTGCGTCTGCGGCTGCGGACGGATCCGATGCAACAGCCCTTAATGGATATTTGGGTGAGTGCACAGGAAGATACCCATTGTGCTAAAGGGTTGCCACTGCGAGTCCTTGCCTAACTTGATTCACTTGCAGCCACGGCGCAGCAACTGCCGCAGCAGCACGGCATCAGTGTGGAGGCGCTGATGGAGCGCATGAAGGTCCTGTCCCAGAAGCAGGACGAGTGCAGCGAGGCGGAGCTGAGCAGCCGCTTCCAGAAGGTGGAGCAGCAAACGGCGGAGCTGGCGGCCGTGACTCCGCAGGCGACTGTGTCCGTGCCCACCAACCTGTCGCACTACGTGGACGATGCCAACTTCATTTACCAGGACTTTGCCCGCCGCGGCACCGAGAGCATCAACACGTTTCGCATCCAGGACTACTCCTGGGAGGATCACGGCTACTCGCTGGTGGACGGGTGAGTGATGCGCCACACCTGTTGTCCCACTTGCGCTGAGCATTATCCCTTTCCATTTCCATTCACGTCAGGCTGTACAACGATGTGGGCACCTTCTTGGACGCCAAGTTTCGGGCCGCCTACAATCTCACGTACTGCACCATGGGCGGCATCAAGAATGTGGACACGTCCAAGTTCCGCCGCGCCATTTGGAACTACATTCAGTGCATCTACGGCATTCGCCACGACGACTACGACTATGGTGAGGTGAACCAGGTAAGCACGCAGCTTTCGAAGGAAGTATCGGAAGTAATATCTCTGCTTTCCAGCTCCTTGTGCGCCCCTTGAAAATGTTTATAAAGACAGCCTGCTGCTTCCCCGAGCGAATTACCACCAAGGATTACGATAGTGTGCTGGTCGAGCTGCAGGACAGTGAAAAGGTGAGTGGAATTTACCCAGTCTGCGTGCTTATTGCACAGCCATTAATCGCCTCTATCTGATATCTGGCCCACAGGTTCATGTGAATCTGATGATAATGGAAGCCCGTAATCAGGCCGAGTTACTCTATGCTCTGCGCGAGATAATGCGCTATATGACTTGATCTCATTAAGTGAATAAACATACGTATATATACACGCCCAAAAAACAACTCACCAACACACACATACCCACACATGCATAAAACATTTTGTTATTTTGAGAGCGCATCGGAAATTCGCCGAAACGGAAACGGAAACGCAGACTGCAGGATCCCAAAGGCGGAAAGAGCCGCAAAAACACTGTTTTGAAAGACACACTTTTGAAAGACACACTTTTGAAAGAAAGAAGTAAATGCTGAGCTGCATGGACAGCAATTAATAGCCATTCGATATCGGTGTCCATTAAATGAATGTGAATCGCTTACTACTCAATTAACAATAGTCTGTGTCTATGGTTAGCCACACGCAAATTAATCACGTATACAACCACAATGCAAAGATGGAAAATAATTCCCAAATCGAGCTGAACTCAAAAGCAAAACTTTCTGTCTGTTTCCCTTTCGTGAATGTGCAAGCAATAATCACTGTACATATGTATTATGTTTTGTTTAATTATTTTAGCGCAATAAATACAACTTTATTTTAATTAAACGCCCCATGTTTTCTTTTCCCCCTGACGTCACTTCCCCCGTTTATGATCTCTTATTTGTCCTTGATTACAATTATTATCCTGAGTTTAGTGTTGCGGACAGAAAACGATGATTGCAATTGTCGAGCTTTTGATGGAGAGATAATAAGTATAAATGTCTATTTTGATAGTATTTTAATCAGCTTATCAATGACTGTAATGTGTGTATCGCATCTAAAATATATTTGTAAGGCATTCAATGTCGTTGTAACGCATTTGACACCCGTCTTGGCTGTCGAGGTCAAGTGTCAGCTATATATACAATTAGCCGAGCTTCAAATTTATTCGGCATTATACGAATTTAATATACACTTGCTACAGGGTAAGGCAACTTTTAACGCTTAATTGGTCCTTGTTTGCTAACTTTCCATCTCAAAGCTAAAATCTTCGTTGAGTGGAGGTACTCACAACTTTCAGATGAACAAATCGACTGTACCTTTTGTGTAGATTGGAGCAGATACATTTGACATTTTTGTCGAGATGCAGGTTTCGCGTGAAATGCAAACGAAATACTTAAGTCACAATGTTTAATGCTAAGGATCATGATCAATATAGTTGTCCTGCCTGCAGGATGATTTCAATTCCACGCTTTGATGGGTTATACAAAATATGAATGCAGTCCGAAGAGCTTACAAACCATTTGTAGTATTAATTCCATTTCTATTACGTATATTTGTGCAATATTTATAGGATAAGTGAAGTAAAACTATCATGTAAGCAACTGAAAATGCCGTGTTAATGGTTTCTACAAAGCAGATACGAATACTTGTATGTACGACATTAGGCATTGTAAGATATCCAATTGTTTTCAGGCCCATCAAGCGAGTTAGATACCATTGTACATAAAACTAGCGAGCTGTGGCAATTCAAAGATGTGATTTTACCGAATATATATACAGGCACATGTATTCCTTTGCAAATAATTGATACATAGAACAAGTATATATATTTGGCCTAGGTATAATTTACCCTTACACAGAGAATACACAGACTAGACTAAATTAATCGCTTCGCATGTTCTTGCATCAATGGAACGGCGAGTGCAACTTGTAGGTGAAACTCTTTAAGTCATAAGCGCATATTATTAAGACACAAGAGCTCAAACAAGGCTGTTTAAAGTGAGTAAATATGAACGAATTTAACGAAAATACCGCGGTTTTAAGGGTGGCAATGCAATTGCTGGATAAATTAGAAACTAAGCATATTTTAATGTTGAGTGTTTTTTTGTCAAATCATGAATACATATTTTCGAGCAGTGGCTCTTTCTAGAATTAAGCAACAATATACTTAGAAGAAGGCTTACACAACTTTTAAATGGGTGTTCAACAATCCAAATACTCGTACTTGTATATATGACTTTAAATCAAACAATTTCCCGTTGGAAATGATTTTATCCGTCTATTTTTGGTGTCCAGTCTAATCTTGAATGAAAAACGATCGCATAAATACACTAGAAACAAGAAATACATAAGAAACCACAAGAGAGCACCACTTCATAACTTCAAACGAAAGACAAATAAGGCGTAACTCGATTGTACGATTTGGAATCGAAGTACATATTTCTTCTCAGATAAAACACACTATTTACCAACTAACTATAACTATTTACCAACGCTTGTTCTATGTGATAGATCAGCCGAACTGCGATACCCAAAATTTTGTGACTGCTCTTTGGAGATCTCCATCTCGCGCCTAACTTGTATTACTTATATGTAAGCACACAGAATACTAAATGTTTTTATCTTCTTGGTGTTTGGTGTCTAATAAAGCAACCCGAAAAGAAATAGTCCTCTCTAATGTTGGTATATACATGTTTATTCAATTAGATATATAATTTATAATCGTACCATTTCAGTATTCTTTCATTACAATTAGTTCTCATTTACTTAGATTGACTACACAATTTGATAATAATTAAGAAGATTGTTTGGTTAAACTTATATTGAGTTGAATAATCGATTCGGTTTATAAAATATTATGGTTAAAATACAATAAGTTCTCTTTTGATATGGCGACAAAGATATTAGGAAACCTCTAGAAAACTGCATTTAATAATTTCATTACGATTTAATACACATTGGTCCAACGCAGATTTAATTTTAGATTTGTTTGGCGCTGCTCATCGAATTCCACACAGATTCTCAGGCTCGTAACCTTTTCCAGAGAAGAGGGATTCGCTAGATTGCATCGCCAAGGCTTGTCGATTGTTATATAAAAGGAATGGGGCCGGGGGCGAGTAGTTAACAATTGGTAGATCATATATTATTGTTATTGCAATGTTCAACATCTAGGCACAAAATATATTGCTTCTCAATTGGGTATGAAAGTTATTGCAAAGTCGTTAAGCGTCGAGGGACCCAAGGCCAAGCCCCTCGACTATAAAACAAAATAATAATACGTAGTATGTCTGCGCTTTGTTTGTTAGGAATCATTGTTCGAAGGTCGAAATGTTTATGTGGGAGACACACGCTTTGCGGGCGAGTTGCTCAGCAGGGCCGCCTCCTTGGCCCGCTCGTGCTCGTCCTGGAAGAAGATCTTGGTGATGACAACGTCGCCGGTACTCAGGGTCTGCGATTCGGCATCCACCAGCTTCACCACTCGCTTGTCAGTCGTTCGCAGAATGGGCGTCACACTCCGCTCGCCCTGGCAATTGCAGTTCTTAATGCTGTAAGCAGAGTGTTTTAGGAGTTATTATTTATAGGGATAACACCCAGTTTAGCACTTACTTTTTGGATTTCTCGCGTATAATCTGCATATTCTCGGTGGTCGCAATGCTCGAACCCAATTGCTCTTGCATAGAATTAGATGCTATAATCTGAAGAGAAAAAGGCATTAAAGGAATCCTATAAAAGTGAAACGGACTTGTGAGTACTAACTTGTTCACATGGCAGCGAGGTGGCAGTCGTCAGAATGGCCTCCAGCTTGTCAATACGGGCAATGCGATCCATTGACTTGTTCTGGAGAATCTCCTCCAGCATTTGCATGGATTCAGTCAGGCTGGGTGGCTCTGAGCTGAAGCGTGGCGAAAAAGTGCCCGAAAGCGAGTTGTCCGAGGGCACCGAATCCAAACTGGGAAAGGCGTCGTTCTCGTTCGGCTCTGGTTCATCCTCTGAGTCACTTTGATCTCTGGAAGCACAATTAGAATGGTCAGTTGGATGGTTGTTTATTTTGTAATCGGTTGAACCCACTTGTTGGGATTGCCGGCGGACTCCATTTTCTCCAGCTTCTTCGCCACCTTGTAGTAGCCCTTAAGGCGCTCTTTCTCATCCTCTGTCAGGTCCATATAGCTGCAAGTTATTAACAAATGTTATTAACATAGTTGATGTTTAATCGTAGACTATTATTTACCGCAGCAAGCGTATCTCGCGATTGGAGAGCACAATGCTCTTGCTGGTCTGGGCCAGCTTCTGTTTGAGATCGGACACCTCGGTGCTGACCTTGCGCTGCTTCTTGCGTATCTTAACCTCGTTGGGTTTGATCTGCATGAGTATTTGCTCGGTGCACAGCTCGGAGAAGAGAGCCCGATTCTCCTCCTTGATCTGCCGCGCCAGGTTGCCAAAAAGCTGATCGTGGATGAGCACCAGGACATCTCCCGCTGCGTACAGCATCATTTCGCGTGTGAGGGGTCGCTTGGCCCAGAACTTCTGGTCCCTGCGGTAGATCTGCTTCAGCTGATCCTTAATGGGGTTGCAGGGTGCGTTGTACTGCTCGCACAGCGAGTTCAGCGATATGTACTTGGCCTTGTAGACCTGCTTGCCGCTCTCCTGATACTGCAAGATGGCATGTGCCGCCTGTGTGTCGAACACATTCCGCAGCAGGATGCCAAATTGCAGATACAGATTGGCAGCGTCGTTGCGGCAGTCGTGTATCACCTTGATCACCTGGTCGTGCTCCAACACGGTCTTCAGTCCGCCATCGGTGACCATCGCCGGGCAGGACTGCACATCGAACAAGAAGGCTTCGCCCCGAGTCGTTCCAATCTCAATCAGGGTGATCTCCCCCTTCAGGCCCAGATTGATGCCCTCGCAGTCCAGGGAGACCACTATGTTCTCGTTCTTGGCCGCATACTTGAGTATGATGTCGGTCACAAACACCGACTGCTTGACATTCGCTATCACCGTGGTGTTCTGCAGCACCTTTATCTTCCAGGTGTCGCCGACGAAGTAACTATGACTAGGTGAGTGGTTGGCATTGTTCGGATTCGGATTCGCATTCGAGTTGCTATTGGCGTTGTTTGCAGCACTACTGGCATTGTGGTTGGAACTCGTATTGGCAATGGAATGCACGGGACTGGCGTGCGGGGAAGTGGGCCCGCCCTGCTGGTTGGCCAGCGATTGCTTGTCCTTCTCCAGGTTCTCGGCTAGCGTCCGTATAACTAGGGTGTTGATGCGCTGCTTCAGCGTTTGGTTAACACTATTCAAGCGCTGCTCCGCCGGATTCTGTGTCGCCTGCTGCGGCTGCTGCTGCTGATGCTGCTGCGTCTGCAGTTGCTGCGCCTGCTGGCTGGAGTTATTAATGGGCCCGTAGCAGGTGTTCGCACTGGGATAGTTGTTCTCGCACAGGTTCTCCAGCTTCAGCTCCGACATGGGCACGTAGCTGTCGAAGCCAGAGCTTGGCTCCGATTTGGGCTGCCCGTACTGGCCCTGGCTCTGCCCACCCATCACATTCGAAACGGGAGCATTCAGCTTGAAGTTGGGGCAGGCAATGCTGTTGTTGTTATTAATATTGCTGCCGTTGCTGCCATTGTTGTTGTTCGTGTGACCATTACTCCGCAGTGCCGGCGATTGCAGTCTCTGCTGCACCGAGCTGACAACTCCAGCACCTCCAACTCCAACTCCAACTCCAGGTGTTGGTTCCTGCTTGCGAGTGCTGGCGCTGTTGTTATTGTTCAGCGCATTGAATTGCTCCCGGGTTTGCGCCTGTGCCTGCTGGATGTGCGTGTCGCTGAGCTTGGGCTTCTGCAGCAGGGTGACTAGATTGGCCTGGATGTGGAAGCAGTCCGCGAAGAGCTTGAGGAAGGAGCTCAAGTCGCCCGGCGTCTTGAACATGCGCAGCCACTGATCCTGCGGGAAGTTGGTGGTCAGCAGGTGGAACAACTGGTCCACCAGCAACGGTCCCTTCACCTCGATGCACTGGGCAAAGAAGTCCAGCATCTGCTGCGTGCCTCGCGTATCGATGTTCGACTGCGGCAGGTGGAGGCGATCCCGCGCCGGCAGATCCGTCATGTTCTCACAGCCCACCAGCATCACGTAGTCGTCCGTCACCTTAAAGGTGTCCGTGTGTTTCATGAGGAAGTCGGTGAACTCCTTGATGTGTTGACCTGTGTGTGGAAAATGATGAGGGTCAGAGGAAGCTATTGATGCATATGTAGTTACAGTCCAGGCTGCCACTTTAAATGCTAATAAAGACTGGGCCATTGTTCATATTTATCGATTTAATGTCCGAATAATTTGCCGGTGCACAGTAACACCGTCGGTTCGCATTAAGTCCATTAGTTTTGAGTGGCAGCCGGGATTGTGAACACTTCCTTTGCGTCCGTTTATAAAACTCACCCGATATGTGACGCACTTGGGGAGACGCCTGCGAGCGGTGGCCCAGGAGACTGCGAACGGGCACCTCGGCAGCCGCTCCGTACTGCAGCATCTTGTTCTTGAAGTAGTCTTTAGCCTCTTGGATGTAGTCCCGCTTGCCCCCGCAGCCGCCGTCGTCCGCATTGTGGTGCTGATAGGCGTTCACCTGGACGTGGTCGCCGTCCACCAGAAATATCGCCGGGTACTGGGCGAGGAACTTCTTCAGACCTGTCAATCGCCGGAGAAAAGATGTCAATTACAATTAGGTGGCCATTAGGGGTGATCCCTGCCATCGATGCGAGTGGGTGGCTGGTGGCTAATGCAGTAAAAATGTTGCAGCTACGCCAGCGTAATTAATTTACTTTCAATCTGTCAACTCGGAAAGTGCGCTCGAAAGAAGCGTAGGTACTTAGTGCAGCATAGTTGACTAAATCCCGCGCACAACCTGATAGTTTCAACTGCCAACTTTAACAATTCAACAACTGGATTGTGAAAACATTGCTCTGATTCGTGCTTATATCAGCGGCAAACATGTGCCTGGATTCCCATAATTAACAACATTGTTTAATCGCATAACCATCAAATGACGGGCTCACATCCATCCGCATGTGGCACATGTATGTAGATGTCTACGTATGAATAATCATGAGTGTTTTGTACTGCCTGCTTCTGCTTCTGTGTTGTTGATTTGGTTTGTAAAGTTGGCTAAAGTTTCTGGATTCAAAGTTAGTTTACAATTGCATGAATGAGGGAAGCTCTGCCGCAGATTTGACTTTGTGAGTTGCACTGGGAGATTAAATATTTTCATTTCTCTTGAAAATCATTTAGGATTAACACATAGAGTGTAAGAGTGATTTTAGGTACTAATGGTTTGTCTGAACTCGTGTAACATAGTATTTAGAAGCAGCTAACTCTTTTACACTGCTTAATTGTTCTCAGTGTAGTGCCAACCGAATGAAAAGTGAATGCACTCAGGCCGTGGAAACGACTGAGTGAGCCAGCGAACCATTTATTTGATAAATCAGGTCATACTCGTAGTTGCCGCCGCGGCGTCCCAAAACGGGGCATCCCAACCCAACCCACCACTTCCACATCCACCTCCACTTCCAGCTCATCATCCGCAATTGGTAGGAATGCGATGAGCACTAGACTCCATGTGTCCCCACCCCACCCCACCCACAAAGCCATCTGCTGTGCTCGGCATTGTTTGGTTTTGGTTTTGGGTGATATGACGTGACAAGACAACGCGCAGCGATGGATAGATCAGGGGTTTTGTTGCGTGTCACTCGAATTTGGCTCCATAATGCCAGACATGAATTAATTCAATTGCATTTGACACAACTCGGCTGTAGTAAAGTCGCATAAGGAAGCGAGCGCTGATTGATGAAATCGGACTGGCATTATGCAAGGTGTGCGCCAACTAGCTGAAATGCCGACGGATTTGGCCAGTCAATCGTAGTGTAATCCCCGGGCAAACATCTCGTTATCCCAATTCTCGGCTGCCAAATGAGCCACAAAACTGACAAATGGCTAGTAATTTGCACCGCCCAAGGAACAGAGGGTCGAACCAAAAGGGGTGTCGAGCGTAATTCAATTTAATGTTTACTTAGAGAAATTGAAATTTGTGGAACAAATCGAAGTTCATGGCATATCAATATTAATATTTACCGATGGCGGACGCCCAGCACGAATATGTAATGTAATGTGCCCAAATATATACAACTTGGCCACTTGGCGGGCTAATATTTGGATTTGTATTTGTCTGCGGCTGTGTGCTATGTGCTGTGTGCTTAGCCGCAATTCTTGGCAAGCAAACTGTTTTGGCAGCACCCGCCAACGTGAATGTGGAGCAGGTGTTACGGATTTGGGGGGTTTTTTGGGTGCTTTTGGGCGTCTTTGGGGCAGCACTGCCGCATTTTACGGCTCGACCCACTTGGACACATTTTTTTGCGGTGGCAATTTTCAAATGCACCGAGGACACTCGCCATAAATTTATGTATATTTATGCCTTGCCGCTTATTGAAGAAAACGTAAAACGTAAAACCAAACGAAACGAAATGGAAGCATTTCCCCGGGATGTTGTGAATCGAAATGTAAGTGAGGAGCAGCCAGGTAAAGGGTTATGTCTGGCCGTAAACTCCGGATTTTATGACTCACTTGGGGGGCTGGGAGCCATCTCCCCCATCTCCTCCATCCATCTCCTCCAGCATAGACCATTCTCAGGGTCGTGACTTCATTAGGAACTCATTAGTTCCGCCTCATCACAGCGTCCTGGTTGTCAAAACGGGTAGCAGCGATCAATTAGAAACAAATGGCACACTCTTCGCAAATAATGAGTGCCACACTCACTTTCGCCTTAAACAAAATGCTTCGCCCTTTGCAATTAATGTCAAAAATCAATGCGAGTTCCATTTTCTTTCTCTAGAAAAGGAAAAGTTAACTTAAGCATAAAAACCTTGGCTGCACACACGCAATGCCGGGAAATGTGGAACTTGAAGGGGGGATTTCCCGGGTGGATTTCCGCGTGTTTCCGGGGGTTTCAGGGGTTAAGGGGTAGGGAGCACCGGCTGGCAGGCGTTAAAGGATTTCCTCCCCTCGACATAAAATCGTTAAATTTACGACAATGTCAGAACTTCAAATGCGTGGCGAAAACGCAAAAGGTTCAAGCAAAATTAGTTGCCAGATCGAACAGCCAATCACTCTAAAGTCATCTAATCTATACAAAAATGGTTAAAAATTGATAATCAATGAACAGCAAAGAGTTACAGCATTCAGGTAAGTTATTCTACTAAGTTTTTCCATGTATATATTATATAGACAACACTCTATCTTGATTTTCTACTTTTCATTCGGCTGTGCGAATAAACCAACTCTGCCATTAGTTCCAAAATTGATTTCTGTGTAGCTTAAGTATTTATTTCATTTGCTGTGACAACTTTTTGCCAGTTGCCCGTGTGTTTTGTTTGCTTTGGCAATCGATTACGCAAAGCGAAAAAATAAACACACACAGAAAAACAGTTGCGAACCTTCGCAAAAGGCTTGGCCTGTTTTGGTGCGAGTGCTTTTTTTTCCACATATTTTTACTATTTTTTCTATTTTGTATATTTTTCACATTTTGTGTGTGCAATTATTCAAAGCCGCTGGCAAGTCAAAATGGCAAAACGATAAACTGAGAAACTGAGCTAAATGGTCGTGTTTACTTCTGGCAGGCCGTTAAATTAGCAGCGAAATTTAAGCTCGCCATTAACGAGTTTCAGTTCAGCAAACTCTCCAAACTGTTTGTCTAACCCAATAACGACGTTTAAGTTTCTCCCTCTACCTCTTTCTAGAAAATTGCTTTCAACGTTAATTTCCCGAAAATGTTTTCCCCCCCCCGAAAGAGAGAGGGAGGGAGGGAACCCTCATCAATCGCTGGGGAATGGGAATATGCATGGTGGCACACACACACCTCCATTTATTATTGAAGCAACAAATGGATTTGGATGTGGTCTCCGTCTCAGGTCCCCAGAATATCATGCAATTTTATTGAAATTCAATTGAACATTTTTGTCACGTAATCGGCACTTTTCTATTACAAAGTTTCCTGGCCAAAAGCCACATAATAATGGGCAAATCGGATGCGGATGGGTCTATTGTGGGCGGCAGTCGCCGGGGTGCAAAATGCGGTCCCATCGGCCTTAACGGCTTATAAGTTGGGCAAACAACACGTTGACAAAACTGAAGAGGCATAAAATATGTTTGTGATATTGGGATTTCAGCTCAGTCCCACTGGGCTAAAAACCGGGCTTAGTGGCCGAAATGGGGTTGCTAATGTCCAAGGAACTGCTTATCACTAGCTCGATAGTTCCATACTTGGATATCCAACTGACTCTTTCCTATTTATAATTACAAGACCTTGACATTTCCCATTAATTCATTTTCCTAGTCTGTTCTCCTAATCCAGCTGCGATTTGCGTGCCCGCCGTATATTTTCCTGAACTTTCTCCACCTTTTTTTCTATTGCGTTCTTGGCCAAAAGTAAAACCAGCGCTTTAAGTCACAGACTAAACTATTTCTGCGGAAAACGTTGCTCGCCAGGGGTAAACACCATTTGTCTTGGCGGCAGAGTCACGCACATGGGCAAAAAATCAACAAATGTGATAAACATTTTGTTAAATGTTTGTTTTCTTGTTGCAATTAGTGGATTCGAAGAGTGTGAAGGACTAGAGCAGTGTAAGCCAGCTTTGTCACAATTATGGCCAAAAGTTGATATTCTCGAGCAGCTCTTCGATCATAACTTGGCTAAAAGTGAGCGCACAGCAAAGGTTTTGATCTTTTTGTGCAGCTTTTTACATAAACTAACCATTTCTATCACTTTTTTGTTGATTTTCAAAAATTCAAAATTTTCTCATTTTTTGCATTTTTTATAAGGGGTACCATCATCAAATTTTGCAAAAAATGGTCAAAATCAAAAATTTCCAGCTGGTGACATCACTGAATAGGGAATTTTATCACGATTTCAACAAGGTAGGACATTCCATATTTGGTCCACTACTTTTTATTTTATTGACAAAATACTGACATTTTTAGCGAAAAAATCATACAATTATACGTACATGCGTAATGTTCATTTAATTAGCAAAGTTCTAAAACCATTCCCACACAAACTGAAGTTCATGATGATTGTGTGGAGCTAAATGATTTGCTATTAATCCCTGAGGTGCGGAGCCAACAAATGCGTGCCATTTCCTGTGGCTCTTTTTCAAAACCCCCCGCTCCGGAGTGAGAACATCAAACAAATGTTTTCACATATCTCCGGCTCGAGGGAAAGTGCATTGCACCTTCCCAGCTCGCAACTCCCTACTTCCAACTCCCAGCTAAGTGGTGGCTATTTATAAAAACCGAAAGTTGTTTGTTGCGGCTATTTTTAGTCGCTCGCGTTAGTTAACCGTGCACTTTGATAAACAGCGTGGCTCCGAGTTTTTCCATGTGCCGAGTTGTCAATGGAAGTACAACACGTGTACGTAGAGAATCTCGAGTCTTTGCCTGTTTTTCGTAGACCAGTTGTAAAGTAAACCAACACCCATGCCAACACCACTTGTGGAAAACATAATGGGGGGAGCATTATCGATTGCAGCTTGGCGGCGGCTGCAATGAAAGGCGATAAACCCTTGGCATGTTTTTGTGGTTTTTGGCATTGAGATGAACCGGCAGTTGGAAAATGAGGCGGACAGACTCCCCTCCGGCAAACTGGCAATCGCAATCGCAATTGAAATTGCAATTGGAAATGGAAACGGCAATGACATATGCACTTGGACGCCGACCACTCGAAGGCAACATGCACAACACAATCATCGACTGTGACTGTGACAAACAACGCAAACCCGCAGGTGCACAAATATGTTTGTTCCGCAGCCGAACAAGAGTGTCCAGTGTCCACTGTCCACTGTCCACTGTCCATTGCTGCTTTCCACCGCGTGCACGTTTCCAATTTCCCAGGCTCGGCCGGCGACATTTTAAATGAGAGCTGCTTGAATGCCACGGCATTTTCAGCGCACTTTCTTGAGCTTTATTCGATCCAGTTTTCCGATTAAAGAGCGCTGTTTCCAATTCAATCAATATGCCAGACTTTTTTCTTTGCACTTTACTTGCATCTTAGATCTATGGTGTATGTGTAGGCCTATGTTGGATTGCTAGTTTCGAAGTGGCATCTGTATGATTGCTGAACTTACCCGACTGACTGCCCCCGGCGATTTGGCGCATCTCCTTGGTGAACTCCTTGTTGCCGAACTGGCAGGAGAGGTCGTGCACGGTGCGGGGCTCGCCCTTGTCCAGCAGCCGCTCCAGGAAGAAGAGCAGCGTCATGTTGCGTGCCATCTCGTACTCCATGGACTCCATTGCAGGGCCTGCTGTGTCCGCTATCCGCTATCTGATATCTGCTAGTTGCTAGTTGCTATCTGCTATCTGCTATCCGCTATCTGCTCAATTATTAATCCGCCCGAGTACGTCACGTCGGCTGCTTATCTGCGGGTAGAGGGGGAGGGAGGGGAGAGCGTGAGTGAGTGAGGTGAAATGGCCAACACTTATGCAATGCGCCTAGAAAGCCGGCCAAAAGGCAGGGCAGAAACTAGCCAAACCGCAGGCACATATTAGTTTGCACTGGGAGAAACTAGATGAACTCAACTTTCGCATCTCGCGTTTGCCCAACTCAACTTTACTCTATGGTGATTGCAAAAAGTTCATAATTAAAATGATTTTTTTCTCGCTGTGCAGCTTCGTTTCGTTATTTATTTAATACATTTGCACTTTGCCACTTGAGCGGCTGCTGTCGCTCTCTCTTTCCTGCTCGCTATGTGCCTCTCACTCTCTAGCTCGACACTTGTCTTTTGCATTGCATTGTTTTTGTGGCTCGCCTTGCACTAGTTGAAAATATTCGAAGCAGCGGCGGGCTGTTGCAGAGCCATAAACTTTGTTTTGCTTCGTGAATAATTGAGGAGCACAGACTCAAGCGAATGGAGCACGTACGAAGGAGTTGCTTCCGTTCCTAGGGGCTACGACTTCCGTATCCTTGCGGCATGTCCTTGCGCGCCGCTCGAATGTTTGAAATCAACTGGCAGTTTCCTGCGCCCACAACATAAACACCGGCGAATTCAGCCAGCTGACTGTGCGGCGAAAGCAGGAGTCCACGTCACGGCGAATTGGCATCAGTGTTGCCAGCAGAAATTTCGAAGCCGCCAAAATCAGAGACTGAAGTGAAAACTCGCTAATCCAAAATCAGTACATAGAACCGAACAGTAAATGATTGAAAAATTGCGTACTTGCAATGAGCCATTTCAGCTTGACAAGAGCTTATCTACAAAAATCAAACTACCGTAAGATCGCCAGAGGATATTCAACATAGCGATGATGGACTGTATGGGAACGCGCCAATTGGAATTTGCATGGGATTAGTGCAAATACGACTCTGAGCACAATGGGATTTGGTTGGACATTTCGAATGGAATTCGGTGGGAATCAAAAGTTGGCGATCAAAAGTTGGCACCTCGTCGGGGCTATGGCTATATATATCAAGTTTTAGTTTGTTTGTTGCTGCCTCTGCTTTTTGCCGCCGGTTGGCATGTGAAAAGTGCCAGCGCTGCAGAACAGGTGATTGACACAGAAAGAAAGGTACAAATGTGCAGCGGAAATGGAAAATGAAAAGCGCCAGCTCCCAGGAGTGCATATTGCTATTTTGCCAGGCGTAACAGTAGTTGCCACTCATTATTGTTATCCAACAGGAGGGCTGCGAGGGCCAATAAGAAGTGCAGGTGTAGCTGTGTTCGTGCTTTCCAATTGATAAGCAAAAACCGTTGACAACAAATATGTATTGAGAACGGCAACAACAAAGCACACACATTCCAATCAGCCGACGTGTGTGTGTGTGCTGTGCGGTGTACAGGTATTCGTGCGATTGTATGGGTGGCAAAACAAGAAACTCCAGACACACCGATAAAAAGAAGAGTCTTATTAGAAGCGAAAGAGTGGGCAAGTGCGCGATGCGATGACTAAAGAAAGGTAAAAACAATAAAGGAAAGGAAAATAACATCTGCCAGAGAAAACGCGCAAAATATATGCAAAAGAAGAGCAGTTATAATTACCTGTCAGTTAATCACTTGTTTGTCTTTTTGCCTTTTGTTTGTTTAAGTGCACTTGTGATCTATATTTAAATTGATTGACACACACACGCGATACAGATCCTCGCGTTTGGGATTTCTCACCAGATCTGCGATCAGATCTTAGTTTTAGCTTTTCGTGTCACTACTATTATACTATACTGCTATTCCACTGGCGATTTCCAATTGGGCTTCAATTAATTAACATTTTTCGGCGCAATTAACCCATACACTTGCAGAAAAACTGCGACGAAAGCAGTTAGTTATTTTCGTAGCTATGTTGCTGCTGTTGTTGTTGTATCACTCACACTCATGCACTCATGCACACATATGCGCGCTGGTCAGGTAGGTTATGTAGGTGTATGTGTGTGAGTGTGTTTGTTAGGCACTTTGAACTGAAGGTTGGTAAAAAGTGTAAAAACCACTTGTTGCACCGTTTTAAAGGCACTTATCCAATTGGAGAATGGTGCACGTGAATTTGCGACTCCGGCCGGTTGGCGGGCAACTAAAACGCACTCGCTGGCAGGTAAAAAACGAACAATTGGCACGGTTTTCGGAGCGGAGCGATGCGATATGATGATGACAGCGCCAACGCGAACACACGAACACAAGCGCAGCGAAAAACACCAACGAATCGAATTTAGAAGGCGGGCGGCGAAGCGAAGACGGTGAGTGGTGTGGCCAGTGCGTAGTCGGGGCGGAAATACCAGCCAGCGGTTCGGTTGGTATTTTATGAGACGAGTGGCAACGTTGCGTGGCGTGACCGTTACGCAGTGTGACCGTTGCTTCGATTTGCTTTTGATTTTCAAAATAGAATAGAATATAATTCTGAAAAATAGAAGCCTATTTTCTTTAAGATTCCACAGAATAACATTGTGTCTATTATTATATTTATTTATTCAGCTTCAGTCATTTTAAGTTCATTCTTTAAAGAGTTGGCGTTATTTTATCTGAATTGATTTTATTTACTCCCTCAAAAATCATGTCATAAAGAATATAAGAAATTTGTATGCAATGCATATACATGTTGTGTTGAGGGATCATCTTTTTCCTAAATTATAGTACTTGCTGCAGTAAAAATCCCACAATAAGCCTACTTTTTGACCCTTTATTAAAACGTTCAAGGCAGTGCTATCTTACTTTGAAACATCCTTCATAATATCTAAGAGCCACATACGCATCTGTTGCTATGTAAATAAGGCAAAGTGTTAAAGCACTGAAAGAATGGCTGAATGGCTATAGAAAAGAACACAAAACAATATCCGAGTTGCCTGTGTTTGCACACTTGCTAAGAAAAAGCTAACTAACAAATCCACAATTCCCCCATTGTTAACTTGGCCAAATAAAAGTATTTTCGGCAGTAATCTGCCAAATTGTCAGTAGGAGCCACGTGCTGCATATGACGATTGATAGCCCACACACACATTCTGAAAATGGGTCGAAATAATTTTAGGTGATGCGTATAAATACGCCAATTAAAATCATAGAAGATACAGTACTTGAGTACAGTGTTCAACGGACGGAGCTTAAGATGCGATTCCAATTCATTCTGGCCTTTGGTCTTGTCGTCCTCGTCGCTTATGGTGGCACCACTGGCACCACCACCGGCACCACGGGCACCACTGGCACCACAGGCACCACAGGCACCACTGGCACCACGGGCACCACTGGCACCACAGGCACCACAGGCACCACAGGCACCACTGGCACCACTGGCACCACTGGCACCACAGGCACCACCGGCACTCCCAGCTCGTCCACCACCAGCTCTAGCACCCCCAGCACTTCATCCTCGACCAGTCCTTCTTCTCCCACAACCTCCACTTCTCCAACTACCAGCTCCCCCTCTTCCAGCGACTCCTCGTCCTCCGGCTCCAGCAGCAGCTCCTCGTCGGCCAAGCAGAGGCGCAGGGAGAGACGTCGCCGCGAGAGGCGTCGTGAGAAGCGCCAGGAGAGACGCCGGGAGAGGCAGCGCCGGCGCCAACAGAACCGCCGCGGCTAAGATGGGAAGCCCAGCTCATAAGAAATGGTTATCTAAAGGCAAATAAATCGATTATATGAAAACGAAACACTAGAAGTGCGAAAATCTTTTATGAATGCTCCATAGACGGCAATTTTGTTTAGCATACTTTTGGATTCCGTTAGAGAAATGTTTTCAGCCCTCCTCAAAATTTTCAGTATGTACCATCAAACTTCCATAGCTTTCTCGCCAAACTGGGCGTGGATCATCCAAACCAAAGCACGAAGTTCTAATTCGTTACTTAATTAGTAATACAATAAGGCTTTTTTGATTGGCTGGCTCAATGTATTCATAGCATATGTGCAAACACAGCTCATTGTTCTTCAAATATGTGAATATTAAGCCTTTTGCACAGTAAGCCCTATTTAAATAACCTTTAGAAGGCATAGATAAAGATCAAGATGGCTCATTGTATCTACAAGAAGAATGAATTCTATATCAAAGAAAACTTAGCACTTAATCCCAATAAAAACTTCCTTTAGAAAATTAAGTTCGAGTTCCACTACTTCGAACTGTAGGATTCTTCAGTACAGAAAATAGTGTAGCATCTTTCTCCTTTTTAAAGAGTAAAAGTATCCACTCCCCAGCATTACTGTGATAACTACGAATATTGCTTTTGCATATGCATTTATTTCTTTTTGGCCATTTTATTGTTCGGCTTATCCCAAATGTTGGCGCCTCCTGTTCGCACGTCTCTCCTGGCGTCTCTCCTGCTGCCTCTCCCAGCGAATCTCCTGGCGCCTCTCCTGCCGCCTAAGCCGGCGGAGCCTGCGAAGCCTGCGCCTCAGCCTATCCACCTCCTCGCTGTCGGAGGATTCGCTCGAGGAGGATTCAGTGGTGGATGTTGTGCTGGGGACAACCGGGGAAGCGGTCGTCGTCGTAGTCGTAGTCGTGGGCGAAGCCGACGGGCTTGGTGAAGGCGATGGCGACGGACTTGGCGATGGCGACGGGCTTGGAGATGGCGATGGCGATGGCGACGGACTTGGAGATGTAGCGGCGTAGGCGGTTGCAACCAGGGCCAAAAGACCAAAGGCGATTACGAATGGGGAACGCATCTTCAGCTCAGCTTGTCACAAAATGGAGTACTGTGTAGATGGTAGTTTAAGTCCGAGTATTTATAGGCCAGATAGATCCACTTGATTCGCTTTAATTGCTGATTCTGTGTTTGCTTTGAATGTTTTACAGTACTCTTTACATACTTGTCTAGACAAATAGAACAAATTCAACAAGAGGAATCTCTACAGTCGAGTGTTCCGACTATCTGATACCCGTTACTCAGCTAGTGGAAGTGAGAAGGAGAAATTTCAACACTGACAGTTTTTAGGTTATTTGTGGGCGTTAGAGTGGGCGTGGCAACATGGGTCAACATGCGTTTATATCTCTGGAAACTGTGTGCCTAATCTTAACTCTCTAGCTTCCATAGTTCCTCCGCTATTGATCCGATCAAGAATATAATATAAATAATATATAATATTATATAGTCGGAAATGCTTCCTTCTGCCTGTTACATACTTTTCAACGAACCTAGTATACCCTTTCACTCTACGAGTAACGGGTATAATAAAAAGACGAGACAATCTTTTGTGTAAAAGCGAAAACTGTAGATGGCTGTGGAAAGTTCTAATTCGTTACTAAATAAACAATACGGATTTTTTGATTGGCTGTCTCAATGTATTCATAGCATATGTGCAAACACAGCCCATTGTTTATCAAATAGATAAATATGTTGAGCCTTTTGCACAGTAATCCATATTCAAACTACCTATAGTAAGCATACACAATGATCTAGATCGCTTAAGATGATATGATGGCATAAAGAATTAACACTAAATAAAAGAAAATCTAACATAAACTCCATGATCTAGATGGCTTAGGATGACTTGGTGGCATGAAAAATTAATTCTCAATAACAGAAAAGCTAACATAAACTCCCAATGATCACTTACATTAGAGAATTGCTAAGCGATTAAGTTCGCGCTCCACTACTTCGTACTGAAGGAATATTCAGTAGAGAAAATTGTGGAGCATCTTTCTCCTTTTCAGAGACGGACCCAAATATTAAGTTTCTATGTCTGACAAACCCTTCGGTCAAAATGTTTTCCATGGCCTTTAGAAGTACCAACTCCCCACCAATATTTTGATAACTAAAATGATTGCTTTTCTATATGCATTTATTTCTCAATTTGACCCTTTCATTGTTCCATTTAACCACACCGACAGTTTATCTGTTTAACCCCTACGATGGCGCCTTCTTTCCGAACGTTTCTCCGCGCGCTTTTCCTGCCTCTCCCGGCGAATCTCCTGGCGCCTCGCCTGACGCCTCTCCTGACGCCTCAGCCTGCGAAGCTTGCGCCTCAGCTTCTTCACCTCCTCGCTGTCGGAGCTCGAGGAGGAGTCAGTAGCACTCTCGGTGGGGGTGGGGACCGTCGTGGTTGTGGTAGTCGTCGTGGTGGTGGTGGTGGTAGTGGCCGAAGTGGAGTTGCTGGCTGTTGAAGTTGAATTAGAGGCACCATAGACGGTCGCCACGAGGACAGCAAGACCAAAGGCCAGGACGAAGTTGAATCTCATCTTGATGTCTTTCTGTTAAACAATGTACTCAAGTACTGACAAACTCCGGATCTAAGTGGGGTATTTATATATATTTATAGGGTCTATCTGGAGGTGTTTGTTCCAAAATCTGAATCTGAGCGAGGTATACATTTGATCTTAAAATGTGGTTTTGTTGAACAAGTCTGGAAATGGATGTGGAAAGTTCCTATGTTTTTTTTGTTTGTTTTTTTTTAGCAATGGAGCTACTGTTTGCGCCGTGCTATTTTTAGCGGATGTGCAAATACAGGCCTAGAAGAAAGCGCTTAGCTTAGACGACCTTTATGATAGAACATTCGCTATAAAGCATCAATGTTATATTATAATAATTATTCTTATAATATATTATAGTAAGAAAGGCTGCGATGTAAACCTTTCTCTCCCTTAACATATAAACTGATTGTTTCTATTCCACTTAATTGTTTTATTCATAAACATTCTCTATAGTCACTTGTTATCCAAACACTATATTTGATTTTGTCTACGCTTGGAAACTGTTTCAAAAGTCAACAACTGCTTCAATGTTTAACTTCACAAGAACAACATGTTCAACTTTTCAGACTTTTTCAGCCAAACACTGATCCACGTGCCAGAAGCTGAGATGTAGACCACGCTTAGCTTCAGATTCAGACAAAACCTTTTCAGCCCTATAAATACCCCACTCGGATCCGGAGTCTGTCAGTACTTGAGTACAGTGTTCAACAGACAGACATCAAGATGAGATTCAACTTCGTCCTGGCCTTTGGTCTTGCTGTCCTCGTGGCGACCGTCTATGGTGCCTCTAATTCAACTTCAACAGCCAGCAACTCCACTTCGGCCACTACCACCACCACCACCACGACGACTACCACAACCACGACGGTCCCCACCCCCACCGAGAGTGCTACTGACTCCTCCTCGAGCTCCGACAGCGAGGAGGTGAAGAAGCTGAGGCGCAAGCTTCGCAGGCTGAGGCGTCAGGAGAGGCGTCAGGCGAGGCGCCAGGAGATTCGCCGGGAGAGGCAGGAAAAGCGCGCGGAGAAACGTTCGGAAAGAAGGCGCCATCGTAGGGGTTAAACAGATAAACTGTCGGTGTTTTTAAATGGAACAATGAAAGGGTCAAATTAAGAAATAAATGCATATAAAAAGCAATCATTTTAGTTATCACAGTATTGGTGTGGAGTTGGTTCTTCTAAAATGGTGGTAATAGAAGAGTGGTCCGTTTAGTCTGTCGTGTCCGCCCTCAATTGTAATGACTTTTAGGCTCTACGAACTTTCCTAACATTCGAATGTATATTCTGATTGGGAAGTTTGTTGCAGAAATGAATTTTAAAAAGACCGCCAAACGGTGCTGCCAGATGGTCGAATGTCGTACGCTGCAAAGCTGATTTTCGTTCTTCAAAGGAAAGGTCATACTTACACCTCCACTTGCCACCAAAACAAAGGTTAGCTCGTAATTTAATCAAAATAAAATAGTAAATCAAAATGCCGGTGGATTGGTTCGGATATGTGTACGCAGCCACGGTTGCCGCCGGAGGCATCATGGGTTTCGCCAAGGCGGGTGAGTGGGCAGCCCCCGGACCACTGGTCATGTCGATTGTGCAACCTATGTGTGTATTCCAGGTTCCATTCCCTCGCTGGGTGCCGGTCTGGCCTTCGGAGCGCTGCTCGGCTATGGGGCCCACCTGAACTCCCAGGACACGCCACGCCCCCTGCTGCAGCTGGGCACCTCCTTGTTCCTGGCCGGCATGATGGGCGCCCGCTGGAACCGATCCGGAAAACTAATGCCCGCCGGCATGGTCTGCATGCTGTCCGTGGCCGCCTTGGTCAAGAATGTGGCCACCTACAATCGCTACCTACTGCCCACCCCCACAAAGGCCCCTTAAGCTGATTCCCCTGCCATGGATGCCCCTGCAAACATGCTGGACTTGCCAGGAGATTACCCTACCTTAACTTTTCATTCGTATTGAATAGGTTTTCTACTTTTTTGGTGATTGGATCTTTAGTAATGCGCTGTGTCACTTCTAGATAGTGATAAGAAACTGTACTTGCTGCAAATATATTTTATCACCTATGCTTTTAACTGAGGAAGTTTTTTTAGTCGGTTCTTCTGTTCGCAATGACCACAATGTCAATTTTCATAGCATACTTTCAGGCAGCTCCTCAACTTTCCAGTTCGCATGTAATAAAGAAAATTACCATTTTGTAATTTCAAATCTTTTATGTATATTTATTCTTTAACTTAGTTTTTGTTTCTTTTGTGTGTCTGATAAATTTACAGTTTCATTTATTATAAGATGTTCAGTTAACTACAACTAAAACTTAGCTATTACATTTTGTTGCTGTATAAAGAGAGCATTAGGCTAGGTAAACGTAGAGTGATGAATTTCTTTAGAATTTAGGCTTCTAACAAATTTAATACGATAATGAAGTGAATAATTTGAGTTTTCTTGTAGGCAAAGTGCGGCAAGGTAGGTGTATTATTGATTCGCCACCTTTCTAGCATTTTCCCAACAGGAAACGATAAATATTTGTTAAGTAAAGAGTACAAATTATATATGTTTATCACATTGGAAAGTGGGATTATTATTAAATTTCCTTTCGATTGATTTGTGGCTCAAAGAATAATTTAGGTTGTCTGCCGAAAGTGCATAGTGTGTAGATGAACTTTTTACAGAATTATATATGTACTATTTTACAACATTTTTTGCATTTTGCATTAAATTAGATTACATAATATATGCGTGTACTGAACATAACAACTTTGCTCGGCTGCTGCGTTGCACTCAGCAAACAGACAATATTTTTAAATTAGTTGCGGCTAGAACTAACAACAAATCAATAGGGTTTCGTACAGAGTATAATAGTAATAAATTCTAGCTAAAAACACTTTAAGCTGCAAACATTCCTTCCAATTTCGATGGCAGTGACGTCTGCGTGCCAGTTCCAAACGTTCCCCAATGCGGCTGCATTGCACTTTCACTAGAACGGAAACAGCTTCCAGTTAACCACTGTGGATGCCGGATGCGGAATGCGGGAACGGAACGAAAATGGAAGCGAGGAAGAAAGAGAGAAAAACTCAGGAAATTAGTAATGATGGTAGAATACAATTCTCGTGGGGCGTGCAAGAATAATGGGCTAATTTGGGAGGTTTATTTCGTATGCAATAGATAAATATTTTTGCAGACGCCGGCCATTTTGAATTGTGTGGGTGGTTGTGTGGTATGTGCGTGTGTTCCATTCCATGCGTTTCCACTTGCCAAATTACTCTGTTTCACTCTTGCCATTTTGCTGTCTAATTATTTTGTTTTTAGTATGCACAATGCGTTCTTGATTCCATGCCACTCTTGAGATCAAATTGAATACTTAGGTGCTACAGTTAAAGATGTTCTGATATAGATAAAGTTTCGATCGGTTTTGCCTTCAAACAGTGTGTATGCATGTGTGGTGGTGTGAGAGAAAGAGCGTGTATGTTTGTATGCTGGTGTGTTTTGGTGTGTTTTGCATGTTTCAATGCCAATTGGTTTCTAGTTCGATTTTATAGTTTTTTTTTTAATGTATGGGGGGCGAGTGTTCTATGCAATTTGAAAAAAATAAACCGCGCAATTAGGGAAAGAATCAGCGATCGTCGAACTCGATAGATAGGTGGTATGAGAGAATTCTTCAAGCATGCTTTATGAGATCTGCGGATGTGTGAATGCAAATGTCCTAGCCGAGCTGTGCCCGCCTTTCGGAGGCAATGATTTCGTTTCGTTTCGTTTCGAATCGGGGGTGGTCTGAAATGAAATTCTAGGTTACGCTTAAGGTCATGCCAATGTAAGATTCAAGAACTACTGTTCGGAGCGCTTTCAGGGCGACTCCGTGCTACGGGATTAGGTATGATCGATGCAATGCCAGATGCCAAATGCTTAAAGTACGTGGGTAATCCATATTATAGCTATGTAAATGGACCGTTACGCATGAGTTTAGCACTTGCACTTCGATGCGTCGACCTTGACAACCAGGATTATGCATTTATTAGAGGCCAGGCAGCGTGGTAGATAATAATACTGCTATGACTATCGCGCATCCATGCTCTACGGTACTCTAGGCCAAAGCTTTAGACTACTAGGGGGAGTAAGGAACCCGACTTGAATGCTGGATTGGTTTTGGGCTTACCGCACGCAAGGATAACGAATCGGTAACGGTTTCGATTTCAGTTTCGGTATCGGTATCGGTATCAATCGGTTTGAAATTGTGTGTGATGCGTGTTGCGTTGTATAGTGTGTGTGGTCTTGTTTTTGATGTTGGATGGGGAGCCTTCGGTTCTTTCGGATGTTTGGTTTCGGTTTGGTTTCGCAAGCAGCTTTATGGATCGGATCTGTGTTTCTTTCTGTCTGGCTAGCAGTAGGTAGAGTAGCTTATGCTAATTGGTATCGGGGTTGTCTGCCACATCCTCAGATCGTTTGCGTTTGCGTTTACATGACTCGTGTGCGGCGTATGAGTTTTTGTGTCTTGATTTTGGGTTTCTTGGCGCTCTCCGTGGTGCTCGACGCACTGCTACTGTTGTCCAACACCGCTGGCAGATTGTTTGTGGTGTCGCCAATGTAGTTTGTCGCATACTGCTGCTGCTGCTGCTGCTGCTGGGACTGACTACTGCTGTTATTACTACTGCTACTACTAGTTTTGTATGCCTTAAGACTACTCCGATGGGGCGTACGTTTCAGAAAGTGGCTTCCATCGGCTTGCTGCGCCAGCTGCTGCGCCTGTTGCTGCTGCTGCTGCACTTGCTGCGAATGCTGCTGCTGCTTGCTGCTTGTTGCGGAGCTGACGGATGACGACACGGAGGTGGCGGTGCTGCTGCTGCTGGCAGATCCACCGTCATGCAAGGCTTGCAGTTTTTTAAAGTACGCATCGAGAAATGATGATGTGGTTATCGGTTTGGCGTTGCTTGGTGTGGGTTTTGCTGATGTTGCCGATGTTGCTGGTGTTGCTGGTGTTGCCGGTGTTGCTGATTTCTGCGCAGCACTTGTTGCTGCTGTGGGTGTTGTGGGGAACTTACGTTTTTGCCGCTCAATCGCTTCATTGCTCTGAATGCCGGCAGTCGCCTCGTTCTCCTCATCGGGCAGCCCATCCTGGAGTTGCTGCTGCACCTGCTGCTGTCTCTGGTTCTCGTCCTTGTTGCTCGGCGCCTGTGGCTTTGCCCCATTGCTGTTGCTGTTGCTGTTGGTGCTGCTGCTGCTGCTGCTGGTTACACTATAATTTGTAAGGCGTTTTTGAACCAAGGGGATTTCGACTATCGACTGTTGTTGTTGTGACTGCTGTTGCTGTTGTTCTGGTTGCAATTTGGTAGCATGTTGTTGTGTCTGTAGCATGTGTAAATAGTATTCGATTTGTTTGCGTAGTTCGTGTGTATAGATTTGGAAAAGGTTCGGTGTTTGTGTGGTTGTTCTTGTTGTTGTTGGCCTGCGTGTTGATGTTGCTGCGGAATCAGCGTTGGTGTTCGTGCTGCTACTGCTGCTGCTGCTGACGCTGCTGCTGATGCGCGTCGTGACCAGCACGCCATTGTCCTGCACCCACTGTCGTTCGGGAAGGCTGCGATGCAGATAGCCAAAGGACTTGGACTTTGGCTTGGCGGTGCTTGTGGAGCTTGTGGTGCGCACAGTGGTTGTCGTCGTGGTTCTGGCGGTTGTTGTCGACTGCACAGCAGCGGCGCCAGCTGCAGAGCTCTGCTCGACCTGGTTGTCCTCCTGCTCCTCGCTGCTAGTGTTGCCCTCATCCTGATCCTCAACACTCTCAGTCTCGTCCTCTTGGGACTCGGTCTCCTCACTACTACTCTCAATATCCTCAGTTGCATCTTTCTTGTTGTCGATTTTACTAATGTTGTTGTTGTGGTGGTTTGTTTGTTGTATTTTTGGGTGTTGGTATTGTTGTTGTACCGAATTGGTGTGTAAGGGTGTAAAAGTTTGTATATTAAAAATTTGCATTCTGAGTGTATTCGTGTACTTGGAACTCAATTATTTTGTGTTTTTTGTTTTTGTGTATTTTAGTAATAAGAGTACTCTTAGCTTACACAACAAAACTACTGGAAAACAGTCTTTTTCTAATTAAATTACCCATTCTACTATACTCACTTGTAGACTAAACGGTAGTTGTGCCCGTAATCGGGAATGATGTTCGAGGGCAGCGGTGTACAACGACCATCCAGACAGTGCTGAAAGTTTTGGGTAAACAAAAATGATCGAATTTATATTATTTGTCCGCTCAAGAGAGAGAGTCCGTTTAAAAGAGTTGTTCGTTCAGCAAGCTGTCCGTTCAAGGGAACTTCTTGCGTGATAGCTCTCACATTACTTACATAACCATTTCCACAGGCCGATCCCTCGGCCGCTGGTCTGTAGGCCACACAGTAACCCGTCTGGGCGTCGAAGCAGAAGAGCTGGGCACACACTCGCTCGTCCTTGAAGCAGGCATACGTTCCTCGATCCCTGCGGCACTGGGCGTCCAGCGAGAGCAGTGTTCCCGGCAGCGATCTACCCAGGGCGCTGTCCTCATGTGGGGCGTTGTGCAGGCAGGTGGCCGTGTCTCCACTGAGAAGCAAAGCGGAGTCATTAATACCTTTCGAAACCGTACAGAAGCCAGTAGCTCACTTGAGGAAGTGGTGGAAGCTCTGCACCGTGCAGGCGGACCATCGGAAGCCCCGCTCCGTGTGACGCAGATCGGACATGATGTAGCCATCCTCCCAGCGACACCGCTGGGCGCCCGGTCCACCCAAGTAGCTGGGCGGCGGCGAACCGTCGTGCACCGCTCCCAACCTGTGAAACGAGCATGGGACGCATTATGATTGAGGGGCAAAATATGGTAATTGATTAATTGCACGCCGAATGATGTCAAACGGAAATGCAAACGGGTTTCAGTGACCAGTTTGCAGCGGCGGAAATTATTCATGTTTTTTATTTGACTTGGCGCCCAATGAAATCCGAATCGCTAAATAGTTTGGCTTTGATGGCAATAGTCCGTTTTCACGAGTATTCAACGAAAGTGAGTAGGTCACATGCGAGTGTTGGAATGCAGATATTAATGTGATACTGTGATGGTAATCACATTCAAGGCAATTCAAGCATCACAAAAACACGGCTGCAAATGGATGGGGTCAAGTCAGGGGGCTACTCACAGGTGTCCCACTTCGTGGGCAGCCACGATGATGCCGCTGAAGCCGCCGGTGTCCTCGATGATGGCCACGCTGTTCACCTTCTCCAGTCGCTTGTTCACCACGCATGCGCCACCGACGTAAGCGAAGCCTTTTCCGAAAGAAAACACACGACCGAAATGAGGCAATTAGTTGGTTGTCTTACTCAGTGGCATTTTCTTCTTTTCTTTATTATTTTTTTTTGTTTTTTTTTCTTGTTCGCTTTTGTCCAACAGGAAGTTGACAATTTTTTCGCGTCGCCATCGCCGTCGCCGTTGCAGTTATTAAATGAAAAATCTAATGTTTCGGTTTTCGCAACTGAGCAATTTGCTTGTGTTTTCACTTTCGAACATCGTATTAAAATATGTTTTTACATAATAACTGTAACCGCTGGGAGAAGCGGGTCGCTTAGTGGTTGTGACTTGATGCGAGTTAGCAATTAGTTAGTAGGTACATTTGAGTGTGTAAGTTTAGCCACAATTACCAACGCCAGATTATGGTGTGTCCACAGCCCATTAAAGTTAAATAGCTGGCTTAAGTGTTGAGTAGACCAGGGTTAGTAGGACCAAAACCCTTCTTAAGTTATAAAGTTATCATTAAATAAGGGTATTATATTGTTGTTTAGAAATCCTCACAATTTTCATCGACATTTTGCTAGCATACTTTACAGCCATTCTTCGTAAGACTTTAATTCTCAAGAATGTTCTGAAACAGCCGTTGATCATGGATACTATGTACACGGAATGAGACAGATCGATAGCAGCAGAAGAGACTGTACAATGCAAAGACAGGGGAAGATTCATTCTCTAATTGGAGATTCAGATGGGTTTTAGTGACCTGTACAGTTTGACAGGCATTGGTGGTGCGGCGCATGCGCAGCCGCTTCCTGTTCTTGTTCTTTTCATTCCCACTGTACAAGGGGCGCGTGCGACACAAACAAAGACACATGGAAGATATAGATTGCCGATCGCGGAAAGAGAGAGGTGGACCAGCAGTAGACAGAGACGGAGACAGAGCGTGAGACAGAGAGAGAGAGACAGAGACGTGCATGAAATTCAATTAAATTCGCTTGATTTGGTTGATGATGGAGCGACGCATTTTTGGGTTCGGCGGTGGCCGCCTTTAATGTTATTTATTTTTAGCGCGTTCGCTTAACTTCTGTGCTTTTGTCAGCCATTTCGTGTGGCTTTTTGCATTTATCTGTACAGATGTTGGCTAACAAATTGCCAGCTAGTTGGGTCTTTACCTGCGGTACCGCGATTACATTCACCATAAGCGGAGGTGCGACGGCACATATCGAGTCTGCGGGCGAAAATTGATCAGAAATGCGTAGAAATTTTAGATTCGTTGGCTTTTGGGGGTTTTCAGCGTCATTTAATCAATTATCTCCTCTCGGCTTTGATCGACAGTTGTTAGTTGTTAGTTCATAGTTGATAGTTTTTGTGGCTGCATTTGTGGAGTCGAGAGCGGTAAAAGAGGCGGAAGAATCCTACCTTCGGAGCTCCGAAGTCTTTAATAAACTACTGTAGCTAATGTAATCATTTCAAGTTCAGCGGATTGGGTGGGGTTATTGTTTCCATAGGGAGTATCCACTAATTTAGGCGCATGAACCACTATTAAGTACCAAGTCTTGATGTAAATGTTCGCTTCAACCAATGAGACCTTAAAGCAGATACAAATTACTTAATAAATCAACCGGTTTTATGCCTTATGGACCGATCCGCTACTCAAATTAGTTTAACGCTTTGCGATTTAGTTTTTCCTTCGCCTAAATGCTGTAGATTTTTTGTGTTT
Organism: Drosophila santomea; assembly: GCF_016746245.2. Taxonomy (NCBI): domain Eukaryota; kingdom Metazoa; phylum Arthropoda; class Insecta; order Diptera; family Drosophilidae; genus Drosophila; species Drosophila santomea. The sequence goes on from NC_053017.2 coordinate 21,132,660, forward strand.
TATTGTGAGTATGTGTGTCGTGTCATTGTGGTAGTATCGCTTATAAGACCCACACGCAGTTTTAGTCAACTTTACTGGGGTTTTCAGGTGTTTCTTGTGGCTCTAGAGGTGCAAACCAAAAACTGACTAAACTATGTTAAACACCCGCAATGACATTTGTTCTGGTTGTGTTTCTGTGTATCAGTGTTTTTTGTGTTTCAGTGTTTCTGTGTATCAGTGTTTCTGTGTTTCTATGTTCTATGTGTAATGCATGAGTGTTGTGGGGTAAATCTAGTTGTTTGGAATTTCTTTGAAATCTTTTTACCCGCTGTGCCCTTGGTGCAACGACCTCCTTTACGCCTGCGACACATATCATACCTAGACACGAGTAGACATTGTAATTAAGTGTAATTCTTGGGGATCTTTGGTAAAGTGGATAGGTTTATAGGGGTAAGACAGAGGAAAACGCGCGTAGAGAAATCAGCTGTCGTTTCTGCAAAGAGAATTCAAAACACAAGGGCCATCAGGCCCCACTTCGAAGCCCACTCACTTGGTAATGGCCACGGCAATGTCGTAGACCGGAAGTCGTCGTTCCCGGAACAGATACTTTCCCATGTCCGTGAGAGCGGCGGCCGAATCAATGGCATCCCGACCCACTCGGTTGCGCTCCAGATAGGGAGTGGCATCGCGACCCTGAAATGCAAATGAGTAAAGTACAAGTTAGAATAACTGATTTGTATATGAGAGTACTAAGGTAGCTAATACTACATAAACCTTAACTATCTGAAACTGAAAAGTTGTGTGGCAAGCGACTGTCTGCCTGGTACCCATCCCATGATATTTGCAGATATTACCCATTAAAGTGAATACTTGAAGCTGACATTTATGGCTCGTAAAAGCGCAAATGAACCCTGTGACCCACATTAGAATACAGTAGGCCAGTGCCCAATTGCAAAATGTTCGACGAAATCGCCCAAGGAAGCTACCAGTGCGGTGATGCAACTGATTTGGCATTTGACTGGATGAGATGTAGCGAATGAAAAGAGCGCCGAGTGAAATATTTATGGCCCATTCGGCGGTGAAAATGAAACTGGAAACCCAACTCGAAACGGAAATCAAGTGAACGTGAAAAACGTGCTGCCAAAGTCGAGCCTGGCGATAAGCAATGCCAATGCAGCAGAAGATCATCATTAGCTGCACTTAAACAAGAGTTGTGAGATTTAGCAAGGAAAAGAGTTCAGAAAACAAAAGAAATCTGATAAAGTGTTTCTTAAGGAAAACAGTTAACAGAGTACTTTTATTGGTGATACCAAAAGCCTCTTTTTACATTTGAATAATTGCCCAAGCAATCGTTTTATTTAGCAGTGTAGATGCTTATCCAGCCGGGCAAAGTCAAAGTCGTGTGGGCTTCCTTTGGAAATTCGTCGTTTTTGACTGTTAGGCTGCCCCAGTGGACAAAAACCAGTTGCAATTGTGCGTTGCATAATTGGAGCTGCAGTGGCAGTTGCAGTTGCAGTGGCCATTTCATCAGCTGTGTGCATCCGAGGGCAGCTCCAGCAGCCGTGAAACCAGGTAAATTCACGGTACGTAAGCAGTCATGTCGTGACCGAAGGGGCGTTTAGATTTACCGAAGTGACAGGTACATAAATTAAAATAACACAATTGTCAATCACTTTGAGCCCTAGGCAAATCAATATGAATATGTTAATATTAATTCCGCTTGGCTTAAGGCTAATCTGTGCGCCCGGACCAGTTGCATTTCCACTTCCAGTTACCAGCGGCGGTGCAGGTGATAAAACCAAAGTTAGGTGACAATCCGCACTGGGTTGACACATTTGATTTGCAGCCATTTGCCAGCTGGAAACAATCTCGCAGATACTCCGTCTTTCAGCTGGCTAAGCCAAGCCATGCCAAGCTAAGCCAAAACCAAAACGAAGTCGAAGTCAAAGTCTTTTGATAAATTACCAACTAGTCGGAGAGACAGCAGATGTCTAGGAAATGAACACAGTCTGACAAAGTGATCTAAGATCGCACAAGCACCGCAGTTTTGAAATCTGTATATATTGCCAAAGGAGCTGCGAAACGTATCCGCTCGATTGGGTGTATCTGTATCTGAATGTGATTCTAAAGCCGATGAGAATCCATAAGCTACAGCACTCAAACGCCATCCACTCCCGTCAGATTTCTCGGACGTTCCGACACTTGGATCACTTTAAAGTGCGGGCACGTCGTTCTCCCGAAAGAAGCAACAGCTCGAATTGAATTGAATTTTGTGTTGTTTTTTTTTTTTGGTAATTTTCGACAGACAAAACTATCAAGAATTTTAAATGCTTCGATTGTGGCCTTGTGGCCAAGTGGGAAAGGCACTGGCACTGGCTTAGATTGGAATCCACGAAATTACAAATAATTGTTGTGGAATTGCATTTTGAGTGGTTTATTAGAGCAGTCTCTTTCTGGTGTGAAGATGCTTCACTCGAGTTGTTTGCTTATGAGCTTGATTGGATTTGTAACTGCTTCACAGACGCAAAGCAATGGCAATAGCGGATTCACTTCATAATTGAGCAAATATTAGCACTGATAAGCTGTAATTTCAGTTTCTGTGTCGTAACTTGGCTAACCGTTTCCTTAACTATTAGTTTAGCTGCTCAGATCTCCAGATTCGCGATAAGCGACCCAGTCACATGGCATGGGAAAGACAAACCTTCGGTCTTTGGAGTAGACCACCAGCGGATAGACGACAGCCAGGCGAATGTAGGGGAATGTGTCTCCCGGTGCTGGCAGTCCCGCGGAACCACTGGACCATGGATGACCTGGCACATCTTTGATTACCGATTGCACAATTGAAGTGGTTGCCCCGGCGAGTGGAGGCAGAAAACAAACAAAAACATTTGTCAAATAATCGGGCTCGGGCACAAAAAGCGAAATATTATCAAAGAAACTGTCAGTAGGACCTAAAAATGTAACCGAGCCACTAAAACCGGGACCGGTTTGCCTTTCGCCCAAAAAAACTGAAAATAAACCAAAGTCTCGCGACTGTTTTGCAATGGCCTTTTGTGCGTAATTAAAACCAAAATGTTATATTTTAATTTAATTTTTCGGCCGCAACCGGTGCCCGGTATTCCAGCTCCTTTCCCTGGGCGGCGCATATAAATCTTGCGGCGGCATAAAGCAACTGTCAATGCAACTGCCCGTAATTTCTAGCATTTCGCAAGGCCCCCTAAACTGCTTAACAGGGTGGTGGTGGTGGTGGACAGCCCACGCCCACTTAGCCACACACATACCCAGACTTGGGCAGAAAGAGGTGTAGCCACCGCCCATCCGCCCCCTCCAATGACATATAGTAGTACGCGGCGACTTTCGGCGCCCACACAGCGGATAAATCGCACTGGGCGACAGGCGGCCGATCGGGCACCACCCACGGAGAGACAGGCTTTTGGGTCAAGATATGGGATATGGGATATGGGACACGGGACATGGGACATGCAACTTGGGGGACACTTTTCCTTTCCCAATACCCTGCAATGGGGCATGGCGAACAGGCGATGCACCATGCCAAAGAAATACTCCCAAACTTTGTTGATTAAAAGTGCTTTACAGTTTACTATTAAAGCCACTTCCCGTAAGGGTGTTGAAATGCCCCTCGATTGGCGGCGAGTTTTCCGGCTTTTCCAACAGCACCCCCGGCCAATATTTATTTGTTTGCCTAGCCGCACGTTTCCATTTGCATTAATGCAATTTATGTTTGTCTGGCACTTGCATTTCTGGCTACCGGCACTCTATATACCATCGGCTTATATGGCTGGGGATGTGGATAAGGTTTTGGTTGTGGATGGGGATATGGGAATGTGCCCTGGGGCAACACCTGGCCTGCTGAACTGCTGGACGGCTGGCCAGCCCTATCCCGAACTTTGGGAGTGCGGCGTCGTTAGGCGCGGAATTCGTTATGACAACTTGCAAATATGAGATCTGACTGGCAAAAGGCAGCGAGGCACCGGAGCACTTGGGTGTGTCGTTGTGGATTATTTGGCATTTCTGTGGCACTTTAGATAGAGACGCCGAGATAAGAGTCGAGTGGAGAATGTCGATTGGGATATCCCGTTTCGCGGGCAGCAGAGTTCTGGACAGGAATGGACTGCCACTCGACTCTTTCTTTGGCTCTAGTCAAGCGGATCGATTAATCAAATGGGTGGAATTCCTGGGGCTGATAGCGCGGCGCAGGTGATCATAACAAGTCATAGATATGGATTTATAAAGCCAACACTATATATCAGATCAGATCAACTGCGATCGGATCGGAATTGGCGTGGGGGTAGTCTAAGTCGGCTACCGACTTGACTTGAACTTTTATCTGTGACATTTAATTAACATTTTAATTAATTGCGGGCAACTTTCCGTTAGAAGTTAAACAACCTGCCCCTTTTGTCTTCCCTCCCCCCTGCGCCATCGTTTTCTTATTTTTTTTCTATTTTTGCTACAAGTGTCGAACGCATTGGCGCTGCGCTTGCGCCACACACATTTTTCAATGCGGCCACGTTGCGTATGCGCAATTTATTAGGTGCGTATCGTGTGGCGAACATGGAGAAATATGCCAGAGCTCGACGTGCTGTTACTTAGTATTAAGTTTCGCAGGGGGACTTAATGCTCCAGCTAGACATAAAGTTCGTTTTATTGGAGCTAATTTATTGCCACCAGCATTTAATTACCTCGAAGTATAGCTTTAAGCATTATAAGCGTATTTTCAGCTAGGAGAGATTAGTTTTGCCAACGAATCTACCCTTTTCCACCCATTCATACTAAAAAACCATTTAATATTCAACTGGCAAAATGTAATTTGAGCGCTGGCCACTCGATTAGAATTTTTGATTTAGCCAAGTTTCGCATTTCGCGTTTAAAAGTAACTGGGTTGGCACTCGATCAGCGCTCATTGTTCTGCCCCTGCGGAATAGAAAAAAAGTAAAATATGCTTTTAACCAGGCTAGTAGCGCATTTGCAGTTTCTAACGCCTTCGGACCTCAATCGCAGTAGTTTGAGTTACGCAGTTTATGGCTTATTAATGTGGCGGCGTTTTGTTGTCATTTTGTTGCGGCTTATTTATTTGCTTTATTTGTTTTGGGCTTCGAGTTAGAATCAATTAATTGAACAACTCTCCGAAGTTGGGGCCTAAGTAATTCTCTTAGTTATTTGTCAATGGGTGATTAATTTATGTGACTGTTGATTTCGTGCTTGGGCTGGCTTTTTGTTCTATCAAATAAACGATTGGCTTTCGGTGTTTTGTTGCTGGCATTGGGGTCAAGTTGCTTGGGTTTTCCAAAGCGCAACTCGCACTCATATTTTATAGTTTAGCACGTAAAGTGATCGGCACGAGCTCCTGTTGGCCAAACAATCTACTTGGCCAATCTCTTCCGATAAAATGACTCAAAAATCCAATAAATTCGATCGGATTACCTGTTTCTGCATTGCGTCGACTTATCGGATATGTGTATCCAATAATTTGTTGCCCAATCCAAATTCTGAGTAATTACCCGACTTCCACTACTCCACTTCTGGTGGCCACATTAATTATCGTGGCAAAAAGTGGAAAATGCTTAGCGACGGATGCTATATGTTAAGATACTAAGTACCTGTATCCACCAGATACGCACTTTGCATTTACTATCTATGTGTGTTTGTGTGTGTGTGTGTGTGGGGGGGGGGCATAGAAGAGGAAGTCATGTGTGTGTGAAATTGGGCAAAGAGGAAAATAAAACATGCCAGCCGAAAAAATCTGATCTGAACTAGCTGCCGACTGCGACGGCGACTGCGACTGCAGTTAGCGTGGCCCATTAGATTATGTAACCACGGCCAACACGCAGTTGCAGCAGGCGCTGTTGCATTATTTATGCGCTCTGAAAATGATTTTTTAGTTTAGTTTTAGTTTTAGTTTTTTGCGGAGCCAGAAAGGCAGACAGCCAGAGAAGCAAAGTTACAGGCACAGGCAATTGACGTACTTAGGGTAACCCGTCGACATCGGTGTCTCCTCGATATGCGGAGTTGTCGTGTGGGCAGCCAGCTCGATGCAACTGCAATTGCAACTGCAACTGCTGCAGGTGAACCACTCAGTTCCCCCACTCGCTGTGCCAATTTTCCACTTTCTTGGCCCACTCTCTATGCTCTCCACTCTCTTGGCCAACTACAAATGGCTTCCTGAAGCAGCGCCAATCTGATTTGTGTGAGAAAGTCTGGCCGAAAGTCTGGCTGAAAGTCTGGCTGAAAGTCTGAGTATTCGAGTATTGAGTATTGAGACGGGTCGAGACGAGACACAAAGCCACGATGCTATAATGTTGTCAAAGTGTTTTATGGTCTTCGCTTATGCAATCAAATTAGTTGAATGTTGATAAGTGAAAGATGTTAGCAGACATCAAAGAGCTCGCTCACGACGCCACAGCGCGCTGTAATAGGAAATTAAAGCCATATTTTTATGGCCATTAGTCATATTTCCCTAGACACTTCTAATATGCTGAGCTTCTGCCACGTGCTGCTTAGATTTATGACTTAAGCCAGCTTTGTGTGGTTTTTATGACACATACGAAAATCTTGATCCAGCTTGAAATGGGCTTAAAAAACGATTTAGCCACCTCAAAGCAGTTTAACCCAATTAAAAATGCTTGACACCGATTCCACTACTTAAAAAGCCATTTCAGGAAATCTTAATAGTGCCAGAAGGTTAGATCCAATTCAATTTTTTTTGGCCAACTCGGTTCGCGTGCCCATAACGAATTTTCGTCGCTAATTTCTAGAAAAACATTCAGCTCAGTCAGTTCCACAAAACACAGAGCACGAGTAAAAAACTTGTTAAAATTTGCTGGCCTGGCTTTCTGCTTTTTTGTGTGCTATGGCCAAGCAAATAACCAAATTGATTGTTCACATTTTTTCTAGCGAATCGCACGAAGCGCATGCGTTGCATGTTTCTTCAGCCTGTTTTTTTTTGCCACATTTTGCTGCCACATTCCCAGATCGTGACAGTTCATTCGGAGTTGGGTCCAGGTCCAGTTTACTGGGCTAGCTGGGGGCTACTTGGGCTCCGAAGGAGAGCTGCCCGATTGGCAAGACCCAATTGGCCAGGGGTTAAAGTTTGGCTTCCAAAATGGATTACTCAATTAGCCAAATGAAAGTTGAATTGCTGCGATTGTGTAATGATGCAGCTGTAGGGTATTTACTCTTAAGGAGGTTGGCTTGGATAGGAAGCCCTTGCTCAGAATATTTTTTAGGAATTCTTTATAAATATGATGTGCTCGGTGTACTTACCCTCGAAATGATGATGCCGGCGATACTGATGCGGATTCTGGGTCCCTTCAGTAGGCGGTAACGCAGATCGACGCCGTTCCAGAATGAGATGAAGTAACGCTTGACCTGGCGGAGAGACAGAAGTTATGTTAGTTTCGCTTTGGGTACAATGCACGTTTGTCCTTGTCGGGCAGTCCCATCTCTATAAGGCTTTCATCTGAGCCGCATCTCCGGGTTCTAGGTATTCTACGAGGCTAGAACGCACCCAGATCAGACAGGCAAATAAATCTTGAGCGCGAGTGATGTGCATGACAATTGAAGCATGTGTTTCGGCAACTCTTGCTTAAGAATCACAAATACAGAACTACCTGAGAACATGAGCGTTTAACCAACTCTAATAAATCGTACACTTTGATGTGGGAGGTAAATATGATTTAACTGCTCGAGTTACTTTTCGCAAAGAGATTTTCCATGGCTCTAATAAAATATATTGCTCCAATAAATCGGCAATTCCCCTCGGGGATTCGGGTCTCATTCGCAACCAGACCTATCTATCAATGCGAGCACATGTCTCGACTCGCATAGTATCTACACATGTAGCGCACAAAAAACAACTTTTACAATCCTCAGACTTCAAAATCCCCTCCGGGTTGGGTTGGATACCACATACCATATGCCATATACCATATGCCATATCGACGGCTTGGTATCGCGGCTGAAATCCGCGCACGCAGAGACAATCCCAAACTCAATCCGAGCTGTCTGCAATTGCCGAAACAACTTCATTGGAGCCAGCGGCATTTAATTTCTCTCTTCAGTTTTTTTCCCCTTTTTTAGATTTATTTTCCGTTTTTTTGCGGCCCTGTCACGCACACGTACCTGCAGATTATCGCCGCCATGGAGCCGATAGCCATCGTAGTCCACGATAACCAAGACCTCCGGATAGATGATGTAGGGGGCCTGACGGCGGGATCTGGTGCGGGACTCGGCCACTTGGGGCTCTGCGTCCAGGGCGCCTTCGTCCTCGTCGTTGAGGTCCTCGAAGTCGGGACTGCTGGGTGCACTGCGTCTGCTGCGACGCTGGCGCCGCTGCAGCCTCTCGAGCTTCTCGCTGGCCAGCAGATCATCAGGTTCCATGAAGGCTGAATAAGCGAAAAAATAAGGCGAATAAATAATAAATACCATGATCAGGAAATGGAGAATTAAACAAAAATTAAGCAAAACCGAGTGGTGGAATGTCTTTATTATGATATAAGAAGCTGGCAAGTCAGGTAGCCACACACTTAACTGTATTGGGTATAATTTTTGGGGGCATTTCGGCAAAGCCGACAGTGGAAAAATCAGTTTCTGCGGCGAGAAATACCGGGCATAAAATAAATAATTTTACAGCGATTATCGCTGGAATTTTGGCGCCACCGCAACGCCAGGGGTAAATGCATTCAGTGAAGGGCGAATTGTTGCATTGAACTCTTCACTGGTGAATATGTGAGTATGCTGCTCTTTTTCGAGGCAGGAAATGCTATCGGCATCACGTCGATCTCCAGCTGAAGATTTATGGGCCACGCTATAGGAGCGGGGTTTCTACGGCTTTCTATGGGTCAATGCGCCCATTAGGAACGTAGCCTGCTTCTCAATGGCTTCAATTAAGGCGGCAATGTCAAATGAATCTTACCAAAGTCACTCAGTTGGTCTTCTGCTGCGGATGCCTCCCGCTTGTAGATGATGTGATGCGACTCCTCCGGATTGGGACTCAGTTCGTGGGGCAAGGGCTTGATCACCAGATCGTGACCGATGCTGCCCTCCTGCAAGAAGAAATGATCGAAATGAGTGAGTTGGTCAATTAATCAGAGGCATATACATCGGGCACGGGGATTATGGCTGGCCAAGTGATAAATATGGTTTTCTTGTGCCTCAGCCCCAGCTGACTAAAAAGTAATACTGGCTGGCTTAATGGCATTACATTTCCATCGACATTTGTCAAACCACTGACGCCGGCGAACTCCATTTCGGGCGGAGCATTTAGATAATTTATTGAACTTTTTTTCAATTCAATTCAACTCAACATTCTTGGCCTGCAGTCGGCCGTATGAAGTGGCATATGAATATGAGTTGCGTTTGAATGACGCTGGCCAAGTCATAAAAATTAGCTGCGATTTGCATAGTGGAACATTTTATGCAAATAATCTGCGATCTAGATAAGCTGTGTTTCCACACTGTTCTCGGTTCGTATTCTCGGTGGTTCGTGTTTATCGCCTCTGTAATTGCAATAATTATTTGAATAAAACACTGCCCGCAGACGTAACCTTGAGAAAGGTTAGAAACAAAATTGTTGGCTGAACTTCAAGACACCAAAATGCTTTCGATTCAATTTGCTTACGACTTCGTTTCAGTTTTAATTGGCCTTTTGTTTATCGATCGGCGTACGAGCACCCACTTGCCACTAGGCGTGATCAGGGCTAATTAAGTCGCGGCAGTAATGCTATAATTAAAATATTACCAGTGAGTCAAGTCAGCTGGACACACGAGCCACTGCGAGCCACTGGCCACCAGCTGAGATCATGTTTAACATAAAACGCATTAAGGAAATGGAACTGTGGAACTGTGGAACTGTAATTGTTCTCGACCTGAGTCAGCTACATATTTCTTTAGCTAATGCTTAATCTGGAACTGGAATCGGTGGGAATGCACTGCTCATCTGAAATTCCCATGAGAGCAAATGGGCACAACACAAAACGAATGACTTAGGCAGCGAACTTGATTTTGCTCTCAATATATTTGAGCACTTATTGAAAATGCCAAAAACTCAGGCCAGCACCAAACGGCAAAGTTCAATGTCCTCGCACACGCGACTTCAGTTAAATGTCAGCAAAAACAAAAACGACATGTGCCATAAACAAATTGCAAGCGAAGCCAAGCAACAAATTGCAACAGATGACATGGGCCAAACAGTCGGCGCACTGAGAGAAACAATGCATTGTGTAGTTGCAAAATTACAATTTATGTTCAAATGCTCAACGTCTCAGTTTCTTTCGGTGCATATATGCAAATCCAGTGCGATTGGAAATTATTCGAGCAGCCTCCTTTTCTTCGCCCGTTGCAGCATCGCTGGCCACTTGAAATATGATCAATATTTGAGTTAGCGACACTTAAATGGCTTTTGGCACACAGTGCGTATGATAAATGTGCGCGATAAATGCCTGGCATTCACATTGAAAGTCATTGAAAGGCAGCGGAGAAGGTGTCAACAGGCTGGGCAAACAACTTCATTGGTTTCCTCCCGTCTCTTCACTTTCAACTAAAATAATCATTAATTCTGCATTTGTCGCCATATAGCAATATAGCATATAGCATTTATTTAGGCTGCGAATTTAGTTTTATTTGTTGTTTGGCAGGTCTTTTAATTTGGCGTGGCGCGACTCACTACAATTTTTCTCGGCATGTGGCAGTTAAGCGAGTGGTAGTAACAAATTTTTCGTGTTCCACTTTAGTTGCGTTTTCCGCATTTCCACCGAAATGCCAGCAGAGAAGCTGAAAAAAAACAGTCAAGGCGTTTTGGGCGTATGTTGTGCTGATTTCAGACTTACTTAACGTTTGTTTAACGTTTATTCGACTCGGGTTTGTTTCGCTGTTAGAGTTCTGGTACATGTGTTATGTAACTGCCCAACTGTGATAGCCTGTAATTTTCAAACGCCTTGCCTTGAACGCAATTTATGCGAAAAACCAATTAATAAATTACCCAAATGCGATTTATGTATGTGCTTTTATGCCCAACGTGTTGAAAGTTCGGCCGGGTAATTGCCACTTAATTATAGGCGAAATTAAAAGCTTTTACTTGTTTCATTGCAATCTGAAATGCCAAAACTATCGAAATGGGTGAGGAAGTGAGTTTTGAACCTCTGAATGTGTATAAAATACAAATGATAGGGGTATGTTATGTATACACTTCAATCTGACTGAATGCTTACTGAATGGTAAGGCAGTAGCAATAGGTTTGGGTTATCTCGTAAATAAGAAACATTTCAACTTATGAGCGACACAAAAATAACTTCCCAATGAATTAGGCGAGCTATATCCCAGCTTATTTGCCTTGATTCCAATTGACCCACTATCCGATCAAAATATTTCCCAAGATTCCCACAGCTGCGTGGCCAGCATTAAGATCCAAATACTTTAAGATAATCGCGGACCTTATAATTTTCCGGCTGTCGGCAAGTGCTGCGAGGCCAATTACACGTCGCTCGATATCGAATGGATTGGAGGGGGGATAAGAGCAGGGGGCTTGGAAGGGGGAAAACAGCAAATTGCTTTCAAATCACGCAGCTTACACACCGCACAGACTTTGGCTTTGGCAGATACAACGAGTATCTGCTTTCAGCTGGCCCAAAATAAAGTTGTCCGATTCCGCCGAGCTGTCTTGTTTATGTAATCACCCACAACGCGATTGTTATATCTGCAGGAGCAAAGAGCCGATTTGGAATTACGCTTACATCTACGAGCTTACTGCTGTTTTTTTTGTTTTTTTCGAGCATTTCAGCATTTGCGTTTCTTGGGGCCTTTCACACATATTTATGTGTCAGAAAGTACAGAGTAGACAAGTCTGATTGGCACCTGCAGAAACGCCCAGCGATCGCAATCAACTGACAATGAGCTTGATTGATTTGTGATGATATTTTCGTTCGCTCCTTCCTTTATTCAATTAAATGTAAATCATTTTAAAGTATTTCTCCCCACAACGATTGTAGATCGCAGATCGCAGATAATCAGCAAACGGCGGTTGCATAATGTGACACGCCACAGAAAGGAGTTCACTGAACCAAAGATTTACTTACAATCAAAATTAACACCTATTCGTATTTGTTTTTGCCTCGTTTATTTTTTTGGTTTTTGGTTTTTTTTGGCTAGCCAAGAGCATCAAAGCGCTCGAATGTGCAAATACCAAATACTGCCAAATTGGCAGACACCGAAACACAGGAGCAGCGGATAAAGCAATACAAAAAATCACTTTGCGGTTTGTAATTTTGGGAAATTAGCATAATTTGTGCAAATTCATGACACGAACATTCGAATCAGTTTGAGCGGCGATCATCATTATAGTCATGACGTTTGCTGTTTGCCGAGCTCGGTGGCGTTACCGCCCAGAGCCGATACAAAATGGCTGTCAATTGGAAAAGAAGTGGTCTGTGATCGCCCAGCAATCAAATTCAAATGCAAATCACACTGCATTTGTATGAATAACTGGCGGGCTTACAGTGCCTAACATCTCGATCTCGATCTCGATCTAGAAACCTTGATTTAAAGCGATAATTATGCTCTTTTTGATGCGGCATCAATGGAAATGCGTTAAGGTGTGTGCCGCTTTAGTTTTTTTCTCCAGTTTTTTTTTTTTTTTTGGGTTATCATCTTGGTCAAGGTTAAATCTAATCGACTCTTAAGATCGCTGTTCAATGCGAGTTCATGTAGTCGTAAACTACAGACTGACAATGAGAACAAGAACGGATACTAATGCCTCGCTAGTTCAGCCGAGAGATACCCGCCGTGTTAACAGTTTGTTTACATAAAGCAGCTCGTTAAAAATATTCCGAACCCACCTTCGGGCGGCCCACTCAGCCATGGATTCTGTATCTGTGTTCTGTATCTCTGTATCTGTATCTGTGCGTTGTATCTGTATCTGTATATGCGCCCCGGCTGGTCAATGAATATTTATACTTACAAGTATAAAAGAATACAAATCGACCACCGCCCATGGCTGCAGTCCGGTGGCCAATAGCTCAAGAACCTGGCCCACACAGCGGTTCTCGGGTTCTGCCCCACCAGCAATCGCGGCAATCAAAATTAATTTGCTCACAAAATGTATCTGCCACTAGAACGCACTTTGCCGTGACTTTTTTTGGTTGCCCGCCAGCTTTTTTTGGTATAATTTGTTGTGATGTTGTGATGTTTGGTGCGTTGGTGCAGCACCAGCAGCAGCAGCAGCAAGTTCAATGCGAACTGGGCTTTAGAATGGGGGAAAGGGGCTATGTCTTTCAAGTTGCCGCGCCATCGACTGCGGCCAGATGGAAAAGCATTTGGCCAAGTGGGCAGGCAGCCAGGCAGGCGCATGAACCAGGCCTAATGAAGTTCGAGTTGCATGTCAAAGTCAAGTGGAGTCGACATCGACATCACAATCGGGTTTGAGTGACTGCAGGTTATCCTTGCACTTAGAAGTGTCTCAGAAGTGAAGGCCTCTCAAGGTTGACGGACTGGGTGTGTGACCACCACTCAGCTGCCAAAGAATCAATCTGGTCCAGCAATCTTATCTAGATTGAAGTGATTTTTGCCACCTAAAAGAGGCAATTTCTCACTTGATTCTTATCCCATTTAAATACCAATCAAATCTTTCTATTAATCGCATATAGATTTCCGAATATTATGTGTCTTGATTAATGGAAGTCCCCTTTCGTTTGCCATCGATTAATCCGCTTAATTGAAATTGGATCCGCCGGCAGACAGCAGAGCCTCAAATTGAATCCCCATCAGCGGGCAACTATCAAATTTAACTGTCTTAAGCGTGAAAATATCAGGCTCGTGCTCAACTCCCCTTCCCAAAAAATAGTAATAGTGTTTGTGGAGTATGCCTTGGCGTAACCGATATGACCGTTTATTAATATGCAATATGCGGCCAAAGTCTTGGAACGGCACCCGCCAGAAATGTTGTTATCATCTGGTGGCTTGCCACATCGCGTCGCACCAATTAAAAAACATTTTTCACAAGGAAATTGCAGCCACAGCCCACCAAAGCCACAAAAAGGAGGAAAAAAATGTGCATTTCGATTAAATAATATGAGCAACAGGGTGTAATTGAAAAACGGTTACTTGGCGGCATTTAATCCTTTGTATTCGGGCCGTGCGTGGCAATCATGGCACTGCGATCGTGATGGATAGCGGTGGCTTTCATTCGTGTCACGCTGCCATCTCTTGTTCCAGATGTATAGTTTCCAGATCCAAAGATCTGCATATGAGCTGCTAGGCAAAGTTGGCTTTTGGCTTATGAATATTGGTAACACGCTCGTTGTTATGTCGACTCGAGTTAGTTTCACTCTAGTTTTCCTTACGGACAAGTCGAGTTCCTTGCGGCTATCGGGTAACCGAAATCGAAAAACGAAAGACTTAGGCAACAAACTCGTCAGTTGGGGGTTGTGTCGTCCGCATAAAGCGATTTACTATACGATATATGCATGTATATATGGCCAGGGTGGGGTATCTATGCCAATTTGCAAAACTATTTTGCATTAATTTCGCTCCAAACCGAAACTCATTGCACAATGACCACAGCCGGATCAAGTGGCTTGAAAGTTTCGGCTTTAATCAGCCAAAACCCGATGCCAATATAGACATCAAATCGTATAACATTTGTAAATGTCGCCGGCGCATTGATTGCACTTCTCCCGCCTGAATGTCAAGCCGTGTTTGCCCCATAAATTGTGCAATTTAACACTTGACGATGATGCGACTGCTGCTGCGACTGCAGCGGCTGCAAATGCAAATCAAATCGGCGGTCAGCCAGTTATTCAGATATAGAATTTCCAGCCAAGAAGAGCAACTATCGAATAGACGCGTTTATGCATACAGTGAACTCTTTGTAAATATCAAGGCTAGCAATTAGTTGGGAAGGTGAGAAGACTTTGGCTGCCAAGAAGAAGGGGCTCTCTTGAGACGAATAAAAACTTGTTTGGCACTTTGGACATGAGTGTTGCTTAATGATGACGCCGCGATTGCCGTCTAATAGAGTTGGCCAAAATGCTGAAAGCCGTGTCCAAATGTCGCCTCTGCTACCTAATAATTCTCCAAGTTGTTTTCATTGTTGTTGGCCCACCGTTTACAGAACTCAGTTTGCTTAAATGGCAATATTGATATTTCCAGTGGCACCAAATGCCAAATGAAAAAAGGGCAAACCGCATTAAAGGTGTGACTGATAAAGTTCAGCAATGGCAATAAAAGGAAGAAGATCGAAAATAATGCATAAATAATAATGTCTATTAATAAGCAACGATTTAAATGTTATAAACATACTAGGGATTCAAATACATTGCAGGCACAACATATGTTCTTAGACAAAAGACTTAAGGCACGAACATCATTTCACTGCGGAATGTGTTACATAAACCCCTCATACAAATCCCCCCATAATAGTTTAAACTTCGCTGAGTTACCTGAAGATACTTTTACCTGCCTGTGCACCTTACCCAAAGGTTTTTGAAAGCCCATTAATAGAGAGATGCATATCACGAGTGCTGCATAATTGCTCTTACGTAAGCCACTCTCTCATTATGAAAGGTGGCTGAAATGCATTTCGTGGATTTGTTTTCAGTTTCAGGGCCAAACTTTTCAGAGCAGCGGGCAATAGTAATTAGCAGTCGAAGCGCCGACACAAGATGCATACATCACCTGCAGCCAATTCATCAGGGACCGCACGCATCGTCTTTTTTGGATTTGACTGACGTTGGCCGCAATTAGCATTAATCAAGCTGCCTTGCCGCACCCCTCCCGCAAGAAATACTCGTACCTTATTTGTTCAAGTGCATACACAAATGACCGTAAACACTACGGGCCAAGAAGAGTAACACAGAGTTATTATTACAATTTGTTCGAATTGTCTGGTTCCCTTGAGCTCGTTTCGTTTTGATAAATTTCCAGAGGGAGGGGATGGGGGGGCAATGTAATTGGCCAAAACAATTAGCCGTCTCCAAAATGAATGTCATCAATTTTTGGAACTATTCGCAAGCCAAAGAAACATAACTCAGACACTGAGCGTAATTGGCCGTGAAATTAATATTCGCATGTAAGAGTTGCTCTGTGTGAAATTACGAGTCAATGTCAACATTGATTGGGTCAAATTGGATACATTACCACCGCTGGCAGTGGGTGGCTCAAAAATAATGGACACCGCACTCAACTCGATGTTCAAGTCCAGGTCGGCTAAGGGCATACGAGGCGACCTTCAACCTCCGACATGTACATATTGAATCGTATTCGATTTTCGGTTTTTTGTTTTTTGTTTTTTGTTTCCCACACGGACAGATGATAAATAACTTGGTCTATGGAATGCATCATTTTCAAGTATAGCAGCGGATGGTGGGAATAGTTGGATCGAAGCTCGTGAAGAATCTATAAGCGCCAAGCTGACTAATGAAGCTTATTTAATAAAAATCATTGGGCCAAACACAACAAAAGCTCGGGTATTTGATCAAATGGTGCGTGTAAATCCACTCTTAAATAAGCTGTAATTAAATTAAATCGCCGACAAAGACAATGTGGGTTTGAAATTTCCTTTGAAAACGTTTTGCAATGGGCCAAAAGCAGTTCGTGTCTTAAGTCTTTCGTACAGTGGACAGACTGGACAAGTGCTGAAAATAAGTTAACAATTTTATCCGGGAATCAAAGTGGTAGATTTCTTTGGAAATCTGTTTAAGTATTTCTTCAGGAGTCCAATTCAAGCTTATGCCTACGGACCTATTCTTTTCCAAAATCCACTGATTACAGCACTGATTCACCCCACTGTAGGCAAATATTTTGAATGCTTCTTTCAGGTTTTGCCAGAGACTACAATTACCTAAAGTAAGACGCACATTTATATGGTCGACAACTCCTTCGGTGGCGCTAATTAAGTGGCCATAGAAGGTGCTGGCGTTGGAGGAGGTGGTGCCGGCTTCTCAGCTTGTCGGCATGAACAATGATCCGATCAATCGGGCCAGCAGAAGTCTTACGCAACTATCGCCGACTCAGCCATCTTCGACTTCTGGTTAATTACAAGTCGGCAGCGGCATCTCGATGGCGAGAAGTTTGAGAGCCCGTCCGTTTAAGGTCAAAACCGAAGCCGGAAGCCCCACTGGATTTGGTCAGCACAGCTGCGTCCCAGTGCTTTCGGCTTTGGCTTTGGTATTGGTATTGGTTTTCATGTTGGATTTGGCCAATTGCGAAACTTTTCGCCGGCTTTGCGCCTCCAAATGTCAGGCAGCAAACATTTTTCATGCTCACATGTGAGCTGACTCTTTTCTACATATTATTTATGAATTTTTCTGTTTGTCGGCCGGTGCAGCGGCGCACTTGGCCATAACAAGTCGGTCAAGTCGGACCGGCCAGACATTGCTGTTTGACCTTTTATTGGCTGTCAGTAATTATTATCAGAAATACACATTTATTCCTAGCCAACTTTTTGTTTAACAAATTAAACCCAAGCAGACGTCAGCGCAGCTCAAGAAATTGCCAAAATAAAGGCCCCTGAATAAAACAGAGAGGCAAAGTTGAGGCCCCACAACTTTTGGCTATGAAGCTTGTTTATTGACCTTATTGTCTGCCAATATTTGCTGGCCATTTCAGATTCCGCCGCTCATTTGTTGTCCGATCGGCCAGTTGATTATTAATTTGCTTGAATTGTGACATTTGCTTGTGCAATTCACCATGCAGCCCAAGCTGAAAAGGTTTCTGTTCTTTGGCTTCACTTCTTTTTCCCACCAAACCAGCCTGGTCTCAATTTCCACCCGCCATGAAGTGAAGTGAAAAAGAAAAGAGCCCACACACAAGCACACAATGGCCGGTAATTAGGCAGACTTCCTCCATGCCGAAACTTGTTCCTGCTTATTGGACTCCATTTCCGCTCGGACAATGTTAATTGCCAATTGTCTTTAAATTGAACGTCATCGGAATATATCTGATGCTGGTTAAATGGCAAAGGCTTTAATAAATTGGGTATTAAATAAAGCATAAACAGAAATGACACAATGTACCAAGTATTATGGCAGCCTTGATAATTGGCGGTGAGGAAATACTATAATACTTGCCATTTTTATGGATTAATGAATGAAAAGTAAGCAGAACTCAGTAGCTAAGAATATTCTGTTCATTGTCGGCGGCTGAAGGTTGAGCTGACCATTTACCAAGGCCGCAAGCTATCTATGCTGATTCCTAACCATATCGAAACCCCTAAACGATCGTATTTGTTCTAACAACATGAACATTTATGGTCTAATGCAATTTATCTCGGCATTATCGCCCATACGCCATCACAGTTTTCACTCCTGTCAAATTGGTCCAAGGTGCTCGCAGTCAACAAAGGAGTACGACCCACTGATGGGGTATACAGGGTATGCAGTCGATGAATATGAGAGCTGACAAAGGATATCAAACTGCTGATTGATGGCTTAGAACAGCTGGATAATTATAGGAATTACCCAAAGTTCTTGAGTTACTTTTTTAGAAATTCGACAGAGTTAATTGGGTATCCATCGGTCGACCCTGGATTTTCCTACACCTTTTTTACGTCGGCCATTTACATTTACAGCTGCCCATTTGGCTCGAACACTTTTGCGGCGATAAATTAATGCTTAATCAGCAGAAATTGTCTAAATCCGCAAATTATCCGCCATCGTTCTGAATATCCGATCAACGGGCGTTTAATTGTAATGCCCGCCACACAGACACACAGGCACTGAAACTGAAATTGCCAAGTCGACAGCCGGCAGTTAACATGGCCAAGTCCAAAACTGACCATAACAATGGCCGTTTGTCATAACAACAAGAAAATCTATCGAACAAGTACACAAACCGATTCGGAATCGGAATAAAAAAGTCCAAGCGAACAACGCCAAGAACAACCGTTAATGGCGAGCGCTAATTGAAATTCTTGTGGCACGTCCATTGATTGCAGTGCAAGTGCAGCAGAACGACCTTGCGACCAGCGGTGGGTGGGGGCGGACCTGTTCACATTTGCACCACTTACCATTATCAGGTCGCCGGTTTCCATGTGGCGCCGCATCAAGATCGCGGCCATGTTCTTCTCATCCTGGAAAACCTCGCCCACATCGTTGCTGTTGTGCTGCAAAAAAGAAACAGACATAAAGTTTAGTACATAAAGTTTAGTTTATAGTCAGTTACTCATGTGAAGCAAAATCATAATCATAAAACTGTTAGCCTATTGTACCAAGTAAGCTTAACAATAATCTTTTACCTATATAAATGATGTTTGGATTCGGTGTACAATTACAAGCAATGTAATAGATTGATGTCAATAGTTAAGAGTGCCATGCAAAGTGAGCAAATATATATACTAGCAAATCTAAATACAGCCATTCAAATCATAACACACGTTTTAATAAATGCTAGACAGCACAGCGGTGATAAAATATAATTTGTATAAAAATGCAATTAAATAAGCATTTTACATATTTTTACGGGTCCAAATTCCGCACATTCCGCGAAATATAAAGCAAATACATGGTACACAGCCGCAGCTGGCCATTACTGAAATTTAAGGCAATTTTCGTTTTGTTTTTCCCCGTGGCATAACAAATGTACACCGCAGCTGAGTTGACCGAGACAAAACGCGTGGTTAGTGGGTAAATTTAATTAAATGCAGCTTTGGCTTGGTCACAAGAAGGTGCCAGAGGTAGGAGGACTTGGCCACTTAGTCAGGAGCTGGAGCTGGAGGAGCATGGGGCAGTGGAGGCTGTAGCGGTAAACCGAGCTTTGATTTATGCTCGTGGCTGGCAAATGTGACGCCTCAGCATGCACGTCACTCATACGCCGTGTGTGCCGCGGCAGACTTTAGACTGACCATGAAAATGGCGCTGCTGGCACGGCTTAAAGCCTAAGCTTCTGACATTTGGCCAACTGCTCTAGATTTAGATTTTTTTTTTGTCCACAGTCCAAGCTGTTTTTCAATCCTGTGACATAGACATTCGATTCGCATTTTCTTGCGTTGGCTATTCAAGGCGAGAGGCGAGCAAATACCCCGGGGATATTAGCCGCGAATTAGCATAAATTTAAGCTTCAACGGCTTATCTTCAGCCCCGCTTTGGTCAAACTAATTAAATTAATTGCCCCTGCGTAGCCTAGCCATTCAATTCAGTTCGTTTCCATTCAATTGGATTGGGTTCTGTAATAAATATCGAAATAAATGTAATCTGACACTTGACATCGGCCGCAGCATTTGGCATTGGACCGCGTCCGAGGCTCAAAAACTTGTCGTGCCGGCACTCTATCAAATTACAGGCATAAATCATAACTGCCCCCGTCCGAATATCGGAATCTACAGTTACTAATCGCAGTACGCCCGACTGGAGCTATAAATGGCATTACGTATACGTACTCGTATGCATCAAAGTGAGTCAAGTGCCAAAATCTGGGTGAGAACTGATTCGGAGCCATTGGCCTTTTGCTTGATGGGAGCTGTCAGCCAGATGATAATCTAGACTTGAATGATGCATGAAGCCTCATTAAATTTATTCAATTGGTCTTCAGGGAATCAAACCAATCCAAACCAATGATTTACATCAGTTTATATTCTGATACTTCATTTATTGTTATTAAATCTATTGGTTGATTTCCATTTATGCCATGTTATTGCTTATATTTAATATCCTTTTATAGGAAACATCTGTGTTAGCCACTTTACCAACCTAGAACACCCTTTACAGCAATTCGGCAGCGCCTGGTAATTACTTATCGCTTTGATCGAATTACCGAGCTGTCCAGAATGGGGCGTGGTTTTGGCCAAGTGGTTTAAGTTGGTTAGGTTTGTTAAGTTTGTTAAGTGACCGCCAAGCGTGTGGACACGCAGCAACAACGACACACTCAAATTTTTCATGTGCAGCAGGCATTTATGGCTTAATTCGTTGTTGCTGTCGCTGTCGCCGGCTGGTTGTTGTTGTTGTAGCGTGTTGTACCGCTGTTGTGCCGTTGTTGTATTCGCTAGTTGGACACGACGACCTTGTGGAAAAATAAGTTCAAAGCAACAAGTGGCAAGTGGCGACCCCCACGCCACCACACGTATTTCGGCTGCCATGAATCCGAGCTGGAGTCCGAATTCGAATCTGAATCTGAATCCGAGTGCGAGTCCGAGTCCGAAGCCAAATCCGATTCCAAATCCAAGTCTTAGCCCGATTCAGAGTGTCGAGTTGTCAACGCTTGGAGCCTGGCCAAGTGTTTTGGCCATATAGTATTTATGAACTGTCAATTGGCCACTTATTCTGCTGCTCCGTTTGCTCTTGACTCCACTTTTGACTTTGCATGGACATGGACCCATTCTCAATTTGACTTATTTGTTCTCTCCCTCGGCTGCACTTTTAATTAGTTGACTTGCAAATTGTAAATTGTTCGCTGTCGCGCATTTTTTCATCGACTTTTCCACTTCGATTCCACTTCCATTGAACCCAGCCATATGTACATATCTATATACATATATTTTTTATTTATGGCGCCGTAAATTTTTTAATTACAAATGGCTACAAGACATTATGCAGATCTCTTTGCGGAGATTAGGCTCTGACCGGAATGTCTTTTTTGTTTGGCTGCAGCTTTTGTCTTACGTAAGCGGTGAATTTCTCGATTGCCCCAAGGGTTTTGCTTTGATTTTGGTCTATAATTTTATTGCTCACTTAGGCGCAAACATTTTGCCATGAATGCTTTTTGCTTGACCAGAGAAAGGTTGGAGAAAGGTGAGCCTTTTTCTTCACTGTTTTTTAAGCTGTTTGAGCTACAGAATTTTTTAAATGACCAAATAGAGAAGGAAGAGCCTTTATACCCAATCATTATTAAAGAATCGGTAAAATTTGGTGTGGAAAGCCCTTTCATTAAAGCCAAGCCCCTTAAGTGCTACACTTCAGCACTCTGCCACCTAGATAAGCAAAAACGAAAGTAAAAGCCCCCAGACTCAACAACTTCCTGGCTGAAACTTTTTGGCCCATTTTCGTTGGCTCTTTCTTTGGCAATTTTGTTATGCAAATTAAGCCGAAATGTTGAGAGAAGAAAGACACAAATGACCCGGAGCGGCGAACTTGGCAAAGTGAAAATTAGCCTCTGAACTCCATTCGATTTTTTTTTATTTTCTTTTTTTTTTTTTGTGGGCCGAAGCGAGAAGAAGGTTCGGGCATTAGTCGCAGGCCCTTAACCCGAGCGAAAAGAGACGATAATTTGCCATTGTTCGAACTGCTGGGTAAACGAAAGTTAAACTTTCAAACGGAAAAAGAGTTTATAGCAGATCCCACACAATCTTTCAGTTTTGTGCGCGCCATGGGTCCACGAGCCATTTAGCCAAGTTAACCGACAATTAACGCATTAGACGCCGTGTGGGCGTCGCTTTTGTTGGTTTATTTTATTTGCCCGTTGATTTGTTTGGCGTCGTTACGCATACGCCGCATTGGCCGCATTCGAGCTGCGCATAATAATAACTCCGGATTTAGCCATGCGTGTGTGTGTGTGTCGGCTGATTTGCTTTGGCAGTTAGCTTGTTTATTACGCACCATTATGCATTGTATGTGAGTCAAGTCGCACTGGACTTGTTGTTGGCACTTTGGCTTTGATTCCAAGACAATGCCAAGGCTGTACCTCCATTATAAGTTTATTATTCGACCAATTATGTGACCCATTGAGCTATAGGAGGAACTGCGATTGGGATCGCACGGACAGCACGGATGCCAGTGGATCGATCCAACCTAATCACTGCTAAAAGGGAGCATTTGGGCCAACTTGTAGCTGGCTACAAAGAGGCAAGCCGCGCGGCGTTAACAATAGCTGCAACATGAGCATAACAACAACCACAGAAACTGTCAGGCCGTGGCAGCAACTTGGCGGCATTATGCAACCGATTGCAGCCGCAAAAAAAGGAAAAGACGCGGGAGAGCAAGCGAAATGCAGGCGAAACTGCTTTCTAAGCCACAACGTTTTCCTGCTACCCCTCGTGTTTTTTTTTGTATCTTGCATCGCCCGCACATTTGAAAAATAGCTGCAAATCGCGAGAGAGAGTGGGACACAGTGAGCTAATTTCGAATTCATTCAGCTGCCAAATCGCCAGCTCATTAATCATTCTCTCCTCAGCCGCCGCCAACGAGTTGGAATCGTTTTGCAATGACAAGATACAATTTTGCGTCTTGTGAAACGAGTGCAGCGGCGGCAAGTGGCATGCAGCAAATGCTATTACAATTTCATTACTGCACTTGCACACTCTATTTTTTAATTATGCACTTCGAGTTAGCACCCATCAAAAATGCATTTTGAAAACTTAATTAGCGTGCTTTCAGTTTTTCATCGGCTAGCAGCTGCATATCGAAAGTGGCTGGGGGGTGGAATCACTAATGCCCGCCAATGCCCACGTTCGTTGCCTAAGTCTTTCGTTTGCGGCTCCGTTTTATGGTAATTGTGGAGCCTCAGAGTCCCGAACGGGCAGGTGGCCCCGTGGATTGTTCTCCTCGCCACAGTCATGATCCCCGATCAGTTGCTCATAAGCTGATTGCTATAAGAGTACCTTCTGTTTTGTTACTCAAACGAATAGGGAAGTTGAGCCGAATCAATTTTGCACTTTTTATTTAATTGATTTAGTCACTGTGAAATTGAAAAGCGGTTTTCGATAAAGGTGAGCTCATAACTGGAGCTGCATTTATAGGGCTTTTGGTTGGAGTTCATTAATTTAAACTGAATATTCAAACAATTGCTATGTATATTTTCAGTTTTCCCACCTTTTTGCCCACACAAATCATCGTGGCCCACAACTTCTGGTACAACAGTACCATTTACTTGATTTAACGCTCCCCTTTTCGAGCGTTTCCATTTTTTCAGAGACCTGTGCGACTTTTGTTTTCATTTCGCCTGATTTCTGGTATTTTGCGGCTGCACTGACCTTTGAGTGCGGCCTATCGCCTTCATCGATTGAATGCGGCAGTGGGAGTGCCGAGCAACGCCTTGTATTTGCTATATTTGCCTTTTAATTCCTTGGCATGCCAGTGTATTAAACAACAACTATTGGAGTATCTGGGTGGAAAAGGCACGAAACAAGGCTTCCACCTTCCACGGCGAGGCGGTGAAATTTCCACCCGGCCATTTTCCCCGGCCATTAAAGCCTTTGTCCACGTAAAAACGAAAAAAAGAAAAAAAACGAAACGGGGTCAGTTCTTCGGACCAAATATCAATGGAAAATTATTTTTCGGTACTTTTGCGGTTGCCAAACAATAAGGCACAAAAAAGATACAGAATGTCAGAAATTAGAATAAATGTTTTTTCCATGCCATTTTATGTTTCCTTCGACTGCTGCTGTTGGAAGGTCTCTGACAAAGTGCCGCCATTACCAAAAAAAAAAATTGGAAAAAAAATAAAGAAAAAAGAATAAAAATCCGACATAGAAAACATTGAAATGTTGTAGTTATGTGGTCTATATCTTGAGGCCATTTGTTTGTGGCATGAGATCAAAAAACAGAAAACGTAAATAATTGCCAAGTCACCAGATTCAAGGGGGAAAATGCCTTTGCATGGCTTGCTTAATCTCGCAAAAATTGCCCAAAAACACAGCGGCAGCAGCTTATTCCATTTTTCCCATTTTTAATTAAAAGTGACGACAAAATCCCCTAAGAAATGTAGGAAAAGTCAAACGAATCTTTCCGCATTTCGCAGTGCCAGGCTTTAAGCAGAAATTATCACACATAAATCACAGAAAAAGGCAACAACAAGAAACAGAAACTCCGCAGTTGGCAAAGTCCAAAGACATAAGAGTTCGAGTCGCCGGGTTCATTTCTTTTTCGGCTGTCGCCTGACATGACATTTCACTTTCATTTCCGAAGTGTGGTGTCTTGCATTCAAAATTATGCCGTGTTCAGAAACCACCCACCCCGCAGACCTTACACCATCCGCCGAGTACAAGACTCGTAATTTAAAGTGCGATCAATTGATTGTACTTCGCAGGCCAGAAACACGCCCACCACATGAATAATGGGTAAATGGGAAAATTGAATTATATACACAAACAAGCCATGAAAAGAAAGTGAACTTTATCAGTAATTACAAAAAGTCACGTTCGCGGCTCAACGCGACTTACTGAATTTCGTTAGGAACTTGTGGGTGGACATAGTAAATATTAATACCGATTGTTATTATTTCGAACCCAACACGAATTACCCAGCGTCATGGCAAGCAAAAAAAAAAGGTTTAAGCCTTTAAGCCTGCTGCATATTCCAGTCAATCTGTTAATCAGATTTCCACCTGTCCTTGACTTTAAGCATGATTTTCGTGATTATTTTTCTTGCTCACCGTAACAAGCAAAGATAACAAAGAAGCGTAATTAAATGCGAGCTCAAAAGTGTATACGTAAATAAAAGAAAATCTCTTTATCACGTGCCCAATTAACTCTGGTTAGATACGTATAAAAGCAAAGGCAGTACAGATAATTAAACGCCTGAAAAAATAGCAATGCGAAGTGTTGTAAGATAAAAGCAAGCCAAACCAAACAAAACAATTTATAAAAGCCCGATAAAAGCTGAAACAAAATATGTGCCTACCTCAAGCGGAAGTATGGCGAATCAACAAATCAGAAAACGTACAAAGGCAAAACGCAACAAAAAGCGTAGTAGTAATTTTTTACGTTATGATGTAAGCAATGAAAGTGCAGTAAGAGAAAGACTTATAAGGAAAACACTTACAACAAAAAGCCAATTTAGGGCAGGGAAATATATGACACTAATAGGAGGGCCAATCAACTGCGAAACGATATTGTAATATCAACTAAATTGGGCATGATGACGAGTTACGTTATTTTAATAAAAAGGAAAAATATGTTCATTTAATAGGACACATTATGAATAAAGCAGAAAATCCTACCTCATATTCCCTTTTGGTGAAATCTCTAGATAATCTTCTTTAGCTGAATAGTAACAAAATTGAGGACTCACCTGCTGGTGGACGATCTCCTGGAGGTCAAGGCCGTGGGTGGCGTTGGGCTCGCTGCCCACGGTCCACATGCGCAGCTGGTGGGGCGCGCCCTTGAAGAGTCCTTGGGTGGCGCGGAGGGAGAGGTTCAGGTGCTGGCCGAAGGCGCTGAAGGACACGTTGTGCGACTTGATGGCACTCACCTCCGGGGCGAACAGGTGGTTGCCGCCCGAGGCCATTGCCTCATGCTTCAGTTCGCTGTAGTAGGCGTTCTTGCTGAGATCCTTTTTCACGTGGTGGGGCGGCAGGGCGGCGTTGACCTTTGGCCCCTCGCCGATGCTGCGCCGCCGGCGATTGTGGTTATTCTCGTGGTGGTGGAGCTGCACGAGCTCATAGTGGGGCACTGCGTCGTGGGTGTCCACGTGGAAGACTGACTGCAGCTGGTCTGGCGTCATTTGTTTGTGCAACTGGAAAACGAGAGGCAGAAAACGAATTCAGGTTAGTTGCTCTGGGCAATGACAACCAATTGTAGCAATTGTCAGATGGAAATGGGATAGGGGATAATTGAAAAATTATCAATAACTCAATGCAATAATCGAGTGTTTGTTTGCCAAGCCTCGTTGGTGGCGCTCTCTCTTGGTTCGTGTTTGCATTGGACCCTCAAGAGCTATCTGGAGATTATCGACTAAGCCAGAGCCAAAGTCAAATTTGAATCCGAATCCGTATCCGAATCGGCTGGGTTTTGAGTATCTTCGCCAACTGGGTCAGGGTCAATGTGGCGTTTGGCGTTTGATAGATTTATTTATTGTGAGCAGACACACATGTATTTAAGTATTTCCGAATCAAACGAGGCGAATCGAACAAGAAGCAAAGAAATAAATATCGGATAGCAATCTTATCCGACTTGCGTGTAAACTTTTTCTTTATAAGCACATTGTGTGCTGGCCATAATTGCGAATTTCAATTAAAATCAAATTAATTTCTTATTGATATTAATGGGCTTTTAATCTGCGACTGTGGTCAGAGCTAATTCAATCCCCTCTATTCAGTTTGTTTAGCCCCCGAAGAATGGTGCGGAATTTCCAATGCGAGTTTATTTCTGTAAATGAAGTAGTTAAAATTCATTCATAAGCTACTTTGAGTGCCCAAAGTGCCAGTCAGCGTGCCATTCTAACTGACATTCTACATGACTCAATGTTTTTTGATTTTTTCGTACATCCAATGCATTTCCGTTTTATTTATCTGCCAGATCTGCATCTCACTTGCAATCCAATCAGCAGCGGCCACAAAAACAAGATCTGTTACAGGGTCAAAGCTGGAGTAGAATTTCCTTAAATAACGGCTAAGACGCAAGAGCAAAAACAAAAGACTCAGGCAACGAACTTGCTGGCTTGCTGGCCGGTTAGCGGCCTGCAATTTAGGCAAATTTCTTGCATTTATTTTGCCCAAAATGGCCTAAAGTGAGTCAGAAATGGACTTACTGCAAATGACGACAGCGCCGCACAAGAAACCGCCGAAAAGAAGCAGAAATCGCAAAAGCAGACCAAGACGAAGGCGAACAAGATGGCCAGTCGTCTTGGCCAAAGTACCAGAATCACTTTTACAGTTACGATCGCCGCTGAGCGGTGATGACACTGGCGGGCATTGCCGTAAGCCCAGCATGATAATTCTTTTATAATTGTAATCCCGCGGAAAGTTGGCTGGCAGGTGAACAAACGCCAGAAGAAAAACCAGACTCTTGGCGCTCAGACGCGCGTCTCGACTCCACTCGGCACAATGCCAAAGAGTTTTTACTTTCATTTGAAACGTGTTTTCGACCACAGCCAACAGGAGCCAGCTGTTTGGGGTCGCATTGAGCAACTTTTGCCGTCATCGCCGCAGTCGTCGACGTCGTCATCGTCGTCGCCCCATTGAAAGTGAAACTGAGGCTTGAGAAAGGAAAACAGACGCAGGCAGCTACTCTTTCGATGAGGCGTTGAGTTGGCCACTCGAGTGCAATTGGAGTTGAGTGCAATCCCTGGCTCTGGCTGTGGCTGCGGCTCTAGGGCTCTCGGCTGGCCACATTTGGAAAGTTTCTGCACCTGCAGCAATCGCCATTATTCTTTGCCCTCTCCGTATGCAAATCCCTCAGTTAAACGACCACACCCAGACACCAATCAACACTTAGCTCCGTGGCCCTTGTGGCCAATTAATCGCAATTAAAAACAAATGAGCGAGAAACAACTACGATCAGCAATTACGAATTATGCAAAAAAGGCGGCATCCAATGAACAAGATTAGCAGCGGCGATTAGAGAACCAGGGTTGCCAAAGGTTCGCAGCCGGAAAAACGGTTTAAAGGCGCCAAATGGCCTAAACATTATGTAAATCATTGATAGGCATCCGAAATTACAACTCAAAAGGTGTCGAAAGCAGTGGTAAATTTTTCACAAAATTCGGCAGACAATTGCTAGCACTTAATTATAGATAATCGGCATGCTGGCTGCGTGAATAATTGTGTCTTTAATTTTAAGAATTGGTTTTTATTTTAGCTGCTATTCGTGACTTTTGAATTTAAGTGTTCTATGGGCTATAAATAAATATTTATAATATTTTTTGCATATTACATTGGTAGTTCATCTTTTGGGCTTCCTTGCTGAATAGAAACCATTCTTCTTATTGCAAGCATGGTTCTCTGCACTTAATATCATATTTCCCAAGCCGCCCAACAAATTGCAGTTCATTAGGAACTCGAGAACGAAAATTATCGGCGTCTAGATGTCCGTCGAAGCAAATCCAGTTGTAGCTGAAGTTGTCATTCGATTCGATCGCCATTAAGCTGTTGTTTACCCAGCTATTTGTCCAAGCTTAAGTTTGATTTTATTTTCGGTTTTCGCCGAGTGCAATGACGGATGTTGTGAAATTTGCGCTGTTTGTAATTTGTATGGCTAGCTGCTGGGTTGCTGCTTGATTTGGATTTTTACTGGGGGGCTGCTGGTGCGCGGGCAATTACTGAAATTGTGCGAGATTACTCATACGCCCGGTGTACGCTACGCTATAACCGGCATGGCGACGACTTTAGTTTCGATGGCGGCGGCGACCAAGTGCAATCAGAGTCAAGTCAAAGTAAAAGGTGTAGCAGCCATATTAACGCAAAAAGTGTGCTTCAAATTGGCTCTGGTTGAGGCCAATACACTGTTTATGGCCAACAGTGTTTGTTGTGCAATTGTTTTCCCCGCATTTTTTTTTTTTTTTTTTTTTGTATCAGCCGGTCAAAGTCAACAGCGGCAGACGCTCGAAAGAGTGTCACTCGACCTTTCGCGCAGTCAGTCAAATACAAAGAAATGAATTTGGAGATTTTGGCACTTCGTTTTGGGCTTTTAGCTTTTGCGGATGGTTAACCGTCCAACAAATTGCAAACTTGTCGGCGTTCGCCTCTTTTCAATCCATTTCCTTGGATATTTGGGTGTGTTGACCTTGTCGCCTCGGCTGACAGGCGGCGGAAATTAGCAACCGCTTCTGTCGGCGTTAAATTTTCTGGTTTCTACTTCACTCGCCTTTGGAAATTTTGTGTTTATGCCAGCGATTAACAAAGTGTGAAAAGTTCAGGGTGTTACGAAACCTCCGGAATGGGCTGCGTCTAATCGTAATGGCGAATTTGAGTGATTTGTTGCTCTGGCAATTGCGTGAATATGGCGGAGCGAATGTACCTATAAGTACCTATTAAAGAATCTCTGCAATATCGTTGGGCTGGCTTAATATCTCTCTGTAGCTAATCAATTGAAATCTTAGCATTTTTGTATGATTTTTATGAGTTTCCATTCCGATTGCATAATCTCTTAAACAACCGACAATTACTCATTCACTGACATTCGCCCGATTTTCCTGTAGCCCCACGCACACAAGTAGATGCATAAAAACAGCGGGGAGAACGTGACCTGAGAACCCGATATCAAAAATGATTAAATAGAAATAAACCAAATCTGAAACCGTGACACAGAGCAGCCAGCTGTAGACAAAAAGCGACAGAGCAGATCGGTAGCTAAAAAAAATAAATAAATAAATAAACGAGTCCAGGAAACAACAACGAATCGTGCGGCTCAGCATTCTGGATTTCACAATTAAAGGCTTAATTTATTTGGCCGGCAATTGATAGGCCCACAAACATTTAGATATCTCATATTCTTTCTGCATTTCTGACAGCACATAAAGCAAAACTGCAAAACGGCAAAACGACTGCTGACTCACTCGAATCCGAATCCGAATCCGAATCGATATTCTGGTGGTGTTTTGCATGCCCCAGCCTTAGTTCGTTTTTTACATCACTCTTTTCATGCTCGGCTGGGATTTGAAGGGCCTCGTCAAAGTTGTTGCTAGTTTGCTTGTTTTAGTTATGTATTTTTGCTGCTGCTGTTGTTGGTGTAGCGTGTCAACTTTAATTGCAGTGGAAAACGGAGACGAAGTCGTTTATGGGCCACCTCTTTAGGCCAGCACCATTTATGCGGCTTGGGCAAGGCCAGGGGGTCGATGTCTCCGCCAACACGAACTTGCCCCAAAATCGGACCGAGCCATCGTGGTCTATATATAAGTGTTCCAAAAAAGTCAAGGGAAAATCAAAGAATGCGGGCTCTCATGAAAAATGTAATAATAGGTTTCGAAAACGTAAAATTACTTTCAAGAACTGCTCCTTTATATTTTGGTTATATTTATTATATCTCCAACACAATTTTAAACCATTCTGAATTGATAAAAAACTAGCTATAAATTTTCAATTTGCTCAATGAAGAGGGCCTGGAACTCGTTTAAGGATGGGATCTTCTCCAAGTACTTTCTGAACTGCCCCACTGGCTCGCGTCTGCTGTGGAAGACGAGTTTCTGGGCACAGAGCTTGTAGAGCCAAGGAATGTCCAAGTAGTTGCAGCCCTCCATTATGTCGCAAATGCTATCGATCTGCACGCGAAGGAACTCCTTGTCCCAGTCGCACGTCTGGATCTCAATCTCCTCGGCCGGAAGACGATCGTTTTTGGCCACCCAGGCGGGCTCCTCGTGTTTCTCGTGGTACTCTGCCCACAGCAGGATCTTCAGCAGGACATCGCTGTGTATTCCGTGCAGTGGCAGGATGAAGTCCTCGTCCTCTGGTACCTGGCCAACGCGGCACATCTCGCGGATCACCAAGGATCTCTCGAGCAGAGCCAGATTCACTCGGATCGTCCTGCCATCCCTTGTCTCGAATCGCACCATTCTTGAATCGAAATCCGGTGTCGAGCGGCTCTTCAAAAATTCAGAGATTCGACTCAAAAAGTCAGGGCCTGCTGTTAGCTATCAGTAAAATCTAAACCACGAACTTTATTACCCATATATTACAATCTGTTTATCTGCCATATCAGGAAGTTTAGTTTGGAGTTCAATGGCGAAATAAAACCGCCATCTGTTGTAATCACCAAGTTTCCAACGGACAAAGCAAAACCATAACCTCCGCAACAAAAGCAGTGACAATGAAAGAGAAAAGTGGAAGGCGGCTGGCAAATGGCCAACGACAGCTAAATAGTAAAATAAAAGTAAGTAAACAAACGTAGGGAGAGAGGGACAGTCTGAAATTCACTTGAAATAATTACAAGAACTTTTTACGTCCGACCTTGGCCATAATTTTGCTGGCCGAGCTTTTTCTTGAAAACGAAAAGCAAAAAACCAGAGACAAAAGCTGTGCTGTATGTCAATGAGATATACATACAAGCGCACTCAGAAACCTGGCCCACTACACAATGCCAATGTTTTATTTCTAACGACTGAGACTGACGACTCTCTTCGACTCTGCGCTCTGTTTTGTAATTTAATTAATATACAAAAAATGTTTTGTATTTCTCGAAATGCTAATTACGCACAATGCGAATGACAATGAAACCGCCGACTGGCGGCCACTTGTTGTTTGGTTTTTTTGCCCCTTTTTATCCGTTAACAGCTGGCTTTATGGTATTATAAGTGCCCAAAGGTTATTTATATCGCACCGAGTTGATTGATGAGTTCTTGCAATTGGCATTGGTCACTAAGGCTACTTACATCTGGCAGTGCCTGGCATATTGTGCTGCTGGCCAGGAGGAGCGCTGTGAGAAGGACCAGTGGTGAGGACATCTTACTGAGTCGGCCGCCTAGGGTGCTAATATAATCCTTAAAAATGCTTAAACTGCAAAGAAATGAAGAGGAAACGGATATACAATATTAATTGTGTCATTTAAGTAGTAGTTATATTAGTAATTGGGTAATTGAAGTATAATTATATTTATTAGTCGCCTACAGCCCAAAGTCAGCCAAATCCCAATTGGCAATATATTCACGCAACTGCAGCATGCAAAGTATTTATTTCCAAAATAATGGTCTTGCCACCTCACATGACCATTAGTTCCCTGCACAGAAACCCGTCCTGGTCATGCTCAAATGGGCACTATGTGTGTAAGGCAAGTACAGTAAGCATCTGTTGTTGCAACCCAAACGCTCAAATTGCTGCTTCAATTAATATTTACTTTTAGTTTTGTAGAAAGAAAACCTAGTTTTCTGGCCCGCTGGCCGAGTAATTAATTATTGCATAAGGCCAAGAAGCAGCCTCGAGGCATAAAACAATCTTGTATTGCGGCCCTGTTGATTGCTGTTTATGTTGCTTGTGTTGCTGCTTCTGCTGCTGTTGCAGTTGCAGTTGCACATCCGCCCGCCATCGAATGCGGCTAATTGTCAATAATGATGCAGCGATGCGTGGCGGGGAACTAACAGCATCCATCGCATCCAAACCTTTTGACAAACCAACCAAGAAAACAAACAGAACTGACCAGCGGCAACAAAAGCAGCAAAATCAACAACAACAGCAGCTTCACGTTGCCGTGTTGCAACTTCTCAGCGGCATTTACGACAAATTGCATGACATTTTATATCCCAAAGGTTTTGCACAATTTGCATGCAACGTGCTGCAAGATCCGAGCTGCCGTGGCCCACTTCAAGTGGAAGAAAGTCTCGCCTGGCGAATCAATCATCATCAATCGTAATGAAATGTTCGGCTGAGCAATTGCCAAAAATGGGTGGTACACAGCCCAAGGCCCATGCCCCCAAACACTTGCTCATGGATTGGCGAAAATTTGTAGGTAAGCGCAAGGAAAGTGAATTTTTTTTGGAATTTAGGCCAACGGGCGCAGAAATGAACAAATGGTATTGATATTTTGAGTAAACGTCGAAAGCGGTTTGAAACGAAAGACTTAGAACACGAACTGGAAATTACAAGAATGACAAGGAAGTTACGTCCAAAGATGTGATAAGTATTTTACGTGTGTAAAATCTTCTTAATAATATGAAAACCATTTCCAACTTGGCCACAGGTCACCTGACTTTGTAATAACCCTCAGAAGTCCATAAGAAAATCACCAATGCCAACAGAAAGTGCCATTTGACAACCTTCGAAGCAAGACTTTCACCCAAAAACAAAAGCAAATCGAGAGCATTGACGACTTTTAAGTGAATAGCAACTAATGTGCACTGGCTGCACGCCAAATTAGCAGGAACTTCAAGCGCTTCAAGCGAGAGTAATAAAGTAAAAAACCAAAACGTCACGGCTTTTAGGTGACCGCGAACAATCTTGCTTATATTATATTCCGATTCACATATTACAATACACACCAAATCAGTGGAAATAGAGAAACAGTTATGAGGCAAGATGGCAACTCGATTCGGTCTATCATTTGCATAATTAAGGCCGATTAGGGTCGAATCATTTGCCATATGTGGGCATGCATAAATCTAAATCTGAGCCAGCTCAAGGTTACGGCTATGGCAAAACTGTTTTTTGACTTATACTCTTGCTTGCATAATTCCCGTTCATATTTTTTATATAATTACGGTTCACGGGGGAAACAAAAAAACAAATATAGAAAACAAAAAGATACGCATCATCAAATGTCAACCGATTGCAAACAGAAGTCCAAAAGTGTGGAAATGGAAGTGGAACTGTGCCAAAAGCCGCCAAAGCCGCCAAAAACCGAAAAGCAAGTTGCATTGTCAGCTTCCGCATAATTATGCCGCCTGGCCGAGTATGTTTTTCTTTTTTCCCCCTTTTTTTTTTTTGTGGGTCTTGTGGCTGGGACTGTGGCTTTTGCTTTTGCCTTTGCCGTTGCCTTTGCTTTTACCATAAAGTCAGCGTCTGTTTCGGTTTATGGGAATTTTTTGTGTGCTGCTGCTTTTAAGTCTTGCTTTCTTAATGATTTGCTGACACAACCCTCCGAGCGCGGCTCTGTTGTAAGCTCGTTGTCTCGATCTTTTTGGAGGGCGTCAGCGTTTTAGTTTAAATTGACATTGACAGTTGTTGGCCAGCACATCGCCACCTCACCCCACCTCTCTCTTCTTACTCTCCTTCTACGGTGTGTCAGACAAACAGCTGCTTCTGTTGGCCGATAAGCATCGGGGATTGGGGGAACCTGTGTCAGCACCTGAGTCAGTAGCACTCCATTTGGCTTGATAATGAACCCATTTTCCGCGTATATTGGGTATATCGCGTATATTTGTCTGCCAGCGACATTGGCTGAAAGAAGAACTGGAACCACAGGGCGTATGAGTGACGGCAGCCAACCCATTTCCCAGCCAGACGCAGAAAAAATAAGTGGATCACACATAAATCGGCCACAATGTGACATAACAAAGTTCAACTGCGAACATTTTGCCCAAGAGATAATAAATTTACCAGATACAACGCCGACAATTCCAAGTTGCAAGTTGCAGACAGCGATCAAGTGGAGGCGGGGATTACGTAAAGTGTCTGTGACCTGAACTTTTTGCATTTGTGTGCCTGCTGGAAAAGGGCGAGCGAATCTCTCGACCATTGTTTTATAATGATAAAACAATGAATGCGGTCTGGGAACCTGCACCTTGAGTCGCTCGTCGCTCGCTGTTGAAAGCTTGACAATCCGAGTTGAGCTGAAGAAACAGCTGTGCAAATTTTGGCTATTTGGCGAACCAAAATATATAAAGTGCGGGCCAAATGTCAAATACTAATATTGGACTAAGTCCCATTTGAGTTCTAGGTTCGCTGACATAATCCATCGAAGATCATGGCTTCCAAACTGGTTTCAGGGCCGTCGCCCAAATGTTTGTCTTAAGCATCTGTTCCTGAGCATATTATTCATTTATGTATATTAGATGGTTAGCCAAGACCATCTTGCCGATGGTTCTGCACACAACAAAGACATGTGGCCCCTGGTGCGTATACGTAATGTGCTGGAGGAGAGGCGCGAAAAATACAGATACATCACCGAAAACAAGTTTGAAGTTATTTTATCTTCATCTGGCCCCCCGCCCCTGCGAAATAATAATCAAAATGCCATTATAAAATGCGCAAATATTGAAAAATTGCTAGGCGCAAAGACGAAAAGACGAAAAGGCGACGAAGAGGTGGCAAACAAAAAACCACACTACGTATACGTAATATGCGAGACTAATTAAATTTAAAGATGAGCAAAAATGACAAGCGAAAAGGCAGCGAAAGAAAATAAGTGAAATATTTGAAAAGAACACGCTGCATAGTACAAAGTTGCATTTCGGAACTGAGTGTGTGTTGTTGCTGGCTTCTGCTCTTGCAATTGTTATGATTTTTTCAGCCGTTGTTACAACATGCAACTTTGCCACAAACAACAAACTGCAAAAACAACAAGCACTTGCGCTGATTGCGTGCTGCGTCGGCGTCGCAGTCGACTGCGCAGTCGGCGGCAGCGTTGCGGTCGAAGTCGGAAAAGCCATAAACCGCATTAAATGAAAATGAAAGTGAAATTGTAATTGAAATTGAAGAAGACGTCGGCTAAAATGTTTGACTTCAACTTTGCTTCGATTTGTGCGATGGTTTGCATGGGTTTTTAACTTTATTTCCATTTGGTAAGCCTTTGGCTTTTGTTATTTTTTTCGATTGTCGCTTGTGGCAATGCAATCGTAAAGTTTTAACATTTAAATGGAAAATTTATGGTCTTGCAATAAATATGGATGTCCATATAATAAATAATAAATAATGACTAAGTTTGCCTAAGATAATGTGAAGGAAATACATATAAATTCTTCACAAGCTAAAAGTAGAATAAATATTTAAGCGGTCTATTAATAGGTAAACGTTTTTTGCTAAAATAATAAATTATTCTGCTTCGAATGTCGTGCTTAAATAATTTTGAACAGGATTTTACAAGAAATGCCTGCAAAATATCAAAGAAATTCGCTAAATGATGACTACGCGAAAGGTTAAACTTAAGCAACACTTTACGGCAAACAGTTTATGGGTAAATAAAAAAATAACCTGAGTACATTGACTACCCCGACAAACTATTCCATGAATGCTAAACAAACTGAAATAGCAACAACAACTTGGTAAATTGAGTGGCTGCGCTGGTGACTGAAACAACACAAATAAAAATATAAACAAACAGGTTACTCGGGTTTCGTCTTCGCCGATGTCAATGAAAAAGCTGAAAAGATGCCAAGAAACAAAACAATCGATACAAGATGAATTGAATGCGAACCGAACGCCTGAATCTGATGAGTGATCGCTGATCGAATGGCACAAATAATGCCTCTATTCGGAAAATCCGGACAAAGCCCAGAAGGGCTGTTGTTCCGCAGAATATCAATGGCATAGAAAGTGGCGTATCTATGGGGTGTGGGGATATCGGATTTATAATCGAACAAAGGCCGATGCGAAAGCTCAAAGCTCGGCTCTTTCGCACTCTCGCGCTCTCTCTCTCCCTCTTTGTTGAAATCAAAAGTGCAATAATTGCAGCAAAATCACTAAAATACAGTACGAAATGCGGAGAGCAAAGCGTGGCGGGCAATAATAACTGTAGCAATATTACAAAATCGCATTGGTCCGACGAGGCTCGCAAAAGGCAACGGAAAACGCGAAAACACCAAAACTCACACAACAACAATGGGATAATAAGCCCACAACACACCAACACCAACACCAACACCAACGGCAACACCAACTACAACAACAAGTCCGCACGAAAAGTTGTTCCAGCGAAACAAAAATATAAAACAAAACCCGCTCGAACTGAACTTAAAACTGGGAAACAAGCCCATTTTGTGGGCCGAACTAAAAGCCAGACAAAAGTCTTGTGCACAATCGTATGCACGTACACATGGTACATATATTTAGTATCCGTATCCCCCG
Organism: Drosophila santomea; assembly: GCF_016746245.2. NCBI lineage: Eukaryota > Metazoa > Arthropoda > Insecta > Diptera > Drosophilidae > Drosophila > Drosophila santomea. Next base: position 21,169,722 of record NC_053017.2, read on the forward strand.
CCCAAGAGCCAAGATCCTGCTCTAGAAATCTCGTTTTATAGGGACAACGCACTGCATCCCATATTCCATATTCCATGTCCCATGTGGCATTCATTTCCTCTTGCTCGATTCCGCAATTAGCAAGTTCAAAACCAAAACTCACATGTGTGGTAATAATTATGCCCCGAAACTTGTCTGCAAATTAGTAGGAGCCACCCAACCACTTTTTGGTGGTATATGAGGTAATAATCAAAAATCTATGATCGCAGCAGATCAAAATTGTTATGGCTCTGCTGATCCAGCAGGTGCTTTAATACCTGGATTAAATTTGGCTGAGGAAAAAAACTAGAAAGTGCTAATTTACTTAATGTTAATTCTAGGAACTCTTACTCTTCTGGCTCAGAAAGTTCATTTTTAAAACTCTATTTCTTCATTTATGAAATGCTTCACATTGAAACTTTACTTGTAACTTTCTTTCCCTTTTTGATAGTAATTAAAATTATTTTTAAAAAATTATAACTCACCTAAGTTTGATCCTGTCTGCTTAACTGGCCAAGTAAGAGCTGCGAACCAAACGGATTTTCGTGGTGTTTTCAAGATTTGCTCAGCACTTTCAGAGGCGGACACAGCACTATCTGGTTGGTTTGGATTTTTGTGGATTTTTCAAGTTTAAGGATATCTGTTCCGAGTGCTCTTCTGAACTGGACAACGCGGCGCGGCGAGCGGCAGAACACACAGGCCTCACACTCAAACTGAAAGTGGGTGGGATTGGGTGGGGACTCGAGATCGGATTAGATCGGTGGCCGTTACTGGGGCTAAAGCCGGAGCTATATGTCCAGAATCGGGGCACAGAACACTCGCGATCGCGACCGGAACGTGGCGGAAAGAAAGACGAGCAGCGATTAAGCTGGAGGCGGTCAGTGAGCAAAGATTAAATACGGCGTGAAATTTGCTTGGCAGTGAATTTTTTCCTCTCATTCGCTGTGATTACTTTTTGATTATTTTTCGTAAACGAAATTTATTTTTCACTCAATTTCGCCCCATTGCTTTTATTATTACTTGCTTCCCCGCCTTCTGGGGGGGAAGAACACAAAAAAACATAAACAATGAAGAGCGCGGCGACGACAACGGCAACGGCAACGGCAACGGCGACGGCGACGTCGAGTGCAGCGGTACGATTGGCTGTGGGTGCGAGCGGGATGCCGGACAGCAGATTCACTTTTTTATCAACTTTTTTATTTTACTGGCTTTTTACTGGCACGATGCTATTACGAAAACGGGCTGAAGCGGGCGGATCGGCGGTTCGCAAATTGAGCTTTGTTTTGCTGGGGAATTGCACTTTTGAGCTGCCCTGACGTCACGATCTTGCCAATGCACTTATATACATGACATACATCATACATCTATATATTTACATATATATAAATTTTCTGGCAGCAGACAGTCACTTGGGAATTTTGTTGGAAATTTAATTCAGCGACCGTTTCTCGAATTCGAATCGAAATCAAAGTCCAAAAGAGTTGGTGGCTAAGTCTTTGACGGTTTTTTGTGGCCGTCTACGGAAACAGGTCGGCGCACACTAAAGTTAACGATCGCTCGGAACGCTCCACGGAGTCCAAAACCGATCCAAAGCTGGCTGCACGAGCGAGATGGCACCATCGGCGGTACGAGAGCGGAGCTTTGGGCCAAAACTCATAGCTGCTAGACGATCTGCTGGCTATATCATAACCGAAAGCCAAAGCCAAAGCCTTGAAAGCTCGGCTGCAAACGAAAGCGAAAACATAAAACACTTGCATTTTTCGTTCCATAGTTCGAGCTTCGCTTTGAGCCAGCTTTTGAGTGGGTTTAAGCCACTAACTTCGACTTCGACTCGGACTCGAACTCATTCGCCGTTGAATGACTCTTTGAGTGGAATGCAATCCGACTGATTAATGTTGTAAAGACCCGCTTTAATTAATCTTCAGCCGGGCATCTTCCGAATCACTCGACGTTGTTTGATTGGCGAGTCGAATGTTAAATTAATTAGGAAGGAAGGTGTCATTTGGGCATTGACATCGCCGACACTTTGTACGGGAAACTGAAGTTCTGATAGAACAAATCACATCACATACCAGCATTCGTGATCCGTGTCTAACGGTTGATACATGGCAGTGATAAGTCGGTCCAAAAACCCATTAGCTGCTTAAACTATTTATCAAATGATATGACATGACGAGATGTTTGATCTCACGATAAGATTGTTTGATAACAAAAGGTAGGGTTGTATACAAAGCCAGTGTTTCAATGACCAACTGAACTTTGAAGGCTTAGTCTGAAAATTCTACCCAAAAATGATTAACCTACTTCGGCATTCTAATTCGAAATTCCAAACTCGGCACTTCGCTCATTCAAATCCAAGACAAAGGAAACCAAAATCATTTATCAAAAGCGTTAGAAAAAATCGTTTCGTTCACACCAAGTTCAATGGCAGTATTCGCATTGATAAACACTCATTGGACTCCCACATGAGTGCTTATAAAATAAGATCAAGTCGGTCCATTCAAACTGGGCCAATTAAAAGGTAATTGTCACACATTGAGAGATCGCTGTGAAGATCTCAATGGGCCGGGTTCCACGTCAAATCGCGGCACACTGAACCGCCTACGTAAGCTGGGCAGCTGTGGACGACGATGATAACCAGGACAATCGAGTGCTCTCTGGGTGAAACGGCAATGAACCGATCTCCGGATGACTCAACGGAGGCACACGAGATGTGGGATCCAGACCCATCCACTCATCCTCCCACCACCATGCCTCCTCCCACCACATCGACCCCATTTGCATGCGGCAAACAGCCCGTGCAGATCTGGGATTTGAGATTTGAGTGCCGCTCTTCATGCGACATTTAAGTCGCAGTTGGAGATAGTATCTATTAATGGGCTGTGAGTTGCAAGCCATCGGCACCCCCAATCCAACCCAAATCCCTCCCCCTAATCGGGGATCTTGAAGCGCAACGAACAGGTTTCGTTTTGGCAATTGAACCCATTACTTTTATGCGGATTTCGTGTTAATTACCTTGCATTTGTTTACATTACCTTTAAATTGCGCTGTTTATTGGCCAAATCGTGCCTTTCTCACAGTGCATCGCGTTCGAGTTGAAGTCGCATGCATTAAATATTGCTTGACACATTTTCTTTGGCTTTTTGGCAATTGTTCTCGCTCATGTCAGCCCCAAAATTATTGAACCCCAAACGAGTTTTTTTTCCTGGGAAGAGGTTGAATGATTCCACAGTGGTTTGTATTTCCCTAGTAATACGCTAGTAAGCACCACTAATCATTTGGATTCGTGACGTAGTTTTTATGCGGAAGCAATACAAAATAAATTTAAAATTTAAGAAGTTTTCGCTAAAGAAACCTACCTCAATGATGGTTTTCCTATGAAAATGCCTTTTTTACGCCACTTTTAGGGTCAATAATTTAATGACTAGAGGTCATGGAAGAAAATGTGCTTCCCCAGCTGCTCAATTAATCAAATTACATATATACCGCCGCCCATCTCCACACATACATGTGCATGTATTTATGCGTGTCAAAGGGTCAATGTCAATCTGCCCGCATCGGTAACCAAAAAACAAAGTTGGGCAACCGCAGCCGAGGTACGAATCTCCGATTAAAAAGCTGGCAGATCGTCGAATGCAGCTTGTAATCCCCGCTTATCCCACAAAACCCATATGAAAACGGTTAACGAGGCGTCAGCAGACGCAAATGATACATAAAATACATAAACGAAAACATAAAAATGGAAACAAAACCCATTTAAATATTCATCCCACACCAGATTGGTTCGATATTTATGTGCGACTCTTCCCCCGATAATTTCTACACAGACAAACAAAGAAAAGCCATAAAACATTTGCATAATTTTCAACATTTCACGCTACTTTGTTTGGAAATCTACAAGTCCGCCTGCGAAATATACACGAAATGGTCAAACAAACCGTTCGGTTTAATAAAATTGTGTAATAGGGCAAACAAACTTCAGGGGGATAAAACTAGGATTATCGAGCAAGTGAAGCGGATAAACGTACTCCCGATTGAAGTCGAAGAAATGTTCATAAATCTAAGGGGCAGACAGGCCGAACAAGTTGAGCAAAGTTGTAGCCGAATCGATTATATTATTATTTCCATTATGTCAGGTCGAAGCAGCAGTTGCTACTGCTGCGCGGACTACTGAATGCCCAATGGACCAGCTTCACTAGCACCGTTTTGGCCAAAAGGCGCCGCCATTAATACAATCTGGCCCATAAACTGGGTCTCTTTCTCCCCTCGCCGCGCTCTGGTTTATTTTGGTTTGTTAGTCGGCCAAACAAATCTATAAATATGCATAAAGCTGGCCAAAAGACAGGCGCACACACGCGGATACCCATGGTTTCTGGCTCCTGGTCTTGCGAAAGCCGCGGGCCAAAGCCCCCAGGCACTTAGCCCGACTCAAACCACTGATGGCCGATGCCAAGTGCTGGCCACAGATTTGTTGTCGACTCTAGGAAGTGACAAGGAATTATTTGATTGTCTCTCCGCTTTTCGGAATGCGAGCTCAATCATTATAAACCATTTTCAGTGGGAAACCAGTGCGCTGCTCACCATCACCATCGATTATGGGCAAAGAGCTCCTCGACTAAAACGTCTTTCGAAATTGTTGACAACACACTCTCCACGCTTATCAACTCAGTTCGACAATATACAAAACCCTTACCTTTTATAGCTTGTTTGCTATTCTGAATTATATTTCCATTAAGTAGCGGACATGCTGCGTCTGGTGTATATTTACTATGGAACCCTGCTACCTGGATGGAGCACCTTGCGGGCTTTTGGACAAGGCCGAAGGCACTTCTTCGTACTCTGGCTGAAGTACTGGGTAATCTACGCACTGCTGCAGGCACTTGGAGTCTCTACGGACTTCCTGCTCGGTGGGCTGTCCTTCTATGCTGGTCTCAAGCTCATCCTGTCCGTAGGCCTCTGGTTCAGTGCCCCATACAGCACCAATCACCTATTTGATTTGCTTGATAAGCACGCGATGGGAATATTCGGACCACTTGTCGAGGAAGGCGTTCGCTGGCATGAAGAAGTCAATAGAAACATTTGTCGCAACTTTCTGCAAATACAACTGGGGGCGGTGATAATGCCAAAGGACGTGGATGAGCAGGCTAGCGAGCCGCAGATCAACAACCACCTCTTGAAAAAAGAACTGTCGAATCTCATGGCGGAGATTGGAAAGGATGAGGCTGGCCATCGCCGTCAGCATGAGCGCTCTATAAGGCGATACTCCCCTCAGTATTTACAAGCAGCTGAGATGCACCGTGATTCCATGCACTTGAGCCAAAGATCGGGGGACCAGCAGCAGGCCGGATATAAGCCATCTTCAGCCGTGCCAAAGGCAGGTCATCCTAAGTAGCAATATTTTGGTTTTGCTGCCCTTTCAAGACGTTACTAAATAAATGCCGAGTCGGATAATCCAAAATCTTGGCGTTGAATCACTCATGGGGAGTTTACAGAAGCAGCTGCCACTGCGGCGCGACTCTCCATTAATCTTCAATTAGAAAAGTTCAATGCCAGCGGACGGGCATGTTAATTGATTCATGGATCGGCGCCAGGAATCGATGATCCAACGATCAGTAGCGATTTGTTGGCCATTGGCCCACATTGTTATTACAAATTGGCGAACAAAACTGCGGCCGATAAATTGTTGATCGCAAAGCAGAACACTTGCACCGACCTTTGACGGCGGCGATGCAGCTGATTAATTGAGAACGGCGAAGGGCAGGCAGGCGAAAACAAAAGACTGAAGCAACGAACTTGTTGCAACGGTCGCGACGCGTGTTGCGGTGTTTTTGGGGAATGCTGTTGCTGCTGGCAACAATCTTAATGCAATTAGCACACTATTAATCTTGATCAAAATCCGAAACTCAGCAAATTCGCAATAACAACCGCAATGTAAGTGACGCATTCGTCACCGCATTGTAAAGCAATTTGTTTTAATTTCGCTTATCGATGATTTTCGTGGATCCGATTTGGCAAACCAATTCTCGATGGGGGTCGAAACAAATTCTAGAAGCAATAAAGTGTTTTATCATTTAAATAACATTTATTGCTTTATTAATTTCCTGTATTTCGTTTGAGTATAATGATTATGTAGAAACCAGAGTTAACCTTTCTTACCAAGGAGGTTAAAGAATACAAATTATTGACTTATAAATTATATATACATAAGAGAGCAAGGAAACTTGTTCAGCAAAGAGGGTTATGGAGGTTTTAATTATAAAAACATATACATGATTCTAAAACATCTTCCAGTGCACTTAATCATTTGCATTCAGAGGTTATTTCATCAGCTGCCTGCACCCACGTCGAGGAGTCATTAGCTCCTGGCCAAAGTTCCTTAGCCTTTGGTCGGACTTTTCTCAATTCTCAATTCTCGGATGGAACGAGGGCCTGGGGTGAGCTCCATTTAAATTTGGGTTAATCAGCGATAAAGCGCGCATTGCCATTGACATGGAGGAAAAAAACACGACACGAAGAACGAAACGGAGTGCGAAATAAGTTGGTGCATTTACATATTTTGTAAAAAAATAACAATAATAATAACGTGCAATTAATAAATCGGCTTTGTCTCGCATCGCTAATTGTTTGCCATTAATTTGCATAACAAAATTAATTGGCAGCATTTATGCAAATCCCGAAATCCCACAAAAAATCACTTCCTAGGCGCTGTGCCTGTGGTTGTGCCAAAGATGACACCCCAGTGGAGATCGGAGCCAAAGCCACTTGAATTGAAGTTCAAGTTTTCGCAATTGACCCACAAATTAATTATGCATGCATGCTGGTAATTGTATATTTGCCTTTTACAATCGCACACGTAATATTTCCCTCCCCCTCTCTGGCTCCCAGATATTTTCTGCGTTATTTCCGTCAACATTTCATTTATTAGACGCAATTACAATTGATTTGGGTTTCGGTTTCAATTGTTGAGATTTCTGTGAATGGTAAATTGGTATGGGAACCTTTTCTTGATGGCTTTTTGAATGCCTATCCGAAATGTCATGAGCGTTCGGCTTTTGGGCAGGGTCAAGACTTTTTGGCTCTTTGTGCGAAAGAAATTTCGACCGAAAATCGATCTGAATCAGATGCCAATGATCCTAACCTTGGTTCGGTCGAAAATCACCCGAATGAGCCAGATTTTTCAGTAAAATGCGTTCCCACGTGTCAGAACCATTTGCGTATTATACTCAAATAAAATGCACGCATTAATAATTTTAATTAAAATCCGTTTATTGCAATTACAAAGGGATAATCAAATCGGAAAGCTCTTTTACGGCCAGTTAACAAATTTATGGCAAATTTATTAATTGGTTTATTGCACCGCGTCTGATGTTTATTACAAATATTCGGCTCGTGATTTGTGTGCCTTTAGCGATACTCTGTTAATGTGAAATACACTTTAACCTGCGCCAACTCCGCTCGACGGAAACTGAAGGTGGTGAAGAGTGCGTAGTCCCCGAAAGGCAGGGGCATTATATCCAGAACCTTAACGGGGAACCGGAAGTGCTCCAAGACTATTTCCGACTATAAGTAATAGAGGAAGTGAAAATAGCAATGTATAGAATTATAACCTATGCCGACCTACTGGAATTGGACACTTGTTCACATTGGTTCTGTTCCCGAAACTGCTCAGGATGATGTTTACGAAGGGGTGGTTCCGTTTCTCCAGATACTCGCACACATCCGACTGGCAGATATTATATAGAAAGGGCTTATAGCCACTGGCCTTTTTCAGCAGCTGCATGCGCATCTGAGGGATAAACATGATGTCTTTATACTACAATGTACTTGATGCCAGCAGGCTATGCTTTACACATATCGTCTAACTGCTGATCATCAGTTATCAACAATAGAATAAAACTGCCAAATTCGATTATACCCCATGCATAAAATTCGGAATTTTCCAAAAAATAACTCTTATTCTGAAAGTCCTAGTAACCGCAATATACTTTAGATATGTGTTTGTTTAGCCTTCTATCGCAGTTCCTGTTCTTCGTTTATGGCACCATGCGACCGGCCTGGCACACCTACAAAACTCTGAACAGCGGAGACGAGGAGTTCCTAGCCTGGGCCAAGTACTGGATAGTGTACGCCTTCCTGATCACATTCGAGGTGCTGGCGGACGTCTTTCTGTCCTGGCTGCCGCTCTACATGCCCACCAAGTTGGTTCTGGTCCTGTGGATCGTGGTGTCAGCTCCGTCCGCCAATGTCTGGATGTTCGACGCCATCCTGCGTCCGGTGCTGTCCAAGCGGCAGGAGCAGATCGATCACTTCCTGCACCGGGGCAAGGATAAGCTCCTATGTGACGCCTTTTCCTCGATGACACAACTTGTAGCACGTATCCAAATACTGCCCTTTGTGGCCAAACTCTGGTCGAGATCGAGACCTACTCCCCTTATAAGTGCCAATCTGATGCAGGACGTCACTGGAGAAAGAATTGGAGGCAGGCCATCCGAGGATACTGACTCGGCCACCGCCTCTGTCCAAAATCTCTCCAGTGGTTCCAGTTCAGTTGGCAGCTTAGAGAACCTCCACGTCGATTCTGAGGAGATTCAGGTGGGCGCTTCAAAGGCCACCACACACCTGCAACCGAATAGGTCCCAGACTGACTTGGCCAAGAAGAACTTCTTGTCGCCGGAGACGCAGAGAATCCTTAATCGCCGAGCTCAACGCAAGTTCAAGACTGCAATTGGTACTTCCTCCGCCACCAAGCTGGACGATCTGCATGACGATGTTGAGGATCTGCTGGTCAAGTCGAGGATTGAGACTAGTGGCCAGGAAGTCCGTCAGCAACGTCAACCGGTCAGCCGTCGTCGTCTCTAACGTTTAGCAACATGATTTTTAAAACCCCAACAGGGGCTGTACTTATTTCATTATATCAAAAATAAATGGGCAATGTTGGTTTTAAGCATGGGTAGGTTCCATGTTGTTAAAATACTTGTTTTCTGGACTACAAAATTCTACTACAAATAGCTACTCAACCATGCCATGGTTGCCCTAAGCCAGCAATCAAACTCACCGATACCGGTCCTTTTGGCCATTGGAGGATGCGAGCCCTCAAGCTCATTTCCGCCACATCCCTTTTCACGGCGTACAATCGGCACAGAGAAATGGTGGTAAAGTTTTCGTCCGCACCTAAGCACTCGATGTTCGTGAACTTGGCAACTCCTTGGACCTTAAAGTTGGTCAATGTTCGGTATATAATTCCAGTCAGCTTATGGGGGAACTTGCCTGCAAAATGTGCCACAGCCCAAACAATAGGAAAAACTCCGTCCACGTGGCCATCACTTTGTTCGCCAAATAGCCATTAAATACTGGCATACAGCGTCATTATAAGCGTAGCAGAAGCAAGTCAACCGAAAAAATAACCGATTGGTATCCATCATTACAGGCAATTATCAATTGTGTTTAATTACTTCAGCTTTCGATTTGTTGTTGAGTTTAAATTAAACAAAAACGTATTAGTCTGTATCCAACAGGCAGCACTTAACTTAACTAGACGTATGTAAACTAGATTGGGAACATGGGTGTGTGAGGCGTGTTTATGGAATTGTTTTGTTGTGTTAATGCCCCTAATCGCTCGCCTCATCTTCCTCATCCTCCTCATCCTCATCGCTGGCATTGCTGGCCTCCTCGCTCTCCTCCGCTTCGCTTTCGCTCTTGGCCTTCTTCTTTTTGGCATCGCCATCGGATGGGGGCTTACTCTTCTTCTTGGAGGGCTCATTGTCCTTCTCGTCGTCGGAGCTGGTGGAGTCGTCGTCCGAAATGTACTCCTTGCTCTTGAAGCCGCTGCCGGAGGTATTCGCCTTCTTGGATGGAGATGGCTCTGTCTTGCGCTTCTTGGTGGGTTTTCCACCCTTCTCGTTGTCGCTGCCACCGCCCGCTTCTGGCTTGTAGTTGCGCATCTCGTCGTGGTAGCGCTGCTTGTCCTTGGCCGCCGCATCCTCCCACTTAGACTTGTCCTTCAGCTCCTTCCACATCTCACCTCCCTTCTTGGCGATCTCGGTCACCTTAATGCCCGGATTATCCCTCTTGATGCTCTCGCGCGTGTCGTTTAGCCATAGCATGAAAGCGGTTGTGGCGCGCTTTGGTTTTCCAGAGTCCTTCTTCTTGGAGGCTTTTTTCTATCAAGACAAAAAAATATGTTGCTATAAGCTATAATAATAAACGAACATTACTTACTGTTCGCTCCTTCTCCTTGTGTTTTTTCTCCTTTTTCTCTTTCTTTTCGGACTTCTTCTCTTTCCTTTTCTTGGCGCCATCGCTGTCGCCTCCGCCACCACTGGCATCGCTGTCGTCGTCCGAATCACTCTCCACATTGCTGTCATACTCCTCGGCCACATCGGACTCGTTCTCGTTGGGCTTGAAGTCCTCATCCGTGGACTCTTCATCCGAGTCGTCGCCATCGTCGTCGTCCTCCTCCTTTTCCCTGGCCTCAGCCTTGAGGCGAGCAAGGTAGGCATCCGGTTCGTTCTCGTTGTCCGAATCGCCAAAGTCCACGTCCTTGTAGCCGCTCTTGTCCTTGCCCATGTTGCTGACATGCAACTTCTTCTGTGTTATGAAGTCGAAGAGCTTGGCATACTCCTCCTTCTCGATGGAGGAGAAGATGTGGACGGTTCCATTTTTGAGCGTCACCTCGAAGTCAAAAGATCGCGTGGATCCGCCACTGCGGGCAAAGTTCACAGAACTAATCTCCTCAAAGCGGATATGCAGCGGTGGCTTGTGGATATAGATGAATCCTCGCTCCAGGGGATACAGATATCCAGCTGCGGCCTTGAAGGAGCAGCCCACTGCAGCCGTGCCGGAGTGTCCGATAAAGTTACCAGGTCCGGTAATTTTTCGACCGATCAGCACCTTCATCACCTTGCCCATCACCTCGTACACCGGCCCGGAGATCTCTTTCTCCAGCTTGCCCTCGTACTTGTCGCGCAACTCGGCCTCCGAGAAGGGCAGCTCAATGGTGGTCTCCTCATCGGGAGCGAACAGCAGGACCAGGTAGTGGTAGCGCGTCTGTCCCTGCTTGATGGGCGGATCCAAGGAGAGCACAAAGAACATCTGTCGACTGTCCTTGTGGGGCAGCATGAAGAGGCGCAGCACCGAGTCCATGGGAATCTTGTAGTCGAACGTCTTGCCGTGCAGTTGGAAGAAGGTGGAGAAGATCTTGATGTCGTAGCGACCGCGAGGCGTGAGGATTTGGATCTCCCTAAATATGGCGATGGACTCGCCCGAAGCCGAGATGACTGAGGCCTTGCTCATCACGTTCTGATGGAACTTGTCCACCGGATCCTCCTCGGCCGACTCCACGGCGGGTATGTGGAACCGCATCTCAAGCAGACCCACCGGCGCATCATCGTTCTGGTGGAACTCCAGGGTAACCTCGTTCTTGCCAGTCACGCACTGCGAAACGTGCGACAGCGGCACCTCGAAAATGGTCTTTGACTCCTTGTCGAAGCTCAGGACGGAGCCCATGAAGCGAGCGGTGCCCCAGTTCCAGCCCTTGACGCACATCTCCTTCTCGACCATCTCCTGCGAGTAGGCATCCTTAATAAACTTGCCCAGCTTCTCGTGCTCGCTGTCGCGGAATCCCGTGAAGCGGTGGAGCACCCCGCTTTTGGTGAATACCCTCAGTCCCCAGGTGCCCACGAATTTCTGCGAGTTAATCAGGTCTATGTCCTCCGCCGAAATCTGCTCCACCTTGCCGGTCTTTGTGTTCTTAAAGATGATATTCTGATCGGTCAGCTTCAGGCGTCCGGAACACTTTTTTGCAAGGAGAGGGGAATGGGAAACCACAGTCAGGCGAAATGTGCGAAAATACGCCGGGTTTTTTGCGACTCACCAAGACGCCGCGCACTTCGGCGTTTATGTCGCTGTACTCCAGCGAGTCCGTCATCCTGCGCTTCTGCTGCTCAAGTAACTAAATAATAGATTAACAATAAATTACGCCGCCTTGCGAAATCCTCTCCAATTTGCAATAATTCCGACCGACAAAAAACAACACTGCGCGCCTAATTTTAGGTTAGACGCCGCTGTCAGACAAGCGCAATCAAAGTGACCGTACTTGTGTTCGGTATTTTTGGGTGCACTACTTTTAATCTACAGATCGATTGCGAAATAAGCTTTTGATATTTCAATGCAATGTCTTCCAGTATTACATATATGTATGTATTACATGAACATTTAAATATAAGTCTTCACCGAATTGTTAAATAATAATAAACAAATCTAAGCACACAAAACCAATTCTTTAAATACCAAATTGGTATTCGGATTGACAACGGTCACTCTCATTCCTTGTTTACAAAATAGCCGTATATTCCAGAGAAATAACAATAGTTTTACTAAAAATTTTGAACATTCACTAAACGTGGAGGCTTAAGACTATGCAACGCGGTAAAATTTCCTTCGGGAAAATCCAACTGAATGTAAACAAGGCGCCCGCAGAGCCTAAATCCAATGAAACCGAGAGGGAAGATGCAAAGGTGTCCACTGAAGCCGGCGGAAATGGCGGAGGATTCAAGAAAATGGACAAGCAGCAGATGATTCGGCAGATCGAGGATGTGGCCGAGGATCTGGAGAGTCAGCACCTTAAGGAAGTGATGGGCATCAGCGGGTTCGGTCGCAAGGCAGCCAAGGTGTTTGACATTAACGAGCAGATCGAAAAGGCGAGAGTTACCCGCCCGGGAATGGACAAGAAAAAGGAGGAGCCCAAACCGGAAGATGACGTTAAGGAAGGCGAGGAAGAGGAGGAAGTAATAGGTCCCTTACCACCAGCTGTGACCACAGACAAGGAGAAAACCACAAAGGAAGCGTCCAAAGACGAAGACTCCGATGACGATGATGATTCTTCCGATGAAGATTCAGATGACGAACAAAGCCTTGCAAAACGCATACCTTACACGCACGAGGTGCAGATGCAGCACGGTTCCCGAGCTGTCCTTGCCCTGGCTGGGGATCCCTCGGGTGCCCGCCTGGTCTCCGGTTCCATAGATTACGACATGTGCTTCTGGGACTTTGCCGGCATGGACTCGGGCATGCGAAGCTTCCGGCAGCTACAGCCGTGCGAAAACCATCCCATACGCTCTCTTCAATACTCCGTGACCGGCGACATGATCCTGGTCATCTCAGGAAATGCCCAGGCCAAGGTCCTGGACCGCGATGGATTCGAAAAACTGGAGTGCTGCAAGGGCGATCAGTATATCTCGGACATGTCCCGCACCAAGGGTCACGTGGCACAGTTGACCTGCGGCTGCTGGCATCCATTTAACAGGGAGCAGTTCCTGACCGCAGCTCTGGACGGGACTCTGCGCATCTGGCAGGGATTGAAGTCCAAGGAGCAGGTGCAGGTGATCAAGACAAGGGCGCAGGGAGGCCTCCGCACCAACGCCGCATCATGTAACTTCAACAGGGACGCCACACTCATAGCAGCGGGATGTGTGGATGGTTCCATTCAGACCTGGGACACGCGCAAGATGTTTGTGAACACCACGCACTGCGTCAGGGATGCGCATCAGAAGGGCTCAGAGATCACCTCCATTGTGTTCTCGTACATGGGACAGCAGTTGGCCACCCGCAGCAACGACGAGACCATGAAGCTTTGGGATCTGCGGCAGTTCAAACAGCCGCTACATACCTGGACGAATCTGTTCTCCCGCTACGACACAACAGATTGCTGCTTCAGTCCGGACGACCGGCTGCTGGTCACCGGAGAATCGCTGCCCAAGGGCCAGGCCGAAGCGAACCTATACTTCTACAGCACTAAGAGTTACGAGGAAGTGCAGCGGATTCCCGTGTCCAACGCGCACGTGGTGAAAACCCTTTGGCACCCGAAACTCAACCAACTGTTCGTGAGCTGTGGAAACGGAACCATAAAGTGCTATTACGATGAGCAGCGCAGCATCCGGGGCGCCAAGTTGTGCGTTGTAAAGACGCATCGCAAGAGACAGCCCATGGAGATGGTGGGAGTTTCTCAGATCATTACGCCGCACGCCCTGCCCTTGTTCAGGCAGGAGAAGTCCCGCACCTCGCGCAAGCGAATGGAGAAGGCCCGCATGGATCCCGTCAAGTCCCAGCGACCGGACTTGCCCATCACCAGCGGTCAGGGTGGCCGCGTGGCCAGCTCCGGTGGCACTCTCTCCTCCTATGTCATCCGTAATCTTGGCCTGAGCAAGCGGGTGGACGACGACCAGGATCCCAGGGAAGCCATCTTAAAATACGCCAAGGACGCAGCCGAGAATCCCTACTGGATAGCTCCGGCCTACAAGCAAACGCAGCCGAAGGCCATCTTCTCCGAGAAACTGCCCGCCGACGAGCCGGCCACAAAGAAGCCCAAAACCGAGGCGGACAAATAGGTAGTCAATCTATTTATAAGAGCTTAGAAATGTAAATAAACTCGTTACGACGTAAGATCTTTAGCTTAGCTTAAATTACAACAAGTGAATGGGTCTTAAACCTCCTGCAGTCGGTAGCAATCGGAGGCCACCTTCCACTTGTCGTTCTCGGCGGTCACGATGAATGTCTGCTGGAAGTTGCGTATCGGCTGATGGGCGAACTTGACGGTGCCGCCGGCCATGATCAGGTAGGTTAGCTGGTTGGCCACAGCCGGATCCAGAATGGGCTGGGCGTCGAGGGTGTTCAACTGGTGGTTGGAGGTGGGCAGCTCCAGGAAGTAGCTCTCGATCATCTGGCGACCGGTGGCGCCATTTCCATTCCAGCTGAGGGTGGCATTGTCCAAATAGAGACGTCCTATTTGCTGGAAGCGGATTTCATTTGAGTTTCGTTTTTCCATGAAATGCAGACATTCCAGGCGGAATCTTTACTTACATGGCGTCGGTTGTCCACGGAGGCGTAGTACAGACGCGTAAAGGTGTCCGCAGTACGGGCGCAGCTCTCGACCTTGGCTTTAATATCCTTTAAAAAAAAATGATTGCTCTTGTATATTGCTAAAATAACAAAATATCTCCAACTCACGCTGTTCATGTTTCCCGCAGTTCTTGAATTAGAGTGACCGTTCTCGACTGAGCAAAAAAATACTCTCGTAGAAAAATAGGCATATCCGTTACATCCGTTAATAATGAGTACCCCCAATAATTATTTGAAAATCTAAAAAGCTTAAAGTCTAAACCAGACTTAAAAACAAGTTTATAATAAAATTCGGCTTATCCCAGAGAATTAAAAACGGCTCTAATTTTTGTAGTTGTTTATTTCTAATCATAATTTTAATTAACAATTAGATACAATTTAAAGCATAGCGATCACAATTTGAATTGGTAACTTAACATTTGAAGATTCCCTGTCGGAGTTTCCCAATCGGGAGACACTGGAAAATCGAGAGAGTCTAGGGCGACTACGAGGCACTGTGGCTAGAACTATGAGTATGACTAAAACTAGCTAAGCTAAGACCTGTTTTAAGACTAAAGCCCCCCGACTTAGGCCTCCAACCCCCGGGTGTCCTTCAGTGGCTCCAGAGGCTGCAAGTTGACGGTCTTGTAGCCTCGATCCCGTCGGAACCAGAGCCAGTTGTCCCCGTTGAAGTAGTCCTCGATATGCTCCAGGCTGCGACCCTTCGTCTCCGGCTGGAACAGGCACATGAAGGCAGTGAGCAGGAAACTGGACACACCGAAGACCAGAAACACTCCACGCATCTTGAGCATGGCCTGCAGGGCGGGAAACTTCTTTGCGAAGATGAACAGGGCCACATTCATGGAGGCAAACACACCGCCGGCTGTCCTTCCGCGTATCCTGGCCGGGAACAGCTCGCCGATCATGATACCGGGCATCACCATCAGGGCTGTGTTGAAGATGATGTAGCCCAGGAGACATCCAGCACCCACGAAAACGTCGTACGACATTTTGGGCTGATCGAATCTGGCATACTGATAGCCACTCAGCACCAGGCAGAACAGGCCGGAACCGATTCCCGACACCATCATGATCATGCGGCGCCGAACGAAGATCAGGATCACGCAGAACACCATGCAGCAGATCACCCGGACAACCGCCGTAGCAATCGCCGCCTGCTTGGCGTCGAACTCCGCTCCGAACTCGGAGATCATGTCCACGGCGTAGAAGATCACGATGAAGGTGCCGGAGAACATCTGCAGCAGGGAGAACGCGATCACGATGACCAGTGGCTTGATGGCCACCCGCTGGCAGCACAGCTGGAAGATGTTCTCGTTCGTCCTGGTGGTCACCCGCTCCTTGGCCAACCGCTGCTTCATGTCATTCAGCTCCTTTTGGGCACTGATCTCGCTGCCTCGCAGGAACGAGAGCGCCTGCAGGGCACGCTTCTCATGGCCATTGCGGAGGAGCCAGGCCGGAGTCTCCGGTATAAACGAGATGGACAGCATGGCCAGCAGGGGCAGGACGTTGGCGCACCACGCCACACTCCGCCAGTACATCATGGAGCCCAGGGAGTAGACCAGCAGGATGCCGCACGAGTAGGCGACATATGGAGCTCCGATCAGCAGACTCCTCAGATTGGGTTCCGCCGTTTCAGCAATGTACACCTTTAAGAAGGTAAAGGGAAATAATGAAATGAAAGACCAACATAGTAGCATACTATATCCACTAACTAAAATGTATCTACCTTTTTATATATCTATCTATCTATCTATCTAAAGCCAGCTAATCTACAAAACTTCCCAAACATCAAATAAACCCTATTACTTTCTGATACACCTCCACCTTGAACCCAGCTAGAACTTTCGCCAGCAAAACAATTTGATCTATTTGAGGGTCACAAAACCATCAACATCTTAATCTGTGGGAACTCTTGGACGGTAATCATAAAATCGTAAATCACGTCAGGCGGCGAACCATTAATGAAAACTAAGCGAAAGCCGGGGGAACACGCGCCCATTCATCCATCCAAACAACCCGCCCACCCCGCAAGGCGTCCGTAATCCGCATCCACGTTATTATAGACTAAGGTCAAGAATCCGGAACTACTACGCATATACTGTGTGCGCTAATGCAAATGATGCGCTGGCCATTTAAAGTCCGGCAGCGATGACGCCTCCGCTGATGATAACTATCGTTATCACTTTGGCCGCTGGATAAGTCACGGACATATCCATAAGAGGCTCGTAAATAAACTGCGCCGGCTGAGACACAATGGAAGCGACTGGAGGAGCCGGGACAATGGAATACCCAGCGTCAAGTGGCCAATTGACGATCTGTCCACCTGCCACGACTGCTCTTTTGTGTTCCCAGTGGGGGAGCGCCATTTGGGGGAGTTCAAGGCTCCGCCGATTACGGTTAATGGGTCACTCGGACAATCCGGTTCCGCATAATCTGCGTAATCCGGGTATTCTGGGTATTCTGAGTATTCTGGGTATTCCGGGTGTGAACGAACCCCTGGCCAGTGGCATTGAGTTACTCACCTGTCCGGGTCCACCCAGAATTCCGGTGGCGAATCCGCACAGGAAGCGGGCGAAGATCACCACCTTGATGCTTTTGGCGATCGCCAGAGTGCTCCAGCCCAGAAGGAGGGGAATCACTGAGAGGATCAGGGTCTTGCGGCGACCGATGTAATCCGCCAGAGGTCCCGACAGCAGGGATCCAAATGGGGTGGCCAAGCTATGGACACTGGCTGTGGGAATAAACAGCAATTAATGTTGGTTTTTAATCAAGATACAGATTGATCAGCTAGTTAAACGCACCTATCCAGGAGCCCGTTTCCAAATCAATGGGTATCTCGGTGGAGTTGTTGTCCGTCAGCTGTGGCAGCAGGATGGCCGAAAAGCCAATGGGCATGCCACATCCAGCGGAAAGTAAGAGTACCGCACAGGTAGCTACAATCTAGAAGGAAATACAGTATAGGGTTTTAATGTAAATTGTATGTTTGAATGAATCGAAGTAAGCAACTATGTAATAGATTCCCGTTGCCATGCGCCATCTGGTTTTAATCGAATCTAACGATCAGTTCATCAATGTGGCCGCAACCCAGCAGCAATTGCCATCAATTGAAGTTGCAATTGCATCACGGACAACATTATTTTGATTTGCGCTGATGGTGACAAACGATCTGGGATCGCTAACCATTGATCATTGATAGAGTCTATGCCCTATCAATTTGTGACGCCAGCAAACCGAGCACGGACACCCTGAATCTGAATGACACTCGGTGACATTCCGTGCTGTCCAATTCCAGGGGCTCCGTCACATGTCGGCCACATGTAGCCCCCAACAGAAGCGTTTTCTAATCGTGTCGTGAAGAAAGTTCAATTGCGTATCTTATCATTTTGTCCTTCACGGAATATTTAGTATCTGTCACGCACGAGGAGGCGAAATCCCAGAGATGTCCAATGTTCGACAAGTGGCTGACAAGATTATAGGCCCCAATTTGATTTGGATTTATATGGGTTGGGCCTTAAAATGTTCTATTTAGTCTACTAACTTAAGAAAGCAACGTTCTCAGATACTTTACATATGCCAGCTACCTTAGTTTGTGAATGTATACCCTGTAAACCTACCTGGTGCATCATACCCCGCCGGTTGGCCACATCGTCGTCCTGCTCGTCGATGGTGGAAAGTTTCCGGGAGCTATAGCTGGCCTTCTTGCACTGAAACTCCGATCCCGGGACCACTTGAAAGGACTTTGAGTGTGGCACAAACTTGAGATATTCGTCATCTCTAGTTGAGGAAGATGAAAGGAGAGATTCGAAAATATGTTGGTTTAAACAAGTTTATTTCATACATTTATACAATGGCACAGATAAATTCTCTTTATTATTTGTATAAAATACTAAAAGCTGAATGAAACTGGCCAGCCTCAAAAAGCTTTCAGTTCAGATATAGGGTAGCATAGACAATGGACTGGCTTATTATCAAGGTGCTCCAACACTTTGCCAGCCTAATGGGCTTAATGACTCGCAATTATTGGCAATTTCATGGATCGGCACTGCGGGCAACCCTTTCACACGCCACTCAAATCAATCCACTTGCATTCCCCAATCCCCATCCCCGTCCCCCTCTGTTGCTTCTACCACATTTAGTTGCACTTTAATACGGGCAACTCGCACTTGACTCACGGCAAAGTAAAGCGCGAGAAGCCTCCAGTGATAAGAAGAGCGGGAATACGTCACTTTTAGCAGCAGAAACCAGCTGAGTTTGTTTTGGCTGGGCGATAAGAAAATATGGAAAACGCACAAAAAAAGCACTGCGATTTTTGAGCGTTTCGATCTCTCGCTCTTTTGCCGAAAGCTTTTTTATTTTGCTTGTGTTTCAACTGCTTAAATAATGTTAATGTATTTTTTATCGCTCGCCAAGGTCAATTTGGAGTCACGTTTAATGAACCGAATCAAACTTTCTTCCTCTTTGGCCAATATAAATATTTGTGGCACAGTTGGCCAAATTTATGGCGAATTGTGATATTCAATACAATATTGTGATATTCATAGGCGGAATACTTCCCCTTTGCGCTGCCATTGATCTGCAAAATGCAAACCTTGGACGCCTAAAACTCACCCGTAGCATTGGTGGCTCCATAAGTCTGCCAATCGTGAGGGGAATGTGGAAAACAAAGTAAGGCGAACTTTGGCAAAACAAAACATTTCAAATTGTTGGACTTGCGCCGTATAACACGGCAGTATCGCCGGCAGAATCGTCTGCTTGAAGCGATTGATTAAGGAAGTGCCGCAGATAATGTCAGCGGTTCAATGTACCAAAACAAACGAAAATAAAGTGCACCTGATTCGAGGAAATAGGCCCACAATGATCCCTAAATTGCCAGGCAAACTTTCCAATCACTTTCAATCGGCGTGACTGAAGTCCATGTCACTCTGCTGTTTGCCCATCAATATGTGTTCCGATGTGTGAATTGAAAGAGTCGCCTGCACGACTCTGCGGATACAGATTCTATAAACCGAAACGCTCGCCCACTGTTGACACCACAAATTAGATAATTTATACCACATGGACACACACTCCAGTAAAACAATCATTGTGGCGAGTAAACCAATCGAATGGGCAGCCCGCAAATGATTTGGCTTAATTGGGGCAATTTTTGTGGAGCGCCGAAGAAGGGGTAAGGCCAGTCAGCTGGTGGCGCCATGCCACTCAATCGAGGATTCATTTCACCACTGGTTGGCATGGTGGTTCCGGTATACGCGGCGTATGCGTAATAGCAGAACTAAACTTAATTTAATTGGCACACCAGATGCCAAAGTTCAAGATAAGATATGGGTAGAATCTCGGTTAGCAGTAATTCAAACCGAAAGCAGCGGACTTATCACCAATTAATGGGGGGTTAACCAATCCAATTAGGGAGGTTCCAGAAGTGAAATTCCATCATTACGCCGATGAGTAATTTCGAATCAATCAATATTTACATTTAATGTGCAAGGACTTAAAGAGCCTGCTGGGCGCAATTCAATTTTCATTAATTTCAATAAGGCAACGTAATTGAGCCATTGATTGATGTGCTAATCGGTGTTGAAATATTTCAACTCATCGTGAGACTTGATAAGCTGCAAATAAAGTCTGTGCACATTTCAAAACAATGCAAATAGCTCTATAAATTTTGGCTGGGCGCGAAAAATGTACTTTTGTTTTCAATGAACACGTGTTTTGTCTGGTAAATACCTGCGTATCTTATCAACCTTTCCTCAATTCGAAACTAATATTATTTACTATCTTCGCTGAGGTAAGTGAAATCTTTCCTCTGAGACCATTTCGTTGATCACCAAGCACTTTGGCCAAAAAACCCATAGACGAATCTGGCTGGCAGTTAGTAATGTAGTGATAAGATTCTTTTTTATATTTTTATTGGGAACTCGATTAGCTGGCATCGAAGGGGCCCAACATGTAGCCACTATCTCGCATCTGGAGCACCTTTCAGAACCTTTCCAATGACCACGGACCCTAGCAACACGAATGCACAGAACTGAGACAGCTGACACAACCGAAGGAAACCGAAAACTTGTTTGCGGTGGCTGGGGTTTACAGTCGAAGGGGGTATTTTTAGCTGACCAGACACAGACAGTAGGTCCGCAGAAAGCAGCGATGACTGGACGACACCGAGTGTTTAGCACAAATACACGAACTGGCATTGTTTTGATATGTTTCATTACCTTTCGACACTCATTTTGTCCGGCTATAATGTAGGCAAATTAGTCCAAGCAGTTTTGCAATTAATCTATGGAAATCCTCCGCTTTCCGTTGCCCTTTATGTAACGAAGTAGTCGCGAATTTTAATCGCCTGCTGAGCAAAGCACTCGATCGCGTGGTGATATATCAACGATCTCCGGGAAAACACTGGCATACACTGCGAAAAAAACGGGTCACACGGAGCAGCGACAATTTTATTTCATGCCAAAAAGCAAACGCACACTGGCTGGCAAAGCGGCTTCGCTGCGGCTTTTTATTTATGAGCAGCGATCGACGCTGACGCTGCGATCGCAACACGCACACACGCAAAGCCAAAGCAAATTTGCACTCGCTCTGTCTCTCTCTTTTTGCACGCCGTCGTATGCTGCCTTCTCGCTCGCACGCGCCTGCTCGCAAAGCATGCTTGCGAAAAGATTCTTGCTTTGCTTGACCATCAGCACAGCTGACCGCCAGAACAGTTACTTTTCTCCTCATTTTCTTGGGGGTGTGCGGTTTGGGGACTTAGCTTTTGGGGAGCTTTGGGGACTAGCCGAGACTAGAACCCAATTGGGGATCTGTAGAATACCATTATATTTAAAGCATGCCCTGTTGTATCTGAAAGATGTATCTCTAAATTGAATGTAACAAATCTGCTCTAAGCACCTCGATCATTTTAACGCATTCTGCACCTTTAGCAACATGTTTGTTGTGCAAAATAGCAACTCATTACGTGCTGTTTATTTTGTTTGGCTTACTTGTATGATAAAGTAAACAAAAACCACCCCATTTTCGCCCACCCCCTGTTTAAAACCCTTCGTTTTGAATCAAAAAGAGCAGCAAAAGAGAGCTGCGAATGCGAAAACCGTCGTGAAAATGACCCGAGGGCCGCAGGAAAGCTGAATTGACAAAGCTTTTCATTCATAACCTGGCCCAACAACAAGAATGGTGGGGATGCATCAACAACGGTGGCACAAACGCTGCTCAGAAACTGGCGGAAATTCGGGGAAATGCGAATTGCGCATTGGGAATTCGGATAGACGTGCGGGGAAACTACGGATTCCACTATAAGCACCTAAAAAAAAGGACACAGTGCGAAAACTATTCGCTTGGAAACTATCTGACTGTTTAAAACTTTGTTATTCCCCATTTTTATACGAGAGCTTTTGTAAGCGGCTTACGTTGTTCGGCGCTATCTCACAAACCACCCCACACCGCCCTTCGCCTTCGCCCACCGCCTTACTTTCACTTCCATTTGCACTCCCACTTCCGTTTCCGTTCGCTAAGCTCGAACACTTGCGTAAATAAATGTATCACCCTGGGCGCTCTCTCTGTTTTCACGATTTCTCTCGCTTTCCCAATGCTCCAGTGTTTCTGTGTTTCAGTGTCTAGGTCGGGGCAGCTTTTCCTCCTGAAGGTCGCCTGGCCAACTGTTCGATGTGTGTCTCTATTGGATTTATCCCCCTTTCGGTGGGCCAAACTATCGACCGCTGGCGCGGGATGCTCGTAAAGTGGAAGTCCTTTCTGCCGCCGAACCAGCATTTTTAAGTTAAGTTTTAAGTTATGATTTTGTGAACCCTTCAACGGCATTTGAGTTCGCACTTTAATTGGCCAATAGCCCATTGTTTATCGACTGAACACTGGACAGCACACCCACACACAGCCAGATGCAAATGCAAATGCATAATTAAGTGAGTTATTGTTCAAGGACGCATACCCACTACTCTGCCCATTAAAGGAATCACTGCGAGAAATTCTGCAAGAAATATACATACATATATGAAATTCTAAATTTGTATTTTAATCTGTTGAGTTTTGTTTTTGAATAACTAGACAAGCAGATGTACCCCTGGGCGTATACTTGATTTCCGATCGTTTGTATTCCCCATCCGCCATGTAAGCCGATTTTTGCCCAGTGACCCCAAAGGCATTACCACTCCCACTGCCCTTTTTTCGCCAGTATCCTGATTTCCCATTCCATTACATTGGGCCGTAAATCAAATTGCAAATCAAAAGCAGCGCCCAACGGCTGCCATAAACTTTTATGGCAAGCGAGCGTGGGTGGAAAAGCTGCTGCCGCTGAGCTTTCCACGCTCCCGAAAAGAAAAGCGTCTGCTCTCGCTTTTCACTTTTCTCGCCTCCGCCTTTCAGCGGGAAATCTCCTGCTGCTGCTTCCGTTTCACTTTCAGTTGCTTTCGAATTGTCCGCCAAATTGGACGCTCCACGTGTCCGTAATTTTCGATCCACCCACGGGAGCAGGCGAAACAACAACAAGAGCGCAGAAACTGTCCAAAAAAATATAGCTACCAACATACCTTGTGGCATTCGCTGAAGTTTCTGTTCTGGGCGAAAAGATCCTCGCAAAAAGTGCGGAAAAGTGAAGAAAATCGAAGGGGAAAACCCAAAGCGAACTCTTAATTGTGTAAGTCCCGCGTGCCCATGTATTTGTGTGCGATTGTACGAGTTGTGCGGGTGTGTGTGTGTGTGTGCGTTTTGGTGGGAGTGTCCTTCGAGTCCTGGCAGTAAATATTTAAAACAATTAAAGCCCTAGCCCGCGCCAAGGTCCCTTCCCGCAGGACGAGCCCGTTGGCAGGCCCAATTAGGCGGCGTTCCCTTGCACATTCCACGTCCTGCGCCCAGGATAACTGCATTGTGCGGCTAATTCGGCGTTAATGCAGTCTGATTACAGCCCATCCCGATACCCTTGCATCCCACCTGCCACTGCATTGCAATAGAGGGCCACAGCCAGCAGCTGGTCACCGGATTCGCTGGCGGTGGCCATGAAAACTCGCTGCAACTGCAACATTTTCGTAGCACACTTTTCGGGGGAGAACTGCGAGTGAAAGTGAAGCCTTGGGCTAAGGCGAAAGTTTGGCCGGACTTAACGTTTAAACCAGGACTCAACATAACTTAAGACAACAGTTGTGCAAAGTTTCAAGTAATTAAGAGTGCAGCTCACCAAAACCCTGATAAAACTTGAGAAAATACGAAACGAATTTGGGAGAGGTCAGGTAATTTAACAATCATTGCAAAATAAAGAGAAATTCTTCTTCAAGGATTTGTGTTTAAGGCTTACCTCATGCCAACTCTACATCCATTTGGCATGTAATATCTGGTTAGTTACGGCGAATTTGCTCTGGCAGTGAGCTGAAATTGAAACCTGATTGCAAGCGTAATTTGCATTATCTCAGAGTCGTGTCCAATAAATTTGCATGTACATGCCAGGAACCACCCCTCCCCGCTGCTGCTGCCGCCTGCAAGCGCTTGGCTGGGCATCAGGTGCATCCAATTCCGGGCCGAATGGATACTTCGGGCTGGGCAAATATTTGCCCCAAGTTGGCCAGGAGTGGTGCCTCCAGCAGCGTTCCCGGGCCACCGTGCTCCGCTCCAGCCAAGCGTGGATGAACGCAAAATTAATTCCAGCCTCCGCCCGCTGAGGCACTCCTCCTGTGCCCGCACTGCTGGCGGCACCTTCGTCCCAAGTCCCGAGTCCCGATAACTTTTTACTACTTTCGCTATCCTTTTGCTTCTGCTGCCCAAGTTTTTCCTACTGGAAGGAGGGCTTCCACTTGGTGGGCATTTTCTTCGCTCTTCTGGGGCATTGTTATTGGAATGTCTAAGTCGAGTTTCTGTTATTGTCGTACAGTGGGGCATCGGTAAGTGGGACTTTGGTCCCTTTCCTTATGGTTAAATTATCGTACGGAGTAATGCCAAGCTTGGATAATATAAAATCTAGTGTAAGTGGGAATTTTCTTTTAAACTGACCATTTCGGCTAGGAAGAAGTTTAATTTATGAAATCATTATGTTTACTTTTGTGAAATCCCTTGATAACTTACTTACTTTATTTCTTACTACTTATTTCCGAATTCAATTTAATCGCTTCAATAGATTCATTTAGTTAACCGCAGTTACTTTTAATGGATCTGCCCTGTGATTGTCGTGCCTTTTGTTGTAGTGATTGCTGTGGCAGCCTGCGTCGCTCGCTACCTCAGCATCCTTGCCCTTGGAGCGGGCTTTTCCTCCCTCCTCCCTTCTAAGGTCCTTGCTACCTCCCCCAATCCCCCCAACCCCCTCTTAGGTACCCCTGCCCGCTTTCTGTCGCTTTTTGTTCCTTTTCCTGTGTGCCTTGTGGCTTCCTTCCTGTTCGACATGAACGTGCGTTGTTTCCTTCGCGTTTGGGCTTTTGGCATTGGCCTGTCCGTGTTTTGTGCGTGTTTGCCAGGGCTCAAGTTCAGGTTTTCCAGTTTTTCGGCTTTTCTGCCGTTTCCCCTGCCATTCTATATTTGTTATTTTATTCGCTTGGCTCCGAGCGCTTTCCCTTTGTGTGTACATTTGAATCGCAATCAAATAACAATAAAAACATCACCGACCTGGCTGAAAAGTGATCGCTGACATCGTGGTACGAGTATCCAGTGCATTAGACTTAAAGCCACATCCTGATGGATGGCGGGATTTGGCTGTTTGTTGTTCGTTGTTTGTTGCTTGGCTGTGACTGTGTCACCCTGGCGTATACGCAATGTGGCGAATCTGCTGACTACTCGACCGAGGAACTTGTTGAGGGCTTAAGTGGAAAATTGACAAGGTAATGGATTAGCCGTCATTTTAATAGATTCCTTTTGAAAATTCAATTTTCCTTGAGGTAAATAAGTATTTATTTGAATATTAGTGCCACAGACAGCGAGTAAATTGAACCATTTAAAAGTAAACTTATTGTCTAGCTGCGGGCTTAACTAAATATGAGGCGATTGCAGACTCGGTGAACTTTGACCTACAGCACAAAGCTGTTAAACTGCTTGTGCATGTCAGCACAGCTTTTCCCCGCTTTCCCCCACATTTCCCGCTCCCTTCACTCACTATCTCTCCGCGGCAGCTGTTGTTGCATTTCCCTGACAATGCAACTGCCAATATACATGAATGTGGCTGTAAGTAGCAATGTGTTGGTGGGAAAGGGCGATTGTGTTTGTGTTGTGTTGGTTGTGTTAGTTGTGTGGCTAACATTGACATTTGTGTCCGCTTAAGCGAACGACTCCTTCGAGGAAGGCGGGCTCTTATGCAACATGTGAAATCCTAATCAGATTGCACAGACGCTGTGTGCTCCGTTCACCTGGAAAGGATTATTACTATAGGTGGTCACATAAATCCAGGGTGAAAAAGAGTTACTCTACGAAGGAGTCCAAGGACCAGTGCATTCATTCTTTGCGGCAATAATCCTTTTAGGATGGATTAATGGTTTTATATGGATAATAGCCACATTTATGGTTGATTAACATGTATTAGCACTAGAGTACCATCATCCTAAACCTATTTAGAACGTATAATTTTCACAACTTTGTTGGCAAGTGTAGTCCTTCCATCCAAATTCACGCCACAAGCTGGCATTCATATGCACCTGTCAAATTCTTGTCCGCCAGTTGCACTTGCATTCCATGTCAGCAATCGACCAGCTCGTGTAACTGGTGCATGATCAAGCCCTGCAGCATTTCCCTGGCCAAAATGCATCCGTGGCACGGGCAGTCCCGGGAATTGGGAATGTGCTCTGACCGCAGGTTTGTCAGCTGCAGCCGTCGTTGTGCCTCCATTCTGGAACGCTTCCTCAGGTTCCTCCATCTGCAGTGCACACAGCTGTAGATGGTGATTCCTAAACGGGGCAAATACCTAAGATTTAGTATGATGCGACTATGAAACAAGTTGACTTACCAACTCCCACCACGGATATGTGCAGCAGCAGAACCATGAAGACAAAGCGGCCAAAGTGCCGATGTTGTCGAAGGTCCTCGAATGGAGGTTCGTGTTTGACGCTGGTGCGGGTATCCGCATCCGTTGGAGCAACAGTGGAGGTGTCAGCCAGCGTGGCCAAGTCGAGTTCCGTGGAATTGGCGCTAGTATTGTTTTCGTACTGGAAATCAGCCATTTGCAGCAGCTGCGTTACATTAAGCCAGTCTAGGTCTTTCGAGAAAGACAGAGATACGCAGATAGGAAAAACAGAAATCAAACGAACCGCAGGTGGCATTCCAAGTGCACTTACCCGTAAAGTTGTCATCAGCTTTGGCCAGGTGAGCACAGGAAACCGAGGTGGCCAGCAGCAAGATCCACCTGGCCTTGTTTACCTGGACGGAGGGGCTCATGGTGCTCCGCCAATCGATCCAATGCAACTGAACAAACTGAAGGCCTCGATTCCAGTTAGACTTATCAACAGAAAAGCTGTTTATTTGACTCGCAACTTATGCCGAAGAAAGATGCCAAGTGGATTTCAATCCCAACGTAAATACATAACTTACGCAATCAAAACACCCAAACAAAATTAGCAATCATGGCAACAAAAACAAAACTTCAGTTCTATTACTATAGAACACAGGTCGGGCATCAAGTTAATAAAAATAATAAGAAGTAACTGCCTTAATTTTAATCAAATTAAGTGCAAAATAATTCCTAGGCATAGTGTGTGATGACCCCGCAGTTTTCGATGCAGAACGAGTTTCTGGCGATGCAGCAGTTGCGGCACTGGCAGTTGACCTTGGGAGCGTGCAGGAAGGTCATCTCCAGGACGCGGGCCGCCTCCTGAGGCATCGTGGGCCACACGATGCTCTGGGTGCGCGGGGCGTAGACATCGAGGCCATCGGAAGTCGATTCCACAGCCCGCGAGATCCGGCAGAAGCAGCAGATACATCCTGGCCAAAGGGA
This sequence comes from Drosophila santomea, assembly GCF_016746245.2. Taxonomy (NCBI): domain Eukaryota; kingdom Metazoa; phylum Arthropoda; class Insecta; order Diptera; family Drosophilidae; genus Drosophila; species Drosophila santomea. The sequence continues at coordinate 21,197,542 of NC_053017.2, forward strand.
CACAGGAAATCGGAAATCTCCGCTCTGCGAGTTGATCGAGGCAATGAAAGGCTATCTTAACTCACCCGCGAAGCCCAGAAGAACCAGAACGAAGAGTCCCAGCAGAGTCACCGAAAAGATTCGCATCTGGGACTCGGCCAGCTGGGAATCGCGACTTTCATTCCCAAATCCTTGGCAATGGAATTGGTGCGGCAAAGTGGATAGTGCCAGGATGAGAAAAGTGCATCGAGCGGCCGGCGCCAAAGACATTTTGTTAATGGTTTTCACCGCCTTGGCAGCGAACAATAAACCACTCGAAAATGGAAAAACAAACCGCGGAAAACAGCTGCACGCAGATGGCGACATCGCCGTGGCAGAAACACAATCGGCTTGCAAACTTCTGGCCAAATGAAAATTCTGCAAGTGCTAATCGGCATAAAGCTTCTTTCGGATGCTCCCCATTCCATTTCACTTTCTGTTTACCCGGGAAAAATGCAAATGCTACACTTTCGAAAATCCATTTCACTGGAGGAAACTCTAAGCCGGAACATTCAGTTCAGAAACTCAGAAACTTAATAGCTGCAATGTCAAGGCTAAGTTATTATGTAATGAAGCAAAGGTAGTTATAAAAGATGTTTCTTTGAATAAAGTAACTTTGTAAAGATATCCTTTTCCAGGACATTTCGCTTGTCTGAAAGCATTAAATCGGTGCGTTTTGTCTGGGTGTGCAGTTGTCATAAACCAAATAAAAGTAACCCATTTGCCCTGAGAAATTACATTTAAATTGCAAATTTAGGGCAGAAACAAAGCGGCACACACGAAACACACGGCACACACTCGACATTCAGCTGCACTCGAAAGCATGGAAATGTGCGCAAAGGTGCAAATGTGGTGCAAAGTGAAAATGCGGGGGGAAATTCTGCGAAAACTGGGTGACAAGAAAAAATCATTTGCAGACATAATTCACTTAACTGCCAGCTGTCTCCCTCGTCCTTGTGTACTCATTCATCCATCCCATGTATGCATTTTTTCCCACTTAGCTGTGTGAAATTTAATAGCGAGTTGCACACGATGTCCTTACGGCCACTGAAAACCCAAACGCGTTTAGTTGTCAATCGATACGGCGATATGGCAATTAACCTAAAAATAGGCTAATGGAGAAATTGTGTAGCCTAAATTATTAAACCGTCTGTCATGTACCCAGTACCAGTACCAGTACAGGCAGCAATTTTCTTTAGTACCCATCATTAATCATGCGATATTATACTCATTGTGGATTCAAAAGATTCGGCGTCTGCATAAAACTGCATTTGTGTTTTGAAAATCCAAACTTCACTTCCCGCGAAGGAAGTCGCATCGCCAACAGTTTCCAATTTAATCAACGAAATGATTTGCAATTTGGAATTCATAAAAAAAAGAGGCGAATCACTTGAAATGCCACTTTACGCGCATTTTGATTGTGATTTAGCGCTGAATTTGCGATTACCAGGACGATGACAGCGAAGGACGAAGGACGACAGACGATGACGAAGTAGATGAATATTTAATGCGGCTACAGGAGCCCCGGGGACCCAAGACGAAGGACGAAGGACGAAGGTGGGGAGCAGGCGATGCAATAGAACGTGGAAATCTGTTTTCCTCTAGAATTTTCCGGGGGGGGGGGGGGGGGGGGGAGTACAGGAAAAGCTGGGGAACAGGGGAACTTCGTTGCATCAGGACAAATTTGTGTGCGTGCGCTTGGCCTCCGTCGATGGTCATCCACACATATACATATATCTACGAGTATATCAATATCTATAGCTATAGCTCCCGCAAAACTGAATAATCGATAGCGCCCGTCGAGCACTTGAAATAGCACCAATAACTCATTGAACTGCGAGCAAAGAGGCCAGCATCCTCTGCTCCCTCTTTTCCCTCCGCAGGATTCATTTGCATCCACTTTTTGAGGACGACACTTGGCACTGCATAATTACTCAAGGCTTTGAAGTTTGTCAACGCGGTGGAAATCGAGATATCCGAAGGTTTATGGGCTTGTGAAAAGTCCTAATCAGCGGAGGTAGTTGCAAATTAGCCTCTCTTGCTAACTGACAGCTATATTTTAAAGTTAAATTAACAGAAGAAGCATGAAGAAATTTGAGTACCTCTAAGCTTTTGAAATGCGATGCATGAGTGCAACGAACAATTTCATTGCTTGACAATGAACGAAGTGCTTTATTTTCTGCAGTGCTGCTTTGCATATCCTGCGCCTACGCCGCCTCCTAAGCCACTCCCACTTGCGCCTACTTTCACCCACTTTCACCCACTTTCGCCAGGGGGGCGAAGGTCGCCTCTCGCTTTGTTCGCCGCTTGTGGGCAGCCTTCGTGGGTTCAAGTTCAAATGCCCCGAGTTTGGCCCCTCGTAATTGCCGTGACTTGTGCAACAGCAGAGAGCACAGATGCCACTGGTGGTGGTGGGGCGATGATGATCTAGATGGGGATTGGTGGTGGGGATGACGGGGAATGATGGGGATAATGGGGATGCCGAAGGTCCCTTGTCTCGCCTTGGGGCTGCAGGCGCAGGGAAAATTTAACTTTCGCATAAAAATGTCAAAATAGGGAAAATTATGAAATGCCAAAAGGCGGAAAACGCTGTCGGCGGATTGTTCGCAAAAAAGGAAGAGAAAGCGAACAGGAAAACTATAATGCAGCCCATGTAAGCTGGCTCCCCCTCCTCTTTCCCCCTTCCCGCTGCACTGCACATTCCCAAGGACGCTCTATGCAAGCCGCCCAACAACCCCCAACCCCTCCCCCCCCCCTCGTTCTCATCAAGCGTAAACAAGCGGCGGCAGAAGCTCGAAAACATTTTCACACTCGAATTGACCAAACACAAACAAGGCAAAAAGAGCGAGGGTGTCGCGGGGAGAAGGGGGGGGAGAGCGGGGGGTGGCTGGGCGGAAAATGGAGAAGGAGTTACGCCCCCACACACACTCTCTTATTAGACTTATTTGTTCACACACGTGGCCACTATTATTAGTTGCTTTACGTATACGGATTTTGCTGTGGTTTTTTTGGAAAAAACAGTAAAGGCTTCCAGGAACTCGAATAATTCTATCATAATATAATGTATCAATTACACATGTATTATTTAATAATTAACAAATGTGAATTGTCGACCTTGACATTGTTAGTCATTCGTGTAATTAAAACACATTTCCATAACAAATGAGCTTTGTTTTAAATGGCGCATTTTTGTGTCTCATTGAAAAGGGCGTAAATGAAAGTACACTGAGAAATTAGGCTGTTGACTAAGGGTACTCAACTGTGAGTTCAAACACAAAAAAATGTTACTTCAATCAGGACTCGTACATACATTTGAGCAGTAAGTTGGTCAAAGTTTGCTTTTTAGTTGGCAAACTACCCAACCCGTTTATTTGCCGAGCTGAACTGAAATGCCAACTGTTTGCGCAGATTTTGGTACACTGATAAAAAGAAAGGGTAACTACATTTATTTTCCCTCTTGTTTTCATTGTATTTCCTTTTATATATAAGCTAGTCATTTTGTGATTTGTATTTTTGAGTGCTCGAAAAGATATATATTTAGTTTTTCACTGGACGCCAAACCGCTGTCGTTTTCACCTGACCGATGGGGAGGAAAAGTTTCCCGGCACTTTTCACGCTTTCCCATGGAAACTTTGGCGCTTCCGCCTGCCACCTCTCGATTTTCATTGTCAGGCGATTGTGCTTCGACCATTTGGAGCATTTCCAGAAAAGTTCGCACAAAGCTAAATGTTTATTTGTACTGCAGTTGGATTGCCGCCTGTTTGCTTGTTTGTTTGTGTGTTTGCTTGTTTCGGAGTAGTTTTTTTAGTTTTTTTTTTGTTTTTTAGCCTTTTGTTTGGTTTTTCCGGTTTTTCCCTGTGCGTCGCCGCTGAATCGCATTCTTGGGCCGGGAATCATTAGGAACTATTTGCTAAGCAAATGCCACTGGCATTGCGGAGTGGCCTGAAATTGTTGCAGCCGGAATGCTGGACCGCAAAAAAAAAGTTGAATGGCAATGGGGAAAACCAGGCCAGGAGCAAAGCAACCTTGCTCGAAAATGGCGCTGCGAATTGGTATTGTGGTTTTTTCCCCCACCCAATTTCCCAGCGGCGTTGCCCCTTTGGGGCTGCATTTTTCCGGTTCCCCCGGCGAACGGAGCTCATCATTGGCACATTAACAGCACCTCATTGGCACACTCACTCGGCCAAATGCACATTTGACTGGCTAATTACGAGGCTGTCAACAAATTGGCATAAAAAAACAAACGCCATCTCATCTCATCTCATCTCGCTGCCAAGGAGATGAAACCGAAACGTGACCAGGCAAAAAACTCTCAAGCAGTGCGGAAAAGCCGGAAAATCCGCCCACTTCTCATCGCACATCCCATCCCATCCCATCACACGATGTTACGGCCACTACAGTACAGCAAGTGTGACAGTTGGTCTATATGGCATATATAATGTGTGTGTGTGTGAGTAAGTGTGAGTGAGTGTGAGTGCGCCCAGCATCAAGTGCCATTGACGGCGCGTCATTTTCTTGAGTACTCATTTATCCTCGGCGCACAAAAGCTGCCACCTCCTGAAATGGAAAAAAAGCATTCGAGCCTCGAGTCTGCGTATTTAATTAACGAAACGGAAATTGCAAAATGCGACTACAGATACTAAATCCATTGAACTTGCATTAAGTTTAAGTTGGCTGTCCTTGTCATAGTCGTAGTATTTTAGTAGCCATAATAATAATAAGAAATAGATCTTTAAGAAATAGATTAATCCATGTTAAAGCCAAAACAATGAAATTTCTAGTGATTCGCTCATAAAATGTTTTTTCCATGGGAAACGAACTTTTTTTTACAAATGAACGTGAATAGAATTTGAAACCCATAAATCAATTTGCAATACAGCACCATATTCGTTATTATATTCAACTCGTAGCTTCTGGCATCGATAATCAAATTAAGGTATTTGCACTCAACAGCTAATCAAGTAACTTTCTGCACTGGCTATTCACTGGCTAGTTGAAAAATTTTGGGGCTAAAAGTGAATGAATTTACGGCAACTGATTACATATAAATGCAATATTATGTGGCAAACGAATATGAGCCCTTTCGTTTAATCTAAGGGAATGAAGCCCTAGTGAGGTGACCTTTCCTAATTGCTTTCATTTGGCTTGCATCGAGGCCACTTCCACCCATCAGTATGGCACATAGCATATAGCAAGAGCTCTGGGCCAGCTGTGAAAGTTGGCAGTTGGCCAGCGGGTTGTCACCTGTGAGAACCAACTAAACGAACTAATAAATTGATATATTTGCATATTCCACAGCTGGAGGAGGATCAGAACTGCCACCCAAATGGGGCAGAGCAGCAAGTCCGGAAGTGCCGGAGGCGGAGGCGCAGCTGGAGGCGGAGGCGGAGGAGGCGTGGTCTGCCCCTCTACGGCGATCAGTGGCTGTGCCTCCGGAACGGCGCTCATCCAACTGGACGCCACTGGGCCAGGAGCCGGCGGAGCTGGGGAGTCGGAACATGAGCGCGGCACCTGGACGGGTCGCTTCGATTTCCTGCTCTCGCTGCTCGGATACTCAGTGGGCCTGGGCAACGTGTGGCGGTTTCCCTACCTGTGCTACAACAACGGAGGAGGTGGGTTTCATCTACGAAATACATCTAATAAGTGCACAGTACACATATCCATTACAATTTGTGAATCCCAAGGGTTTTCAGATCACCCTTGCTGCCTAAAAGTATGCAACATGATATGTTGCTTCTGTTGACTGCATCCTTTTACGCACCTCATGACTTAGCGCACTTGATTTCAGATCCTAAAGTGAAATGTAAAACTTTAATGAAATACTTTCCCTTTCAGGCGCCTTCCTCATCCCCTTCACCATCATGCTGGTCATCGCCGGACTGCCGCTGATGTTCATGGAGCTCTCCTTTGGACAGTACGCCGCCTTGGGTCCCGTGGCCGTTTACCGCAGGTTCTGTCCACTGTTCCGGGGCCTGGGAACCGGCATGATCCTGGTGTCCGCCATAGTGATGCTGTACTACAACCTGATCATCGCCTGGACCATCTTCTACATGTTCGCCTCGTTTGCGCCGGTGCTGCCGTGGCAGAATTGCGAGCCCGCCTGGAGCACAAAGTGTGAGTTTGTGTTTGTCCCCTGGGGAGCACATAGTGTGATGGCCCCAATTAATTAATAGGCCAAAACACTTGGGGAAAACGGGCGGGAGAGTGGAAGATAAAAGCGGATGTCAGATTCTCATCTTTTGTTACGTTTTTCGGGTAATAAATTAGGCAAATTGCAGGCTGTCAAAAGTGGAATTTTATTCCGCTCTGCTCCGCATTTGTTTTTGTTTGTGTCCATCGGCGGCACGTGGCTCGTTTGGCAAAACACATGGCCAGGCAAATCGGATGGGGCGGCGGTGGGGGAAAATGGGGAAAGTAAGGAAAATAAGGAAAATGGTTGTGTAACCAGCAGACCTCGGAGACAATTGATTCGGGACGACGCAGCAAAGATAAACACACACAATCCCTGGGAAACTTTCAAGGAAACTCGCAAGTCAGGGCAAAAATGTAAAATAAAAACTCGATAAGTTCGCTTCCGAAATATCCGAATAGTAGTGGAGGCTAGCATAATGCCAGGGGATCAAAAGTACATCATTCTTGCGGCCCCACAAATGCTGATGCCTCCACATTCCTGCCCTTCACGCACACGCAAGCAAATAAAAAGTATGAACAAACTTTCGCCCAGAATTATAATAATAAACAAGACGTAGGGGCGGCACAATCACAATAACGCATGGAGGATTCCTAGGCGCCCTGAAGTAGGCAATTGTTTTTGTGCCTCGCTTGACATTGCAAGGTGAGAGCTTTCTCTGTGTTTCTCTGTATGTGTGTGTGTGTTTGTGTGTGTGTGTGAGGACTCTCTAAGAGTGTGCTTGTGTGGCGAAGGCGTTTCCTTGTGAATTCCCAAGTCTGCTTGTGACTTTCTTGGCCAGAAACACTTTAAAATGTTCCGCACGCGAATCACATAAATCTTTAACGACCATTGAACGCCGACTCTTCCGGATTCCGGATTCTGGATTCTGGAGCTGGGCGGAGGGGGGATTTGTCTTACTTTCCCGGAAAAGCGTGGCAAGTTTTCTATGTAGGTCAGAAGGGATGGCAGACCGAAGGCATTGGAGCTTACTTGTGAGGCATTCAACAAAATTTACATTTCCTGCATGTCATAAATGGTTAATTCGGTGAAGAAATAGGAAACCAAGTGAATGGATGGAGACTTTCTTTATTGTCTTTGATTAACAAGAAAGTGTTATATAAATTCAAACTTCCTAAAGCTATAGCATGATTTTTGAATACACTTCGAAATGGATTCCTGGAACTACCAGTTGTATATCCGTATAAAATCAATATATAAGGCGAAGGCAAGGTAATCCACCAGGAACTCGGAATCGAAATCAGACTTTGACTGGGACTTAGGTCCCAGGCTGGCTGCCATTTCCATGTTTCCTTTTTTTGTGATAGCCCAGAAATCGATAATGGATGCTATTGAGGGTCTTGGATATTGAATGTAGTCCCTCGGCGCACAGCATTTTACCTTCTGGGAAGCGAACACGGCAGCTTGAAATTGTTAAAATGACAAACAATTATGTTCTAACTGTTTTTGACACTCAATCGCTGGCAGTGGGAAACTCAACCTTGGGCCTGGCTTTTCCCTAAGCTCCGGGGATCCCAGGACGAGAAAGTATTGTGTGTGTATATGCTGCGGGGGGTGCAGGGGGAGGGGGGAGAAGGGGAGGTCCTGCCTCGGCAGACAAGCAATTTCTTAAGGATTTTATTTATTGACACTTCTCGATTCGCCGCCCGATGTGCTGCCAGCATCCTGACCTCGTTCGCCTTTGTCCTCGTCTGTTTTAGATGACAAATGTTTACTTTTAGTGTCACGATTAAAATGTGTTTGACTCTGTTTGTCCACGGATCGAATGTCGCACTCTGTTTGGCTCTCCACTTACTTGTGTGCTTATGTTTTCAGTATGTTTTTCAGTAAATATTTGGCCAGCATTTTGATGTGGCTAATAAGGTAAATGATCTGCCCACTAAAAAAAACCCCTTATTTGACTCTGTAAAGTCTGGCCTTTCACACACATCATCCACAACATCAGCCATGTGCCATCGAAATGTGCCATCAAACCTAAGGCCACAAAATTTAAGCACTCAAGTTGAATAAGAAAGTCGGTATCCTTTTGCAACCGGCACACAAACTTCGCCCAGGATTTATTTATGTGCGAATTGGTTGGGGGGCCCTCGTTCCTCTTTCAAATAGAATTTATTTCGCACAACTCGTGTGTGTGTGTGCGTTTGTGTAATCAAATTAATTGCAATGCAAACAGAGGCAGACAGGCAAATTAAACGGCGTGTAAACACTTTGAAGTTTTTCACAAAACCATCAACCGCCAGCCACACGAAATTGTTCTCGAATTTATTTCCCCGTCGCAAAATGAAGCTGATGAATGGCTCTGGCTCTGGCTCTGGCAAATGTGTATATGTATGTATGTGTGCATGTGGGCCTGCTCGGAATTTAAACTTGAATCTAGCGATGGTTTAATTCGATGCGGCAACGGGGCGTATGAGTAATGTTTATTGACAGGCGCTGATTGGGCGTTGGAAAGTGGGGGCTGCTCAATAAATCGATTTGAATACCCATTTCAGTTCGCAAACGAATTTAGCTCGCAATTAGCCACTGCCAGCAATAATGTCCTGCAGCTCACGTCCTTCTACTCGTAAAAGGACATGTTCGCCAGCCTCGCTCTTTCTCCATGCAAGTGGAAATCAACTGTCAGGCAGTCATTTTGCGGTTATTTGGGTGGAAACTTCGACGGCGACACTTTCTCTTGTGGCACTCGGCGCACATAAGTCAAATGTCATAACCAAAACTGGAAGTTTCTGACTTTTGTGCGGCTGCCATTTGCGGGCTGACAGGTAAATACAATTTGCGGTTGCTCAGGAAATCGAGTATTGTGGGCTGTGGGCTGTGGGAGTGGCAGTGAAAGTGAAAGTGGGTTTTCCAACAAGCTGCCAGTGCCTAGTTGAAGTTAAAGTCTCATTGGGCAGATCAAGTCGGATGGACTTTATGTACTGCCGAAAAAGGGAAAGCGAAAGACAGATTGCTCTGCTATTGACCTTTCACCCCCGCCGCCAAGCAGTCAAATTTGCCAGTTGCCAGATCCTTTCGTTCAACCCTTTTCCGCCAAAGGATTCGGACCTTTTTTTATGTTTGCTGGGCACAGCGCCTTTTGTGCTCTCCTCTGATTTGCTACTTTGTCCTTTTAATTATGTTGCCAGACTTGCAGAACGCCGGGTTGCACAACCCAGCAAATAGTTCATAAATATTAAAACGCTGTTTGCATAATTGAGTGGGGGAATGGAAAGGGCATTGGGAAGGGGATTGGGAAAGGGAATGGGATCTTACTTCCAGATCCAACTTGCTGACAGCCAAAGTCTCTTGCAGATTGCTTCTCCTACGCCCAGGCGGACCAGTGCGAGGCCACCAATGGCACCTACTACCTTCGCACCTGCCACAATGCCACCTCCGCGGCGGAGAACAACATCACCGCCCTGGCACTTGGAGCTCTGAAGCGTCCACCAGCCGAGGAGTACTTCAAGTGGGTTATCACATGGATTTGCACAAGAATCATTTGCTGTTTTATGTATTTTTTGATTATTTACCTATTTTCATAACTACATTCGGTATGAATGCGTTTTAACTTGGCTTTATCTTCCATTCGGAGCAGCAACTTTGTGCTCGGACTGTCCAAGGGCATCGAGGAGACGGGCAGCATCAAGCTGTCACTGGCCGCCTGCCTGTTTCTGGCGTGGACGATAGTGTTCCTGTGCCTGTGCAAGGGCGTCCAGTCCTCCGGCAAGGTGGTCTACTTCACGGCCCTCTTCCCCTACGTCGTCCTGGTGATACTCTTCGTCCGGGGAGTCACGCTGCCCGGTGCGAGCACGGGCATTATCTTCTACCTGACGCCCGACTGGAAGCAGCTGGCCAACGCCCAGGTAGGTGGTGAATGCGAAAAACTAAACTAAACTGCTCCATGGACACGGCCTTCATCCTCCCACTCCCATCCACTAGGTCTGGGGCGATGCTGCTGTCCAGATATTCTTCGCATTGAGCCCGGCCTGGGGCGGCTTAATCACGCTCTCGTCCTACAACAAGTTCTCCAACAACTGCTACAAGTAAGTTTTAAAGTATTCCGATGGGCTTAGACGCGATAAGTCCACTGGGTGAAATGACTTACCATGGCTGCAAATTTATAAGATAGTGAATTAGCACTGGGAATTTTCACTCTAACACCAAATCCAATTAAAGGGACTCGCTGATCGTGGCCTTCTGCAACATAGCCACCTCCTTCTTCGCCGGCCTGGTGATCTTCTCCATCATTGGATTCCTGGCCCACGAGCTGAACGTCGATGTGGAGAAGGTGGTGGACCAGGGAGCGGGTCTGGCCTTCATTGTCTATCCGGAGGTGGTCACCCGGCTGCCCGTGTCGCCCGTTTGGGCCGTACTGTTCTTCGTGATGCTGCTGACCCTCGGACTGGACTCCCAGTTCGCCCTGATGGAGACGGTGACCACGGCGATTCTGGACAGGTTCCCCAACCTGAGGCAGTACAAGATCTGGGTGGTCCTGTCGGTGGCCATTTTCGGCTACATTGGCGGTCTGGGCTTCACCACCAATGTGGGTATCTCTCAGCGGTAATCAAAGTGTATGACTACATCACTCCTAATCCTGTAGAGCGGCATGTACTGGCTGCAGCTGATGGACAAGTATGCGGCCAACTGGTCCGTGCTGCTGATTGCCATCTCGGAGTGCATCCTTATCGCCTGGATCTATGGCTCTCAGCGGTTCCTCAACGACATTCAGGGCATGATTGGCAAGCGATCCTGGTTTTGGAACTTCTTCTGGGGCATCATGTGGCGTTACATCACGCCAGCCACCCTCTTGGTGAGTTTATCATCCCGGTTACCACTGATTATGTAGCTATATCCGTAATCTACTTAATCTCTGCCAGTTCATATTGTTCTTCAACTGGGTGGAGTACAAGCCGGCCAAGTATGGCCACTATGTCTACCCCATGTGGGCGGATGCGGTGGGCTGGATCGTGGGACTGCTGCCCGTGCTGGTCATCTTTCTGGTGGCCTTCCAGGAGATTTGGCGGGCGCCCAAGAGCCTCAGCTTCAGGGACCGCATCAAGCACCTGCTGCAGCCCACCGCCGAGTGGGGACCGGCGGGCAGACCCTGTGTCAACCTGCATGCCGAGCGGTACCAGAGCCAGAACTACGACGGCGTGACCAACACCAAGATCCTCATCGAGGAGGAGGCCTCGCCCAAGAAGGCGGCGCACAAGAAGGCCAAGCCACTGACCCTGGACGTGGACGTGGATGTCGAATGCCTGCCCCTGGCGACTGTGGGCAAGCGACCAGGTGCTCCAAAGTCAATGAGCAAGCAAGGCAGCAGCGGCAACCTGCAGACTAATGCCAAGAACGGCACCCACAAGTCGCCCACCACCGAAATCAGCCCCAGCAAGCAGCCCCTGATTCCGGCCGAGAAGGACAATAAGCCGGCCACCACCAAGGTCCTGGCCACCGGAACGCAGAGCAGCGGACGTGAGTGCACCACCATGTCCACCTTCGCGGGCGGCGGGGAGAAGAAGCCAACCAAAGTCAATTCGGCCACAGTCGGCACAACTGTTGCAGCTACGCTGGCCAGCAGCAACACCACGACGTCAGCAACTGCTGCTGCTGCCACCAAATCACCGCCTCCAGCTGGTGTTGCACCTTCCACATTAGTGGGCGTTGCTGCCACAGGAGCAACAGTTGCTGCTGCGGCAAATGGCAAAGCCAGCATGGCTGCTGGCAAAACCGCACTTAAAACGACAATATCATCAGGTGCTGCAACTGCAACTGCTGCCACTGCTGCTGGTGGCAACAAAGCAGCCAGTGTGGCAACTGCAACAGCAACAGTCGCTGCTGGCAAGACGCCTGCTGCAGCAATGGCTTTGAATGCAGCTGCTTCGGTTAAAGTGTCGCAAACGGATAAAACAGCTCCTCTAAAGACCACAATAACGGCTAGTGTTGCTGCTGCTTCAGGTGGCACAAAAGCATCGCCAGCACCTGGTGTTGCAACTGCCACAGTGGTTAGTGTCTCGCCAGGAGCAACAGCGGCTGCTGGTGCCTCCAAAGCAGCCGCTCCACTTAAAACTACGGCTGCACCTGCGGTTAATGCAACGGTTAATGCAACACAGGCCGCAAAAATCACACCAGTTGCCGCTCCATCGGCACTTGTTGCTGCGTCGCCGCCAGCCAAGTCCACATCAGCATCGGTGGCAAAGACAAATACCAATGCTGGCAGCAAGCCAACGGCTGCAATGTCCACTTTCAAGTCGGATGTCCCAGCTGCAGCAGCAAGTGTTGGTGCGACGAACGGAAAGGTCACGCCGAGTGGAGGAGCCACTGCAATGGAACATCCAGCAGGAAACCAAAAAGCGACAGCGGCAGCAACACAAAAGTCGCAAGCGGCAACTGCAACAGCAACGCCTACAAAAACTGCCTTGAATCAAAAGCCCATTGCCCCTTCAGCGGCAAGTGGCAAGGTGGCCACCACAGGTGGTCCAGTCGATGTGTCCAGCAGCCGGAGCACGGATAATTCCCCGGCTGCAAAGGGCGCGGCCAGCAGCAGCATGTCGGCCAAGTCCGCAAAAGCCGGCAGGACACAAGCAAACGAAACCAGCCCCACGAAGCCTGCAGGAAAGCCCATTAAGGCCGGCTCCACCAGCCCCACAAAAGCGGTGGCCAAGCCAGGAGCAACTGCAGCCAAGACGGCAGCGACATCTGCTTCAACAGCGACTTCTGCGGGCAGCAGCAACAGCAGCAGCAAGAAGGCGGCCACTTCGACAGCTGCAACATTGGGCAGCCAGGCGAAGACGAAAGGCAATGCATCCGGAGCGGGAGCTAAGAAGTAATAGCCAGGGCAGGTAGCAGGTAGGATCTGTGTGCCGAGGTCAAGGAACACGGTCGAACGCAAACGTTGTTGTTCCCAATATCGAAAACTATTTTTATAAGTATATATATATAAACGTGTATGTGTGTATCTACGAGCTAAGCAACCCACTTAACTGTACATGTAAAGAGTTTAACTAGGCGATTATGCTAAAGTCGACTACTTATAGACACCTCATTTGGATCGGCAGAGATTGGCGGAGATTGGCAGAGAGCGCGGGAGGATCGAACCTTCATGTTTCCTATGCGAAAGTACCTATTTATCAGTCATCACGGTGGGATGGATAGCTGTTCCTTAGTACCTAATTTCAGATCGATAGCGATTTCAGACGGTGGCGGAAAGACTCGATTGTAATAACCGAACGTAACGAAGTTAACGTAGGCTTTAGGTCAGGTGTGTTTGTCCTGGTGTTTGTTTTAGTTTCGTGTGTATATCCCCTGGCTGTCCCCCGTTGGGCGCCAGTTAATTTGAGAGCAATGTTGAAAGTGCAATGGAAATCGTTGAGTTTTAAAATATATATAAATTTATATACAAATATACAAAGGTTACAACTAATCAATTTACACAAGTGAGAGATCATTTGATTGGTTTTTTACTGAAATTATTCTTAAGACTACTTTGGAGGGCGGAACTTAGGAGGGCGGAGGTATTTTTCCGTTTTATAAGTGCGTGCATTTGTTTATAGAGCAGAATACATCACCCGGAAGGCGAGATCCCTAATCTGTAAATGTGAATGTGAATGTAAATGTAAATGTAAGTGTATCAATGTGCTCACTGTACTCTATGTTTTCTGTGCTAACGAGAGACTCATGTACCTAAATGTTAATCAAGTTGCATCAAATCCCTATTTGTGTGCATTTGTATAGTTAAGGCAAATATTTAGAAATGTTTTATGTGCGTGGAGTAGACGGAAACTAAGCCAAATACGGAAAATGCTCACAGAAAAACGGAAAAACAATAATTACACGTACATTTCTAGAATTTATATAACCATTGTTGTGTATTCATGTTGAAAATAATTATATATATATATAAAAATATATTCAAATATACAAGAATAGAAACAAATATAATACTCGTAGATATTTGTATGTGTTTGTACCTGTAGCTAGTTGGGATATTTAAAGCACCAGATACTCAGAAACGATTCAATCTGAAGAAAGCGTGCTTTGCTTCTCACCTTATTTTGATATTACATTATTACAAGTGTAGAGGCATTCGATTGAGAACCCCAACTTTATTCAGTCCCTGAAAATGTGTGATAAATTATTTGCTCCGGCTCGAAGTAATTTTCAATTTGTGTCAAACATATTTAGGCGTAAGTGAGAACATTGGAAACAGGAATATATAATTAAACGCGAATTGAAATTGTTGTAACTTGAGTTCGTTGTTGTTGTTTGTTTAGCGCAGTAGCTGTGACACCTGCCTACATACATACATATGTACCTAGACCCTAGAAACTAAATTCAGTCATATAACCATATTTGCACACAGGAAATCAGTCGCCTTGAAATTGAGATACCTGGAATTATGGAAATACCTTTATTTAAACCAATCAAGTAGTCGAATTGCCATTCATTTAACCTACCAACAAGTTTCTCAGTTTCACGGCGACTAATTTGTTGAGTGAACGCATATGGAGTATGGAAATAAGCCATCGATGTTGCATGTTTGTTAGTTGAACTGGATGTGTACCTGTAAAATGAAACCGGCAAAGTAGTCTAAGCGGAATTATCAAGTAAATATAGATAAGAAATTATGTACCGGCTGTTCGAAAGATATAAACATAAATATTAGCACATGTAATGCCGCAATTTGCTCAAACTTAACTTAGGTCGCAAGTGAATACACAGAAACATAAACTGTCAATTCAGACAAGGTATTTATAGTTTTAAAGTAAAACAAATTACCCAATCGGCACTTAAAGTAGTGAAGTAAGCGGAGTTTACTTTAAACATTGAACAGAGGAGCTTCAAATTTTATATGAACCTTTGAGATGCCAACGGATTAAGTACTATAATCGTATTTAAATAAAACTCGAAGAGCTAGGCAAGTAATCAAATTGCAACTCATATCCCTGTAAACCGAACAAAAACCGAACCGAAATAAGACCCATCAACCGGAAAACCCACCAGTTACATGATCAACAATAATAACAAACTAATAAATGTAAGCCGAAAATCTATTCGATGTATGCAGTTTAAGCGATTACATAGTTAAGAGTAGATAAAGTCAGGATTGAAAAACACATTCACATTATTCTTTCAAAGTTCTGTTAATTCAAAATCAAAACTAAGCAGAGTTATGTAATCAGAAAAGTTATTTTGAGGCGGAATTGAATGTCTGCACAGAAAATCAAAAGTAACAGCCCATTTCCCTGTGCCGATTTGAAAAACAAAATCCGTGGGCTAACTACACACAATATCTTACTAAAATAGATGTATAACATTTTGCTGTTCTGGTAATCAAAAATATATGTTATATCAAATTAAAAGTGTAAGCAAATATGACACGTACGAGTATTCCACAGATGCCAATAACTAAACGAGTAATCATAACAAACTATGGTAAAATGTAACATTAAGCCAGGAAAAACAATATTCATGAATAAATATTTATGGGTTTTAACAGTCAGTCGAATATTTCATTTCATTTCATTTTATTTCTCAAAAAAGGTGTGGAGGGAAACAAGGATGATAAATCTCGCGGATTTAAAACCGGATCGAGCACCGAAGGACAATCCCACCATTCCTCACTCTGCCTTCTCCTCATGCATAATCGGAATTAACTACAAACTCATTAATCCGGCCAAATAGAGGGGCACATTTTCTACTTTTCTATACTCTTAAAAACTCTGTACTCGATGGTCGTGTGCTCGCCAGGAAGGCGCGACTCAACGCAGAACGCCATGGACGCACTTCCAGATACGCTGTCTGAATTTCACTTCAAGTTAGAATCGTTTACCCGTTCGGAACCGGTTCGAGCTGGTTCTAGTAGCGATATATTTAGCTGCGACGCGCTGCCTACGTGGTGCAGAGCGTAAGACGTGCGACTACAAAACACAACTGTCCGGGCTCAAAACCACTTTTGACAACTTTTTTTATTAAATAGCCTATTTTCAGTGTTTATATTTCTAACAATTTGTAATGTGCCGTACACGGAATAGAGACGAACTGTGAAAATTCATTAAAAGAAAACCATTTCAAATTGATTTTCCATGTATACTTAGTCTCAGCAAACAGAACCTTTATTTTATAAAAACAAACCAGTTGATGAACAATATCAACGCTACAATGATGCTGAAAAATTCCATTATTATAATTGTACTGGCTGCTCTTCTAGACAAGTCTGCTGCAAAACGATTCGAGGGATACAAATGGTGCACGGCGGTCAGAGACGGAGCTTGCGTGAATTAAACACTACATAAATATTAAATAAAATATGTCCCTGTTTTAAGCACCTCATAACTCATTGAATCCGTCTTCTAGTTTTATGTACTGTACAATGCAGGGGAAGAATTCTGCGAAATGGCAGTAACAAGGTTGAAAAAACACATTTACATTTCAGGAAGTCACAACTGTTTCCTAATCTATTGCGAACTGAACAATCCCATGCTTTGAATTGGGAACTAGCATGTAGCCATAGGCAGTCGTTTAACTAAAAAGGTTTAAGGAGCATCGAAAGAACTGGTCCAACCAGGTTTACTTTTGGCTATAGTAGAAATTCACTGTCTTCGAGAAATGGCAGAAGCGAAAACTTTTATTCAAAACGTCCTGGGCATTGATGGCCGAAATGCAAGCACAAGCAGGGGCGAACTACCCATGGTCGGCAGTTTTTTCTGTCCGCTTCTGCTGTTCTTCTTTTGGATACTTTCCTTAAGTACGAATGTAAGTAGCCTTTTAACCAAACTTTCTAACCTCCTCATGCTTTCAGTCATTTTGGGTTGCATATGCGTGTGCTGCAAGTTTGTGAAATCGGAATCTTTTACCAGATACGACTCCGACAGCTTTGAGCTGCAGCAGGTTCATATCCTGGAGCCCACAATTGGTCATGTCAAAGGATGTGCGTGTCTGGAGTGTCTGCATCGACAGTTGTCCACGGAGTTCGAGCAAAGAAATGGAAAGTAAATAAAATAATTAGGGTTTAGTAGCTGCCGTACATTACTTTTATTCTAACTTATAACAACTTTAGGTTGTCTTGATTCGTATTCAGAGTTTTTGGCACTTAAGATAAAATATAACTTTAACATTCTTCGGGCCATAAGATAACCCGGTTGCTAATATCGAATTAACTAAATGCACTACTCTTCTAGAACTGGGAACTAAATTACCTTCATATTTGGTAATTTTTTTTTCTTTTTTTGGAATGAGTACGAAATACTGGCTGTCAGTAAGCTTAAGCGGACTTGACATCCGGCTTAGACAAAGTCAATACATCCTCTTGGACGGGAGACAAAGTTAGCTTTAGGTTATATTCCTTGGCCAATTTGCAAGTGGTGTCGAACTGAGCGTCCGAAAAAGTTTTTCGGGAAAAGGTCACTTTCTGATCTGAAGCGTTCTTGAACTGCCTAATCAAATCTTCCATGCTGTCTTTGAAATCCTGTTCCTTAGCTTCTTTCTCCAGCTGAGCGGCCGTTTTACGGACTTCTGGCTTTGAATTATTTACCGACAAGGCACGTGTCCATAGATCGCGAGTGGCCTCCTTATACTTGCTAATTCTCTTGTTCATGCTGATGATCTCATCGCTGATCTCCTTGTTCTCAGGCTGCTTGGACTGCGCCTGCAGGAAGGCCTTGCGGGCCAAGTCGTACTCGCCCAGGGCGGCCAGGGCGCGTCCCTCCTGGAAGAGCGCCTTACAGGATGGATTATCCACGGTCAGATGCCGCAGGGCCTTCATCATGATGCAGGCGCGCTTTGGCTTATTCAGCTTGTTGTAAACGATCATTAGGTTTGTCTGCGGAAAGTGACTTGGTCAATGTCTTGGTAGACTCGCATCCTACAAGCCCACTAGGGCCACTTACGTTTAGGGTAATAAGCAGTTCAGTTTGCTTGTGTTCCTCCTCGTCATTGGCCATTCGGCAGTAGTTCAGTGAGCTCACCGCCCGCTCAAAGGCAGTGACCGCATTGCGATAGCTGCCGCGCTTCACGCAGTCCTTGCCATGTAGGTGCAAGTCCTGTGCCTTGGGATAGACCACACAGAACTTGTCGCGGTCTTCCTTGGGAATAGCATCGATGCCCTCCGCATCTCCTATGAGCGAGTAGTCAATAACCTCCACCTTGAAGAGCGCATCCGCCTTGGGCTTGATCCTTGGCGGACAACCGAGTTCTCCGAAGAGCAGCTTGTAGGAGATAATGAACTCGGCCTGCTCGTAAGGACGCATGGTGCGTACGGCAGCCTCCAGGCCTTCAACCACCGTTCCCTGGCCAGTTTCAAACTCGAATTTTGTGCCCCGCAGCAAGGATGAGTCAAAGGGAGCGGACTCGCCCTCCCAGTAGCCACTGTAGCGAACAAAGACCCTCGCCTTGATCGGCACAGCATCCCGATCCACGTGACCGGTGCGAGTGATCCGCTTGTAAATGTGTTCGTTGATCTCGCTCATCAGAGCACGCAATTCTTCGAAGGAATGTGTCCACGGGGAACGCAGCTCCTCGTTGTCCACATCCTCTGCATCCTCGTAGTCGCTTTCGCTGTCGAGACCTAGATCACTGGTATGGTTTTGATGCGACATGTCCAGCTCGAACTCAGCACCTTTTTCCACGAGATCGCTGCAGGAGTCGCAAATTAACGATTACAACGACGTGCTCATTAGTGCTGTGATATCTTAGTACTCACGAAAAGGACAAGGGATTCTTGAGCAACTGGGTGGTGAAGGGCTGGAAGTTTTCCTCCATTTTCTCAAAATATCCAGATTATTTATTGAACGAACTGCGGAATTCGCTGATTTGGCGCTTTTCTTTTGGATGCTTCATATAACGGAGCTTTCCAGCGATGGTATCTGGAATGGTATCTGGCCTTTGTCGATATCGATTGCGAGCTTTTGGTCAGAAGTTATCGGATTCAAACTAAGTTGAAAAAACAAAGAATAGCGAAACAAGGAATTAGATATTTTAATTTTGAGTCATTCTGCGACTCGAGATATCTTCCCGAAATGACTCGGCAATAATGACAACGACAACCAAGATTAAAAGGAAATTGTTTCCGCATGTCAAACCAATGGAACGAAGATAGGCTGAACGAGATGGCTTACTTACATATGTACGATTTATAAGAATTTTTATTTAAAACTGAACACTTATCGCTCTCCAACTACCAGCACTCCAATGAGAGAATTTTTGGTGTGTGTAACAATAAAAAACTAGGAAACATAATGAGGAATGCATTCTTAATGGCCTGTGTAGTGCTCACCGTGCGATATGGTATGGCTATGAGTTGTATATTAAAGAAGGGCTATTCTAAGCAATGATCAATACAATGGTAAACAATTGCTCTCCGTTCACTTCTTCAGCAGCTTGCTCATGTCCTTGTTCTGCTTGTGGATCTTTAGGTCGACGTCCTCAATTTTGTAGTTCATGTTATCTAGCAATTCGTTTTGCGACTCAATTTCGCCGCCCAGATCGGTGGCCAGCATCTTCAGCACCGACAGGTTGCTGCACATCTCCTCCAGATTGGAATCGATCTGAGCCTGGAAGGGATTGGCTGCCTGCCGCTGGGGATGGTAGGTGCTGCTGGGATCACCACGCAGCTGGCTAACTGGATGGTTGTCGTACCGCTCCGCTGGTGAAAGCGGTGCCAAGGGGCTAGCACCGCCACAGGCACCCAGATTAATGTTGCTATTGGCCTCCTGTGATGACTGACTGCCCGTGGGCGAACCAGTCGCGGTGGGGGGTTGATCCCTGTTGCCCGAGAGGTAGTTCTTGAGGCCACCGAAGACACTCTTCAGGCCAGTCAAATGACGCTGGCTAAAGCGCAGCGTGGAGCTGATCTCGTCTAGCTGATGTGATGTCTTTTCCAACTGCTCCCGTTGCTTGGCAAGCTCGACGGCCGTAGCCTTGCCCACTTCCTGGGTTTCGTAGAGCAGACCTGTATGTTGTAAGAGATAAATGTATTAATAACGCCCCTTAATTGGCTAGCAATTGACCCCTTGGTTACCCAAGCTCTTGTTGGTGGAGTCCAGAGTTCGCTGCTCAATGGCCCTTCGCTTCTCAGCATATGCCAGTCGCTGTGCGGCCACTGATGGCGACGAGGTTATCTCGTCCTCGTCATCGTCATCCATCTCGAAGGGATTGGTGCTCCTCTGCTGCGGAAGCTTTGCTGCCCCCGTCCGTTTGTTCTGCAGGAAGAGGTCGTCGTCCACGTCCTCGAATCTGTCCACGTCATCGAAGTGGTCGTGCACGGGCTGCAGGTAGTTATGGGCCATTTCTTTAAGCAAGAGAAACTTCCAAAATGTCGAATTTTGTTGTGTTTTCGTAAACTTTTATTTTCTTTGTTGTTGTTTGAAGCTATCGATTGCAATAGGGATGGTACGAATGTTGTAGCTATATGTAGTTTAATCGCCCTTTGCA
The DNA here is from genome assembly GCF_016746245.2 of Drosophila santomea. Taxonomy (NCBI): domain Eukaryota; kingdom Metazoa; phylum Arthropoda; class Insecta; order Diptera; family Drosophilidae; genus Drosophila; species Drosophila santomea. The sequence continues at coordinate 21,218,156 of NC_053017.2, forward strand.
AAGCTTAGAACGGTGGAGGCTTGAATATAGTTGAAATAATGTTTAAAAACGTATAATAACTCAATTTGTGTGCCAGTTATCTTTTAGCTGAATTCAAAAAGTGATAAACCATATGAAGAGATAATAAGGAATGCCCCTACTGGGCATCTAGCGGGGAAAAAAGCGGCTTGCCATCTCTGACGGATATCGAACCAGCGTTCCGTCAATTTTCCAGCAGGCGTCGCAGTTTTTGTAACTTTTTGGAACTGACCAAGACGGAAGCTTTAGTTTAATTTAGGAAATTGTCGCAGCCGAACGTCACACGTTTCAGGACACGAATCGGCGGAGGAAATCACCAAAACATCACCACATGCATAGCACATCGCACTTTGTGGCCGCGTCATGCGCGGCGCTGCTTCTGCTGGCGGCGACTGCGCAGTCGGCGGCGGCAGCGCAGTCAGGACTGCAGCCAGGTGGCAAGTTAATCGAGTTGGACGAGGACAACTGGCACCTGATGCTCCAGGGCGAATGGATGATCGAGTTGTGAGTGCGAAAGGGTAGCTCTGAGTACTCCATACCCACATGAAACCCTTTTGCCCCTGACGTAACGAGAAGGGGCGTGGTACGCCGGCTTTCTTCAGCCGGCAATCTGCTTCATTCGTTCTCCGGAATTCCACACATTCCTTTGTGGTGGCGATGACTCATCGGCAGCTGTACTAAACATATGTTTCTCCCTGCTTTTACAGCTTTGCTCCATGGTGCCCGGCCTGCAAGAATCTGGCACCTACCTGGGAACGGTTTGCCCGCGTGGCCAAAGATGTGCAGGTGCAGGTGGCGAAGATCGATGTGACTACGTCGCCCTCGCTCAGTGGACGCTTCTTCGTCACCGCCCTGCCCACCATCTACCAGTGAGCGACACATTGCCCTTTTTATTCCATAAAATACGGAGCATAATCCACTTAAATCATTTCCAGCGTAAAGGATGGCGAGTTTCGGCAGTATCGTGGAGCCCGTGATGGCGACGCCCTCCTCTACTTCGTGAAGAAGCAGCAGTGGCAGAGCATCGAACCGCTGTCCGCCTGGAAGAAGCCCGACACCATCCACATGTCCGTGCTGTCGTACTTCTTCAAGCTGTCCCACACCCTGAAGGTACGTTCACCTAGCCCATTATCAATCACATCGGTTCACTGCATGAGACATAAGCGGAAGCTTATCAGCGGGTTGATCCCGGTGACCGACCCAAAGATTGCCGCCCATCACTCATTACTCTGGTCTTTGCTCTCTGCTGTTGTTTTGTATGTTGGGTTCATGTACTAATAGCACACGCAAAAACTCTTTAAGGACTTCAACGGGCGCCTGCAGGAGGAATACGGCCTGCCCACATGGGGATCCTACGCCCTCTTTGCCATCGCCACCATCTTCGTGGGCGCTGCCCTGGGGCTGCTGCTCGTGTGCCTTGTGGACTTTGTCTACCCACCCAAGAAATCGCAGCGCCAGAGCTTCTCCGAGTCCCAAGACAATTTGACCGAGGGCCTGGAGGATTTAGCCACCGAGGAGATCGAGGATGATGGCGATGCCGACGAGAACGAGGATGAGCAACGCGATAGCGACGAGGAAGAGCAGGAAGACGATGACGACGAGGAAGAGGACAGCGAGGAACAGTCGGGAGATCTGGCCACAAAAGATAAGGAGGCCGACATTGAGCCGGAGAAGGAAGAGAAGCCGGAGCCCAAGCAGGCCGGAGATGCTGCGCCCGAGAAGACGGAACAGGTGCGCAAGCGCAAACCTCGCAAAGGCGATTAGGTGCAGTTGCGTTCATCCGGAACTTCAGCCTTAGCGATCAGAAGCGGCAACAAAAAGACTAACACTCAGAATCGAGAGAAACACAACCTCTTACCAAGCATCATTCGGGTAGATAGATTACTTCTGCTCTGCCTTTGCGCACAAAACCGATTGTTTCCCCTCTTAATCCTAGCCAGAAAACGGCACCTCATGTATTTCATAATTATGTACAACAAAATTGTAATCCTTTAAGCGATAGCAAGCGTAACAATAACTAAATTTAACTTTAGTCGTATACTTTTACCTTTTGCCAAGCATTGTATTTTGTGTTCAAATCGATTTCCACACATTTAACTTCTCTTAAGCATTTCATTTGTAATTGATCTTCAATCGCAAATTGTATTAAATTTTCGTATTACACAATAAAAATAAAAACAATTTAAACTGTATTCGTTTATTCTGTGGGCTCTGCTTGCTTCTGAATAATTCGGAAAATTTCACTATTCCCATGAAATTTCGCACATGTGTGAATATTTGAAATGGAAAAACCATTTGTTTCGTTTTTATGGCTTCGTCGAATTCTAAATTCTATTCTATTTAACAATAATAAAGAAGAGTGTGTGTTGATGGTTTTACAAATTTATTATCAGTTTATTGTAGGAGAATATGAAATAAGACAAAATCCCTGCAATTTCGTTTGTGTAAAACTACAAATAATTGTTATAAGATGTGTGTGGGTGGTGCTGGTCGAAATGGTTCAAATTTTCCAATACATATTGTTTTCCAAACGCAAAAAAAAATGGGTAACTGTGGCTTAAAATAGATAGCTCGTGGAGGCGTACAAATTGTGGCCTATCTTATAAAAAGAGTACAAAATGATTATACAAATATCTCTATAAAACGTGATTCATCTTCAGCGTTGCTTGCCTGATCTGTTGGCACTTGTGATTTAAATCGGAATTAACTGGATTAATTACAACATTTTGATTGTTAAACAAATAATATTTCTTTCAACAAATTGCTATGGCTATTGTTAGGTTCATTCTGGGGGCATCGGGGGTAAGGTACTTGTGGTGTGTGTGTATATAATAATTTCTATATTTACATATATATTTGATATATATTGTTTGGTTGTAAAAGTTGTACTATTGCAGCGTATGGAGGAAGTTTGTTGGGTGGTTTTTCGGTTGCGGTTGGGATCGGGATCGGGATCGGGATCAGGATCCGGAACTGAATGGGGATGGGGATGCGGATAGTGCGTTTCGGGCTGTGGTGAGTTTTCAAATACTTTAAGTAATTGTCTGTATGTGAGTTTGGAAATTTTGCTGTTGTGAATTTGAGTTTCAGGCTGGCTTCAGTTAATTCGTATTCGTATTCGTACAAAATGGCGAGATGTCAACAAAAACAATTGTTAATTACTTTGAAATATTCAAAAAGCAATCGTCGTGCGTCGTCGACTGCAGCTGAAAGCAGATTCTCCAACCGAGAACGGCTGTGATGGCTTTCAGCCCCAGACTTTTGTTGTAAAATTAACCTGGGGGGCCAACTCTATAACAAAGGCGCACTGCAGGCTTAAACTACTAAATAACTAATTGAGGTATGAGTGTGGCGAGGCTGTCCTCTTGCAGAACTAGCTGGATGCGTGGAAATTTTGAGGGGCCAAAAGCTGGCTGAATTTCGTAAACCGGTCTATTGCATAAAATTGCAGGTCTTCGTCCGCCGCCCATTGCCCATTGGGCACGGACAAGTAAAAAAGCGTAGCAAACTAGTTGGGCAACGGAAAAGGATGTGGCTGCTGCGATGGTGATGGCGATGGCGATGGCTATGGACTGCTAGGCCACGAAATCGAGCGGCCGGTTGAAGCCACCCTTGCGATTCATGTACTGGCGGTACTTTCGCTTCAGGATTACATGCACTTCTCCGACATCGTTGCCCTCGACCTTCCTGTTCTTGGTGGTGTCGAACGTGCAGAATCCCATTGTCTTCAGCATCTCGACCTCTTCCGGCGACTTACCCTCCAAGTCCGCCTCGTTGATCTTGGGCCGGTCGGCAGCTGTGGCCGCCGCATTGTTCCTCGTCGTCCTTCGCGACGTCGATGGTCCGGAGCTGCTGTTGCCGCCGCTGCTTCCGCCGCCTCCTCCTCCTCCGGCGCCCCTCGACCGCGATCTGCAAACCATGAATGTGCATCGTCAGTTGTGAGTGCTCTATACATTTCATTTGAGTGACAGTTTGAGGACCAGTTGATTGCATTTAAATTGCAACGAGCCTGGGAAATAACTAGGGCGACCTTGAGCTTTGTGCACCCGATTGTGCAATATGAAGTTTTAATTAAGCGAAATGCGACACTTTGCAACCGGTCGGTTGCCTTCATTAAAGATCTCATTTACGTCTACATTTTTGGCAATCATCTGAGAACCCAAAGCAACAAAGCGCTCATAAATACATAAATGCATTGAATAACCGGCTTGGGATATGCAAAAATCGCGAAAAGGTATAGAACTTAGGCATATGCTCGAGTATTTCATTCCTGGATGTAAAATAAAGCTTTTAGAACCTGTATAAACTAATTTTCTTTCCTCAAAGAGAATACCTAAGCCTTAAGAAGAACTCCTCTTAATAATTTCCTAGCAACTTCCATTTGAAAATATCTAATAGATGGTTGCAGCTCTGGGTCTTTGTTTTAGTTTTGTGTGTTATATTTCTTAAATGAAATGTTGTAGAAGATAACAGATAATCCTTATATCAAGTAGAAAATGTGGACAGTTTCGCTTAGGACATGTCCTCGATGAGGGCCGCACGCAGCTTGGTCGTCACTGTGGCGGGCTGTGCCTGGTTCAGCTTGAAGACGCTCTCGATCACCGAGATCTCTGTGGCCGTGGTGTTCATGCCCACGAAGGACAGCCAGTCGTTAACCACCATGCCGGCGGCGAGCACTTCACTGCCCCGGTTCACTGTGCCGGCCACGAGGGGAACCTGCAGCAGGGACGACAGCTCGTCCTGGTCCTGTATGCTCGTCTTGGGGTGCACCATGCCGCCCTGGTTGCTCAGCACGGCGTACGAGCCGACCAGTGTGTTGTCGGCGATGGTCTGACGGAAGACCTCCACCTTAAGCACGTCCCCGATGATCTCCTCGGTCTCCTTGTCCAAATCCGGGTGGACCAGAGCCACATAGTCATTGCAGGCGATTACGTTGCCCAGCGCGGACAGGCGCTCCTCCACACGCTGGATCTTCACGGCGTCCGGCAGACTGTTGCGCAGGTGCTGCAGCTCCTCGTCGGTGGTGGAGTTGGGCACCAACAGTCCGTTTCGGTTGCCCACGGTGAGGCGGCCGATGATCCGGCAGCCGCCCACATTCGCGTGGACCACCGGGATGGTCTCGGCGAGCTCCGCCTCGAAGGCGCTGTAGAAGGTCTCGGATCCGCCGATGGCCACCAGGCAGTATGTGTTGGTTAGTTTGGTGAAGACGCCGATGTCGTCGTTGTTCTCGAATTGCACGCGCAGCGCCATTTTCTCTGTATGTACGTGATTTCTCTTTTCCTGGTGGTTACTCTCTTTTCGGATTTACTGGCCTGATTGAGCCTGCTGCTTGGTGCGCTCTGGATTTTGTTTATATGTCCGGAAATCAATTTAAACGGCGTGATGAAATTCGCACAATTTCACTTCACGTGGTAATTTCTTATGTTGGACCGCCAGAGCTGCATAGCCATCGATTGCCTGCCTATCGGAGTGGGGGTCTATCGATACTTGCGGGTAAATAAACAAGTTCTGGACGGGAATTTCGGGGGTCTTAGGGGTCGGTTGCCCCCTCTTGAGTAATGTGTTCCGAAATCTACATAAACACTCCCTAAACCTATCCTAAAGTTATAGATATTGGTTTCGTTTATATAACCTAAGTGAACCCTTTTAAGCGTGTGTCCACCACGCCCCTGAACTGTGACCCACATCCCAGATTTTAGTGACTAGTTTTATACTTATCGTTGTTGGCGTTTGGTACACTACACTTTGTTATTCACCTAGATCGCCGACTCCGCGCACGATCGCGCTCCCGTTCCCGCTCCCGATCTCGGCTGCGACTGCGGTCGCGATCCCGTTCCCGGTCGCGGCGACCGGCGCCTCCAGATCCGGATCCTCCGGTTGGCGCTACTCCGATGGCCTCCCGCTCCCGGGAACGGCGCTCTCTGCGCTTCTTTCGCTCGGATCGCTCCTTCTCGCGTCTCCTGTGCGCCGGCGAGGCGGGACTCCGGCTGCGGCCCATGGCTCCGTTTCGGTTTCTGCTTGTGTGGCGGTTTGAGTGATAGTTGGTTTGCCTGGAGTGGATTCGAAGTGGATGTTAGACTGTGTGCTCCCATGCTGCCGCACGTATCCCGCTCACCGTTGCGCTAGGCTGTGTCTAGCATTATTTGGGCGACACCGGCGGTGGGTAAAAACGCGCTAACTTAAAACTAAAACCAAATAAACAACGCGCGTTATCTCGCCGCGACGCCGAAACGGAATGAGGAATGCGGATTGCGGTTGAGGATACGAGGGATGCGATGCAAGGGCAAAACACAACCACCAATCGGATACCGATAGTTGGTATCTTCGCTCACGGCGATGTATCGTCCACATATCGTATATCAATATGTTTTTATTTGAATATTATTTTTTAACAACAATGTTAAGGTTATACATGTAATCTATTTATATTTTAATAGCTTTACGTATAATATATTTAACTAATGCCCGTATTGTGATACATTTATTCAATGCATAAATGCTTTTCTTTGATTTATACCGCTTTATTGAATAGTTTTGAAAGTACATGTAAAAATATAACGTACTTAGAAAATATAATGCTAATTATCATGAACTGTAAATTAACTTTTTGAGTTAAATTTATCTTTGGATAAAAACTATTAAACTATTTGCGATCGCCGTTAAAATGAACTACTATAGTGGCTGATCTTCTAGTTCGATCTTAAAGACCGATTCATTTTCCAAGACGCGGGGCTGCCAACTCCTCCGAAATTGAAAGAAAATGCATCTTGAAGATTAAGATACACACAACAATCCGTAAGTGCGTCAGAATTTTCAGAATCCGCGGTTCGCTGGAACTCTCGAAATAAACAACTAAATGTTACTGCACATCTGAAGCTATCGCAAGTGGATAGCGCCGTAGATATAGAAAAACAGCGATCGCAACCGATCCGTCCGGAACACGATATAATGTCGGGCCTGCGAAACACCTCGGAGGCCGTTGCAGTGCTCGCTTCCCTGGGACTCGGACTGGTTCTGCTCATGTTCGTGGCGACCACCCCGCCGGCCGTTGAGGCCACCCAGTCGGGGATTTACATAGACAATGGCAAGGACCAGACGATCATGCACCGGGTGCTGAGCGAGGACGACAAGCTGGACGTCTCCTACGAGATCCTCGAGTTCCTGGGCATCGCCGAGCGGCCGACGCACCTGAGCAGCCACCAGTTGTCGCTGCGGAAGTCGGCCCCCAAGTTCCTGCTGGACGTCTACCACCGTATCACGGCGGAGGAGGGCCTCAGCGATCAGGATGAGGACGACTCCTACGAGCGGGGTCATCGGGCCAGGAGAAGCGCCGACCTCGAGGAGGATGAGGATGAGCACCAGCAGAAGAACTTCATCACCGACCTGGACAAGCGGGCCATCGACGAGAGCGACATCATCATGACCTTCCTAAACAAGCGCCACCACAACGTGGACGAACTGCGTCACGAGCACGGCCGGCGCCTGTGGTTCGACGTCTCCAATGTGCCGAACGACAACTACCTGGTGATGGCCGAGCTGCGCATTTACCAGAACGCCAACGAGGGCAAGTGGCTGACCGCCAACAGGGAGTTCACCATCACCGTCTACTCCATAGGCACCGGCACGCTGGGCCAGCACACCATGGAGCCGCTGTCCTCGGTGAACACCACCGGCGACTACGTGGGCTGGTTGGAGCTTAACGTGACCGAGGGCCTGCACGAGTGGCTGGTCAAGTCGAAGGACAATCATGGCATCTACATAGGAGCACACGCTGTTAACCGACCCGATCGCGAGGTCAAGCTGGATGACATTGGCTTGATCCACCGCAAGGTGGACGACGAGTTCCAGCCCTTCATGATCGGCTTCTTCCGCGGACCGGAGCTGATCAAGGCGACGGCCCACAGCAGCCATCACAGAAGCAAGCGAAGCGCCAGCCATCCTCGCAAGCGCAAGAAGTCGGTGTCGCCCAACAACGTTCCACTGCTGGAACCAATGGAGAGCACGCGCAGCTGCCAGATGCAGACCCTGTACATAGACTTCAAGGATCTGGGCTGGCACGACTGGATCATCGCCCCAGAGGGCTACGGCGCCTTCTACTGCAGCGGCGAGTGCAATTTCCCGCTCAACGCGCACATGAACGCCACGAACCATGCGATCGTCCAGACACTGGTCCACCTGCTGGAGCCCAAGAAGGTGCCCAAGCCCTGCTGCGCTCCGACCAGGCTGGGAGCACTACCCGTTCTGTACCACCTGAACGACGAGAATGTGAACCTGAAAAAGTATAGAAACATGATTGTGAAATCCTGCGGGTGCCATTGAATTCAATTTACCACTTAGGCTAAGCACTATAAAGCATTTCTGTGTAGATGTCCATCTCTGTACTAATCTCGAATATTTTTATAGAAATATACAGCGCTGTACCTAACTGAAGTTCGTCTCTTCAAGAGTTTCATTTGTGGTTAATTATTTAATTAGAGTATTAAAAGATACTTCTTTATTTTCTCACATCAATTTATAATTGGGATGCACATTTCAAACTGTCAACATTTAGGTCAAAACTACGATGCTCGCAAACAAGTGGTGGTTCCATTTCGCTTATGGTACTTAGAAATACGTATTTTGATTCTGATTAGCGTTCACTTAAATGGCATACATTTAAAATTAACATTCACTTCACAGCAATAAAAGGCACAATCAAGTCCTACTTGGTCCAGCACGTACATTCGGATTATTCTTCATTATTTCAATTTGAATTAGCATAGAAGATATGCCCCAGGCACTAGGCTTTATCGCTTGTGAATCCAGTGGTGTCGGAAGGCAAACAAATCCATAATTAAGTTTCCGACACGTTTGTCAATTAGCGCAGACATTAGGCGACCATCAAACACTGGTATCTTTACATTCAACGACACACAAGCATCTCTGTAAGGAAAGCACATTAGATGGAAGTATTCTACGCAACCTGAATCGGACTTACAAAATTTCAAACACAGGAATATTGTTTCGGAAGTATTCCTTCAACACAAATACACCATTAACAGTTTTGGCTCGACTAATGCTGAGCATCACGTCTGGATCCTTTCTGTAGAGGATCACAAAGATATGTCTGTTGGGTGTCTCGATTGGTCTGACAAACTTAGCGAGAACACTTTCAAGAAAGGCAGGCGTGTTTTTGCTGTGGAACTCCTCGCAATCGCCTCCTGCGTAGAGCACGAAGAACTGCCTCTCGATGAAATGCGAGTTGAAATGCTGTGGTTTCGGTGGCATGTTCTCCTCCACTTCCCGGGCCCAACTGAATTGGGCGTTCACGGCGAGGAGGTACAAGGATGGCAGCTGAGGAGTTGGTAGAAAGTTTATTGGCGCGGGCTTAGAGAAGCCCACGAAAACATCCTCGCTCTCGAAGATTTTGGATAGAGAATCAGTCAGCAATGTGTAATGGGAAACTGGCTCGGAGTCGCGGCGCCACATCTCCAGCTCGCTGCAGTGCTTCAGCAGGTCGTGGTACATTCGAAAGAAGTAATGACGCGTTCGCATCATCATCTCCGCAGTAGCCTTGGACATTACCATCCAGATCCATTCGTCTATAAAGACGTTAACGTTGCGATCGGTCAAACTCATTTCACTGTCGCAAATCGGGGAGAGGCGAATCCGTGGATGGCCTAAATAATACAAAATAAATGATTACCATGATTACCAATAACACAAACTTCATACAAGTTTACCAGAGAACAGGGCAACAGCCAGAGGAACGACCAGGGTGGCGTACACGATGTGGTTCTTCTGCTTGTTGCACACAATCCACGGTGTGCGGAAGTTTTGGGCCGAAATATTTAGTGGCTCCAAGAAGTCCCGGAGCACAGTGTTCGGGTGCATGTAAATATTGCCGGAAAAAGCCGACTTTAGGGCACTCTTCCTAGCGTCCACGGCACAAATGTTCGGGTACATCCCGCCCGTCATCGCCGCCTTAACCATGTGCCAATTGCCGGACATCTGGTTGAGACTGTTCATACTTAGTTTACCTCGGCTGTGGATCAAATTGGCTGCCCGCAAGGAGTTCACAATCTCGGAACGAATAGAGGTGTGGTGCTCCATCAGCCCGTTCAGCATAAAATCATATTCATCCTTGAGGTATAGCGGCGGAGTCCTGTTGTGCATGCGATTTTGCCACTCCTTGTACAAGCGCACGAAAATGAAGTGATCGGAAAACTGATTGTCGGACAGAAAGGCCCGCTCCTTCTTGATGCTGTTCTGGATGTAAATGGTGAACCTGTCCCACAAGTGATCGATGTCCTCGGTAAACGGAATGCCCAACGGATCCGCCGTCGACAAAGAGCTGACTATTGTCAGTATTGGATCCAGGCAGCGCAGCAGGATGCCGAAGATCAGCATGCGGCCGAGTTGACAATTAACCGGAATGTCCATTAGCCGGCAGCCCAGCCAGGTCACATCCTCGGCGTCATCCAGCACGTCTATTTTCTTGAGGAACTGCACGGCATGGTGCACGTTGATCAGCGGTGGAGGTGAGATGGTCAGACCCAGATACTCGCTTATAAGCATATTGGGCGAGAGTAATTTTATTGCCAAGCAGACCTTGTCCAGCTGCATGGTTTGCAGGCTAGGCTGACTTGTCTCGCCCAGCTCTTCATAGGCCTCCTTGTTTATCAGACGGAAGCATTGCGCATCCCCTTCTACGGAAAACGCACTGCATCAGTTAGTGTCAGCTATGTGTGACGAGTACTTACTATTGGGGTGAAGGATTAGCTCCCTGCGCAGGAAGGAGTCCTTGGCCACCCATTCGAACCGATCCTCGCCGCTGTAGCTTGTGGTATCGTAAACATTGTTTACCCGGCAGGCGGTGTCTATTTGGTACTTGAAGGGCACCTTCAGGCAGAGCGATTCTATTATCTCCGTGGTCAGCACCACCTTCACGGTGTCATCGCGACCATTGACCAGCGCCTCGACGTAGTCCTTCCGCATGTTGTCGTACAGCAGGAATATGGAGCACTCCTGCAGGCTGCCAGTGAGGCAGTGGCTCAGGATCATGTAGTTCAGCTTGACAATATGGTAGTAGGTGGGCAAAATGATGAGGATGTTGCCTGAAAATAAGAAACGGAGTAGTCTTTCTCTTATCTTCTAAACTTCAAGTAAGTTGACTTAGAACAGCCTGCAAGCATTCGCTTCAAATGGGTTTAATTTATTAAATCTGATTTACAAAGTTACCTATACATAAATAAACGCGGCGATTCTCCATTCGTATAAACTAGGTTTCAAGACAGACACACATTACTAAAATAGATCGATATTACTAAATGGCTTGACATCTTCGGCTAAAACTAATATAACTATTTAACAGACATAGGCATGTATGTGTTCTTTCGTGTAGAGGCGGCGCGACTTCTGGTCGGTGATTTGTTCACGAGGTGAGAGGATATAGCAGTATCTGAGTTAACTGGAGCTGGATCTGGAGATGGAGCATTGGGCTATGAGCGCGACGTGCTCTCCAATTCCTTGATTTGTCGCAGAATCTCCGACTTCTTTTTCACCTTGTCCAGCTGGTCCTTGTCCAGCTTTTTCTGCTCGCCGGCTTGGATCCTGCTCTCGATCTGTTCGATTTCACGGATTTTCTTGCGCAGCTTTTTCAACTGCTTGGCGGGGTCCACCTCTTGGGGCGCGTCCAGCTTCAGGGTGTCCTCCAGCACCTTGGATATCGAGTTGATGTCCCGGCTGCCAGAGGGCTGCTGCTGTTGCTGCTGACTGACTTTGGGTGGCGGACACGTGCTGGGCGGCATGACCAGGACGCCGGGCGCCGGCGCCTTTGGCTGCCTGCCAGATTCCTTCTCCTGCTTCTTGGCCCTGGTCCGCTCCTGCTTCTCGCGCTCCTTCTTCGATTCGGCGGCCATCAGGGGACACATGCCAGGCGGCACTCCGGCCTGGCGCTGCGCCACAAACTGCTTGCCCTTGCTCTCGTAGAGCGGCACCTCCTCCTGGGGCACGTAGCCATCCTTGACACGACGCGCCTTGCGCCAGGTGCCATCCGGCCGCTTGGTGGCCGGTATGAACTTGCCCTCGCTGCTCTGTAGATAGGTGCTCATCTTGCTGCTTCTATAAAAAACAATGCCCAATTGCCAGGCGATACTAATCGATAGCTTTGGCATTGAGGATGGAACTTTTTGCGCGCGAGCTCGAATTTTCGCGCGATTAATCGCACTGGAGTTTGGAGCTTGGGGAACCAGTCACTTTCAGCCGTTTCTAGCTCACTTTTCAAATCGTCGTTTGAATATTATCCCAATGACTTTTAACCACTTCCTATCTAGACATTCTACCCGTTTCTACCAATTCTAACCATTTCTGAACTTAATGATTCACCAAATGCACACTCACCTGGCGAATACTCCGGTTTGGTGCGCAGTAGATACATTATGTCGATGATAAGATCGTAGTCCATGAAATCCGGCTTGGCGCTCTTCACCACATAACCGTGCAGGCTATAGCTGTTCAGGACATCGATGCACTCGTGGTTGCCGTTCATGGCCGCCAGCGAGATGGCGTTCTGCTGGTACAGGTCCACGATGTAGGGATCGGCGCCCATGAAGAGTAGCAGCCGGAGATGATTGGCCTTGTTCAGCTCGGAGGCGAAATGCACCGCCGTTTTGCCGTTCTGCGAGTGGCGGTAGTTCACGGGAGCCAGTTCGTAGTTAACGGCGTACAGAAAGGGACGTAGGGCGGCATCCGTGCCCAGCTCTCCGTAGGCCTGCAGGCACTTGTCCATCTGCTCGTTGCGCGGATTGTTGGAGCGGAAAGCCTCCGGGACCTCCTTGTAGATGTCCGGACCCTTGTGAATTCCGGCCAGGGCAATGCAGCTGTGCAGGTCGTTTAAGTAGGAGACTCGGGGTCCTACCTCCGGCTGCGTAATCATATTTAGTTGCGATCCTTCGCCAAAGAAGTCGATGAACTTCTTGGGGTCTTCCATTTGCGACAACAGCACCACCCTCATGTTTTGATGGCTATTCAAGGCCATGCGGATCTCGCTTAGCAGAATGTCGGTATAGGGATCATGCAGGTGCACATCGTTCACTACCAGGTGACTGATGTTTCGGAACTGCTGGTTGGCCAGGGAGCGCAGAAAGTACTGGGCCGTCGAGAAAATAATAAAAGTGCTGGAGCTAACGGCGCTGAAGTACGGCAACTGGATGCCCACCGTCTCGCCCAGCTGCTCGCCAAAAAAGTTGGCCATTCGCTGGCTGTTGTAGGTGGCCAGAATGGCCTGCCTCTCGATGCAGATGATCTTGACGTTAGACTTCTTGTTTCGGCAGTCATCCAGAATGATCAGGGGCAGGAACACGGACTTGTCCCAGGAGAGAACGGCATTAAAGACGATCACCCGATTGGCGTACAATGACTGCATGATCTCCTCGTTCAGCGGGTGACCCGGAAAAGCAGCCAAGAACTTTAGCTGCGCCTCCGTCCAGAAGCGCAGGCAAGGGGGACGTATGGCGGGCAACGGCAGATGCAGTGACGGCAAATCCGAGGCACTGGCCTTGTGCGAGTCCAGGTCCGCGGACAGCTCCAGATCCTCCTTGCCCATTAACGACTTCCTGCCCAGCAGCGTGAACATGTTCAGCGTTGCACCCGAGGACAGCACCAGCGTCTTGGGCTCCTCCAGGTAGTGGCGACACGCCTGCTTGTACACCTTCACACAGCTGTTCCCATTCACATGGACCACCTGCGATCGCAGCCCCAAGGAGCGGGCGCTGTTGGCGAAGGCTTCGTGCTCGCTGGTGCGGAATGTGCACGGGAATTGCTGGCAGCAGCGCCTGCCCGCTATGAAGTAGAGCAGCTGCTGCGGAATGTACTTGTCCTGGATGATGTGGTTCATTTTGGAGCAGATTGCATCTGTTTGCCACAAAAATACGCAAAGTGCGCCGCAATTTGCGAGTCAAAAGCAAATTCCGTTATTGCCGCCTTCGTATAAATAGAAAAATGGCGGAATGGAACACGCAGGGTTGTATTTTCGCTAATGCAAAGCTTCCGCATCAAGGGTATTCCCCGCGTTTACTCAAACAAAAATGTAAAAAGCAAAATTTAAAAAAGATGTATTACAAACTGAAATATAAAGCACACTCTGTTATTGGTTTGAGCATCAAATATACGACACAAGACCGGGTAATAATAGATTGAAATGTCATGGTTTATTTGGATTGCAATCCACAAGTTTTATTATTAAGAGTATTTGAAATTAATGTACAACTTAGATGAATCCTCCTCTGAAATGAAGCTCTGCCATTTCGTTTAGATATCTAAAAGAAAACTTTGTTATAATGGAAATTCTCCACAGATCCAGCAATAAATGTGCACAATCTTTATACGTAAACATACCTAGGTAAGCTAAATTAAACAAAATACAAAACAAATTCGAATTAGACTCAATCCTACTTAAATTACACAATTCAAAGAGCTTTATACTGAGCTTTGGCGCAGAATTTATTTCGAAGTGTGTTCTATAAATTGTGTTATTAGCCATCCAGTGTCATCTTGCTTACAATTATCAAAATATCTATTACATATTAAATACAATTCTTAACTTGTTTATATGTGGAATACATATATCTTTAAGTAAGCTACAGAGGTTTTGGTTATCGTTAACCACATTAATGGGTACCAACTCGTCCAGCAGGCACCGCCTTACAGAAAGTTTGACTTCTCCACGGAGTTTTGAGATCCGCTGCTCTGGTTCGACCAACCGCTGTTCCCGTTCTGGAATGGCAAATAGAATCTGGGTGAGTTCCAAGTCTTTATAGGGAATTGTACTGTTCAACTACCTGTGGGTCATTGCAGCCCGAGTTGTCGGGCTTCATTCCGTTGGCACCCGGATTGTTCGGGTTATTCGGCCCCTTCCGTCCACCAAAGTTGTTGGCGTTGTTGTGGCCCCCGTTCTGAGCCATCCACGATAAAAAATTGCCGCCCTGCGGAGTAAGTGAAAGAGTTTTTTGTTTGAAACAATGATAGAGGTGTGGAGGCTTGCCTGCTGGTCCTGGTTTTGGTTCTGCAGCTGGTTGCCGACCAGACTCCACTGGTTCAAGGCGGCAGCGACCAGGGCGGGATTGATGGGCAGTGAGTTGAGATTGAGCATTGACTGGTTGCTCATGTTCTGACCCTGGTTGGAGGAGCTTGATCCCTGCGAATTGATGCCCAGCGCCTGCAGGTTGGGCATGTCCAGGTGGCCGCGGTTCATCCAGCCGTTGCTGCCGCCCACGTTGCCGTTGTGGGGCTGGTTCATTCCGTGAAAATTCGCCTGCCTACTGCTGTACTGGCTGCCGCCGTCCTGGCGATTTGTGTTCCCGCCACTGGAGTGATTGCTGCCATTGTTGTGGTAGCCCCCGCCCGAGTTGCCGCCGTAATTGTTGCCACCCATGCCGTAGCCGGCGGTGCCAATGTTGTTGTGATTACTGGCGATGATTGAGTTCTCACCGCCGTGAGCACTGTGTTGGTTATTACCTCTGTGGTGTCCGTTGCGGCCGGGATTCATGTGGTTACCCTGTGGGTGGTATGAGTGCATGCCAAAGCTGTTGGCCGAGTTGTAGTTGTAGCTCTGGGCCTGTTGGTTTCTATTCTGCTCGGCCTTTGGGGCAGCGTTCGAAACATGGACCGAAACGCCTGAGAAGAGTGACTTGGTAATTTATTGATTCTTCTCCAAACTGCTGTGACTCACCCTTGATTATGTGATCCTCTCCGCACAGGGACTGTGCCACGTCGGGATCGAGGAAGGTTACAAAGCTGAAAGCTCTGAATGGTCGGGGAATGAACACGTCGGTGACTTCGCCAAACTTGGAGAAATACTCGCGCAAGTCGTCGGAGTTTATGTCCTCGGTGCAGCGACCCACGAATACCTTGCAAGGCACCTGGTGGCCCATGCCCTGGAAAAACAGAGGTTTTATTAGGCGTGTAATTTGTAGACTTTCGAGTGGACTCACCTTCGAGTTGGGCACCTTAACCTCGCACCAGCGACCGTCGATGAGGTGGCGATTGGAGAGCACGCGCATCTGGGCATCGTAAGAGCCAAAGCGCACGAACCCGAAGCCCTTGGACTGACCAGACTTGGTGTCCTTCTTGATCTGGGCCATCAGCACCTCGCCGTAGGTCTCGAAGTACTCACGCAAGCTCTCCTCGGTGGTCTTCCAGGGCAAGCCGAGCACGATGAGATCTGTGCAGCGGAGACGGGTCTCGATGCGTTTGGTCTTGGCCGTTGAGTTCTCCAAGTTATCGTCGCTCTTGCGCTTGTTCTCTGTGGGGGATTTCAGAATTAGCTCGGGTTCATCGGTGAGCTATGCATTGGAAACTTACCCTTGGGAAAGACACAGAAGTACAGGTACTCGCCCCAGCCGGATTCCACGCTGGGTGGAAACAGTCGGCCCTCGTTGGAGCGAACTCCGCGCACCGCTTTCGTGTCCATGTTGCGATACTTCAGACCGCAGGATCCAGGAAACTGCGCCTGCAGGGTGGACAGCAGCAGAGTGCCATCCTCCTCAGCCGGCAGCTCGATGGGCTCGTCACCCTCCTCCTCCGACACTTGAACGAAATCCATCTCCTAGAAGGCTGCTAGAAACGAGAGGGCATTAAAGAAATCTATCGCCGCAGGGGGCTCACACTTCGCTCTAGAAATGATCCACCATGTCATTCAATCAACTGAAGCATCCCACATATTCTGCATCGCTGCATTCATGAATGCACTCACTCAGTTCATCCGTTCTATCCAGATGCATCCCACAATAAATACAACACAAAAATGTTCCCCGGAACCACTCTATGCACACATTAGATATAAGGTTCACCTACTAATAGCACAAATGAACATTCCTAAAAGAATCTAAAATCTTCCTATATTTCTGAACTTTGTATCATTAAGTAAAAACTAATAAGGAACTTAAATTACTTAAGCAGTGTTAGAAACATATTGATATATTATTGATATGAGTTAATCTAGTTAAACCTTCTAAATACACCCCACCATTGGTTAAATACGATTTTTACGTACATTTAGTTAATAAACAAATAAAAAGAGCCCAAACTCAAGTTTATGTACATATATATAGCACATGTTCTGAACTACTCAAGAATACATATATTTCACCCACTTATTGCAAGTAAACTGACATTTGTGAGTGCGGAATCGCGATGGGAATCGGAAAATCAATGAATGAAAACCCCATAAATTAAATACAAATATCCAATCCTGGCATCTGTATGTGTGCAAGTGTGTGGCACACACACACGCGCGCACACACACACAAGCGCAATCGGCGGGAGGAGGACAAATGGGTAGACGACGCAGTTGGGCGGTCCTAAAAGGTGGTTACACAACAATTCTTACACTATTGATAGGGATTAGATGCTGGCTGTAATTTCTGACTCTGCGTATGGCAAGTAGATATAGATTTCTGATCCCAGATCCCAGATCTCAGGTCTCAGATCGCACGCTCTCTCACACGAATTCGATTCACACCCAGGCAAAATCAGGTATTCACTGTACGTTCCACGCTCGGTTTTCGACACAACACACGCTTTCGCTGCACATCCACTTTCAATCGGTGCGAAATAGGAAACAGGTAATATTTACAATTGATAGCTCAACAATTTTTCTACAGACGAGAGAACCATATTTTCCTGGCTTTCCGTTTCGATTTTCTTTTCCTGTGTATGTATCGCCTGACGTATGCGCAGTGTGGCCGAGCTAGGGCTAGTGCGAAATACCAACCGGTAATAAAATACTAAAAGTGATCCGTGATTATATGGGAGCTTTGTACTGTCATATAATATACTAAAACTAGCAGTGCTGCCCAGCAGCGAAAACAGCTAGGCAGCATTGTGCTTTCACCGAAGATTTGAATTCGAAAAGTTAATTTAAATTTAATTTATTTCATTCAGATGAACACGAAAAACGTTTTAATCTAATCTGATTTGCTCTAATCTAATACATCTGGTTCCACCACTACCGCGCTACCCACTCTCCTGCGATCGCAGACGGGGTGTGGTTCAGTGCCCAAGATTCCAATGGCCGTCTGTGCGGAGTAAGCCTTGTCGTCCTCCAGAAAGACGATGTCGTGTCCAATGGCTCTCAAATAGGCCACAGTGTGCCTGGGAACATTCGGTTCCATGTCGATGTGCATTGGCGCCAGCTGGTGATGCAGTCGTCCCGAATTCACCGCCTTCTCAATCGGCTCGTGAAGCACAAAGTACCTTAGGATAGTCTGGGCCACGGAGGTGGTGATCTTGGACCCACCGGCACCACCCACAATCAGCTTAACATTGCCGTGGGTATCCAACACGATGCTGGGACAGGTGGAGGACATCGGCCGCTTGCCAGGCTTGATGAAGTTGGCGGGACTGGCGGGTATGCCGTAGGTATTTATCTTTCCTGGCGTACTGAAGTCGTCCATTTCGTCGTTCAGGATGAAGCCGGTTTGGCGGGACCTCACCTTGGCTCCCAAATGGCTGTTTATGGTGCTGGTCACTGAGATGGCATCGCCATTTGGCGCCAAAACCGAAATGTGCGCTGTACCGTGATCCTCCTCGTTGGCAAAATTGGCTCCGTAGTAGGACATGTCCTCGAAGGTCCTGTCGTCCAAAATGAGTTTGCGGATCTGAGCGGCGAAGGCGGGATCGATGAGGTTTTCGTACACCTCCTGGACATCTGGTTCATAGTGGATGTCGCCCAGATTGGTGCGATGGCCGTAGGCGTGCTTGAAAGTCTCCACCAGTCGCTGCCAGTACTTGTCCGTGTTGCTCGTGTACAGCGGCTCCATCACGTTCAGCATGAAGGTCAACACGGCCCCACTGGTGGGCAGTGTGGAGGTGAGGAGCTTGTAGCCGCCATTGAAGTGGGAGTGGAGCGGCACTTCCCAGCGAACACTGCAAGGTCGCATGTCAAGTATATTCCATAGCAACTAGTTAGGTTACAAACTCCATACTCACTGGTATTTCTGCAGATCCTCCTCGGTGACAATGCCGCCCATGGCCTGGATATCCTCGACCAGTTTCCTGCCCACCCTGCCGCCGCCATAGATTGCTTTGGCGCCCTCATCCGCGATGATTTCCAGTGTTTCGGCCAGTGTGTGACGGTACATGACCTCGCCCTCCTTGTACACCTCATCCGTTTTCGGATTGATGAAGATCTCGGCCATGGAGGGCTCGCTTCTGATGCGCTCCTCCTCGCGTTGAAGGACTCCGGAGAGGTATCTGGAGACGAGGATGCCGCGCCGGCAGAGATCGATGGTTGGCTGGAAGAGCGTCTTCCAGGGCAGGCGGCCATACTTGTCGTGCAGCTCGGAGTAGCCATAGATTTCGGCGGGAACGGCACAGGATAGTGCGCCCGTGATTTCCTTTCCGACAAACATGTCCTGCGTGGCCGCAGCTGGAGCCGTTTCTCGGGCAATTAGAACCTCACTGAACTCGGTCTCTCTGGAGTAAATGGTGGCCACGAAACCACCGCCCACGCCCAAGCTGTGTGGCAGCATCACGCCCTCGCACAACATGGTGGCTATGGCCGCATCCGCCGCAGAGCCTCCGATATCCAGCATGGAGCCGCCCACCTCCGCACATCCCACGCCATTCGAGGCCACGGCGCCCATGCGACGGGACTCCTCCGCCTTGCTCCGCAGTCCAAAGACCAGACCCAAGGTCACACCCAGTGCGGTCACCGCCAGGATAATCCAGCAGACGGCATACTTCTTGCAGCACCTGGAATGAGATCACGGATTGACCGCGTTTAGGATACTTAAGCTGGTAAGTGCGATTCATTCCGGGGGGACACTTGCCATCGAATCGGTCACCGTACCCGACTAATAGGTCACCAAAGGCGTCGAATAGCTCCCCATACAACATGTTTAATGGAAACTCTGACGGATTCGGATTCCGGACTCAGCTTTCGCCGGCTGCTGCGATCGAGAGGCCAATCCATATCCTATATCATAGGGAGCTTAGAATACCTTGATATATCTCTTTTCGCAGTATTTTCCATGATAGTTTGCTCCCTTTTTTTAGTTCACAGATAACACTTTTGGGAACTTACGACATTTATTGTGTGTATCCTTAAACTGCGAACTTCAATTTGGAATTATATGAATTCCAAGGAAAGAATTAATTAAATGGAAATCGCACGGCACAGGGCGCTTTATATATCCATCCGTTATCTGTTTTTAATTGAAGATAAGACAAGAGTCCATCGCCTAATGTAAGCCGCTTCGAATACATATCCAAAAGCGTGAGACGTCAGAAATAGAAAGTTTACTGTGACTAAGAGGCCGGCGAGAACTAAAGAAGTAAAATCAGCAGTAGCCACTTAATTGTATAAGGTATAACGCATTTTGTATCGGGCAGCTAGTGATAAGCCTTCTTAAGGTCGGTTTGAAACGTTTTCTAGGCTAAAAATAGGGAGCCAGCGAACCGTGAAGGAAAACTAATCTAAATAAATGACCAATAACAGATTTTAATAGGAAGTCTGCAAGACTTTAACCTTGTATTCGGAATGTTTTACTGATAGTACAAACAAAACCTTAAATAAACGAATGGTTATTTAATAACGGTTTTTCCAATTCAAATTTTGAATATTCCGGTGCTTTGGTATTTTTTATAGCGATAGTGGCTAGTGCACCTGCAATCGATAAGTCCGACCAATTGATGAACGATAGTTTGTTGTACAATCGGTCGGCTGTAAGTTAGGGAATATACATACGTACATACAACTATGATTCCAAATTTCTTCTGAGCGGAATTAAATGTTAAATAAATTGGGAAAGAAAAAAAAGAACAACTTTGCGTTTTAAAGCACGACTTCTGTTAAAGTGGAACATGTATTAATTGGCGCCGCGTCATCACCTTAAATTATCGCGAGCATCATCTATGTGATTAATAAACCAAAATATAAATAAATGCCAACGAAAATGGAAATTCTCACAATTAAAACACCAAGACTTTATTAATCAATAACATTTATTATTTACAGCTGAAGGAGTTTCGATTGCTCTTGCAGACCGCGCTTGAATGACAAAATGCATTAGTTGGTTTCGAGATATTAATGATTGGCTAACAATTATGGTACATTATTTATACACAATTAAAAAAGGCATCGCTGATTTGCACTACACAAATATTATTGTATTTTCTCGTAATATTAGTAAAATCACAGTGAAATATTACTGCACGCCGTAGAGTTGAAAATGTAGTTCTGGGCCTCCAGAATGTGCATTTCAGTTAAACAGATAGCAACTAACAGGATAATATAACCGCTGTACCGGATCGCGCGCAGGAAGTCCCACAGCTTGTCGCAGAATATGCTCAGCAGGACGCAGTGCAGCAGGGCGTGCACGTTGACGATGCGCCACATCCAGGCGACGCAGAAGAACCAGCTGGACTTGAACACGTAGTCCTGGCAATGCGACTGGTTGCCGCTCACGTCCTCCCGCTCCAGCATGTTTTGGTAGACGGCAATATAGCGATTCCACGCCGTCGAGCTCAGCAGCAGCTGGCCCGTAAAGCTGATAACGTTCTTGGCCACCTTACGCGTGGTGGCCTTCATCTTCGGTATCATCATGGTGGGCTCCGGCAGCTTGGAGTCGCTCATCGGTATGATGGAGTAGCCCCTCCGCGGTGGATTGTTCTTCAGGTAAAAGAATATGCCCAGCAGCAGGGCAATGCATCCGAGTCCGTCGCACAGGCCGTCCACATAGTAGCCAGATGTGCCGATCTCCGAGCGCTCGCCGCGTATGTGCTTGCGCACGCGCGCTACATGCCCGTCCAAGTCGTCCAGGAAGGTGCGGATCTGGAAGAGCAGCACGCCCAGCCGCCGATAGCCCAGGCTGTCCGAGGCCACCAATTTTCCCGCCAGACAAGCCACGCCCACGTGGAAAAACGATATCATGTTGGGCGTGATAAAGGTGGAGCGCGAGAAGCCGATCACGTTGTCGAAAATGGTGGCCAGCGGGGCGAACAGGTAGTGGTTGGTGTGGTCCAGCAGAATGGCCTTCACGGTCACATGGCATAGTGGGTTTATATCACAGGATATCCAGGTGTGGTCCTCGTAGGACGGCTGCCGATCGCCGGCGGTGGGGAGTTTCGTACTGATACTGCTGCTGCTACTGCTGCTGATGCTGCCGGACCCGGACTCCGAGGTGGACTGACCCACGACGGAAGCGGGCAGCGAGACATTCGTGTGGTAGTTCCGCTCGATGGTGTAGTTATGGATGCGCAGGTAGAGCTCCACATCCATGAAAACGTAGAAGATGATCAGCAGAAACAGCAGGGTGAGCAGGATCTTGCTGATCTGCGAACTGGGTCCGATCATGGTGACACTTTGAGGTAGCGCTTAACACTAGGTTCTTATCGGGCTGATTTCAGGGAGCAACTGCAAGGCGGAAAGAGGTGAAGCTGATCAATATGGTATATCAAAGGTGTTAGCACACTAATTGTCGAGATAAGCAGCGCGCGACATAAGGTAAGTCACATAAATGATTTTGAAATCACTCTTTCAAATACATATGTATGTGCGGATCATAATGATCTTTAAAATCCGAAAGCTAACTAACCACTGGCAACTCATATCGAAGGAATTTTAGGGAGCGATTGCAGTGACGAAAAAGGGAAAACAGAGCAATATGGTCAGATTCTGGATGACTAAATCGCCCGACTTGGGCACCCACACATACACAAGCACCCCCTCTCCACAGCCCACCCACCACAGCGCACTATCTGCTCTACTCCACTGAGTGGCGCACTATCTGCTGGTATTTGCGGAAGCTTTTGGCGAGGCACTGGGAATTATAGCCGCTATTAGTAACCTTTTAACTGCCAATGCCGATTAACGGGGCTTCTAATTGGCTGCAGGTGTGTGCGTGCACGCAGCAATCCATCACACACCCATAGGGCGTGCGTGCCTGTGTGTGTGTGCATGTGTGCGGAGAGGTGCCCCTTGATAAGTGGGCATATGGTATATGGTAATAGGAGGCATTCATTGGCTGGAATTGACGATCGAAGTAATTTAGATGATATAGAAGATATGCACGGCAATTGCGTTTGGGAACTTGCACTCACCGCCTTGCTGAATCATTGCAAACAAATATACACTGTATCAAAACATTGCAGTATTTATTACTGCGATGGGGGTAATTGCGAGCAACTTGTTGGAGTTGCAGCCTGCAGACACTGTGGCACTTAGACGTAGTCAACAACAGCACATAGATATATAGTTATTGCTAAAACACACGGATAAATGTAAAAGTTTATGTTAATTGTTCGTAAATTTCGTAAATTAATGGCCAAGTAGTGTGGCCAGCGCAGCGCGATATCGTTCAATAGCGATGGCATCCAGCGCTATCGATAACATTTCGGCCAGCCCGCACTGCGCACCTCCGGCCACTCTGGCCTGTTAAACTTTTCAACTTCAGTCTATTTTGATAGTTTTAAATTGTTGTAATAGCCATTAATTACTTTTCTAACACAAAACGATGATTGCAAGGACCCTTAGGACGGTGGGCCAGCAGGGTCGTAACCTCTTGCTGCCGCGCAGCACCGCATGTCGCCGGCTTCATGCGGTTTCGGCTAACTTCAGCAAGGCCTACGACCACGACGGGAAAACAAAAGTCACCATCTTCAACACCGAAACGGATCTGGGTCTTATGGTCACCGGTTACAGCCAGTACGGATTCAGGCTCAACAACGACATGGTCCTCATTGGCCCCATCTCCGTGTTCCCCAGGTTTGTGGCCATCGTCGGATGCAGTGGGTCGCCCAATTATGTAAACAAGTGCATGTGGTTTATGGTTTGACACTGATCCTTCAATCCCAATTCCTAAAATTTAATTAGGCAGTCCTCGAATTTCTTAAGCAAAAGTCTAGGAGCTGTGCTGAAGAAGTTTAAATTTTCATACTACAACTATAAGCTTGATGTAAAATCAAGCCATAGTTGTTAGAGATTAGTTGAATATTTAAACTTTCATTATTTCTATAATTTCTTAGGATATTCTTCACTGTTTAGCCTGTATTTAGAATTCCTTTTTAGGCATTTTCGGATTTAGAAAACCATTTTGTAACGGTCAGCTTGTCCATGTTTTTTGATCCCAAATCGATGAGTAATAACGAATGGTTTTGTTAAATCTAAAGATAAAGATTAATTTTGTATGTGGTTTTTACAGATCGGTTCTTTCCTGGAACGTAAACAGCTTCGAGGACATCAACGAGGACAGTCTTAGCCTCTTCCCCACCCTAGAGCCAAAGATCGACGTTCTAATCATTGGCATAGGCGACCAGGCACCGCCGCCAGCGCTTTCCAAGAGAATTATAGAATTCATGAAGAAGTACAAGATAAACGTAGAGGTCCTGCGCACAGAGCAGGTAGGTACCTCACTTCCTCTTTAAGATCCTTACTGAATCGCACTATTTGCAGGCATGTGCCACCTTCAACTTCCTGAATGCCGAGAACCGAATGGTGGCCTGCGCCCTGATACCCCCACTGCACCTTACCTACAACGAGAACGACATTCTGCAAGCGAAGCTGCGGAAGAAGGAGCTCTACGAGACCGAGTAGGATTACTTAGACACATCTAATGATTGTTTGAAGGCTGGTGCTTTGTTAGAAATTAAACTGTTTGTAAAATTCAGATTTCTTTATTCGTAATAGACATAGTTGTAAAGTGTATAAAAGCTAGCAATCTCGCAGTCAAACTGCACTCTCCTCCTTGTCGATTAATTGGCGATTTCAGTCGGCGGTGGCGCCCGGATAGCGCTCAATAAGCATGGCCACGCCCTGTCCTCCAGCTGCACATGCGGCGACCACTCCCAGCTTGCCATCTTCACGGACCAGGCGGTTCGCCGTGTGCATGCAGAGGCGGACTCCTGTGGCGGCGAAGGGGTGGCCAATAGACAGCGAACCACCCCAGTTGTTCCACTTGGACAGATCGGGGGTGCCGACCTTCTCATTCAGGCCCAAATACGTCTTGCAGAACCAGTCGGAGTCAAGAGCCTTCAGATTGGCCACGATCTGTCCGGCGAATGCCTCATGAATCTCCCAGGAGTCAATGTCCTTCAGGGTGAGTCCGGCCTTCTTGAGCAGCTTGGGAATTCCGTAGGCGGGTCCCAGCAGCAACTGGTTGACAGGATCCTGCGACACGTACAGGAAGTCGCGCAGATAGGCTTTGGGCTTCAGGCCCAGCTGCTTGGCCTTCTCCTCGGTCATGATAATGCAAGCAGAGGCCCCGTCTGTGAGGAAGGAGGCGTTAGCTGCTGTCACAGTGCCGTAGGGCTTCACGAAGGCGGGCCTCAGCTTGGCCAGGCTCTCGGGGCTGGACACGCGGATGCCATTGTCCTTGTCCACGATCTGGTCCACGCCGGACACCTTGAAGGGAACCAGATCGGTGAAGTAGCCCTTCTCCTGGGCCTCCTTGGCCAGTGTGTGGGATCGCAGGGCATACTCGTCCTGCTCGCTGCGGGATACGTTGAAGGCAGATGCCAGACGATCAGCCGAGTGTCCCATGGTCTCGCCGGAGGAGAACTCCGCCACGGCGGGCAGCTCGGGGGCCAGGAAGTCTGGCCTAAAGGTGGACAGCAGGCCCAGCCGCTGCCCCAGGGTCTTGGCCTTGTTCGCTTTCAGGAGCAGGGAGCGCATCTTACGGGAGTGGCGAATGGGAACATCAGACATGAACTCCACGCCGCCGGCCACGATGACATCGTAGGTGTTGGTGGCAATCAGACCCATGCCCGTGGTGATGGCCTGCAATGTGTGGTCTATAGATTCAAATTTTAAGTAACTATTAACGAGGCTCTTACCGCATTGGAACTGATGCAGGCCATGGTGACAGTGTGGGCAGGTGTCTTGTTGCTGAATCCAGCTGCTAAGGCTGCCTCCCTGGCAATGTTGGAGGTCTTCACCTCTTGGATAACGCTGCCATAGACGATGTAATCGATGAGCTCCTTGTCCAGGCGGTTCTTTTGCAACAACGACCTGTTGAATGGAGCGGTATGAGGAAATTCTTCATGGATACTAAGGATTGTGAACTTACAAAAGCGAGTGCCTGGCCAGTTCGTGGGGCATCAGCTTGGAGTAGGTGGTTCCGGAAGTCAGGAAGGGTGTGCGGACGCCATCGACGAGCACAATATTCTGGCCGTTCTTCTGCTTCGGTTGTGGATTCGCCACAGCGGCCGATAAAGTGCGGCATTGAACTGGAAAAGGGGCTCGTGATTATCCTTAGCACTCTCGTTTCACTTTATTTTTAATCATGATGTACCCATACATTATCATTATCTTTGCCCCGCAAGACGTCACTGCGAACTCGAGTTTGGACTTTGGCCCTTTCAGATTCAATCGGCTGCTGCTGCCACAAATCGTTATGAATTGTCAGAGCCAAAGTCCAACCGGTGCAGTATAGCTTGGGGATTGGGTCCATTACAACACCTGCAGCAATAACTCACCTTTCCTGGTGACGTTCAACAGGTTGAAGGAGTTGCCCCTGCGGCAGACATTTTGAAGGCTCATTTTGCGAAAGTTTTTGAATTTCTCTTCTCGCTTTTCTCGCTGTTGCGACTGCAGCTGTTTGGCTAGTGATGAATGCCGGATCGCGGTTTGCTATCGACACTCATTGCATACTATCGGTTATCGAAAGCTAGCGCATAAAGAGCTTTCGAACTGTAAATACCCTTTCTGAAGAGCTTATTCGTAGATCATAAGAACAGTTTCCAAAATAAGATCTATTATTTAGTTATATTCAAATACAAAGGAATAAATAATTTGTTATTTTCGCTTGCCATACTGCGTATGAAAATCGTTTTCTATTCCTACGCTATTCAACTTCATTCAAATGTGTGCAAAACAATCTAGGAGACACATTAAAGAATAGATTTCTCCAATGACCTTGATCTTGATTATCCTATTAAACTCGTTGTTTACGATGTCCATCTGCGCGCCCATTCGTCACCTACAATCTGCATACCCTTTCCCACAATGGAAAACCATTAACCGTGTCCTTGAACCACAATGCAACTAGATAGCTGCATGCAAATGGGCGAAAGAAAGGATTACTTCCCAAGGTCACTCTTGCAGTTCTCAATTTCTATTTTCAAACCTAAAATAGATTATAAATAAAATGCACTGTCGTTATGGAACCATTATTACTTCCTCAATGATTTGCATACAAATTCGTTTCACTCGCTGCTTTCATTGCCAACGAAAGAAATTAGGTTCAAGGACGAATTTAATGGTTTCCCAAAATGGGATAGTAAAGGGGTAAGATGCAAATGTAGGCGGCGTGTGCATTCAAATGAGCGATCGTTAAAGACTCACAAAGGATGGAAATAATGAAAGGATGGCGGCTTATTGGAGATCAAGGTGAAATGTTTCGGTACGCATTTCCTTAGTATTTCAGTAAATTACTGTTGTACAAGAATCCTTTCTACATATGTGAACGCAATTTTGAAATAATTTTAAACTATTATGTTAAGTAATAGAAAGTATACAGACTGAACACAGGTATTATTTAGCCTTTATTATGAATGACCCTTCATAGTAGTTCGCGGATGGCGTAATTTATGTGCGTAAGTATATTACATTCAATGCTTTAATTATTTGAATATACATATGTATATATATTTTTTCAAATTATTGTATTAACGTTTATGTAAATTTTAAACAAGTCAAGCATACATACATACACATTTAAAGGCCCTGGTGAAAGCTCACATTTTGGCGGGAAATGAAATGTCCGCTCTCTTTCATTGAAGAGACATTTACAGTGGTTGAAAGAAGCACATTGGCGGGTGAAATTATCGCTTTTACGAATACAATAATATTGGATAAAAATTAATTTAATAACTAAAGGGATACATGCATTCCGATGTATTATTATGTGTTTTTTAATCAACTTATATTTGGTCTCGAGTTATTTTTAATACGAAAATAATGTAGCAACAGGCAAGTAAGTAACTAAAAGTTAGAATTCACTGAGTCAGGTGGTAAAATACTCCGATGGCCCACTGTAAAGATCCGTTGTTGTTGTTGTTGTTGTTGCTGGCTGGTTGCTGGCAGAAGCAAAGAGAGAAAAACAAGACTGATTCTCTTTGCATCGGTATATCGGTATCGATATCGATATGTCGGTAGTAGCGATCGTTCGCAAAGTTCGCAAAGACCGCACAGTCAAAAAAAAAGGCTCCGAGTGAACGGACGTGCGCGCGCGCAAACTGAAAGTGGAAGCACAGGCACAAGCAAAGCAAAAGCAGAAGCTGAAGTCGAAAAGCGAGAGAGAGGCAAGATCGGTTCATTCGTCCCGCTCGCAGTCGCGCTCGCGCCAGAAAAAGTTTTACCAATCAAGTTTTTTATTTCGCAATAAAACAAAAAGAAAAAACAAAACTTCAACCTAGTTAAAGTAATGTTGCCGTTGTAGTTGTAGCTGTGCCGTTGTAGTGAACTTTTGTGAGTGTGTGTGTGTTTGAGTGAGCATTGCCAGTGTGTTGGTGGATATTTCTTGCGTTGCGTCGCATAAAAAGAAGAGGAAGAGAAAGAGGCAACAGGAAAAGCCAAAGAGAAATTTTTAAATCTGCAAAATTCTGTGAAATTGGCTGGAAAAAATATAAACAAACCATGGTCAATGAAATCGAAAGTTTCCGTTTCCACTGAGCAGCCAGCAGTAAATGGCCGATCGCAGGGATTAGGCGATCAGAACAGAACAGAAAGTGCGCGAGTGAATGAGACTATATTCATACTGGGATTAACCAACTGCTGAACAACCAACTTAATGAAAGAGGTGAGTCCCGCCGTTCGGCAGCAAGCTTTTCCGACGTTTGAGATTTTCATCATCTTTGGGCATTGCAACATCGCTGAGATAAAAGTCGGGGTTTTGGGTCTGCGTCTGCGTCCGCGATACGTGTGTGTGGCTCTTTGTGCACCTAAGCACACAAAGCAGCCAAGGTCAGAAACTAACTTAATAGTGGTAGAGAAAACAGAAAAGCAGAAAACAGAAAAGCAGAAAACTGAAAACATTCCAAGCTCGGTTTGGATCGCATCGTATCGTATCGTTTGGTATCGTATGGTATCCAAAACTTTGCGTCGAAGCTTCGGTTCGTGGCGATCCAATCTTCGTCGTCATGAACATCATTAGCACTGCAACAACAACTGAACCCAGCAAAACAACAACAACAACTGGAGACAAGAAAGGCTTAGTGACCTTCATCGCGTGCTTTTGTCTGCGTAATACCGCCCGTGTATTGGTGCGATCGTATGCATGTCATGGAATTTGAAGACACAGATCTACGTACGAACCTACGTACATTGGCGCACGCACTCGACCAACTTAACTGCTTTCCAATAAGAGTGAAGGTGAAAAAGCACACACACACACACGCAGGCACAAACACATGCATGCGGTTACACGATCGCGCAGATGTTACAAAATATGCTGTTAGCAAAGACAGGGGCGTAGGTTTTTCCAGATGGAGGGGTTTTAGTTCAAAGGCGCGTGGGTGTGGGGAAAACTTAGAAAGCCTGTTGTGGTGAGATCTTTGATTTCCCCGTTTAGTTTGCCCCTTATCTGGCATATATTTTAAAGCGTAGATCCGTTGACGGCGTCCACGAAACTAGCGCATTGTTAACTCCTTTACGAGCCCCTTTCCTATCTTTCTCCGTATCGCCCAGCTTATGGAGTTATGCAATTCAAATTTGGGTCACTTTTACGAGTGTAGCATTTACAACAAGTACGAAAGACGACGACAACGACGGCGACTCTTTGCCATTTTCCCTCGCTTCTTTTTGGATCAGCAAGTCAGAGCTTTCGTGAAAGGGGGCAGGGGTAGCGCGGGAGAGAGCGGGAAACGAGGAGAATGCGACTGCGATGGAGCGACAGAGAGGGCAGGAAAACGAGTTTGAATGCGCGCTCCGCTCCCTTTTAACTTTTTACCTTTACGCGAGCTTATAATACTTTCAAAACCCCGCATAGCTTTCTCTTTTGAGGCCTTCGATCGGATAAGATCCGTGCGATTCCAGTTCCATTTCAGTTTCCAGTTCCATTTCCAGTTCCCCTTTCCTGTAGCCCCCGCTACCGCTCCCGCTTCCGTTCCCTTTGCCATTCTCTTCCACTTGGAAATAGACACATGTGCTTTATATTCGTAAACACTCACGCAATCTGCACACACACCACAATGCGCAGGGGAAAGAGTAATTGTAAAACTACATTTACATTACATGGGAACGATGACGACGACAAAAATCGGAAAGTGTGGAAATATACATATAGAAACGATTGCGTTCTCCGTCTATATGTCGCTATGTCTGTTTCGTTGTTTAGCTTTATACCCCGATCGTTGGACATACAGACACACATACACAGCATAGAGAGGAGAAAAGCTTTTTGTGAAAGGTGATTTTATGCGCGCATTGTGAGTTAGCGCGTTTTGTTTTCGTATCGCCCTCCCCGCGATCCTCCGCCTTCTCCTTCTCCTCTTTCGCTTTGTCCCTTTCATTCTCATTTCCAGTTTGCCGAAGTGCGCGTGTGAGCGCGAGTGTGTGAGTCCCGCGAAGAGAGAGGAGAAATGTTGGGAAATACACAAACATACATACATACGGACGTACATACGTACGTATCCCTATGGCGTCTTCATTTAAGGAATTATTACCATGAACTTTCACCTTTTGATTGCCTTAAATGCGGTAACGATCTTTAGTCATGCTCTACTCGCAAGCAGATTTCGATTGCGAAATCCGCTGAGAAACTTGTAGAAAGTGAATGGCCCTGATTCGTGGAAGCATTAAGTATACAACCACACACTCATAGATACATACATCTGTATATGTTCTGTCAATACCGCTTTGGAATTTATCTAGCGTTAGAATGAGCACACCAGATCCCCCACTCCATTGCAAAAAGCGAAAAACAAAGATCCATGCTCAGCTTTCGCTTGCCATTCCCAAGCCAAATACAACATTCCCATTTCCATTCTCTTGCTCTCCGCCAAGCCAGTCATTCAAGTTTTATTGAAAGTGAACGTTTCGTTCGTCTCCATGCAAAAGGAGTGGTGGAGCCAAGGGGGGCTGGTCGCGGGGGAATGGTGGGGAGAAGCAGCAGAGCGTAACAAAAAGCAAGACTATCTTTCCGAAGTTTTTCGTTTTTTCCGTTTTCGAGATCTGCTGCTGCTGAACTTTAGCTTCGCTTTTTGGTTTATTACTTTTCGTGGGGCCATGCAGACACTCACTCACACTCGCGCAGCCGAAAAGAGCTTACAAGCCATGCTCTTGCACAATACAATAATGGTGGCCCCCCAGTGAACGCACACTTGCAAAAGTCCCGCTGCACTACACTCACACGCACACGCGCAAGACCTTACACAGATACAGTCCGCTACACAGAGAGAAAAGGCAGCTCGCTGTTACACATTTTACATAATTATCAAAAGATTTCCACTTTGCAGCTAGAAAGTAGGTTACTTAACTGGGCTTCAACTTCACAAAAGCAGAATTTTACGTTCCAAAATGCCACTTGATACACATGTAAATGATCCATAAAATTTGAATGGCACATTCACCTGCGAGTCCACATTTTTCTGCCTGTGTACAACGACACAATTGCACAGGCCAGCGAATTTCAGTGTAACAATTTCATCGCATAAAAGAAACAGCAACAACAACAGTACAACACTGCGGGAAAGCTTTTTTGGAGGCAACACCATTACCACAAACAACAATAGCACCAACAACAACATAGTGGAGCTCTATGAAGTGAAGCTTTCATCTTTTCCAACAAAGCACACACACACACATACACATGCACGTATAACGATTGTGGGTTGCATTATTACAAAAACACCAAGTACAGAAAAACCTAAAAACCTGATTAGTAAACATTTACTATTGCTTTATGGGAAGTTTGTTAATGCCAGCACACACACACACACACTGACACACGATCGCATGCTGAAATTTCAGTAATGTGTCGCACTAAACCGTTATGGAAAGCACTTTCCAATCTCTTTCCACGATCCTTTTTCTAACAAAAAGCGCTGTGCGCCTGTGTGCGTGCATGACACAATCGCTGGAAAGTGCAAGGGAGAGGTGGAGAGGGAGAAAGAGAGGGCGACACAGGCGGTGAAAGGCGGATTGTGTAATACCAAAGCAAAAAGATGCAGACTTCCCATTCCACAACTTTCTATTTCACTGGCCTCACTTTTACCACATGCTCCACATACATTCGTTAATAACTCCATGGAGTAGTCATACAGTTCAACTTCTATAGCTCGAACTTCCGTAAGTCGGTCTTTAAACAAGCCATTACTCTTTGATCTCCCATTATCTTTTGAAATTATTTCACACTTTCTAATCGGCAGTAATGGTTCTAGTTTTTAAGAAAAAAACGCATTACTTATTGCTAAAAAATTACTCCTCATGTTAAATTTTTATTATCAAGCTCTTCGCTTTAGAACAATCGAATCATAAACAATTTCTGAATTCCTGTACTAAACAGCCACTGATAACGGTTTCATAATTATACTTGTCCTAGGTCAAGATAGCGTGTTAGGAAATGGAATATTACGTATACGTACTAATTTGTACCTATTTCGGCGATTGCGCCTTAGAAGAAGAATTTGAGCAAGTTTTTCCTAGTAATACAATTGAGTAGAAATGGAAAATTTGTTCTGCAGTTGATGTGGGACTCTTGGCAATTTGACACCCATGATCTGGGCCAAAGAAATAGCAGAAATCTAACGATACCCGACATACTTGCTCTTCCACTTGCAGTTTCAAAGAATGTTGATGTTGCAATACAGCAAGCATGGCGAGTGCATACTCAAAGAAATCGGAGCAGCCTTCAGAGGGGAGCACCCGGCGGACCTGACCATCGTCTGCGAGAATAAAGTGAAGCTACACGCCCACAAACTGGTCCTGGCGGCCGCCAGTCCGTTGATAAGGTAATCTACTTGAAATACATCCTCTAGACTGTTCTAATGCCTCGTGCTTGCCGTAGGAACCTGCTGGAGGACACCCACTTGAGCGACTGCTCCACCACCGTATACTTTCCGGACGTAAATGCCACCTATTTCAAGTTCCTGCTGGACTTCCTGTACTCCGGGCAGACGTGCATTACCTCGCGGGATGTGAACTATCTGCACGACCTGCTGCTGCTGCTGCAGATCAAGTCGGACAGCTGGAAGACCACCGACTCCGCCTATCTGAGCAGCAAGTGCGGCGGCCTGCGGGATCGGGCAGACAGGCGAAAGCAGCAGTACACCAGCCCGCAGAATCTGGAGCCAGATCAGACGCTCAAGTACGAGGTAGACAGCGTGGATGAGTCGCGCAACGCCGCGGACTTCTCGTCCGCCTTCAACTCCAACGATAACTGCGAGAGCGCGGCCGAGTGCGAGCGAAGCGGTGGCCACAACCGCAAGGAGGAGGACGATGACGAATGCACCCACAAGGACAACAAGAGCGACAAGGACACGGACGAAATTGTAAATCTCTCGAATGCACCGCACAGCGGCACCAGCGGTAGCAACAGCAACATCAGCGCCAGCAGCAACCACCAGCAGCACCACCATCATCACCACAACAACAATAATAATAACAACAACAATAGCAGCAGCTCAACCATAAATCCCGTCAACCTTTCACTCGACCTTCGAACGAAGAGCGAGAACTCGGCAAGCAGAACCCTGGGATCCGGATCAGACCACAGCGGCATCGACCTGGCAGTGACAGCGAGCGAAAGCACGAAGCGCAAGGGCCTGTTCTTCGACTCGCACAAGGACGTAATGAAGCCGCTGTCCGATGGGTCTGACATCAACAGCTCGCCGGAGAACTACGTGGTGACGCCACATCGGAAGCGACGACCCGGATTCCACAACACGCAGAGCGACAACCAGCCGTTCACATCGTACCCACACAGCCTACTGGAAGAACTTCGCCTGGCCAAGTCGACGACCTCGCCCATTTCGGGCTTTGGATCGGAAAAGAACATGCTGGCGCACCTGGAGGACGGAGCACTAAATGGGGACACACTGACGCCGGACAGGAAGCATCTGCTGGAGGCGCAGCGCAATCGAGCCCAGAGTCCTGAGATGCCGATGCACTTGGGCCCGCAGTTTGTGTATCAGTGGCAGTCCAACCAGAACGCAGCCATGTCCGCAATGCCCAATCTGCAGTCGCGACTCTCTAGTCTGTCGCACATCAGCCTAAACCTGGACCATCCGGAGGGACGCAGTGGGTCGGCCTCCGGGTCCGCTGCGAACTTGGCCGGCAGCAACACGCACGCCTCCTCAGTACGGGAGTATCGATGTGAGTACTGCGGCAAACAGTTCGGCATGTCCTGGAACCTCAAGACCCATCTGCGCGTCCACACAGGCGAGAAGCCGTTTGCCTGCCGCCTCTGCGTGGCCATGTTCAAGCAGAAGGCCCACCTGCTGAAGCATCTGTGCTCCGTTCACCGGAACGTCATCACCACCACTAACGGGGCAGACACGGAGAACCGGTACAGCTGCTGCTTCTGCTCCATGTGCTTCGAGTCGGTCCAGGAGCTCGTCCGCCACCTGTCCGGCCACCACAATAACCTGCTGCTGACGAAGAATCTGCGCGAATAGTGTCCCGGGCATCGGCTACCGCATAATCCGAGAGTATCCCATCTGTCCGATCCGATCCAAGTCGATTCGAGGTGATTCGCCGCCGGACGGACAATTGCAAAGAGACCTGAATTTTAAATAGTAGCAGTAGCAGATTTAATTGCCTATTGTATAAATATGTAAAATCTAAATTTAAATCGTAAGTTTACGCAACGCAACACATTCACGCGACTCCGCTCGATCATATTGCACGCAACGACCTGGAGCTCCACATCCGAATCAGCATGATCCTTGATCGTTTATCATTTCGAATGCGCACCCCGGAGGCCATTCACGTTGCTTTCTCATTTAAGTTGTATTCGACATCCAATCCCGATTCCAATTCCCCGCAAATGCACCACTACTACTTACACCCTTGCTCTAGACGCCCAATCCAATACTTTTTAAGCGGCTGGTCCATTCACAGTGGAGCACTTATTTGTAAGCATATGTCTATACGAGAGGTATTTTAATTTCTATTGTATTTCCAACCCGTCTTGCATGAACTTCATTGCCCAAACCTTTGGATACACTCTTTGTGTTAAGATTTTACGTATTCCCTCCTAAAATCGCCAATTAAAGTGTGTAAAGTGTACAGTATAATTCGCAAGCTCGTAATAAAATCAGAAAAGCATTTCCGTTTTGTTTATACTCTTTCGATCATTTTTAGAAATATACTTTATTTTAAACCGAAGCTGTGTTTTATGTACAATCTTAAGAGGAACGTGGATGGGGCATTTTTAACTGTAGTTTATTTTATTTTTTCAGGTAAAAAATATTTCGCACTGTAAGTTTTATTCAAATTTTGGCGGCCGAAAAAGCCGTTACCAGGTTGGTATTTTCCGGGTGTCTTAGTATTTTCTTAGCCTGAGTTGGCAGCCCAAGTGCCAAAATGAATAGTTAATTTAAATTTTATATAAATATTTAAGCGCTCTGATAAATATCCAAATTAGTTAGATTTTTTGTAATTATAAAACGTATATTTTATCAATTAGGCACCATATGAAATAAAAAAGTCTTTAAAATCTGCCAACCATAAATGATTTAGGAAATTCCCTTACAGCTTATAGAGATAATAAGTAAAATGCACTGAAATTTCAGTTTGTTACTTTCGAGAACCAAACCATTTTGTGCTAATTACCACCTATTACAGCACTGTTTGAACTGCTCTTTTGAAAAGTAACGGCTTTTGGCGCCCAAGTGGCGCTGTCATCGAATCGCGATTCGCAAGAGAGGCGACGGTTATAGATAATATTCGCACTGCTGGTTGCTGAAGTATAACAAAACAAGGAGCCAACTGGTCAGACCGTCGAATGCGTATTTTCGACTGCGGACGATTTCGAGTCGCTCGGAGTTAACGTTAACAGTTATTTTTAGTTAAAAATTGCATCCGATCAGTCGGGAACGCGAGTTAAAGCCCGCGACTATGTGGTGTTCAAAGACGGCCATCCGCAAGATAGGAATCTGAATCGGAATCTTAATCCGACGAATCCCAAGATTCGGCCCAAGAACTTCAGCACCAGATCGAAAATCCACACACACGCACTCCAGCACCAATACCAATATTAATACCACGGCGACATATGCACACAATCGCAGTCGGATTCGGTTTACTAACGGTAGTTCAGTGATTGCGGGAAAGGGACAGCGAGGATAACGGGAAAGCATGGCATTGCCGAAGAAAATTAAATGTTTTAAGTATTTGGTTTACAGTTATGTGGTGCTCCTAGCGGTAAGTTGCATTGGTGTGCGCCCAAACGGGGCCACAACTACATGCTTGTCAAATTACATAAGCCTACATTGTACTCATGCTCGTATGTATGTATATGTACATATGTATGCATGTTGATTGTTTGTGGGTCGTTAAGATTTCCAGATTTCCCGATTTGCATATTTGCATATTTCAAAAGACATCATTAAAACAGAAACCCAAAAGCATTGCCATCCCTTTTGTCTCGACAAATGGAGTTAATTAGTTTCCGAAAGTAAGTCAATTCTACCCATGTAGACAACACCATCGATACACACCCGCCAGTGCATTTCTACACCAGTTACATACATCGTACGCAAATAAATACATCATACATACATCGCTGGCAGGATAATGCCTTGCGTTCTGGTCCCGACTTGCGGCGACCTTGAGCTACTTAAAGCTGCGCTAAGTACATAGGCGCAAGTATACACATGCGTGCACATAGGGCTCCTCGGCATGTGACGTCAAAAGGGAGTAGACCCCATCGCCAAAGCATCCATGGTGTGCAGGGGCACACCATACACATCCCGAATACACACGGTGCAGCTGAGGCCTCGTCCAAGGACACCCAGAGTGCGGGGCCTTGAGATGAAAATCAGCAGGCAGTGATAAGAGCAGCGCCCGAAATCCTTACGCTTATCCTTATCTCTACTTCCTTGCAGCTGACTGGAGCTGCGCAGATCTTCCTGGGAACATCCCTGCTCTGGGGACACTCGGTCTACTATGGCATGGTGCAGAACAAGCTGTGGGCTCCGGCCGCGATCCTGCTTTGCCTGGGACCCGTCACCTTCATCCTCTGCTGGATGGGCTGCCAGGCCACCAATCAACGCAAGCGCTGCCTCCTGGGCATGGTAATGGTCATGTCTTACCTCCAAAAGTTCCCATTTAACCTTTATCCTTTGGAACATTCCCAGTTTGCCGCCCTTTTGGTCGCCTGCATCTGTGTTCAGTTTATCATCTGCGGCTGGTCTCTGGCCATGAGGGAGAACCTGCCCACTTCCGTGGAGATCTTCATCGACGACTCATTTGTCGAGTTCTTGGACAAGTTTTCGCGCACCAAGGTGGATAACCTACATCTGTGGAACAGGATGCAGTCGCAGGTGAGTCAAGAGCGGTGTACGGACAGACCACAAAGGGTTACAGATTTATAAGCACTAAGGTATATTGACGTAGAGATGGCTTCACAATTCATCCTCGTTTGCTTCCAATTAGTTGCAATGCTGCGGCGTGGACGGTCCTCTCGATTACCGCCGACTTTCGCTGCCCTGGTCCTGCTGCTCGCGTCCGGAGCACGCCTACGAGTCAGCATGTGATACCCACTACAAGCGCGGATGCCTGGCCGTCGTGTCGGAGCAGATCAGGAACCGGCTGCTGATCACCGCCTTCGGAGCTGCCGTCATAGCCATTTTCCAGGTGAGCTCCGACTGCACTCATGTTACTTCACCAAACTAATTAAGAACCAATCCGCATCCGCATTCGCACAGAGCCTGGGAATCTTCTGTGCTGTCCACCTGACTATTCTGTTCGGCAAGAACGACAACACCCATCCCATGAACATGAACCGGAAAAAGAAGCAGCAGCAGTTCTTGCCCCTGACCATACAGGATAAAAGGCACGACATGCCCTCGCCCATCAATCTATCCCCTTCAGCACCCGGGCAGCGGGTTTTAAAAACTGCTCTGCCCTCGGCCATGCACAAATGACAGACGATTAGCTTTTAAGGATGCAAAAATTTATGGAAACTCCAAAGAAAAAGTATAAAAAAAATGTTGTAAACTGAGATGGAATGAATATAACTGTGACCCTCAATGTTACGTTATGGTAATTTTAAACAATTTAACGTTCGAGAAAAGAAACAACATTTGAATTTGGATTAACTCTCCAGTAGTTTAATTAAAGCTTAAAAACAATTGGATCTAACTTGTTTGTGGCCACGGGTTGACAAGGGTCGAGGATTAGCCGTTGTGCGTGATATTCGGCGGCACATAGAAGGTATCAGCTGCCTTGGCCTTCTTCTTTTTGCCGAACCAGCGCTTGGGATAGTGGACCTTCTTCTTGTATATCTGGATGTCAATATCGTCCCTGTTCTCGAAGAACCACAGGTTCTGGCGCTTGGCCTCCAGTTCGCTGAGGGTCTTCTGGATGCTGGCCTTGCGCTCGTCCACACTCTGTATCTCCAGTTGGCGCTGTACCGCCGCCTCGAACTTCTTGGCCCACTCCTGATAGGACTCGCCGTAGTCGGCCATCAGCTTGGGCTCAAACTTCTGAACACTGGCTTTGACGCTGTTCTCCAGCAGCGATTGAATGACATTCGATTTGGTACTCTTCTCCAGGGCTTCCTGCAGGGACTTCAGCAAATCTTCGGATCCCTCCAGCTTTAGGCTTTCAACTATGCTCTGGGCGGCCGATAGAGTCTCCTTGTGCAGCGCAGCTGGGTTCGAGGTCAGAAAGCTGGAGGCCTCAGGCACTTGTCTGGAAATGACATAGCCAAGTAGGGCAACGTTCTGCTTCAGTTCTTTCAAGGACCCTTCGCCGGAGCCTAATCGAACCATGGCTCGACCCAGTTTCTTCTCTTCGGTGTTTTCGCTGGCGTCGTCGGGATAATTGCGAATGAACTTCACACGAACTTTTTCCTGGTAAATGCAGGTATTATTAGTGAAATTGGTAAAATGCCAAAAAGAACAAAGGAATAGGAGTTTACAAGTGAATATAGATTCCAGCTGGTTAGCTGATAACTCTATATTAAACTTGTTTTCATAACTATTAATACTGGATTCGGATTAGCTTACCACTTCAGCATTTTTGGCAGGAGGTTGAACTTGAGAGGACTCGAAGGGCTTGAAGTCCTTGGCGAAGGACCAGAAGGACTGGAGGGCCAGGGACTCCAGTAATTCATTATTGCATAAGTTTCTGTCCACGAGAATGGTGGCCAGTTGCGCCGATTCCACCGCGTGGCCATTGTGCAGCAGAATATCCAACAGGAAGCAGCCGGAGAACTGGTCCACAAAGAGGCCGTACTGGATGGGATTACGGAGCACCGATATCGCCTCCTGGGGATTGGTGGAGTCCAGCAATTGCTTGACCAAAACACTGGGAAGCAGCGGCACCAAACTGGCCTCCTTCTGTTTCCTGCAAGCGTTATCCTATGAGTAGGGACACCACCTTCCCTGTAGTCACACCCACCTGAGCTTGAGCAGCCGATCCACCAGGTCCATGGGCCGGTTATCCGGATTGACAAACAGATCCAAATCCACACTCGTTACGGCATGACTGCTGCTTGTGGCGAATTTTGCCGGTCCCTCGTGCGCCACCTTGTTGAATTCCGCCGAGAAGTAGGACACCAGTCTCCTGGGTGGCAGTGCGCAGGAAATCCTCGATCGCAGCATCGTCAGTGATTAAGTTTAATTCATAAAGTGTTATAACCAGCCGATTAACAAATAACATGCAGCTGGCCAGAAGAGCAACAAAATCCCTAGCGCGTTCGCGTATTAATACCGCAGATGCCGGTATTTTTGTTTTCGAACGCATTGAGGGTACTTCAACTGCTTTCCTTGGGAACGATGGAATTGAAAAAGTCCTTGGAGAATTGAAATAAAAAGAATTTGTATTGAAAATTGAAATAAAAAAATCAAAGTGTCGAATTTCTATGCGAGTGTAAAAAAACTGTTCAGAAATGGAAGAGTACGTTTAAGGTATGGTTAAAACGTAGAAAATATTTGTATTTTAAGATTCAAAAGGTATATTTAGAATCTGTGTATACTTTTCACTTATAAAATATAGAAAAGTTTTAAAAGAACAACGATTTCAAAGTTAATTCAAATCATACGGATTGTTAAAAGTGGGAAATCACTTATAAATGGCAAGCTGGAGAAACGAAAGTGGTAATTTCTGAGGTAGATATACGTAGGCACATACGATTTCAATAAACTGCAATTGAATTTGATCTTGTTAATTATATCTGAGAGGTTTTCGAGGGGTATTCAATCTTTGCGGTGGGCATGGCACAACAATTGCTATATTGAGCGAACCGAATCGCCACCATCAACTGATTACTCGCTTTAATGCCGATCCAATCCACTTTCCACCCGATAATTGGATGACAATTTACCCTGCAGGGCGTGAGGTTCGCTACTTGTAGCTGGTGACCCTTCAACCCCCAGCAAAGTCCTTGTTTTCCTTCCCACAGGCTTAGCCGGCTGAGCCCTCGGAAGGGTGCTGCTAAGCCAGTTGTCCCAGAGGATGTGACTTCGGGTCCAGGGGTAAACAAGCAGGGTGTTACACAGATCTTATTTATTTAACGCAATTCGCTCCAAGTAGTCGGTATAAATAATATCAAAATAACTGCATTCATCAAAAGTATACTAATATTTACATAGATATTAGTGGATTCTAGATTTGATCATATAAGCATTTCATTTGACGGGCATGGCCATTCTGGGGTCCCTTGAGCGATGGGCCCAGGTATTTCGATCCTGCCGCAGGATTCTTCCGGCCATCCATTTTGCTGGACTTGTCCTTCATTAT
This sequence comes from Drosophila santomea, assembly GCF_016746245.2. Classification (NCBI taxonomy): domain Eukaryota; kingdom Metazoa; phylum Arthropoda; class Insecta; order Diptera; family Drosophilidae; genus Drosophila; species Drosophila santomea. Next base: position 21,259,062 of record NC_053017.2, read on the forward strand.
GTAAATGGCATGCCTCTCCTGCTTGCGGAACTTTGCTCTTCTGTTCTGGAACCACACCTGAAATGCAGGCAATTGGTTTTGTAAAGTTGATTACTTTTTTGTATCCTTGAACCTGGTTTCGAGAATTTTAAACCTAGAAAGGTTAGTGAAAGAAAGGACCCCATAGCTACTATATACATAAGTACCTCCCAAATATCTTTCTGAACAAATTCAATGGTTATATTATACTACAGATTGTAATGTGAAAGATACATATCCTATAACTACTCATCTACTTAACCACCCATTCATTGGTCTTCCTCACCTGAACTCGGGCTTCCGTCAAGTGCAGTTTGGATGCGATCTCTTCCCTGGTGTAGATGTCTGGGTAGTGGGTTTCCAGGAAGATCTTCTCCAGCTCGTTCAGCTGGTTGGACGTGAAAGTGGTACGAATCCGCCTCTGTTTTGATTTGTCGGTCAGGCTCAAGCCGTCGTCTCCAAAGGACTTCAAATGGAAGTCTATGGCAAGGTGAAAGGCACCAAGAGGGTTCGAGATTACAGGGTTATAGTCCAGACTGGTTCGATGGAGGTGCACTGGATGGGACAATGGCTACTGAACTTACCCGTGTTGTAGGAGCCAATGTTGTGGGTGGCCGGGTAAAATTCGGAGACTGTGGTGATTTTGGAAAAGAGCAAGCTCGACTCCTGGTTGAGGGAGCCGCGGATCGCAGACTCGTTGGCGCACAGCTTGTAGCTGGAGTCGATCATGAGGTTGTAGTGATTCATGTGATTGGCCACGGACAGCCCTCCATTGGCGCTATTGCTATAGAACTCGGAGTTGGCGGTGTACAAACAATCCTTGTCGAAGTTGGCCTTGTTGAGCAGTGAAAATTCCATCGCATCTGCAGGTAAATTCACACACGGCACTCGATTGAAATTTTACAGCCCGCTAATGAGTCATTCGGCCATAAAACACATAGTTATAGTAGCTCCGCGGCAGCACACACTTTTTAACTGCCCTTGAATAAATAAGCTTCGATTACGATTGTATCAACTACAGGACATTCACGTTGGCCGAACAAGGATGCTGCACTTGTCTCGGGAGAACGGGACGGAAAATTTCATTCGTTTCCGCGTTTGGAGGCGGTGCTAACGAGCTCCACTCGACATAAGGGTGGAAATGCTATTTTCGGCGCGTGTCGTGCACTGCGCCAAAGTGCTATGCACTCCCTCAATTTACTTGTTAAAAGTGCCCGAAGAATGGAGTTACTTTTGTCAGTTTCATTGGTTGCGTAGCTGATTCTTGGCTCTGGTTTCATCGTCTCTCAGGAGTCCTGTTTTCACAGGATTTTTACTCGAATTCAAAAGACTTTCTTACCCACTTCTTACAGAACTTTTTTTCAAGTGCACCAATTTTCACAGGCCTCAAAAAGCAACACTCAGAAGATTAAATTGGCTTATCGGGCAACCATGAAGCCGGAATGTCCTTCCTGTGCGATTAAGAAAAATGGGTCTTTGCAATAGCACAAAAACTATATGAAAAAGAATCCTTGATTTCGAGTAATGAACGTGATAGTAACTCTGTAAGGATACACAATCGTTGCAACTAAACTGTGTATTTTATGCGAATTTAAAATCTGAAAAGGAAAGGGTATCTGGCAGTCTGCCTGCACGAGTAGAGCGCCTCCGCAACTTGATAAAACAAATGGTGTTGTACCGAACACAATGAATAACAGACACCTTACTATCTTTCTTGTTTATAATATTGGGCTGATTGAAACATTGTTTAAAGGCGCTGCCAGGATACAACCCCTGTTTTCGGAAACAATTATTTGCTCTGCGGATTATTTCGATTAGTTAATTCCTGTTAATCAGAGACTTGCCTAATTTTTATTTACTCTACGCTGAACTCGTTTTTCGGACACCCTAATGCTGAATTGCGAATAGGAAGGCTGCTACCCTGTGTTGTTAATCATGTTGCTCTAATCTTTTAAAACAATACTTAATAAAACAATTTCCGCATACAACTTGATGCACTTGGCTGTATATTACATACAAGGTATAAGTTTAGAATAGAGAAATGTGCCCCTTTGCAGTTGAAAAATGGTCTTAGTAGCTCTTGTGGATTTTCTTTGCACATTTGCATGGTAGAGTGAAGCCTTTTCTTTTCTTAGCCAACGAGTTGGAACGAGTAAGTCTTTAGAAAAATAACTTGATAGATGCACATACTCAAACTTACACTCGTGCAAAAGGAAACTCTACTTCGTAATAACCATTACTTAAATTGCAAGCCTATGTAAATCATAATCATAATAATAAGCCACTACGAGTTTTTCTTGTACTCTTGTATTCCAAATAAAGATCATCATTTGGGGTTTACCCATCGAAATAATAAGAATATGATGATTTATTTCTAATGTAACTATGTAAGTGACTATTCTAATTATATAAAAATAACAATATTAAGCACAGAACAGGAACAACTGCTGATTACAAGTGCGTAGCTCATTCCACGTCAAGTACTAACCACAGGTAGGAGGTGATCGACCTGAACGGAACCCAGCTGGAATGTGTGTTTAACTCGATCGCAAACCCACCCCAAAGATCCTGTAAAACTACAAATTAGTCGGCTTATACCATATTATACAAGTATATAATCTAAAAATGGGAAGCAACTTTAAGTTGATTTCAAACCACAAGAAAACGAGCCTTGGTTTGGTGCGAGTTGTGGGTGCAGCTGAGCCTAGAACAACATAGATCTTATAAGTATCATTCTGAAGGCAACTGACATTTGTTTGGGAAAAGTAGAGAAAAAAGGGTTTATCATAGGTGTGTTGTATTTACACACTGGCTTCGTGTGGCGAAGGCCTTTTCTTTTGCTAATCAGCGAGATGGAACGAGTAGCTAAGTCTTTACAAAACCTCAAGCAAAGCGCAAATGGATCTACTTAAGCGCATGAGAAACTGAACGTGTAATACCCTAACATAAAATGTTTTAAAATTAGTATTAAACAAGCATTCCAGAGCAACATTATTAAAGATTTCAGTTCCATAGAAGTACAGGAATGTTAATGATCCCTATTGCTATGGCGACAGCATATCATTAAGGCCGAACGTTACAACAGCCCCTAACTCGGCCGAGAAGAAAAGGTCCTTAAGGACTGGGTGCGACACCCCCCATCCGCAGTGGCACGTTCTTTAACGGTCTCGAAACTGGCCCTTGACTATCCCTAGTCGTAGGAGTGGGCCTCACCTGGGCCGCCAACTGGTTTTCGAGTAGGCAACAACGGCTGCTAGGAGCAGCGGAGAGTATCGAAGCGGAAAGGTTCTCCAACCCCCACACATGCTGGGCCATGGCGATTTGGTGGTGGTGCCTGGCCAGCTGCGGAGCGATCTCCCCACACATGTCCATGCGCTAATGTGCTCCGAGAGTCGTACCCAAGTCAAGTAGTCAAGTGGCACGGGCTACGACTATGGCTATGGCTATTGCTATGGGAGAAGGAGGATCGTGTGCCGGAGAGGAAGTGCCGGCATTATCTCGGCTAAATTCGAATTCGTTTGGTTACGCTGCGTGGTTTTGGCCAAGAGCGCTCGTTTCTCGGTTTTCTGTTTTCAGTTTTCGGTTCTCTGGTGGCCAAGAGCATTTAGTTGCTATAGTCGTACCATGCCGAGCAGACCGCTGAGTTAGGATCGGTTGAGAAGTCTGGCATACGAGGAAGTGGAAGTGTAGATAGTGACTGTTATGGATACCCTGCTTATTGCCATTCTGGCCATCGGACTACTCCACAGAGGTACTACCACATCCTGTGGCGATACAGCCAGTGTTCCACACGCGAAACGACATTTTTAAATTAAGAAATGAAATCATTCAGAAGGCGCATATAAACGAATATACGAATGTGGCGAGTGTACATCGGCGCAAACCTTGAGAAAAATAATGACAAATCGGATACCTATAAATACGAACGTATATCCATCCCCATTCGGTTTTGAGTTAACATGTGCTGAAACGGAATATAAACAACTGGCCACCGTGAACTTGGAATATCCTTTAAGTTGTGTATAAAAACGGGCTCAAGGATCTTAAGTGAATTGGCTCGCGTTCGAAAAATTTGAAAATTATATCAAAGTGAAAAAAGTGCAAGTGATTTTGAAGTCCAAGCAAAAGATCTTAGGAAACCAAAAGTTTCCAGCGATACGAGCTCAATAAAATGGGACAGAGTTTTCAGAATTTTGGCACACATGACAAAGCACCGAGTGAAAAATGTTCAATTTTCTAGCTTTTTGTTTGTTATTAGTGTCTATTTTTAAACGAAACAGGCATCCGCTCATCGCGTTTTCGCTTTTCGTAAATATACGCCATTCGCCAAATTATATAGATTTGTATACAAGCGCTGAAAAATGTGTTTTGGATTTGCCAGTAGTGGTAGATTCCAAGTAATGTGTTCTGTAATTTCAATACCTCGTCTTGCCAAAAGCTTTTAGTTTCTGAATTCCACGTTCTAATGGGTGATATTCGCTCTCGTTCAGATGTGCTATGCTATCCGACAAGGGATGAGTCCGAGGACAAGATTATAGTGCTCCAAAACGAGGAGATGGAGCCCACGATCCTGGACTGCGACTACGAGGTCGAGGAGAACCCGAAGTTCATCACCGTTAAGTGGTACAGAGACGACAAGTCCATATATCAGTGGATCTTTGGAACACCTCCATATGCCATCGTGAGTGCGCCAAGCGATGTGATGGGTTTCAGATGCTAACCGCTTTCCTTGATAGCCCGAGTTCAAGAACGAGGTCGACAGCACCTACGAGAGCTCCACGGAGCCGAGCAAGCAGTACAGCTCGCTGGCGCTCATCAACCCCACGATCAGCACCACCGGCGACTACAAGTGCGTGGTGCAGACCCCGCAGCATACCTTCTCCAGCCACCAGCGGGTTCAGGTGATCGATCTGAGGAACTACACCCTGGAGCTGTCCCACAAGACGATCCACAACGAGACGCAGCTGAACTGCACCGTGACGAACGTGTATCCCCGACCCACCATCACGATCATGTAAGAATGAGCGCCTATCTTGGTCCAGCCTTGTTTACTCATCCCACCATCTTACAGATCCAACGACATGGACGTGGTGAAGCGGGAGCCCATGGTGTACGAGGACGAGGAGGGTTACTTCGATGGCAGCGCGGTTGTGGCCGCCTACGACACCGACGATGATCCCGACGCCTACCAGTGTGTGGTGTCCTTTGAGGGATACGGGAAGAACTTGACCACCGTGGCCACATCCACGTCGGCGGGGGTGGGCCACCTGGACTTTAGCCTGTGGCTGTTTTGTTTTCTGTACTACCTGCTATCGAAGCTGAAGGTCTTAATCTAAATAAAAACGTTGTTATTTATTGTTACTAAATTTATGTTTATTGAATTCTGTTTGCCATTCAACTACCTTTTCTATGCCCCTTTGGCTTAGTTAACCATTTTGTAAATAAATACGAATACTTCACAAAACCAACTACGTTAGTTAACTCTTAAGGTTGCTCTGGAAATGGATGCCATCCGGCGGGGCTTCTAGATTTTAAATCTACAACTGCCCTTGTCGGCTTATAGCTATTACATTTTGTAAATTAACTCGGTTTGAACTCGATTTAAACTCCATGCGAACAAATGAAAAAATGGGCTGCATTTCGGAAATGTTGAATAATTCTGTTTATTGATATGTAGGGCTGGAGTCCAGCAGCAGATTGGAACAGCCGTTCAGATAGGCCTTGTGCAGCTTGTTGGCGAACTCCTTATCGTTCTGGATAAGGTACGTGAAGGCCTGGACGAACTGCGTCGAGTTAAGCAGAGGCTGCTGTGGCTCCGGATTGCCGTTGTTGGGCGCGTCGAACATGGTGGGCGGCATGAGGGCCGGCCCGGGCTTGTCGCCAGCCAGCAGTCTTCGTAAGCACTTGCCGGCATCGTCGTTGGCCATCAGAGCCGACGAGGAAGGCGCACCTGTCGGAGATTGAGCCGTGGTGTAGCTCTTACCTATCTTCAGGTCGCTTAGTAGCTGGATGTTCAGCTGCTGGGTCTTCTGGAAGGGCGACAGCCGGCTCTCTTGGTTGTCCCTGCCCGCCGGGGGCAACAGATCCTCGCCAGGCGTGGCTGCCCGCTGCTGTTTCTCCAGCTGGTCCACGGAGAGTGGCTGGACGCGGTGGAACAACGACTCTGCCGTGGCCTGCTTGGCCGATTCGAAGAACTTCAACACATTGCCGGCCGTTACGTTCTCCGCCGACGGCGTCTTCGGCTGCCCGCCGCTCACCTGGGCATTGTAGTCCTTCTGGGCCTTGGTCAGCATGTTGAATATGCTGGCCGGCTGGTTGCTGTCCTGCTTTGGCTGCTGGGGCGCGTGGGTGGCGTTTCGCTGGACCTGGCCATTTGTTCCCTGATCCTTCGACTTGAGCAGTCCGTTCACCAAGCCGCTGATGCGGTCGCACTCCTCGCTGTTGTAGAACCAGAAGCCCCGGATGCGGGAACGCTCATTGCGGTAAAGCAGGAACGGCGGCTGCGACTGCAGCTCCAGGCTGCCGGTGATGGGCTCCACGAAGGACGTCGTGTTCAGTCGGTTGTTGATGAAGATGCTGTGAAAGGGCTCCGCGTTGCGGTGGTATATGAAGAAGGCTCCCTCCACATCAGTCTTTTCCCACTCGTTCTGCGCCGAGTTGAACGTGTAGAAGGCGACGTGCGAGGACGAGTCCACGATCTCCTTGGCGTACGGGTCGATCTTCTTGATGGCCGCCAGGTTCATTCGCGTGATGCTCTCGTCGGCCATTGTAAATTGTATGTAATCTTCGGCTTTGGCTGTGCTATTGCGAATTGCAATTATTTGTGAATTTAACGGAGCTCTGGTCACACTGCTGCTTTGATGTTTTCCTGTGTTTGGCAGCGATTGTCCTGTGGTCACACCGAGCGATTATATACACATCCTTATATCGATTAATGTTTTCTTGTATATTTCGAAGTATATTAAATAATGCCAATCTAAATGCATAAGGCTGGGTTCCGTCAATTACCAGCACATTGTTCATTTTGAATTAATGTATATTTGCTGTGGTATAACTTCTCAATTATGTATCGTAAAACGGTATTCCCATTTCGATATATCGATATTTAAGGCCAGCTCTAGAAACTGGCGGGAATCCATTGCATTGCAATTTATGTTTATTTGAACACAGCTTTTCCATCAAAATGCAAAAGTCTATAACGTAAATTCACTTTTTTCCTAAAGCTAAGCTATTGTCAATATAACAATATCTCATTTCAGCTCCTTCTTCAAGAAAAAATCCGATGCAAACGACAGCCCCTCGCCACCCAAAAAAGTTCCAAAGTAGACTGTGCCGCTGTTTTTGTGTTTCATTACTAAATTCCGCAACAAATTATAGGATCGATGCGAAGACTGAACTCCCAGATGAACCCCTCATCAAGAGCGAGAGTGCCTCCCCGGAAACTAAGGCCAAGGTAGAACCTATGTCCGTGGATGCTGAGGAGAAGACAAGTCCAGTGAAGAATGTTAAAAAGGAGCCAAAGGATGTCGAGGACAAAACCACGGACAAGAAGGTCACAACCATAGGGCTCAACTCCACCTCCGCTACTAAGGAGGATATGGAAAACTATGATCCATCCGCCGATTCCTATCATCCGCTCAAAAATGCCTATTGGAAGGACAAAAAGGTGTAAGTAGTGCAGGATTTTCTGCCTCCAATGCGAATATTTCAACGGACACCCTTTACAGCACTCCCTACTTGGCACTGGCCCGCACATTTCAAGTAATCGAGGAGACCAAAGGCCGGCTTAAGATGATCGACACGCTGAGCAACTTTTTCTGTTCGGTGATGCTGGTTAGCCCGGATGATCTGGTGCCCAGCGTGTACCTCAGCATCAACCAACTGGCGCCCGCCTACGAGGGACTGGAGCTGGGCGTGGCCGAGACCACCTTGATGAAGGCCATTTGCAAGGCCACGGGGCGAAACTTGGCTCACATTAAATCGCAGACGCACCTAATCGGGGATCTGGGCATTGTGGCCGAGCAGTCACGCGTTTCGCAGCGCATGATGTTCCAACCAGCGCCCTTGAATGTGAGGGATGTGTTCCGAAAGCTGCGGGAAATAGCTAAGATATCCGGCCAGTCGAAGATGGACCTGGTGTACAATATGTTTGTGGCCTGTCGATCGTCTGAGGCTCGCTTCTTCATTCGATCTTTGATTGGCAAGCTAAGAATTGGCATTGCCGAGCAGAGTCTGCTTACAGCTCTGGCCGTTGGGCTGGTCAAGAAGAACCACATCGGTGACTGCAAGGCTAGCAAGGTGCCAGAAGTCTATAAGGATGAAATAGCGGAGACCACTTTGCTGCTAAAAACTGCTTACTGGTAAGAACTAATCAAGATTTAGCTAATAGTTCAGATGCTAACCAACTTTTGCAGCCAATGTCCCAACTACGACATCATTATTCCGGCCATTCTAAAGTACGATATAAAGGAGCTGCAGGAACGCTGCCCCATGCACCCCGGCATGCCGCTGAGACCCATGCTCGCCCAGCCCACCAAGGGGGTCCATGAGGTGTTTGAGAGATTCGGCGGCATGCAAATCACCTGCGAGTGGAAGTACGATGGAGAGCGGGCCCAAATCCACCGCAACGAAAAGGGGGAGATTAGCATATTCTCGCGCAACTCCGAGAACAACACGGCAAAGTATCCGGATCTGATTGCCAGGAGCGCTGGCCTGCTCAAGGGCGACATAAAGTCCTACATCATAGACAGCGAAATTGTGGCCTGGGATGTCGAGCGAAAGCAGATTCTGCCCTTCCAGGTTCTCAGCACGCGCAAACGAAAAAACGTTGATATCGAAGAAATCAAGGTTCAAGTCTGTGTCTACATTTTCGATCTCCTGTACATCAATGGCACCGCTCTGGTGACCAAAAACCTGTCAGAGCGTCGCAAGCTCCTGTTAGAGCATTTCCAAGAGGTCGAGGGCGAGTGGAAGTTCGCCACTGCTCTGGACACCAATGACATAGACGAAGTGCAGCAGTTCCTAGAGGAATCTATCAAAGGTTTTCCCTGCCCATCTACCTAAAAATTGTTTACTAAAGGTTTATTTCAATAGGAAATTGCGAGGGTCTCATGGTGAAGACTTTGGATGAGGAGGCCACCTATGAGATTGCCAAGCGATCCCGGAATTGGCTCAAATTGAAGAAGGACTACCTATCCAATGTGGGCGACTCACTGGATCTAGTGGTCATTGGTGGCTACAAAGGCAAGGGCCGGCGAACTGGAACCTATGGAGGTTTCCTGCTGGCCTGCTATGACACTGAGAACGAGGAGTATCAGAGCATATGCAAAATTGGAACAGGCTTCACCGATGAGGATCTGCAAACGCACTCCGAGTTCTTGGGCAAGCATGTGACCAGCACCGCCAAATCCTACTACAGATACGACCCCAGCTTGGAGCCCGATCACTGGTTTGAACCGGTCCAGGTGTGGGAAGTTAAATGTGCGGATCTGTCGCTCAGCCCGATCCACCGAGCAGCCATAGGCATTGTGGATGGAGAGCGCGGCATTTCCTTGAGATTCCCTCGGTTCATTCGGATACGCGACGACAAGAACAGCGAAAATGCAACGGACGCCAATCAGGTGGCCCACATGTACCAGTCACAGGATCAGGTTAAAAATAATCAAAAGTCGAGCACACAGATGGAGATGGAGGACGAGTTCTACTGACCAGTCTCCTTCATCCACGTGTACACGATTTATTTAACAATAAAGTCTGTTATCGCTATTTGACACTGTTGCCGCTCTCTGAGGATTTGGACAAGCGTCGAGTCTCGAGCTCACACTCCTTGACCTCCTTGGGCTTTGATTTGTTGCGCCGGTTGGAGCGCTTGTTCTTTTTGGAAGTCTTCTCCTCCACCACGGAAGCCTCTCCATCCGAACCATCCTTGCCGCCTGCACTGTGAGGCAGCTCATCTGATGCACGAATGCGGGCTTTGGGCTGGTAAATGGCAATCGAGGGTCGATCCTGTAAAAAGCGAATGGGTTAGTAAAATTTCGAAGGGGATTTTGTAAAACCAACTTTATTGCGAATGCGCCGCTCCTCTGAAGCTCGAAATTGTGCAGCCTTGATGGCTTCCTCTGCAGTTTCGTGGGAGGACACTGCCGGCTGTGTTTCTACGCTGGATCCCTTTTCCTTGTGACCTCTGGCAGTCTGTGTAAAGGCCTTGGGAGCTTCTGGAATCTCGGTGTTTTCAGTCCCAGCCTTTTCTCTGGCGGCCTCCGCCGCCTTAGAAGTAGATGGCAAGTCCGAAGTGTCGCATGGCTCTGGCTTGTTCTCTTTCTTCAAGATAACAATGTCCATGGACTTCGAATTCTTGTTCTGCTTGCCGCTGGTTGGCTTGCCTTTGTCCTGCTTGTCCTGCCTGTCCTGCTTGCCCTGGCCATCATCCTTTTTCTTATCCCGCTTGGCAAGCTTACGCTGTTCGTGCTCCTCCCGTCGCCTCTGATCGCGCTCAGTTCGTCGTTTGGAGCGCGAGGTCTTGGCATCATTGGCTTGGGATCCAGACGACTGCGGATCTTTGCCATCCTTTTTGGCGTTATTGCCGGCTGGCTTCTTAGTGTCTGCTCCAACGCCTTCGGCCTCCTTCAGCTTGTTGGCGTCCGACTGCTCTGCCAGTCGCAACTGCTTCTGCTCCTCGCGCTGCTTCCGCTTCTCTTCGTTCCGTTTGCGGGCCTCCTCCCGGCGCTTCTCCTTCTTGTTGGCCAGGTACTGCAGGAGGGGTGTAGACTTGACCTTCTCGTCTGTTCGCCGGTCGAAGTTGAAGTCGATCTTGACGTCGCCCATGCGGCTCGCCTCCTCGCGCTCTTCGGCCAGCCGCTTGATGAACTCCTGGTAGTGGGGCTCGTCCTCGATGGTGTTCACCTTGCTGTCGTCGTTTCTGGCCTTGTTCTTAAGAAAGCACTGAAAGGGAGCATACTCCACGATGGCCATGTACTCGACACCCTTGTTGTCCACGAAGACGTAGCCGTCGAAGCGGTCCCGGAACTGCAGCACCTCGGTTATGTCCTTGGAGGACATGTCGATGTAGGCGCGACAGGTGGCCTCGTGGCCCAGCGACCAGTCCGCCTTGCAGTAGTAGTAGGAGTCGTTCTCCGGCAGAGGACCCACCTGATCCAGGAAGTCCGCCTCCGTCATGGTCGGCGGCAAATGCCGCATCACAATCTGAAAAGGTTGCATTAGCTTGGGCGGCTCGTGGGATCTATGCATTTTGGACATTACCTTGACGATCTGGCTGGTCTTATCCTTCTTGTCCTTGCGCCGGTTTCCCCTCTGCTTTTCCTTAGGCTTTTCCTCGGCCAGAGCTTCAGCCATTTTTTATTTCTATTTATCCACAAAAATCAAAACAAACCCGAAAAGCCAACAAATGCAAACATGATGTGGGACCGATAGAGATGACACTTTCGACTCGAACTAGTAAAAATTCTCAAGCTCATGAATTATGCCTTTACCCTTTATACCCAGTATAAAAATAGAGAATATCAAAGATTTAAGTGCATATTTAGTTCGGTGAACATTGGGAAATGTAAAATCTGCAAAAGCTCTGCCATTTTGAGCATTTGCAATCAGACCGAATAACTAGAACTGGAACTAGTTCTTTGTGAACCACTTCGGAAGAGCGCTTTTTTTGACCGGCACACTGCTACCTGCTTAACTTTTAAACAGATTCGATAGATTTAGGCACCTTTAATGCCAGAATTGGTTGAATACAACAAAATCAGGCAAGGTAATGCGTAAATAGACTTCCTAGAGCTTGACACATGAGTCAGTTGCATCGCTTTCAGGAATCTGAGCATTACAAAACGATGGTGCCTGTAGATCCACCAGTGGGATCCTCCCTCAAGTGCATCGTCTGCGTCTCGAATGAGGGAAGGATTTGGACGGAAGTAATACAAGGTTTCACGAAAGACTCGGATGACCTGGAAAAGAACCTAATCTACCTTCAGACGCTTCTGGAGAAAGCACACGTGAGGCCCAAAGTGATTTGCAGAGGATGCAAAATGCAGCGATACTGCAGCGTGTCGCATCTTGTGGCAGATCGTCCAGAGCACCAGCCACTCTGCCAGGTGCTGGGGGATCTGCAGAAGTCCATGAAGATCGATCACCCGTTGAAGCTGCTCGGCCGGATCACCAATCGCAGGAAGCTTCAGCTCGTTATTTCGCAGCTAATGATGGTCCTGCTGGTCAAGTTGGGCAGACCACTGCATCAGCGGGAGAGTCAACTAATCGGCAACCCAGCCGTATGCGATGTGTGCTTCAGCACTGGAGCTCTCGAGGACTGTGAAGGCTGTGCCGGAGTGGCCTACTGCTCCGGGGCGCACCACCGTCTAGTCAGGGGCTATCACACCCCACAGGATTGCCAGACTCTGGCTCTGATTGCAACTCCGTTTCGTCAATTGAACTGTCTAGTGAATATCAGGGACTTCCACCGCAGCTGCCCTCTTAAGGAGTCGCATCTAATTAGAGCATTCACCGAAGCCACAAACATGAAGGTTAGCGACACACCCTGGACCGATCTGGAATCGTACCAGCTATTCGCGACCTGTTCCTCCTTCAGCGGCATCGCAAGTCTGTGTCTGGCCTTGTCGCACATTTCCTGGGTCCCAGATCCGGATAAAGCTGTCATAGTTTACGTGGCGGGCGCCACTGAGGACACCTTGCGCTATTTCCAGGACATGCACTTGCGTTTTCTGTTCCTGCAGTACCCAAGCATTCGTAACTTGGAGATACACTTCATTGGAAGAACCCTTGGGCACATCGGACCAGTAGATATCAGCTTCAGCGACAAGAACTTTGAGCAAACCGTGGTGAAGCACTTTTACCCTTTGTCGTTTTCACAATACTCTAGCATTTTTAACGTGGATCCCACCTTGCTCCTTATCCTGCAACCCGATTTCTTCGGCGCTGGTGAAGTAACCCAGAGAATTGCAAGCTTGGTGCAAAAGAAGGTTCCAGTTGAACTCGAATGGACGGGTTGCTTGTCCAGTATTATTCGATCCTTTGGGATTCCCATTTGCTATACCTCGATCTCAAGGGCTCAGGCAATGTCCGATTGCGCAGCCATCAACCTGTCCGCCAAGAAGAACAACATTGCCATCGAGCGAGCCTACAATATATTGGACAATCCCTATCGCGAAATATTGCCACTGCACAATCCTGCTCCCGAAGATACCGAAAAGATTGTGTACGCCAATAACTACCTACAGGTTATGTTCACCAGAAACAAAAATCACTAATCACTACCAAAGACTATGTAAGGCTTAGCTTAGTTCACAGAATACCTTTGACTATATTGACCTATGATATTAAGCAGGTGCTCGTCACATGTAACCTGATTACTGCTACATGTATAGAACTATATGAAGTACCAACTAACCAATGCTGTAGAATAACTACAATAAGTTAACAATAACGAGAACAGTATTCAGTTTCGAACGCGGCATAGAATCTCGCACTTTAATTTAAACGTGTTTATCCATTTACATTTTTGGTAATTCTTTTAGAATAAATTGTTTAACTAGTTTTTAGCCTACATTTGTAATAAGTATAAATGCTCAGTTTCTCAATGCAGCCACTTAACGAGAAAAACGGATACAATTACTTCAGATAGGTTTGTTTTAAGATCTGGAAGCTTTGATCTAGAATGTCTTCTTGGAAATGACAACGATTAAATCGATTAACCAATAGAACGACTGGTGGAGATCTCCCTCGCACAAGTACGGCGCCTTGGTCCACGACTCCACGCGGAAGCCACAGTTCTCCAGCAGCTCCATAAACCTGGCTGCCTCCTCCTCGAACGACGCCTGCCGCCCGTTGTTCTCCAGGAGCGGGCGCAGCGGCAGATGCGAGGTGTTCGTCTCAACGTAGTGCATGTAGGGAAGTACTAAGGCCACCACGGCTCGACCATTGGGAGCGAGTGCCAGGTGAATGTCCTCCAGCAGCTTAAAGGAATCGAAACACCGGTCCAAAACGTTGAGGCACAGAATCAACTCCAGGTTCTGCAGTCCGTCTATCTCAGTGATTACGTTGAAGTTCAGCTTCTTCAGCCGGTCGCGCATTGTCCAACTAGCTTCGGTGGCGAAGATGCGCAGCCCGGCACTTCCGCTCAGCTCGGACACGGTGTTGGCCACTCGCAGCGAAATCTCACCGTCCCCGGCTCCGATGTCCAGTAACGTGACCTACGATATGAAGGATGAGTGGTGGTCGAGTGCAAGAGCATTTTGGCTTACAGGTTCTTGGCCGCTGGCAGGCTGAAAGCCGCCTGCTACCAGCAGCTTGCGGAACTGCTCCTCTGACAGTATGAACATGGAGCCGCGCTTCAGGAATCCGTTGATGTCCGTCTGGGTCATGAAGAACTGCAGAATTGACCGCGCCAGTGCGTGCCACAAGTGGGTCCAGATGTTCGCCGACAGCGCCTTGGTGCGCTCCAGCCAGCTCACCGTAGTGGCATCCGGCTCAAGCGGCACGAACTTCGCCTGGAATCTCGGCGGCAGCTCATGGTTTAGGCAGTACCACTGAAATGCATCCATATTGTAGGAAAATTTGTAGCTTAATTCGGGAATGCAAGTTACCTTTCGGGTGTCTATGTCCTCCAGAGAGTTGTCGTTGTGGAATTTGGCGTGGATTACCCTGGCCAGGGTGCCGCGGGGTCGATAAACAGCCATGATCACAAAGTTAATTTATAATTGTGCTTTTATTTACATTTTCTACGGTTGTGTGTTTCAGATGAATTGTGCCATCATTTTCCCGTTTGAAGAACTGAAGTACGGTATTTTCCAGGGCTGGATTCTGGTGTCTTGCAGAGTTGCAGTTTAAACAGCTGCATACGATTAGACATAGTCTATCGATAAGAAGGCGTGACAGCACCCACAAAAGTTCTAACTTATTTAAACATAACATTAAACTATTGAATGAAATAATTCAGTACTTTAATACCCAAGTATTAAGAGCTCTAATAAATTGGTACTTACTTAAAATAAATAGCATTTAAATATCTGAAGATTTAAATATTTGTTTAGCTCTTTGAATGTTATTAAATATATATTGTTGTATAAGAAAACCCTTTAAATGAATATCCTATTACTGTATACATTAACTTGTTTGCATTACCCTCTCTGCGAACTCACATCGTTCCCGACAATTTCGACGCCTGTTCGATAACATTAGGGCACGATGCACGCTCACATTTTATTTAGCTGTCGAGTAATGTATACAAAATAAGCGGCGGCTATTTTTTGTTATTTTAATGAAACGCATCAATCCACGATGAGCACGAACGTTGTTGTGAGCATGGAGGAGAAGGCGGTGGCCGACGACCTGCCGTACTTCCCGGAGAAGTTTCCGGGCAAGGTGTGCTGTTTATGCAATCTCGGCGAAAAGAGTGCCTTGGGCCAGGGCGAGATTCTCCAACTGAAGGCGCCCGCGCCCGCTGAGATCAAGGATAAATATCCGACGGATCGGCTGAGGGAGGACGGATCCAGGCTGCTCTACGGTCCCAAACAGGCTGCTTCCAATTCGGGCGAGTGCCACTACGAGCTGGACAAGATTGGACAGCCGGAGGTGGTGCATCCCGCCGAATTTTTGGACGAGGGGTTCGTCTACGTGCACCGCATGTGTATAATGTGGTCGCTGCGCAAAAGTCAAATAAGCGATACGGATGCCGCGTATTTTGCCACGCACTTTGCGGAGTTCCTGGAGCAGAAGTGCAACTTTTGCGGCCGCTACGGGGCCTCCATCAACTGCAAGATGAACTGCCGTCAGGTGCACCATTGGCCGTGTGCCGCCGCTGCTGGCTGCCTTCTGATCCTGGAGAGCTTTACGGTCTTCTGCACGGAGCACTTGAGCCAGGTGCCTGTGATATGTAAGTGATTCCTGGGCAGTAAAGTCTCCTAGAAACTAATGGCTTGACTTACAGGCAGCGACAATAATGTGGAGTGTCTGTCCTGCTCCTCGCTGGGGGATCTGTCCAAGCTGATCATGTGTAGTACCTGTGGAGACCACTTTCATTCGACCTGCATTGGTCTGGCCAATTTGCCAGGTAATTACTGACAAGTACCATCGATTTTGGTTAGTTACATGCCTTACGTTTCCTTAGATACCCGTTCCGGTTGGAACTGCGCGCGTTGCACCAAATGCCAGATTTGCAGGCAGCAAGACTCGAACGACACCAAGTACGTTAAGTGTGAGCAGTGCCAGAAGATCTACCACGCCTCCTGCTTGCGGCCAGTCATCTCAGCCATTCCAAAATATGGCTGGAAGTGCAATGTAAGCCAGCATTGACTGAAATAAAGTGTTATCCAGTACTTATTAGACTCTTTCCAGCGCTGCCGCGTCTGCACGGATTGTGGATCAAGAACTCCTGGCGGCGGCAGTTCCTCCCGCTGGCATAGCCACTATACAATCTGCGATTCGTGTTATCAGCAGCGGAACAAGGGGTTTTCCTGCCCGATTTGCCAGAAAGCATACAGAGCAGCATCGCACAAGGAAATGGTCAAGTGCAGCTGGTGCAACAAGTACGTTTCACTCGCTTCTGCCTGATTAGCCATGCTTATTCGATCATTATCCATGGATTCCTTTCAGATTTGTGCACAGTACGTGTGACGAAGAGGCGGATCTAACGGCTTACCACAAGAAGAAGGAGCAGAACCCAGACTACGACTACGTGTGTCCGAATTGCAAGAGTAATTCGTCGGGCCCGGGGTCATCTCAACAGGCAATTGACTCGATCGTGTTGTCCGCCATGGATTCGTCGTCCGAGCAACTGAGCCTCAAGGAAATCGAACTTGACCCGCTGGAGGGCAAACCCATAATGGATCCATCGAGCGATGAGCTCCACAAGCTACCCACCGGCAAGAAAAAAGTGTGCCTTACGAGTGTTCGCGGTAGAAGCGGAAAGTTCGTTCTACACCGCATGGGTGTGATGTCTCAGATCAACAAGAAACGCAGCACCCGAGGGAAGGGGCGCCAGCTTGCACTGCCCAACATCTCGAGCGATCGCTGCCTGAGTCGCAGCATAGAAACTGATCTGACAAGCGACAAAAAGCTGCTGCTTTGCTCGGCGCGGGACAAGTTCATCCAAGCGCAAGACATCTGCGTAATGTGCGGCTCTCTGGGCATTGAGAGCGATTCGGTGATGATCACCTGCGCGCAGTGCGGTCAATGCTATCATCCCTACTGCGCCGGCGTGAAACCTTCACGAGGCATCCTGCAGAAGGGTTGGCGATGCCTGGACTGCACCGTGTGCGAGGGATGTGGCAAGAAGAACGACGAGGCGCGCCTTCTCCTGTGCGACGAGTGCGACATTTCGTACCACATTTACTGTGTGAATCCTCCGCTGGAAACCGTGCCCACGGGCAACTGGAAGTGCTCCTTCTGTACGCTGTGTCAAAAGTGCGGTCGCAACCCCACCGAGAAGAACGAGTTTGGGGAATCCAACATGCTCGAGTGTCCATCCTGCACCAGCCAATCCTCATGCCCCGTGTGCAAAGTCTCGTACAGCAATGGCGAGATGATCATCCAGTGCGAGCATTGTGAACTGTGGGCGCACTTCCACTGCGACACCGTCAATGCCCAGCTGACCATTGACCACTACGACAACAATGTGTACAAGTGCTTCAAGTGCCGCTGCTCCACGAGAAGCACCAACTCGCTGACGGATGCCAAGTTTGGTAACGAGGATTCGCTGGCCATAGCTTCCCAGGGCAGCAAAGCATTTGTGCACATCACAGCCAACTCCGGTCCGTCTTTCGATGCCAAAGGCGGCGCCGAGCGCAATCATCTCAGCTTATCCAGCGATATGCCCGATGCTGCCCCAGAAGCCCTCCACTGGATTGACGGCGTGTGCCTGAGCGAGAGCGGATTGGGCATGATCAAGTCATTGTCAACGGAGATCAAACGCAAGCGCAAAATGCGACAAGCCATCGGCAATGGCAAGGATGGACAATTGGAGGGCGGCGCCGAGGAGGCGCTGGAAAAGTACAAAGACGGCATGGTCTGGGATGGGACGGAGAACGCTATTCCCGAGGGTTTCACCATCTCCACCAACGACGAGGGAGTGCACATTTTACGCAAAAAGCGACAGCGCAATCTGCAAAAGCTGGGCATTGGTGGATTCTCCGTGCGCAACCGAGGTCTCAAGAAGGACAGCGAGGAGGCGAACGTTGTTGACCAATTAAATTCCCTTATGCCCATGGACAAAAAGAAGAAAATCATACGCAAGAAGCAAAAGAACAAGCTGATTGAAGCCTATCCCGTGTACTTGCAAGAGGCATTCTTTGGAAAACCTCTGTTGGAAGGTGGAGAGCTTGTCATGGCAGAGTCAGATTCCTCTGACGAAATCGATGCCTCCATGAAGGTGTACTTTACACGGCCCGAGGACAAGAGCTCTGCCAACCAGGACACGTTGGCGGTGAGCAAGAGCCCAGCGAAGACCCTGAAGAAAGTCAAATCGGAGTTGAAAACTGAGAACAAAACTGTTTTCATTGAGCAAATGCCAATGGGAATCCAGAACAAGAACGGAACGACACCAGTTTCCAACGTTTTTGGTAATTGTTTCAGCAATTCTGACTACTTCATTCCCAGGTTTTATCGTTTATATTTTTACAGATCCCTTGCAGACGGAGATTTCGAACACTGTCTTCGCTAACAGGCATCCTTTGGATACTTTGGCTTCGCCAAATGTCCCTGAACTGGACATGTCTAACTCTGTTAATACGGTGTCACCAGCTGAAGTTATTGAAAAACCAATGCGGTAAGTCTCATGTCTATATGCCAGTCTATTCCTAGCTTATTAATTTGTTTTTCCTCAAAGGGATTCACCTGCGGTGCTTGTAGACAGTTTCATGGTTCCCAACCAGTTGCCACAGGATCAGAAGTTTCACAATCAGCTTTATCTGGGTGGAAATATTTCGGTTAATCCCGCACAACAGCTGCAGTTCCGACAACAGGCGCCTCCCAATGCCAATAAGCAGAATATGCAAACTATAATGAGCCAGGTCGTTTTGCAAACCGAAAAGAGACCAGAGGACGAGCAAAAGGTTGTGGAGCCCGTGACGGAAACCCTGAACGCTGGCACTCAAAAGACGGCGGAGAAAATGCGCAAGGATGAGGGTACGAATGAGTTTTTATAGCGTTGGGTTCAAGTGCTCATTAACCTATTTGTATTGCAGATCTTGGACTCATGGCCACCATTTCGGCAGTGCTGTATGCCAATACGGAGCATCCCAACCTGAAGGAGTTGTTTCCGATTTGGAATGACCGCTGCAAGCAGATTCTAAAGCGGTGGCGTTCGCTGTGCAACGAGAAGAAGGCGCCGTTCTTGCAGAAGGCCAAGGACAATCGCTCAGCACTGCGTCAGAGACGAGAACAAAACAAAATACCTATGCCACCAAAACCACAGAAGCAGGAGGAATTGGGCAGAGTGTGGAAGCAACCGCCCAAACTGAAGGAAGACCAGCCGAACATGTTTGTCACGTACAGTAAGTGCTGCAGCTCAAGTCTTGTTTGTTACAGTTACTATAACGCACATTTCGTATAGATGGAAATGCCTACGACATGCCCAACTATGTTGGTGGCCCGGCGCAGGTGACGTCCAACAACCACAACCCGCATCATGTGATGCCAAACGTTAACGATAATCTAGTTATTAAGACTACGATGCAGAGGACTCAGGTGCACCCAACAGCAGCCAGCACCTTAAAAATGACAACCGTGGACAATCGGCTAGAGTTGAACACAGTGTACGGCACGGAACCCATTGGGGACAAGAAGCTCAGGAACCTGCTGCAGAAGAACAGCACGGAGCCCATGCTTATGGGGGCCAACTCGGACTTGTTCATGGGAAACGATGTAATGCGGCTGGGAATGATGCAGAATACTCCCATCACGCAGAACAATCCCATGTTGAGCATAAGTGGAAAATCTCAGCCATCTGAAGGCAGGGCCTTAGAGCAGGATGTAAAGATGAACGAGCCGCAGGAGGCCACTTCCTCCGCCGTGGAGTTGGAGAACGTCGGATTCAGTGACCTTCTGGGAGGACTCGGCGAGGGCGACGACGATGACCTACTCAAGTCGCTCACTTCCGAAATGGGCGACGACTTCAATATCCTGGAGTACGCGGACCCAGAACTGGATGTGAATGTTCTCAACTCTCTAGATTTTGATGACAATGAAAAGTGCTCTACATAGGAAAAGAGGAATCATTTTAATGGAAATAAAGAAAATGCAATATTTAATAGAAAGCACCACTTTTGAATGGAGCCTCTTTTGGCGCCAAAGCCAATTCTTCATCGATTGCCGACCATATCGAATTGTTATCTCTGCGGCACACAAAACTGGTTTTATACGAAGTTTGTACTGTTGTTACCTTTCGTTTTCAGTTAACACTTCAGATAACGATGCAGTTGTTCAGTATTTTCCACTCAATCCTAATTGTTTGCTTCGTTCTTTTAATTGATGGGACGCACTCGAAACTGAATCTTAGATATGCGATTCTGAGGCAAAAGCAGGCAGCCAAGTCACAAAATGACACTTTGGGTATGGATTTAGTGGAGAATGGAGAAAGTTTCTGCTGGATCAGCGTCATGTCGAGGTTTTCTATGTAGCGTATCAACAGAGAATCAAGTACGATGCCCAGAAGACCATGAAGGTGGTGTTCTACAAGAACAACACCAAAACCATGGAAACTTCGGCCTACGACGATGCCTACGATCTCAGTGGGTCAGGGTGCTCGCCCGCGGACAAGTTCGCCATAGTTCTGCATGGCTGGATTCAAAGTTGTTCGGACGCGTGGGCGCTGTCACTTATTGAAAGTGAGCATTTTGTGCATATGTAGAGGCTAAAAATTAAAGCTACTCGAAATATCCATTTCAGGGCTCAGTTATTACCGCGGCGGATGCGTAATTTGCATAGACTACAGTGTGGTGGCCAGCTCCTCGTACATGTGGTGGGTAGTATCCAACCCAATAACCCAAGTTCCGATTCTCATTCTCTGCCACTTAAAGGCTGTACACATACTTTGACGTCCTCACCGGAGCCATATCCTCCATTATCCTAACGCTGTTTAGGCAGGGATTCGACCCAAAGAGAGGCTACATGTTTGGCTTCAGCTTCGGCGGACAACTGGCTTCGGCAGTGGGCAGATCCTTACGGCCACACCACATAATCGAAAGCATAGACAGTCGGTATCTCAAGTGTTATCTCAGCCACACCCAGTAATTAGTGTACTAAATTGTAGCGTGTGACATGGCCGGACCCGGGTTCGATCCCATTGCAGTTGACCACTCCAAGGCTGGCAAGCATGTGCAGTGCTTCCACTCGAGCCGCGACAAGGGCACCTTCGTCTACTCCTGCCACCGGAACATAATGCTAGGCAGCTGCGGCCTCAAGCAGCCTTCGGTGGCCAGCCAACTTCACCTGGGCAGCCATGGCCTCTGCGTCGACATATATATCAACACGTTCGACTATCCCTTCTACGCGCTGAACTCCACGCCGCCGGAATGCTTCACCTGGCAAAAGGCGGCCAGGATACCAGATGGCTACACTGTGGGCTACGAGGAAAACTTCGACAGCCAGATCACGGGGCAAATCTTTGTGCCCACCAGCTTGCACTACCCCTACAACTTGTCCAAAAAACAGCTAAAGTTGCTGGCTAAAGGTGGTGCATAACACCAGTCATTCAGATCAAAGATCAGAAATAGCTACCTCAGCAGATTTTTGTTTAAATCAAAGTCAACCGAGTTCTAATATCATGTAGGTTTATTCGAGTTCAGCTCATATCGTTTGTAGTTAAGTTTTTATTCACCAAAAATATATTTCAAATCAAATTTGAATTATGTATATACATTACATCTGTAATCCGGCCACATCAACCTACTGATTCGGGCAGTCGTTGGGCGACTGTTTCTTGTTACCGCCAGGCCCCTTGGGGCCCTTTGCTGGCGGTGCATCGTCGTCGTCGTACTCGTCCTCCTCATTCTCGTCAAACTCCTCCTCATCCTCGTCGTCCTCATCGTCGACGATGTCGCCAGTGTAGTAAAGCACTGCTTTTGGAATAATTCTGGCGCGCAAGAAGTGACCAATCTCAAAGTCGGTGGCCAGGATCTGCAAAGCACAAAACACAGATCAGCAAGAGCCCCAGCGGAAACAGATCTCGGCTGAGTTTACCTGCTGGGAGTCGTCATCAATTTCCTCCTGGTCGGTCGGGACCTCTGGAGGGCTGAAGAAATTGAAGAAGGAATCCGTTGGGACCTGCTTGACGATGGTGCGCACTGCGCCGCGCTCCTTGTGCTTCTGCTTCTTGCGGATGGTCTTCACAGTAAGGTTCATCTTCTTCTCCCAGTTAATGGTGCACCCCTGTAATTTGATTTGCGCATTCGTTTAGTCATCCCTTGATGTTGGTGTGTCCAGCTAGCTTACCGTGCACTTGTAAATCTCTGGGCCTTCGAATGCGAACGGATCCTCGGGATCCACGGTGGACTTCAGAACGTACTGTTTTGTGAGAACAGAGTTGGAGAAGTACTCGTTCTTGTCGAAGTGGAACTCCAAGGTGTACGAATGCTAAAATGAAATAAAAATAAAGCGGGTTAGGCGGACAGGACTGCTGGAATGTGGCCAAGAACTCACCCCGTCGTCGTACTTGATGGAAATATCGATCAGCTTGCGGATAGCGGGCTCGTCATGGGGCTGCACCATCTCAGAGAGAATGGCCGTGTTGCGGAACACGGTCAGCCAGAAGCCGGGAATGCCCTTGGCATCCTTGGGAATACTTTTCAAACTGCTCAGGGCCTCGCGGAACTGCTCGGCATCGGCCTCGTTGTCGGTCGATGGCTCCGGTTCCTTCCACTTGGGCTTCTCCTCGGCGGGGTCCACCTTGCCCTCGATGATCTCCCTGCGCTTGTCGAACAGCGGCTGGTACTGCACCTGGTACTTCTGCTCCAGCTTGTAGACCTCCTCAAAGAACTCGGCCTCGATCTTCAGGTGCTCCAGCTGTAGGTTTTTAAGGAACACAATCCGATTCTGCACCGGAGCCGGCAGCGTCTTGACCATTTCCTGCAGGTACTGCCGCCGCAAGACCGAGTTCATGTAGGCGGGCCTGAAAAGTGGGTTGTGTGCGTCATTGTTCTGATGCGCTGCGCTTGCCAAAATGTCGCGACCCCTCTAAACCCCTCTACTTACATCGACTGACAGTCCGAGCCGGACTTCTCATCCTCGACTTCGTTGCAGGACTCGGGGTCAACGTTTCCTTCGGCTGGGGCGTCCATTGTTCAATAAATGCTGATCTCACTGCAAGATTCTCGATTAGTTTCGGTTGCTACTGCAAATGTTGCACTCTGCAACTTTTTCACAAGTGATGTACAGACTGATGTACACATGTGCACATGCATATGTGCAGATTCTTATACAGAAAATTCCCACTGTGTTGCCATCCCAGACTGGGTGCACTTGCTACAAGGGAGCTACATATTTACGCTTACAACTGAATATTACTGAACATGTAGCATATTCGCACTCATAGAAGGGCGTTGTAAAAACTAATACGCCATTCGGCGAATAGGCGTGCGAGTGTGTGTGTGTGCATGTGCGATTCAAGAGAATTACCATACATCGCGGTCTGGGAAAACACGTGGTGGACGGAATGAAGCCCGTTCGTAGGCGGAATTCGAGGGCTAGCAACCACTTCGACCACGGACACCAACAGTCAGTGCCTGGGCGGTAAATTGGGCATCCGAATTGCCGGCAATCAGTCAGAAATTCGACACTTACCTTCGTTTGGAACAGACGCACGATGAGCACCGCCACGAAAATGTTTAAAAAGGAACGCTTCGGTTCGTGGGTGGGGAGTCCATTTTCTTTCGAAACGTGCTATTTCATGACGGGTTACGGTCACGTTAATCTCATAGCAGAGACGCAAACCTTCAAAGTACAACAATTATTTTTAAATATTTACACTTTAAATTAATAACTTAAATAGGTCAATCTCAAATTTTAATTACATAATACAAATTTAGTTTGTTTAATCTTCCACTTTAAATTCATTTACTTGCTTAGCAAAGGCAAGAGTGCCCCTGACAATCAAAACTTTATTTTTATTTTGGGCCAGATCAGTGGTTAGTTTCATTAATTTAATATACATAATTAAGCTATTTAATTTGACAATTTTCAGCAAAATCAACTTTGCTTTAGCAATATAGCGATACGATTTAAGAGTCGGAAAACATTTGATCCTTAATTGCCTATCGATACTATCGGCCAAATCAAACCGAATAAAACAGCTGAGGCTTGAGTTAAAACTCTTTTTAAAGGATCCAAACTTAAAATTAAAAGAGCCTGAGTTAAAATATACAAGCATCTTGTAGAGCTCTTCTCAAAGCTGTTCCTTTTTAGGACGTAGACCAACAAGTTTTTATATGCTGACCCAACTATCGGCTCACTTAGTGATTAGTAAATTCTAAACAATTTTGGATTTGCGCCAGCTAAAAAAGCACAGGATTGAACTTATTTCGCTTAATCCGTTCCGATTTACGGGTTTATTAACTTCTAGAGAAAAAAAGCCAAAATACGTGGCAGGAATGTACTGTGTAAACTTTGAAATTATGCCATATACGCGCCATTCTGGAAATTAAAAATATTTTAGGGCTCAAGATATATATATATATATATATATATAATATATGCATTTACACACGTACACCCACATCGGCGCAATTCAGATGCCCATATAGCCATAGCCAATTAGACTCTGTTCACTGCCTTGTAAACTTGGCGCGGAATCAGTACTTTTCTGCGTTCACGGACGAGGAGGCGGATTCATCATAAGATGGTATCATGGGTGCTAATTGCCATAAGCATATCTCTGGCGGACGTGTTTTCCAAAATACAATCGCCACTCGGCGTCCCCTATGCGTTTACATTTGATTTCAATTAGACTTTTCATTAATACTACGCTTTCCCCCACTCGCGATTCCAAAGTATATACGCTGGAAAATCATTTTGTATTACTCATGCGCCTTTAATATGATAGTTTTATTTTATTCGTACAATTGAAAAGTTCACCAACGTTGGGCAGCAGGAGCCGAAGCCCCCGAAAGTAAACACAATTCCTCAAAGGACGTTGCCGTTGGCTCTGCCCAGCACAAGTGGATCGCATCGGATCGCATTGGATCGGATTGGAGAGGATTGAAGAGGAGTGGAGCGGATTGTTGGATCGTCGGTGAAGGCGAGTTGAAGGCGCTTTCCCAAGTAAATCGAATCCCCCAACCAAGGGCCAAAAGCATTCCCGCACGAAGAGCGTCCAGTGTCCAGTGCCCGTCATAGCCGTCTGGGTGGGCACGTCCTCGGGTTAGGTAACACCGTCCAGTCCATCCTGCACCACCACCTCTACATAGCTACGTACATATCTGCGTACGAGTATGTGCGTGCGTGTGTGCACATGCGGACTTGGATGTATCTGCTTGCAGCTCTTTGTGTTCCACGTACATAGACCCGTATCTGCGCTAATCTATCTGCCCCGCGTTGTGTGTACGCGGCTGTGAACGACCCAATCGATGGGAACAGATTTGTGCACCTATCAGCGCGCTGCTGGTGGCCACCACCTGGGCCAGCTGACTCGTTCCCGGTTTCGGGATGAGCCCGATCTCGCTGAGCGCCCTCCTGCGCGGATTGAAGGCCACATACATATGTATATGCGCGCCTTTCAAGCAGTCGGTGCGAATCACAGTGGCAAGGTCAGGGAACCGCCAAAACTGTTCCCACACGACGGCTGCCACTCCGCACCGCATCTTAGGTGGCCGCCAAGTCGTGTCTTATGTAACCAAGCCGGTGACATAACACCGCCGAGACCCACTAAATGGCACTAAATGGTCGTTATCTTATGCTCGCAGCAGCGAGTGCGGGGCGATTAGCGCCAAAGATCGGAAACGGCCTTTATCTCTGGCCCAAAGTGGAGCATACATCGCAGGTGCAGTTGCCCATTTCGGGCAGTCACCCACTAAGTTCGATGGTCATGTGATAGCGGACTAATCTTATGCAAATAGTGCGACTGACTAGATACCTTCGATCACGGGTTATCAAACCAGTTGAGGTGCGGCCGAAATGAAGAGGCCAGACTAAGTGTCTTAGTAGTTGCTGGCTGGCTTGTGGGCTTTGGAATTCGGAATACGGAATACGGAACCAAACGAAATGGTATCCTTATCTTGGGGGCTTATGTGAATTCGGAACCAGCCGCACCGGACTAGCGATCGTCGGGAATGCTTTTGATCGCTAATTCCTAGCCGTGCCCTCCGGAGGGTCTCCGTGGTGCCAGCGACGCTACTAATGTCATTCCGATTTCAGAGTGCCTTACATCCGGAAATATGCCAGATAGATTTCAAGTTACGAAAGCTGACGAGGACACCGCGTTGGACTACAACCAGGATGAGTCTGCGAGCGGCAAGCTACTGGGGGACATTCACGACGAAACCCTAGGTGAGAACTATGGGTCGTACGATGGTAAGGATGTTTGCTTTTTATTTTTGTTATTATTATTTATTATATTTTATAATTAATTATGAGCTTATTATTAAAATACTAGCTGCCTTTGGAAGACTTTAAAGAATGCAAGATAGATACTAAGAAAAATGTATACATACACGCGAACAATTAACTTTGAAGAGATTGTGCCTGCTCCTTGATGTGTTTCGTTCCATCAGCGCACTTCGTCTGCCCACCCCAGGCACACGCATTTCCCCTCCCTCGAGTGACTACTGTATGCCCGGATAGAGCTTACGGCCCTGCAATCCTATCCTGCGCTGCCCCAGTTGCCCGAGTTGCCCCAGTTGCCCTCAGTTGCCCGAGTCCAGGATGTCCTGGTGACACATTTCGCGGCTGCTGTAAGCCAAAGCTCGTTGTACCTGCCGAAAGCTCTCATCAAGAGAGAGAGAATGATTCAGAGAAAGAGAGAGGGTCGTCCAGGCGGCGCAGCTTTCTCGCAATCCCTTCCAGCGACCGTCGGATGCTGGGCGAGAGTTGCTGGCTGGCTAGCTGGCTGGTGGGCAGGTCCTGGCCAAGGCAGTGGGTTGTGGGCCAAGAAATGGAAGTGTACACCTGCAACGAGGCTCTCTCCACTCTTCTTGCTCTGCTCTCCCCTTTCCGCTCTCCTCTTTCTGCTCTCCACTCTTCTCAGCTCAGCTCAGCATCGCTCTCGATTTCGCTCTCCGCGGCGAGTGTGTGTGTATTAAAAATGTGTGTAGACAAAAGCTTTCGATTTCATCTCAATTGAACGCTCAGGGTCCTGGGCAACATAATTTTTATTCGGCCGAATACCAACAGTTTTCTTAGTTTTTCTATTAATCCGAACGAAAAGTAGCATACATCTGAGCGTTTTCGCTCGTCTAAAATAACTTTAGAAGGAGTCTTCTTTCGCATAATACAAAATACCTAAAAAAACATAAAAAAATACAACAAAAAACG
The DNA here is from genome assembly GCF_016746245.2 of Drosophila santomea. Classification (NCBI taxonomy): domain Eukaryota; kingdom Metazoa; phylum Arthropoda; class Insecta; order Diptera; family Drosophilidae; genus Drosophila; species Drosophila santomea. The sequence goes on from NC_053017.2 coordinate 21,286,563, forward strand.
AGAAAACATGAGAAACCAGTTCTTTTTGAGCACCTTTAACAAATAACATACTTTAAACAATCGACGAAATTCTAACAATAATCAAATACATGAATACAAGTGCGTTCAACCACACAGTGTGTCCAAAGTCCTTTCCCGGAGACCCGGAGCCCGGATCTCGGGCCACTCGGTGTCGAGGATTACCCCGCATTCCCATACAAAGGCCTCATTTCGTAACCATTTTCAGCTGCATTCCGCACTTTCGGTGCATTTGGCCAGCTCGAGAGCCGCTTGACGGCGAAAAAGGACGACTCTACGGCATTTATTTACCGCCCCACGACGACGGCCTGAAAATCCTTGACCTAAATTAATCGGTTACATATTTTTTTTTTTGTGGTCCGTGCTGGCTCAACTTTCGCAGCAGCAGCATCCCTGCCTGCTGCACGCAATTTTTGATCCACATCCACACCCACACCCACAGCCGCCTAGATTTCGATTCCGAGGTCCTGGGGCATTTGCCGATTAGGAGCTCACTCCCGAAAACCCAAATCTCGAGTATATAGGCACACGTCCCCAGACATGTGAATATATACACCGCATCGGCCACGCCTTTCGGTTATATAACGCCGATGCGTGGAGCTCCGCCTGCGGAAGGACCATGCCCACTTAGTTCTTAGTTCTCGACCACGTTCTAGTGTTACCTAATTTTAAGTGAACAAAGTGCAATCTAGAGCAAGGGTTTGAAGCCAAACAACCAACGTTAACATGCAAAGTAACAGTGCAAAAGATGATTCGGATGAAATGGAAATAATACCATCCGAACACAATGGTACAGTTCTCGAAACCAAAAATGAAGGTATGCGTTGGATCGCAGGGTCGTCAATTATTTTATATATACTCGTATACCAGTAGAACTACTTAGTAGCTTGATTACATAACGTGAGAGGTTCTAACTCCAGTCAATCTACACTGCTCCTCCTTCCACAGACTCAGGGGATATCCACAGGGCGGAGGAGAACCAGAAGTCCAGCATCGACCCAAATCTATATCTGTACGACGATGACTTGGAGACCAGGCCCCATATATCAACGTTCATTTCATCAATTGCCAATTATGAGAACACGATACCAGCGGCCACCGATCCCGATGCAAAGCCGGCAGCTCCATCGGCTCGAATGGGTATGTTCGCCGCGCATTAATTAACTTACTTGTGCCATGTTCCCCCATATTGAAAGGCGTACAAATAAAAGGCCGCACAATGGAATCGCAATGTTCGCAGCACAACAAAGCTGTGGACCAATAATTGCTGTAATCCCCTCAAAGTGTTTCAGCCTTCACTGTGCAGCGGAATATTATAGAGCTGTCCCAGAGTATGCAACCGTGTAGTCTGCCTGTCGAGGTGCTGAGTGCATACTTTCGGGCACCTCCTTAAATGGTTTTATGGACCTGGCGACATGGCGCACTTCCCCCAAACATTCCCCATTTATATCTAACGCTCTAACGTGTGAATGTCTCATAAGGTACCCTAATTGGAGTGTTCTTGCCATGCATTCAAAACATCTTTGGTGTCATATTGTTCATTCGGTTAACATGGGTTGTTGGAACGGCTGGCGCCGTGTGTGGATTCTTGATTGTTCTGACCTGCTGCTGTGTGGTAAGCGCATCCTGCAGCTGAGCCCTCCCACTCGACCTCATCCGACTCCTCTTTGCAGACAATGCTAACCGCGATCTCGATGTCGGCCATTGCAACGAACGGGGTGGTTCCGGCGGGCGGGAGTTACTTTATGATATCACGGTAATTACTGCAATGTCATTAGTAGTGAGTAGTAAGTAGTAGCAGCTCTAATGGTGCCATCGTTAACAGATCCCTGGGCCCTGAATTCGGTGGAGCGGTGGGAATGTTGTTTTATACGGGCACCACACTAGCAGCGGCGATGTACATCGTTGGTGCCGTGGAAATCGTATTGGTAAGTTAAGAGCCCCCACTTCCACTTCCACTCCCACTACCAGTCGCAGTTCCACTCAAAAGTGCCATTACTTAAGCACTCATTAATTATTCATTGCAGACATACATGGCGCCGTGGGCATCGATATTTGGGGACTTCACCAAGGATGCTGACGCGATGTACAACAATTTCAGGGTCTACGGCACTTTGCTGCTCATCTTTATGGGTGAGTTAAGCCTGCTCCCCCACTATTGAGGAGCAAACATTAATGTCTCGCCAACAAATCAAGGTCTCATTGTGTTCCTGGGCGTGAAATTCGTCAATAAGTTCGCGACGGTAGCCCTGGCCTGCGTCATCCTTTCGATAATAGCGGTCTATGTGGGAATATTTGACAATATCCATGGCAACGAAAAGCTATAGTAAGTATCCGCCAAATATGCTCCTTGAGCGGCCACTTAATCTCTCTCTCACCCGTTTGCAGCATGTGTGTTCTGGGAAAACGACTCTTGAAGGACATCCCGCTCGAGAATTGCACAAAAGAAGACTCCTTCTTACGCGACATATACTGCCCAGATGGTAAATGCGAGGAATACTACCTGGGTAAGTTTCATCCATACATGAAGAGTTAGTTCTCGCACCGAACTTAAATTCCCTCATCCTGCTTCCACAGCCAACAACGTGACCAAAGTCAAGGGCATCAAGGGGTTGGCCAGCGGAGTGTTCTACGACAACATCTTCCCTTCGTTCTTGGAGAAGGGCCAGTTCATATCCTACGGCAAGAATGCAATTGACATTGAGAACACCAGTGGAGAGTCATACAACCAAATCATGGCCGACATTACCACGTCGTTTACCCTTCTTATCGGCATCTTCTTCCCATCGGTCACAGGTTAATACAATCTTGCAGATACAACTGTTCAGATATTCAACCCAATCTATACTAGGTATCATGGCTGGCTCCAATCGGTCGGGCGATTTGGCTGATGCCCAGAAGAGCATACCCATCGGAACGATATGTGCCATTCTAACAACCAGCACAGTCTACTTGTCCAGCGTTATGTTCTTTGCCGGCACAGTGGACAATCTCCTGCTGAGGGACAAGTGAGTAGCATAGTTCTTCAGACTCTTCCACGGCTTATTTCCCTACTATTCCAGATTCGGTCAGTCTATTGGTGGCAAACTGGTGGTGGCCAACATTGCCTGGCCAAATCAGTGGGTCATTCTGATTGGCTCCTTCCTCTCCACCTTGGGCGCTGGTCTGCAGAGTTTAACTGGAGCACCTCGCCTGCTGCAGGCGATTGCCAGGGACGAGATCATCCCCTTCCTGGCTCCGTTTGCCAAGTCCTCGAAGCGTGGCGAACCCACCCGTGCACTGCTCCTGACCATCGTCATTTGCCAGTGCGGAATCCTGTTGGGTAAGCATCGGATCGTACCGTTTATATGTATATACATTGTGATAATATTATCTATGCTAAAACAGGCAACGTGGACTTGCTGGCTCCTCTGCTCTCCATGTTCTTCCTCATGTGCTACGGCTTTGTCAACCTGGCCTGCGCCGTGCAAACCCTGCTGAGGACTCCCAACTGGAGACCACGCTTCAAGTTCTACCACTGGAGCTTGTCGCTGATCGGCCTGACCCTGTGCATATCAGTCATGATCATGACTTCCTGGTATTTCGCACTGATTGCTATGGGAATGGCCATCATCATCTACAAATACATAGAGTACCGAGGGTGAGTTAATCATAAAAATACACCCAGAGCATCTAGTAACCCCGCTGATTGCAGTGCTGAGAAGGAGTGGGGTGATGGCATTCGTGGAATGGCCCTTACCGCCGCCAGGTACTCGCTCCTCCGCCTGGAGGAAGGCCCACCGCATACGAAAAATTGGCGTCCGCAAATTTTGGTGCTTTCGAAGCTGAACGACAACCTCTTGCCAAAGTACAGGAAGATATTCTCCTTTGCCACACAGCTGAAAGCTGGCAAGGGATTGACGATTTGTGTGTCTGTGATAAAGGGCGACCACACCAAGATCACCAACAAAGCCGTGGATGCGAAGGCCACGCTGCGCAAGTACATGACCGACGAGAAGGTGAAGGGCTTCTGCGATGTCCTGGTTTCCCAGCAGATTGGTGAAGGCCTTAGCTCAGTGTAAGTTGGCTTAGCAATTAAGGGATGACTGAGGCGACTAATGACTGAATTCTGCACACAGCATCCAAACCATCGGACTGGGGGGCATGAAGCCCAACACAGTCATCATCGGATGGCCGTACAGCTGGCGGCAGGAGGGCAGGAACAGCTGGAAGACCTTCATCCAAACGGTCCGCACGGTTGCCGCCTGCCACATGGCCCTTATGGTGCCCAAGGGCATCAACTTCTACCCAGAATCAAACCACAAAGTAGTATTTACCGCTCCGAATCCCAAGTTTTCAATGTGTAACATGTCCTTCTCTTCAGATCGGTGGCAACATTGATATCTGGTGGATTGTCCACGACGGTGGTCTGCTCATGTTGCTGCCCTTCCTGCTGAAGCAACACCGCACCTGGCGCAATTGCAAGCTAAGGATCTTCACAGTTGCTCAAATCGAGGACAACTCGATTCAAATGAAGAAGGATCTGAAGACATTCCTCTACCATCTCCGAATCGAGGCCGATGTTGAAGTTGTTGAGATGGTATGATATGACAGCAATGATATATCTTAAACCTATTCATAATTTTATCGTTGCTCACTGCAGAACAACAGCGATATTTCCGCTTACACCTACGAGCGGACCCTGATGATGGAACAGCGTAATCAGATGCTGAGAGCATTAGGTTTAAATAAGAAAGAAAACTCCAAAGTGGTAAGTGGTCCACATCTGGGGCGACTGCCACCCACGTCATCTGTACTTCTGCGAACTGAAGGACATCAATCATTCAACTCATTCTTGTTTTGTTTATACGGCCATAATGCACATTAGACTTTCATTTACTTTAATCTTTATTAGCATAGTTATTGTATGCGTTCGATTTGAAGGTTGCGTATTTTGATTTCAGTAATTGTTAAGAGGAAACCATTTTGCCCTTCGTTTCTCATGAACTCCAATTTCCATACCATATTAATATCTGAGATCCAAATTAAAACTTTACACTTTATATATTTGAAAATCAAAAGGTTCAGACTATAATGGACTTTAAGGAAACACCCAGTGATAATAAAATGTCTTTGGTAAAGAGTATAAACAGATTGCCTATTTATCGATATATCAAGATACAAACTATTCATTGCCCGAACTTTGTATGAAAGTATGAAACCTGATTGTGTGTATCTCATCAGTGCATTTCTCGGCAGGAGCGCCTGCTCCTTTCATTTCCATACCTACCATAATCCTTATATGTTGTGTAAATGTGATGTTGCTAATGCTCACCCTTCTATCTAATATAACTCTGTCAAATTGCAAATTATTCTCAACACCGCCTCTTTTTCTATCATAATCTATGATTAGAATAAAATGTTTTCCTTTATTAGAAAGATTAGTTTTAGACCGCGTACTTAATAATTCTTATATTGTATTACGACCGTTTTCAAATTTAAACAATGTTTTCTTAAATAATGTATAACCCATCGAATGGGTTAAAGAAAAGTCGGTAAACTTTAAATTCAAAATCCTTATTTTAAGTCAATGCAATGGGACTTGGATCCCATCTATATTGTTCGACTATCATTAGGGAAATAAAGTAAAAATAGCGTTTCCTGCTTTGCGTGTTCGGTTTGCATCCCGAGAATAGCTACCTCTCCTCTGATATTGGCCCATCCACTCTGCTCCAACCTTTTCTCATACTCCTCATGGTGACATTTTCAGGTTCAAACAATTGTAGACCACCATTATGACGCCACCAAAACGGCGTCTAAAGTTCGCTTCGCCGATCCAACTATAGAAGAAACACAGCATCACGTATGTACTGCCTTAAGATTTTTATTTACCATTGTCTCTAATCTCTCGATAAACACATAAGACATAAGTAAAGTTAAGTGAGATCAACGACTCATCAAATGTAAGCCTGGAACATTTTAGTTTTGAAGCATAATCCACAGTAGAACGCGAAATCCATTTCTGAGTTAACTTGCGTTATGTTCTAACTGATATTTACGCTTTTTACATTGTTGATTTTACGTTAATTTTTGAGTTTTTTAATTCGACGGCACTTGTCATTCGAACTCAAGGCTCATACTACTTTAAAGATCTGATAATGTGACTGCTTGTAACTCTGCAGGATTCTCAAAACGACGAGAAACGTAACTCAATTGATTTGGATGGTCCCGAGAATGCGGACACACCCGAAACTACTTCTAACAAGGATGAATCGACAGAGAAAGCCGACGGAGACTTCAAGTCCAGTGTGAAACCGTATGGATCAGTTATCTGTGGCCACTACATGGTGTCCTAATTGTCTTTATATTTTCCACAGGGACGAGTTCAACGTTCGTCGCATGCACACAGCAATAAAACTAAACGAGGTTATTGTAGAAAAGTCCCAGGACGCCCAGTTGGTCATAATGAACCTACCTGGACCACCTAGGGAAGTGAGAGCGGAGCGTGAAAGCAATTGTAAGATCTGAAACGAGAGTATCTGTAGCATAAACTAACCATCTATCCACTTCGTAGATATGGAATTTCTGGAGGTATTAACAGAGGGCCTTGAAAAAGTGTTAATGGTTCGCGGAGGAGGCCGAGAAGTTATAACAATTTACTCTTAAGAGCATTAATCGCTCAGTTTTATAAGAGTTCGCAACACTAGACAAGTTTAAGAATCAATCAAATTTTTAAAGAAGGTTATTAATTTGTTATATTCAATCATATGTCCAAATATTTTATTTTTACGTAAATAAAATATCGAAAAATTGTAACAATAAGAACCGCACGCATTTCATTTCGACTGGATCTATACATACATCTATTTATTTACCCTGGTAACGTCGCTTGGAAACGGAGTAAACAGCGCCTTGAAGATACTTTACCTATCTTTCTACAATCGTAACGTAAAATCAAATGCATCCGAAAGATTGACCAACACTACGACTCGGTGGTTTCTCCCCACTTTTGTTATTTCAAGCGTGGCGAGTTGTACGTTCTATTACCTTGGATGGCTTAGACATTTTGTGGGCGAAGCAGATCCGATCCAAGCTCCGGAAAATACTCGAAATACGTGTGAAAAACTATAGAGATCCTCGGCAACTGCTCCATTCATGAATTCGGAATCGAGGGACCTGGATTTGGGAAAGGTGCGAGTGCCGATCCGCCATTGAAGATGGCTCTGTTTATTTTGAACACGCAAGCAACTTTTGGTGGCCAGCAAACAAAAGAGTCTAAACATATGCATCTGGGTTGATCCGATCCGAATGACATGTACACATTTACCCCATTGATTGATCATTTTCTCTGCCACAGGGCGATGTAGAAAGGCCGCACTTCGAGGCGGTTACCACACTGTCGGACTCGCAGGCGATTCGGAGCGTCGACTTTCATCCGAATGGAAAGTTGTACGCGGTGGGCTCCAACTCGAAGACCTTCCGCATCTGCCAGTACCCCGCGCTCTCCAAGCTGAGGTAATTAAATTGATTAAGTAGCTTGCCCATCTCAAACGTGTCTCCCCTTAAATTCCATGCAGACATGGACACCAGACGGCAGTGTATCCCCCATCCGTTCTCTGCAAGCGCACGAAGCACCATCGGGGATCCATATACTGCACCTGCTGGTCGCGGGATGGGGAGCTCATTGCCACCGGATCGAACGACAAGACCATCAAGTACATGCGCTTCAACAACGACACCAACCAGCTGGTGGGCCACGAGATGGAGCTGAACATGCACGACGGCACCGTGCGGGACATGTGCTTCCTGGACGACTCGTCCACCAAGTCCAGGCTGCTGGCGAGTGGCGGCGCCGGGGACTGCAAGATCTACATCACAGACTGCGGATCCGGCACTCCCTTCCAGGCCTACAGTGGTCACACTGGCCACATCCTGTCCCTCTACAGCTGGAACAACGCGATGTTCGTGTCGGGATCCCAGGTGGGTCTGCAGCAGATCTTTTCCAGCCGCGCTATAACCATTTACGATTCTCTGTTTCAGGATCAAACGATACGCTTCTGGGATCTGCGAGTGAACGTCTCTGTGAACACCCTGGATAGCGATCGGAAAGATGGCGGTCTGGAGAGCTCCGCTGTAACCGCGGTCTGTGTGGATCCCACGGGCAGGCTCCTGGTCTCTGGGCACGCCGATAGCTCCTGTACGCTGTACGACATCCGGGGCAACCGGCCCATTCAGCGGTTCTATCCCCACACCGCCGAAATAAGGTAGTAACTTTGAGATACCCTCACCCACTTGGCTAACCTTCCACTTCCTCAAAGGTGCGTCCGATTCTCCCCATCCGCCTACTACATGCTGACGTGCAGCTACGACAATTCGATCCGGCTGACGGATCTGCAGGGCGACCTGGCCCACGAGCTGTCCTCCGTGGTGGTGGCGGAGCACAAGGACAAGGCCATCACCATCCGGTGGCATCCGACCGAGTTCTCGTTCATCTCCACGTCGGCGGACAAGACGGCCACCCTGTGGGCTCTACCTCCCTCGTAGGAGGAAGGCTCCATGTGGCCTAGTGGTCCAGTGGTCCAGTGACGGCTTTAACTTCGTTGTCGATATTGTATTTCCGCAGAATAGTCCAGACTGATCTAATTTATTAAATAAACAAACCCGACCGCAAGTGAAAGAGACCCGTTCTAATTTATATATTTGGTATATATTTATTTAAATCCGTTCTTACTAACCCACAGTTCCATTAATATTTTACTTTCTAAGGCAAATAAATTGATTTATGTTGGATTTAATGTTGCAGTTGCAAGTAACAGGGCTGGCTTAGCGATTAATACACGAATGATAAAGGCAGAAAAATTTGTCCTCCTTCACATTCACTTTCACATTCGTATCGGCTTTGGTGGTCCAAACCTCTACATCCTGTCGACGACGACATCAGGAACTACAATTTCGGGGGCGAATACGCATTATTACCGGGTATTCTCGATCTGGAGGGGTTAACCAACGCAAGAGCAAACCAAAACTCGTGGGTGGGATGGCGATGGAGTGGCACTGGGTACCACTGGGTTAAGCGGGCGGCATCTTCCGAAACTCTGGAATTTGGCAGCGTCGGTGGGATCGTACTTACAGCCTAGAGGATTGGAGTTTCGGGTTGATACTGTGGGTTGGGTGTGTGGTGCTACTTGGATTGTGGGGGAATTGTGGAGGTAATTGGATAATTGAGTAGAGTACACAGGCCGGGTTCGGATTTCTTGTTTTATTGTTTCGTTTACGTTTAGATATCTTACATGCTGAATTTCAAAACTGTGTGTTCTCGGTTATGCCGGCGAGTGCGACGATAATGTACTAGACCATAATGTACAGCAATTGTTCTTTTCTACATTCGCATCGACTTGGCGCACCCGGACATAATGTAATAACTGCACGTACTTTTCTAAAGCAGGGATGGATTCAATTTGTGTTATGGTAACTAATCGGGGTCCAGTTAATGAAATCTGGGGTTGACTGTATAAAATAAAACAATAGTTCATTGAGAGATGGTAGGTAGGTAGCTGGGTAGTTGGAAACGAAAAGGTCGTCGGCCAAGAAGGATTCAGGTGCACCAACGGGTCACGTGCATCGTGCAAGCAAACGGAATTAAGAAATATGAACTGGGAGCAGCGAACATAAGCGTCGGGACATGGGGATTCTGGGAGCCCAGTCGTCCGGTTTCGTAGAGCCAGCACGGTTTAGTTCTGCATAATTTATTTCTTTAATGTTAGGTGTAGGTAATTTTTGTTTAATCAATTCACAGCGTCTCTAATTGTATAACAGAGTAAATTATGTATAATGTTAATTTAAGTAGGTATTCTATAGAATGGTAGAAGGATTACTTAACTCCTTACAACTGAGACTGCAATAAGTTACACATGTTCTTTCAATAAGTCCCCAATATTTTCTATTCGGCTACTCAGATACTCAGATGCATTTTGCATTATGTACGATTGCCAGAGTCCTGATCCTAATCATTTGCTCATAGATGTACATACAATACAATACAAATGGAAACGGACACCGAGACGCTGCTGTGGCGCCCAGTTTTGGGGAGCTAACTGCGTGCCGAGTCATTATCTACTTAATATCTTGTGCTCAAAAAATTCTTACAATAATGGAATGAATGAACCAATATTTGCATTCGGTAAATACTCGTGGGGGATTCAATTACGTTAAACAAACCCAGGGAAAGGATAGGATAGATACCACTCTTAAAACATTAGGACGCTCGGTTGGAATCTTTTAAACATCAACGTACAGATTCGACTTGGAAAGGTTATTGGTATTGGTTCTACTTAATGGGATTAAACAAGAATTGTTCGTGAACATTCGTCGATTGTAATGTTTTGTTCTTCTGCATGGTTAAGCCTACACTTTAGTATTCCAGTTACTAAACACAGAGACGAAATGGTTAAGTTACAAAAATTTGGTTTAATACAAACAGCCATCTCATTTCCAGAGACTTGGATTTCCCTACACGGTTCTCATTTGGCAACCCGGTGAAATTAAATGACGAAAACTAACTAATGCGATTGAATGTGCCGGTGTGGAACTTTCTTATGTATATAGAGCATTGTATGTACAAAAAGCAATCCTGCTAAATTTAATAATATACAAACACAGATATCTATGTAGGGTATACGCGTGTTAGATAAATCGTTAGCTCATAGAAAATATTGATCATTTAACGCTGTTTGTTCAAAGCCAAAAGCCAGGAGCGAGTCAGTCGGCCCATCTTTTGGTGCCACCAGTCAATTCTGTGACACCGGGTGGAAATCAGTAGTATTTGGGAACAAACTTCATGGGGTTAAAGTCGTTACGTTAGATGTATATAATTGTGGGTTCTTGTTTCTGTTTATATTTAGTAACATTTTATACTAGAAATTAGAATAATGAAGTTGGGCTTATGGATTATAATTATATTCTTAAAGCATCATAGCGTACAGCAGGCCAAAGAAGACAGCCCACATTAACACAATCCCATGCATCTTATATATAGGACTCTCACCATCTGCGATTTTTCTAGCAACAAACTTCAATGTCTCATCTAATAAAACTACAGGAATTGAGAATTTCATCACAGTTATCCATTCTTCTGCAGACAACGGTGTCACTTGGAAGACGGTCTGTAAGTAAAACGGGTGGCTGGGTTAGTTTCCGAGGCGCAGAAGGGCCTATAATCGCTCGATACTTACGGAGAGGACATCGACGTAAAGAATAACAAAGTGAAGAGTGAAGGAGAGTGCCATTGATCCAATCAGCCACAGGTTGCACCATGGGGGCATGGTAATCAGCGACTGGTTCTCAGACAAGCTGTCAAACAAAGGCGTTCGGTTCGTATCTATCGTGTTCATCAATCGTTATCTCACTCACCTGTTCATTGCGTTCAACATTTCGATTGTCACCAGCACGGACAAAGCCATGGTCATCGCATGGGGGTCGCTGAAGATCTTGCAGTCAACGCCCTTGAACTCGTCGCCACCGCCCAAGCAGGACAGATGGTGAGTCAGCTGCCAGTAGGACAGTTTTGGTCCCTCATCGGAGAACACGAACCACCAGGCGGCGGCACCGACGGTGGCAGCGCCGACATAGAATCCAATAGCCATGTAACTAAAATGCAAATGAGGCCAAGTTAATACCGATTAAAGGATGTGTGCTTTTGCGTAACCCACCGGAAGAACAACCATCCGGAAATGAGACCCTCATCGGCCTTCCTGGGGGGCTTCTCCATGATATCCAGATCAGGGGGGTTGAAGCCCAGAGCGGTGGCTGGGAGACCATCAGTAACCTGTGACCACGTAACAATTACTAACCACCCCAAATGGTAAATACGCCATTAGGACATACCAAGTTGACCCAGAGCAGCTGGACGGGAATCAGAGCCTCGGGCAGGCCAAGGGCAGCAGTAAGGAAGATGGAGACGACCTCACCAATGTTCGAGGAGATGAGGTAGCGGATGAACTGTTTCATGTTGTTGTAAATAGCGCGACCTTCTTCAACGGCAGACACGATGGAGGAGAAGTTGTCATCAGCCAGCACCATTTCGGCGGCAGACTTGGCAACAGCGGTACCAGAGCCCATGGCAATACCGATCTCAGCCTTCTTCAGGGCGGGGGCGTCGTTCACACCATCACCAGTCATAGCGGAGATTTCGTTCATGCTCTGCAGGAACTCAACAATCTTGGACTTGTGCTGGGGCTCCACACGGGAGAAGAGGCGGGAACGGGCAACGGCAGCCTTCTGTTCGGTGGGGGAGAGGTCGTCGAACTCGCGACCAGAGTAGGACTTGCCAGTGGTGTCCTCGTCCTCGGAGAACACACCGATCCTGCGGCAGATAGCCTCGGCAGTGGCCTTGTTGTCGCCAGTGATCACAATAACACGAATACCGGCGGCACGGCAGCGCACAATGGAATCGAAAACTTCCTTACGGGGGGGATCCAACATGCCCACAACACCAACGAAGGTCAGGTTCACCTCATACTGGTAGAACTTGGTGGAGTCACCCAGATCCATCTCATCGGGCTTCATTGGGCTATCGGCAACGGCCAGAGCCAGGCAGCGAAGGGTGTCGCGTCCAGTACCGTACTGGCCGGTCAGGGCGAGGATCTTGGCCTTCAGGGCAGAGGTCAGAGGAACCTTGCTGGTGCCAACGCGGGCGTGTGTGCAGCGCTCCAGAACACCCTCGGGGGCGCCCTTCACGAACAACTTGGGGCCAGTGCCCAGACGGGAGGCCTTCAGGGGGGTGCAGTACGAGGACATGGATTTACGATCGCGAGAGAACTCCAGGGTGAATTCCTTCTTCCACTTGGTCTCGATCTCACCGCGGCAGGCGATGGCAGCCGAGCGGCGGTCCAGGCCAGACTTGTTCACGCTGAAGCTGTTCAGTTTCTCGGCCAACACAATCAGGGCGGTCTCAGTGGCTTCGCCGACCTTCTCGAAGGCCTGCTTGAATTCATTGTAATCAATAGCGGAGTCGTTGCACATGATGCAGATGGTGGACAGTTCCTGCAGGGTATCGTAGTCGGCAGCCTTGATGCGCTGACCGCCAAGGAAGACCTCACCGATGGGCTCGTAGGTGGAGCCGGTCATCTCGAATTCCAGGAAGCTGCTGTCGTTGCCTTCAACCTTGTCGAAGATGAACATGCGGGAGACGGACATCTGGTTGGTGGTGAGTGTGCCGGTCTTATCAGAGCAGATGACAGATGTGCAGCCCAGGGTTTCCACGGAGGGCAGGGAGCGGACGATGGCATTCTTCTTGGCCATACGGCGGGTGCCCAGAGCCAAACAGGTGGTGATGACGGCGGGCAGACCCTCGGGAATGGCAGCCACAGCCAGAGCGACGGCGATCTTGAAGTAGTAGATGGCACCCTTGATCCAGGAGCCTCCGTGAGCGGGGTCGTTGAAGTGGCCGATGTTGATGGCCCAGACGGCCACGCAAATGACGGAGATGACCTTGGACAGCTGCTCACCGAACTCGTCCAGTTTCTGCTGCAGGGGGGTCTTGATCTCCTCGGTCTCGGACATCTCGGTACGGATCTTGCCGATGGCGGTGCTCAGGCCAGTGCCGATGACGACGCCGCGGGCCTTGCCGGCGGCAACGTTGGTGCCGGAGAACAGGATGTTCTTCTTGTCCTGGTTGACGGCGCGGGGATCGGGGATGGCATCGGTGTGCTTGATGACGGAGACCGACTCACCGGTGAGGATGGACTGATCGATCCTAAGAGTGGTCGAGTAGATGTGGGTGATACGGATATCGGCGGGGATCTTGTCACCGACAGACACCTCCACCAGATCACCGGGCACGATCTCTTTCGCGCGCACCTTCTGGATGCCGGACTTGTCCTGTCGCACCACCTTGCCCATCTCAGGCTCGTACTCCTTGAGGGCCTCAATGGCCGACTCGGCGTTACGCTCCTGCCATACTCCCACCACGGCGTTGGCTATCAGGATAAGTAAAATAACTAGGGGCTCTACAAATGCAGTGAACGTTTCCTCGTGTTCCTCAAACAGGGCGAGAACCTAGGGATTGCAGATGGGAAGAGAGTGGTCGTAACTAAGTTTAGGGGTGGGTTTTCTTTTTGCTGCTCCACTTACAAATGAGATGATGGCTGCCAACAGCAGAATCTTCACCAGCAGATCGTCGAACTGCTCCAAGACCAGCTGCCAGATGCTCTTTCCTGTGGAATACAATGGTTATTATAATAAATGCATACAGTGACGAAGGGGCAAGGGCAGGGGATCTGCTCGGGTTGTGTTCGCACCTTCCTCGGTCGGCAACTCTGTAACGATAAGAAAACAAACACGTCAGTCGATTTGGTCTCGGAATGCGGCGGGGGATTACGCGCGACTCTCACCATTGGGTCCGTATTTCTTCTGGTTAGCCTTGATCTGGTCGAGGGTTAAGCCGCGCTCGGGGTCCGTTCCGAAGAAAGTGAGGGACTGTTCGACGGTTTTCGAGTGACCGTCTTCCATCTTGATTCGTTATCCTCTTCGTTCAGTGGCCTGCGTCCAGTTTCCGGGCGATTCAGTTGGCGATTTGAAAGTAGACACAAGGCAAGGGGCTCATTTTAATTCTCTGGCAGGGCTATTTTGCTGTATTCTAGGCTCTATTCAACGACTGACTGGAATAGCAAGTGTGTATGCACGTATGTTTGCACACACATATGTACATAGGTACATCTGTGCTGGCATGTACGTTTGCAGTTAAAACTACCTCATTAGGTTCTGAATAAGTGGTCGTACATGTGCATGTGCACGGTACTCGGCTCACGGGTACTTTCCAACATACGCACATACACAGGTGCTACATGCTAATTCCCCGATTTCGGTCACTTCTGATCGGGCCCGAACTGGACACTATAGTCGCGCAGTTATCGCGCCAACTAGGGATCGGACTGTGAGGATCAGGTCGGAGAATATGCTGGAATATTGCTTTACTATGATGGTCTGGTTGGGAGCTGTTACCCTGGCCAAATCGCTCCGCTTATGAGATTCACACACGTGTCACTTCGCACAACAGACGCAGTTCTCGATTTTCTATTCACAGTTTCTGCGGGGGATTGGGGGATCTGGTCCGTGATCCGGGTGCTCTGCTCCTACGTTAACCTCGCTAAACGACGCACTGCGTGTGTTAAGTACTTTTTTCCACTGACTCTCTATATAATATAACCCATGGCGCTTTTTTCTGAATATGTGTGCTGATAACTATTGCACTAAGTACCAAGCCGCGATTTACTGCCTATCGCCGTTCTGTCTCACTATGACACGACATTATTCGCACAAAACAGGGCTGACTGAAAACGTATATCGTGCCAGTTACGTTATTTGTGCAGAGCTTTCTCTTTATCTAACTTTTAACCATTCGTAATTCCTGGAGTTATTGGTTTATCCTACCTTTTCGCTTAACTTCAACTGACGCGTTCAATTTGTGCTACTTAACTGCGATAGCCGGCGTTATCGATAACTGGGAGTCTTAACTGCGATGGTTAACTGTTGAGTTTCCGTGTTCAATAATACCGATAGCTGAGGTGGGAAAGGAATTTAAATTGTTGCCGCAATTAATACACCCTAACAACTAATCCCTGATATACAACTGAAAAGTTTCTTTGTTAGAAAATACCTCTACCGTTAAAAAGTCAAGTTGTAATTGCGTGCGAAAACCGAATGTTTTTACTGCTTTCTCTGGTGTAAATCGAACTGAAATCCTTATCACGAATGGTTAAACTTATTAATACATTGCCATATTTCCACTTAGCGAGCGACAGAGACAGCCGCACTGTTTCGGCCACACAACAAGCAACACTATTCTTTTCGCGCATTTTGTGCTCAAATTAATGAGATCGAGATCAAGAGCCCGCAATAAATAGATCTGGGTGCCAGGTATTCGCCAGCAGCGACATTTTTAAATTTTAATTTTAATCTTTTTCGCGACCAGACACTAGAATCAGGCCATACGGGGAATTTTGAACGGCAGCCAACTCGCATAATACTTGAATATTACGCTGGGGACGCTGGGGCATAATTACATACGTAACTTCTGATAACTAGGCTCCTAGAGTTGGCCGCCTTCAAATGGCGTTACTCTGTTTTTGAAAAACTGTCAAGCAATGTGCTCGAAAACTACTTATATTTTGGGCACAGAGACGTGTGTTTCGAAAACATCATCATGCATATAGCCTATATACCTCTAATGAACACATGTGTGTGTGCATTATGGAGCAAAAAATCGCCTCTGTCCGAGAGATGGGCTAAAAATAGCGTCCTAGCACCCGAAAAATACAGCTCAATTTTGAACATTCGTAGATATAAAGATATAGAGATATGTACTACTAGGACCACATAAATAAGTTTGAGTACATATACAGAGAGACCATCGTAGGGAGGTTATATGTACGATTTAACGGCTCATGATATTGCGAGCAGAGATATCTCTGTTCCACGCTAATGGATGTCGACACTTATGCGATACGCTTCCCACGTCCCCGAATCCGAATCCGAATCCAAATCCGAATTTCCGATTGACATGTCCACCGAAGGGGTTGTATAATAGCTGGGTGGGTTCAAAGAAAGCTGTTTGGGGCATGCTCCTGGGATAAATGTACTTCTAACTATCCGATATGAAACTTTTCAGTGTTTTTAGGGATTTCCTACAACTGCAAGGCAGTTACAGTCACTAACCGAAGTAACCACCATTAAACTACGAATGTGAGCAGTTGAGGGGTTCTAGAGGTGGTGTTCTAGAGCCTTTTACATGGGCTACAGGTGCAGTACAAGTCATGGATCATTCGAATTCGGGTACGAATAATCCCAACGGTTGCGGTTGCGATTGCATAACCAGATTTTCAATCACAGATACATAGAGCTCGGGCACTTGGAAAACTTTACATCTGTGTCGGATCGGAACGGATCGGATCGAATCTATTCGTGGAGTGCTCACGTATTGGTGACATTCAAATTTTCGATTCTATCCGGAGGCGGAGGTCGAGGTCACCGAATCGTCGCCCTTACGGATATTGCATATGTAGATAGATAGATTGAACTACGAGTTTTGGACTCTCGGGGTGGCAGGTAAACTGGGGGCAAGAACACTTTGAGTTTGAGTTTGAAGCACGGTTTTCGAGTGTAAGCATGTTCGTATGTAGATATGTAGGCATTTCAATAACTTTTGGTTTCCAATTTTTGGTTTTTTCTTTAAAGCGCGCGTTGAATATTTTGATATTTTCAGGGGTTTATTTGGTTTACCCAATGGATTTGGCAGTTTGGAGTAAATCACTGGCGTATTCGCTTTGGAGTTGTTGCAAAAAATCAACAAAACTTACAATTATTATTCCTAGCAAAAATTCCGTTATTATATAATAATTTATTTCAGTCGGAAGACCAAGAGCTAACACAAAGATCGCGCTATTATAACGATCAACGGCAACTGAACGCAAGGAGAACGCTGCTCGATGAGAGTGTCTATTTGAATTACAAAATTCATATATTTTGGCAAAATTCCCAAAACTACATACACTCTCTATTTTGGCCCGGGAAAATACTTTTAGCACGCACAAACTTTCGAGCACTTACCACCTATCCTATCCTATCGTCTCCAATGCGATCCGAATTCGAATGGTGGCGGTTCAGATCTGCTCGTGCAGCTCGTTCGTACCTCGCCGAGGCAGACTTCTCCCCTTAGAGATATATGTGACTAGGTAGGTATAGGTGGGAATACCATGGGCACACGAGCACGGGCATCATCCATCCACACACGTATGTATGTACATATGCATGTGCCCGATCTTCTTGGATCCGCGGGAGCGCACGGCCACGAAAGTCTAGAGCAATGGCAATGTGGCGAGATCACTTCGGCATGTGCCTGTGCCTTTGCCTGGGAGTGTGAGTGCAGACGTAGTTCGGGAAATGCACGTGTGTTTGTCTAATATTTAGAAATCGGTATTTTTAAAACAATCTGGGGAAATTATGCTGGGTTGTGTGGAAGGGTTTGTCACTCAAAGGTGTTTCTACCTTGGCTGCGAACTGCTTCAAGTGGGCCATATTTAGGGTCCTTTTGAATGGGTTTTGGGAAATGTTGGCACCTGGCTATGCTTACTCCATTCCACGTTCACTAGTTTAGAATATATCATAGTTATCCCTAGCTGCCCTTTAAATATTTTACTTGTCCTTGTCCACATACCACTCCTGAATTACCTTCTCAGCCTCAGTACTTATTTCCAATGCCCAACCTAGTCGAACTGGGATCCAGCCACAAGGGGAATGGAAATGGAAAGAGCATCACCCAGTCGGCCTACGAATCCCTCATTCTTTCTTTGGCTTTTCTGCCTTTTTCCCCAATTTCAGCAGAGACTGGCAGCCGTCGACTATTTTTATTTATAGGCTTGTAATGCCCCTACGGACTCGGACTCTCAGATCTTGGCAAGAGCGCTCTCCGCACACGTTTCTGCCGTATGATATCCGCCATCCGCAATCCGCCTTGTGCAGCAGCTATTACGACTTTTCACAGAGACCCATAAATATGCATTTGGCTACTATTTTACCTCTATATGTCTAGGCCAGAACTTTTATAAGCTACCTATGTGTATATTTAAAAATGTTGATAAATGACAATGCAGCCAGAAATTGTGATTTATTTTGGTACCAGCAAATCTGGGTTTGGTGCGGTTGTCAACCGCTGGATATCGTATATATAAGAACGCGCTAATTGATAATGTTAAATGGCCACTGAATCCTTTTGATAATTCAGGATTTCAACAAGAAGTACAACGGTAGCTTTCCTTATCAAAATGCTCGGGGTAATCATATAATAAAAACCAAAATACTATGCATTATAATAATAATATACGTTATAATAATAACAATATTCACATGCTTTGTAATTGTTGCCTTTTATTACATAATGCAAGTTCAGCCAATGAGATCCAAGGTAATTTTCTGCTCTAGCCAATCTTCCTTGATTAAAATGGTTAAAAGTGAATATCCTACATAAACTGAAATACATTTAGCTCATCAAAGCAAAACACACCTATGCTGCTGTTGTTATTACACAACCATTTGCCAATTATTCATTTTTTCATAATTTCAAATTGCGTAATAACAAAGAGAAGACATCGCCACCCTTAACATCAGATCAATCTACTAGCCAGTTCCTGCAAAAACCTCTACGCCACAAAAGCATTTGGGTCCCAAAATAGAGCAACCACTGAAAGTTATCACATACATTACTATTTACTTGCGTTAACAATTAGTATATTTTAATTGAAAACTAAATATGTACATATTTCAAAGTCAGCTCTTGAAACCATTTACGTTTTGGTGGAGAAAAGGTAGGAATCTTTTTTGCCCGAGGTCAATTTCACAGCATTCTCGCTACCCACAATGTTACTTAAGCTTAGCAGATCGTATTTGGTGTACAGGATACTGACGGACATTGCGTCCCCGAATCCATCGCGCGGATTCTGATTCGACTCTAGCATCAGATTGATCATCTCGGAATAGAAGTGCGGAAAATTGGGCGGCTGGTACATGATCAAGTTCCGGATGCCCTTAATCCGGGTGCGCCGGAAAAAGTGTGCTCTTTCCGAGTACAATAGAACAGACGCTCCGCTGTGGAAGAATATATCTCTCGCCCGGGAAATCTTTTCTTTCTTGGTATACTCATTTATCTGCACAAAGCTGACCATTTCGGTTTTGAAATGGTTGCGTATCCGTACGTAGTCAAAGTAGCTGGGCACGTAGAGCATGCAGTGCGAGAAGCCGGGCTTACTGAATTGGGGCATAATATTCTTTACAAAGTACTGGAAGCGGTCGTCGAAAGTCGACTCAACACTGGAGCAATTTATTAGGCGGAAGACCTGCTGTATTGGGGTCAGAACGTTCCTGATGTCTCCGTGCTCGACGAGGTTCGAGACTCGCGCCTTTCCTTGGTAGTTGTTGCACTTGCTGTTTATCACGGCTCGGAACTCCGGCAGCTCGTGGGACGAGAAGAACAGGGTTTGGCGGTAGAAGCTTGATGCTCCACTCAGGCACCAAGTTCGTACCCTCTGGCAATTTGTATCGGGCAGTTTCTGTGGCTGCAGGTGAAGGTGGTCCAGGGAGTGCAGGAGGTTCTCCCAGTTCTGCGCCAGGAACAATTCGGCCTGGTCCATTATCAGCAGTTCAATGGAGTTCAAAAAGTCAAAATCGCTCTCCTTGTCTGTTACCAGCATTCTCAGTCCCAAGGGAGACGCGATCAACATGTCCGATGAGTTCATATCGGAGAACAGGGACATGGTTTTCTTGGTAAAACGAATACCTAGTTTGAAGTTGTCATCTGTGTTGCCACTGAACGTCTGCTCATAGTCCACCGGCTTTGGGTTGGTTTTCGGGAAGTATATCGTATTCCCGGAGTAATCTGCCAGAAAGCGTTCATAGTTCGCGATCGAGGTTTTCCTGGCCTGATCTGTAAAGGACAATGACTGGTTATACAGTGTTTCTGCTGTCAACGGCTGCACTTACCATCCTGACTGCCAAAGAGTAGATCGCCGATTATATTAACAATCTTTAGAGCCGATTCCCTAAAGGGCACTACAAAGACCACCTTCATTCGCTTAAGTCCTTGGTCCCTGAAGCTCTCTGGTATAGAGACTTCGTTGGGCGACACTTTTTGTGTCTTGGCCAGCGCCGAAACCTTTTCGTTATTGCGCAATATCAGGGATCTGACTTTCAGCATGTGATTCAGGGCGTGCAGACAGTATACATAGCGAATATCCTCGGCGTTACCATGTGTTCGGTGGGGAAAGTATACATCCTGGTAGTTATTGGCGATGTAAAAGAGTTGGGACTGCAGGGCGGTGAGTGGCAGCTTGGCGTTCCCACAAATGGACGCCTTTACCTCCAACTTTTGGAGATCTCCCGAACTTGCAATGTCCTTGGGCTCCCTGCAGTCGGGCTCCTTGAAGTCGTCAACCAGTCGTGGTATATCGAACCTTACATTCCCCAAAGCTGACCAGTTGCTCTTGATAGTTTTAATGTCCTTTCTCGCAATCAAATCGTTGATATTGTCCGTGGACAGCTCGAAATCGAAGCGTTTAGAAAACGAATTGTATGTTTCCAAGTCGGCACTTAAGTTTACGGAACGCTTTTCCTTTTTGGGTTTGCTCTTCCTGGGCACGGCAATAAAGTGATCCTCTTCCTCCTCCGCTTTTGAGCTTAGAATGTCACCTGAAAACGATATTCTTAGTTAAAGGGAGTTACATTTTTTGACCATTAGGATGGTTACTTGTGGGTATGTTATTAAAACCAGTTACGAGCTGTTCGTAGAACCCAGTCTCGTCCACATCGTCCTGGATCTCCGGCAGCAGCTCTGCCACGGGCTCATATTCCTGTTTCGGGGCTGTGGGCATACGTTCCCTGCGGTGGGACTCCTCCATTTGCTTGCTCCTCTGGATGAAGCTGTAGTTCTTCGAGAATCTCTCATTTCGGCGGGCGGGAGTTGGTTTCTTGTAGGGTTTCGCCCTGTTCTTCGAGTGTTTTTGTTTCATTTTAAACTGTTTGTTACTAGTATCTTTCGCACACACGTGTGGATCAACTAACATATGGTTTGATTGAGGCGTCCGATAGACCTATCGATAGCTCGCACAGATTGCGTGTGGTGAATTGCCAGCAAAAAAGCCGTTAAATTCATTTAAAATATACGTACTTCTTTATTTTCATAATCCCATTATTGACTTTTAAGATATCACATAAAAAGCCAAGAAATCCCTGTAGATGACAAACGATTAATTAATTTCCAGTTAATCCCGTCAGGTGACCAATGATGCAATGATTTTCAGGAGTTATTTTAACAAACTATTCACATAATTGTTGTAGTAATCATCATGTCTGTTTAATTTACAGGAATCCCCCTAATACCGATTCCCAATCCCAAGTTGGGGCTCTTTGGTATTTTTCCAGAGCCGGACGGTATAAATTGCCGCTCCAATGGCGGTCTTATTGCACTGAAGTTGGGAAATGGGAAGTGATCGCACGGCGAAAAAGCAAAAGATGTCGGTACTACAAGAACTTAAGAAAATCACCACAATTGTGGCTGACACCGGCGACTTTGAAGGTAAGTGCGCACCCATGGGAAAAGATATATCTTTAAGCAAGATGAGTCCGATTTTAAAGCGAACGTAAGCTTGTCTGAGAACTGGAAGTCTAGAAATGCAAACGCATGCTCGTATGCTTGTGGATCTGATCTCGGAGACAAATAAACAATTATATATACATACATTCCCGGTCCGAAGATACATGGGATACATGGATTTATCCAAAAGATAAACATTACCGATGGGCCATCATATCTGAATCTGTCGTATCTGCCGCAGTGAAGATCAAATAAAAGTGAAAAGCAAAGCCGAGCTGACTTTAGTTTGACCTTAGGTGCTTACGTGTGTTAGAAATGTGACCGCTATAGTAAAGTATACTATAGAGTGTCAGGGAGATAAGGTTTCGGATCGGAGTGCCAAACCTGCTCAGACATCTGAAAAGTTCGAAGATATTTTCGGTCGCGCGATTGAAAAATGAAAGTCGCTCAACAGGTTTCGAGGTCTTTCTAGAATTCGCAATGTAATTTGGCCCCGCACTTATGCAAATACTTTACCTATTGCTCCCAGCCATCAACATCTACAAGCCCACGGATGCCACCACCAATCCCTCCCTCATCTTGTCCGCCTCATCCATGGAGCGGTACCAGCCGCTGGTCCAAAAGGCGGTGGAGTACGCCAAGGGCAAGAAGGGGTAAGCGGTTCACTTGGGTGTTTGGCACACAAAGCTACATAGCTACATATAATACGTTCGGTTCCAGCTCCGTGAGTGAGCAGGTGGCCGAAGCCATGGACTACCTGTGCGTGCTGTTCGGAACGGAAATCCTGAAGGTTGTCCCCGGTCGCGTGTCCACCGAGATCGATGCCCGCCTGTCCTTCGATACCAAGAAGAGCGTGGAGAAGGCCCTCAAGCTGATCGCCCTGTACAAATCCCTGGGCGTCGACAAGGAGCGCATCCTGATCAAGCTGGCCTCCACCTGGGAGGGCATCAAGGCGGCCGAGATCCTGGAGAACGAGCACGGTGTGCACTGCAACCTGACGCTCCTCTTCTCGTTCGCACAGGCCGTGGCCTGCGCCGAAGCCGGCGTGACCCTCATCTCGCCGTTTGTGGGCCGCATCCTGGACTGGTACGTGGCCAACACGGAGACCAAGAAGTTTGAGGCCCTCAAGGATCCGGGCGTCATCTCCGTGACCAACATCTACAACTACTACAAGAAGTTCGGCTACAAGACCCTGGTCATGGGCGCCTCCTTCCGCAACGTGGGCGAAATCAAGGCCCTGGCTGGCTGCGATCTGCTCACCATCAGCCCATCGCTGCTCAAGGAGCTGGAGAACGAGACCGAGTCGGTGGTCACCTACCTGTCCGTGAGCAACGCCAAGCTCCAGGACATCGAGAAGATCACCGTCGACGAGAGCCGGTTCCGCTGGCTGCTCAACGAGGACGCCATGGCCACCGACAAACTGTCCGAGGGCATCAGGAAGTTCGCCGTGGATACTGTTAAGCTGGAGAATTTGATTAAGACCTATCTTAAGTAGATGTTCCTCTGGATCCGCTAGCAGGTGGAGGATGAATACATTCGTTTCTTAAAAGACAATGATTTTATACTTTAATAAACAATACACTTAAAACAGATGACTAGTTTCACTTGAGAGTAATGGAAAATATTTGTGATAGATATATGTGTCATATATTTGCATGTTTACTCGTTGCAGATAGGGATGCAAACAGTGAATGCTAAAAGGTTAACAAAATAAACAAAATATGCAAATTATATCACAGATAAAGATACGTTTGATAACTTATCAAAAAAACTTCAAACTGCGTTTCTACACGCCCGTGTAAAATAAGAATGTAAGCCTGTAGAGAAGGCTGCCCATGTAAAGTATCGGACCGATGTTCTTGGGATCTACTATTCTACATAGTTTAGGATACTATATTTTATAATTTATGGTGACTTTTTAAAGAGCTTAGATAGCGCATAAAAATTTTGCATAAATGTTTTTGCCCCAGTAGTATATCTATCTACATCTGCGCCCCCACTATCCGATAGGCGAGCTGACTATCGATAAAAGTATCTACTTCGTTGCATCCCTAGGTTGATACATAAAATAAAAAATATATAAAAAGTGAGTTAGTACTGGTATTAAAAGTAATTTTTAAGCTACAAATTGATGAATTGCGAGCACGCAGATACCAAGAACACTGGGAATCCGGAAAACAGTGGCTGGCGCGTCGGGTGCGATAGAATTGCCAGTTTTTCAGACCCCCAAAAGTCGCTCCCAACCGTCCCAACCGAGTCGTGCACCCATAGTCTTGGCCCGAAGTTGCTCCCATGAATAAAAATGTTCGGTAATTTCACGGTAAACAATAACCATTGTCGAACGCAGGGAATAGTCGCGTTCGCACACGTAATTGCCATCGCGCAGAGATGTGACTCGCCCCCGTGGCCCCCGCAGCCCCTTGATCTCGAGCGACCTACCGATTTTCGGACGTCCTGCGACCTGCGACCTGCGTCCCATGTCCTTAAACCTGAAATCAGTGAAAAATCGTTCGCGCATGAATATCCAAAATACAATCCCATCCATCGAGTCCAATCCAAACCAATCCAAGCAGATGCGTTGCGTTGCGATGCGATGCGATTCCATTCCATTCGACTCGATTTGACTCGATTCGATCCGATTCGCGATGGTATAGGTATAATATAGTTTTCCTAACCAAGTGTCAAAGAAATGGCAAATATTCGGATTCGGAGGCACGGAGCACTACGTATTGATATATGTACATACATTTATTTATGTACATCCATTCACACATGCGAACCGAGAACTTGTGTATATATCTAAATACATACGCACGTATATACGAGTAGATACACAACGGTGTGTACTCATATCTGTGAGATATATATGTGCCAGTGCCCGTACCCGTGCCTGTGCCTGTGCCTGTGCCCGCTTAGATCCCGATTCCGATTCCGATGAATTTATGTACATATATTTACATTAAAATCTGCATATCTGCCAAATCTGACATATCTGCCACCACCCCCCTCGCCTGTATTCCTATGCAGATGCCATGTATAGTGTATAGGGTATAGTAAATATGTACATCAAATGTACATCCTGCGACTCCCGTCGGTCGGCAATAATTGCTAGATTAAATACTTTTAATATACGCTTGCCCACTCTCCACTCCTCCACTGCCCCACTCCTGCCGTGCACAGAGTAGACCTTAGACCATAGAACCACACATTCGAGCCAAAGCTAATCGAATCCGTGTATCCGGACCCTTCCGTCCGAGCCTCGACTGCAGATGGAATTATGTTGGGTTGGTATCTCTATATACATGCGTACCTGCTGCCCAGTATGCGCGAGAGTTCCACCCTCTCCGCCCCCTTCTTCACCTGTTACACTACGCCGATGTTGTGGATGTCGATGTCGATGTGAATGTGAATGTGCCCGTGAATATGGCTGTGAATGTCGCTGTGAATGTGCGCCTGCCAATGTGAATATGGATGTGAATATGAATGTGATGAATTCCAATCGCCCAACGCCAATGTACGCGCGCTGCGTGGAGTAATTTTTGATTTTGATTTTGATTTTCATTCCGATGCCGATGCCGATTCCGATGCTTTGCCAGCGGTTTTGGGACCCGAAACCCAGTGACTCACGGGACTTTCGTGGGCGGCAATGTCAGCAGCGTCGCCTTGGCTTAGGCACCCAATTTGGGGCGCTACACACGCGCACCCGGATGATATAGGGGCGTTGAAGTGGATTCCTGATCCCTTGGATGCAGGATGGCTTTGGATATGCAATCAAAATAGGTTTCTGCTGGAGCAGCTCAGTTAGTTAGCTTAGACTAGGGAATCTCCAAAGTTAGCTAGTTGGTTCTGAAAGTTGTGGTGCGCGCACTTTGTTATCCATTACTCATTGTTCCATCTACTGTACCACCGAATGCAGCCTGCTGCGGAGATCCACTGAAGCGCTGAGCCAACGCCAACGGTGGTGCCACTGAGATCGGAGATCGGAGTTCGGAGACCGGAGACCGACGAGCACACAAGGGATTGTGGTTAGATCCGAGGAACCCGAGCACTCAGCTATACTGGAGCAGAACGGAGAAAGCACAAGGGGTGCCGAGTCGCCCGACGCGAACCAGGAAAACCGAGCGACGTGTTGGTGGACCCCGTGGGCTGCGATGGGTTGCTTTGGGTCGCCCACCTCCAAGCAGTCGGACGTGAGCTCGGAGGACTCGAAGAGCCAGAAGCGCCGGAGCGATGCAATATCTAGACAGTTGCAGAAGGACAAACAGCTCTACAGGGCCACACACAGGCTGCTCCTCCTGGGGGCGGGCGAGTCCGGCAAATCAACCATAGTCAAGCAAATGCGAATATTGCATGTCGACGGATTTTCTGACTCGGAGAAGAAACAGAAAATTGATGATATTAAAAAGAATATTCGAGACGCTATCTTGGTGAGTTCGTCGCCAACAATTTCCAGTCAACTCGTCTGGCTAAACTCGTCTTACATTACATTCCTAACACTACCAACATTGCAGACTATTACAGGAGCCATGAGCACACTTAATCCACCTGTAGCTTTAGAAAAGAAGGAAAATGAACCCAGAGTGGAGTACATTCAGGATTATGCATCTAGTAAGTGGCTCTGCTGCACAAGCCTATGTCTATATTAAACACTCATCTCTCCTCTACTCACTTCGCAGGTCCGGACTTTAATTATCCTCCTGAATTTTATGAACATACAGAAGAACTATGGAAAGACAAGGGCGTTCTTCAAACCTATGAGAGGTCGAATGAGTATCAATTAATCGATTGTGCGAAATAGTAAGTAACGCCCCTTACACTTGCCATTCTAAATTCTAAAGTTCCAAAGTCGGTGTGTTCAGCCAAACAAATAGTTTCTGTAGCAATACAAACAGATTTCATTGTTTATTAACCACGGAGTGCATGCCAATTGCTCTGAACGCTTAACTGTGTGTTTCTCTGGGAAGTGCAGAAATCGAAATCGTGGGATCGAAAGTATGCAACTCTTAATTCTAAAAAGTAAACCGCTTGATCAAGTAATCTTCGAACATTGTTGCTTTGCTGCAGTATGGCTATCTGGATATAGAGCTACCACTAAAACCTAATTGTCTGTCTGTAGAAGTATTAGAGCTTTAGAATGAGTAGAATTCTGTAGTTAGACCGAATTTGTACCTGTATTAAAGCTCGTTGAAGCTATTAGGCACTGAAAACAATTTCGTACTCATTTATACACTTGATACTCCGCTTTGAAGCTTCCTGGACCGAGTGAGCACAATCAAGAATCCAAACTACACCCCTAATGAGCAGGATATTCTTCGGTGCCGTGTTTTGACTTCTGGAATATTTGAAACAAGATTTCAAGTGGACAAAGTAAACTTTCAGTAAGTGTGATCACGCCAGTGGTATTCTAGAACTAATGTATATTTGTGTGCAGCATGTTTGATGTCGGAGGACAGCGAGACGAGCGTAGGAAATGGATTCAGTGTTTCAATGATGTAACTGCTATTATATTCGTAACTGCGTGCTCAAGTTATAACATGGTTTTGCGGGAGGACCCCACCCAAAATCGACTTCGAGAATCTTTGGATTTGTTCAAGAGTATTTGGAACAACAGGTGAACCTTGCAACTGGAGCCAATCTCGAGGTCTTGAAACTAAAGAGCTTTTCTCTCATTTTTCAGATGGCTTCGCACGATTTCTATTATACTATTTTTAAATAAGCAAGATTTGTTAGCAGAGAAAATTAAGGCTGGAAAAAGTAAATTGTCGGAATATTTCTCCGAGTTTAACAAATACCAAACGCCAAGTAAGTAAAATAGTATAACCCATAGTTGCACCCAGATCTTTTGGCAGCTGTATAGTAAGTCGGCGAGGAACTCATTCAACAATCAGATCTGGACCAGAAATCCTTTCTAAAATATGAAAACCATGCCCAAGTTAACTTAAGAAATTTAATGGATAATGTGTTTTGTCTAATTTCAAATGTGCTGTCGACACAGGTGACGCAATAATGGAATCCAATGACGACCCAGAAGTAATACGAGCAAAATATTTCATACGAGACGAGTTTCTGGTGGGTTATAATCTCTGCCCCTCTTAGCCAAACTATCCAACTAATTGAACTCTAACTCTTTCCTATATAGCGTATATCTACCGCTAGCGGAGACGGAAAACACTACTGCTATCCACATTTCACATGCGCCGTTGACACAGAAAACATTAAACGTGTGTTTAATGATTGCAGAGACATTATTCAAAGGATGCACCTTCGTCAATATGAATTGTTATAGGTTATCCCCATCGCCGTAATGCAAGTAAATAAAAATATTAATGACTTACTGTTTTAAATATAATTATCAAATGTAATTTGTATTTAAATAGTCCCTTGATTAAAACAAAAAATTCGCTGCATTTAGATCTGGTATGACCTTTCACAAAACTCAACATTAAAGAATAATAAATAAACATGTTAATAACAGACACGCTCGTTTCAATTATTTCAGCATTTCAATTACTGTATCAGGATGCGCCTGTTTTATTTCTTTTATTTTCTATAGTCCCTTGACATGAAGCATTTTAGAGTATTTCCGCTATTACAATCCGTATCCGTGGGCATTTACATTCGCATCTGCATCTGCATTTGCATTTGCATTTAGGTTCTGTCGCCGCAGGTATCACTAGACGAGTTGGTTGAGGATGCTGAAGCTGGCGGAGGCCTTGTCGATCTCGTCGAAGTTGCGCTTGAGCTTACTGCTCCAGGTGTCCTTGTACAGGGGGTCCATCCTCACCAGGTAGGGCACCAGGTCCCGGTGGTGGCCCGACCCGATCTTGCCGGGCGCGAAGCGATCTCCGCAGGGCTTCACGGAGTACTTCGCCTTGAAGTCCGACTGGCTGCACTCGTAGCAGACGACCGTTTGTCCATTGGCGGCCGAAATCAATCTGGGGATCGGGGCATGTGTTTCAGTGATTGGGGATTAGTTTCAGTGAGTAATGGTAAATAGGCGAGCAGGCAGGGATAGCCACGTATTAAGCGGATCTGTTATCTGCATATTTACATACTTTATATGCTTTATATATAGCACCCATTTCGATAACATCCGGATAAGACCTGATAGCAGCAGCCCAGTCTCAGATACCTGATAAGCGTGTCGCACGATGGTCATTCACGTGCCACTGTTGAACGTACCACCTTACCACTGTACCACTGTGTTGGACTCACTCACCTCACTATGAAGGGTCCATCGTACTTCTTGGAGCCAGCTTTTTGGGGCAGCATGTGTTTGCGTTAGTAAATGATTAGTGTAAGTCATAGTGTAGTGGGTAATGTAGACTTGGGTATTTACAGAGGGTGAAAGTAAAACTCTTTACAAATGCAATAATTTATTAACAATTAGGAGCTACATCAATTCATATGCGCATATTTAAAAAAAGACCATGCTGCTTATGTATGTACACTTCAGTTTCATGTCGGTCCTCGGTCCTCGGTCCTCGATATTGTCAAAGTCAATGGAGTGGTGCGGAAGTTGGGGGATTGTGGAATTTCTAGTCGCTTAGGAGCTGTCTATCAAGTGGCGTCCGCTTTATCAAGTGGCCGCCACCAATGCTGTCCAAGCCGCGTTTCGAAACTGTTCTCGAGAAGCGCTCTTGCAAGGACTCGGGGCTCTTGTTTTTGGCCAGAAAAATATTTACATTGCGTTGGAAGAGCTTGTAAAAGTCGTTAAACAACGGCGATGTGGAAAGGTCGTCGTTTGGAAATCCAGTTTGTCGCAAACTCGCGCTGTTTCCGTTACACAACTCTCTTAACGCTGGAAAATCTAATCGAAATAATAAGAAATAAGGATATTAATGGCTTTGTACATAAGCTACACTGTTGGTTAAACTAATTCAAAATTCTGGTATATACAAGTATGAATATCCGACGTTTTGTTTGAAAACCTCAGCATGTCTCGTTACCTTCACAAAGATATTTTCCATCCAGCAGTTCGTCGTTGGAAATATCCTAAAACATAGTTAGCTATAGTAATTGTAGTCCGGACACACAAGCACCATGTCTTTCCGTTGGATATTTCTCGAAAACACTTTAAAAACCGATTCGATGTACGTACCACACTGGGCGCTGCATGAATGAAGTGCAGGAACACCGACACCACCACCAGGAGCACGTATAGATTCATTATTCCAGCCGTTGACCGTTTGCCTGGTGCACTTGGGAACGATTCTCGCTGGGATTTGAAGACGACTGTGCCGCTTTGCCGCGCCGCGGTTCGTTTTATACCCGATTCGGGGCAAACATCCTCTGACTTAAACAGGGTGATGGCAAATTTATGATGCAGATAACCGACGACAGCTAAAAGACCGCAGGAACGCACCCGTTATTAACGGCTTAGTGGCTTGATGGCGATGGCGATGGCTGTGGCGATGGCAATGGCCGTGGGTTGGGTGGGCTTCTGCGGTCTCCTTGATGCTCTTAATGCGTCACTTGCACCATATTTCTAGCCACTAATGGTAAGCACTCCCACAAACAGAGTGAGAGTGTCAAGATTTCAGCAAACATGCGTGCACCCGGACATATGTTCGATTATTAGATTTAATTTTCATTGGTGCGACACCATAAAGGTCCCTGTGTCTGCTGCCTTTGTCGTTTCCCGGTTAATTGAGTTAACCGCGAATCCGATTCATCTGGAAACGGTCTTCGTTGGCGCTGACCAAATGTATAGAGGATAAAATATTTTAAAGTTTTTTTTAAAGCGAAGATATATCTTCTTTATAGATCGGGTTAGAATTAGCCAGATTCAGAAACAATTATTATGTAGTTGCTCATAACTTACTGTCACTTGCCACAGCAATATTTTATTTCAATTAAGAGACATATTCGAAATCCACTTTTCCGATTCGAAAAGAGTTCATAAATTTACCCGTTTCAGATACCCTCAACGAAAAAATTAATCGATTCTCAAGCCACTGCGACATGAGGCACCCTGTTTCCGGACTATCATAATGTTTTCTTCTTAGTATTTTTCGACTCGTAAAATCGGCACATATATTGCGAAATGTCGAGATTTCTTTTGAACAAAAGATTCGTTCCCAGTTTGGTCCAGGTACGTTCCGGATCCGTCGACATCCCTGCGATGGGCTAACGGCCCGTTAATACTCCTACTTGCAGCAAGACTTCCTGCTCGCCGGCTCATGGATTCCGTCGCAATCTCGGAGGGGAAAGGCCTCCACCCCGATAAACATGTGTGTTATGTTTGTGCCCCAGCAAGAGGTAGGTTCCATTGACAGATCGATCACGGTTGCCTGCAGTCCACTCCAATCCAATTCGTTTTCAAGGCCTGGGTGGTGGAGCGCATGGGACGGTTTCATAGGATTCTGGACCCCGGACTCAACATACTGGTACCGGTGGCGGACAAAATCAAATACGTCCAGAGCCTGAAGGAAATCGCCATAGATGTGCCCAAACAGAGTGCTATTACCTCCGACAACGTGACCCTGAGCATTGACGGCGTGCTCTACTTGCGCATCATTGATCCATACAAAGGTAGGTCCACAATCCATTCGCACCGGCACGTCACCATATCTGTTATATCATCTCAACGTTAAGCGTCGTATGGCGTGGAGGATCCGGAGTTCGCAATAACACAACTGGCCCAGACGACGATGAGATCGGAGCTGGGAAAGATGTCAATGGACAAGGTCTTCCGCGAGAGGGAGTCCCTCAACGTCAGCATCGTGGACTCGATCAACAAGGCCAGCGAGGCGTGGGGCATCGCCTGTCTGCGATACGAGATCCGTGATATCCGAGTAGGTCACACTCTTCTGTTGACTCTAAAGTAGAGATGAACTGATATCTGCTTCTTTTAGCTGCCCACCAGGGTTCACGAGGCGATGCAAATGCAAGTGGAGGCCGAGCGGCGAAAACGAGCCGCTATTCTGGAATCAGAGGGTGTTCGCGAGGCCGAAATCAACATTGCCGAGGGCAAGCGGAAGTCCAGGATTCTAGCCTCCGGTTAGCGGAAGTGTTCCTCAGAATACTCATACAGAATACTCATGGTTCCTTCTTCCACAGAGGCAGAGCGCCAGGAGCACATCAACAAGGCTAGCGGAGAGGCGGCTGCCATTATAGCCGTGGCGGATGCCAGAGCACGCAGTCTGCTGGCCATAGCGAAATCCCTATCCCACCTGGTAAGTAGTTCGCCGGGAGACTCCACAAACTTTCGAATCCGGTTAGGTAGGATGCTAGGCATTTCCCCTAAAACCCTTTGGAATCGGTGCACACCCTGACAAGCGTCACACGACAAACAATTATTTCACTTCGGAGATGTTTCAACCGGAGTATGAACAACGATTGCTTCGGGGCGTAGCCGGCGGAAAGAAGGAGTACCTCGATCTACGCTGCATTCCCACGCGAGCTGGTAATCAGTGGAACCGCAACTTCGCCCTCGCTCCAGGAGACTCCAGTGAGTGCCAGAGCTCTGTGTACTCCAGTCTGTTGCGCAACGAGTTCCTGGACGAGAATATCACGTCCTTGGAGAACTGCAAGCAAAGCACACAGGTCCATGCCCAATCAGAGGAGTTTAAGGAGCGGCATAACAACCGCATCTTTGGATTTGCCAAAGGCTCTTCGCCGTCGGTGCGTACACCATTCTCCAACATCAGCGAGAGCAGCCAGCGGCTGCTCAGCATCTCCAAAAGACCCGTGCGCCGACTGCCACGTCGGCCGTACAAGATACTCGATGCGCCGGAGCTGCAAGATGACTTCTACCTGAACCTTATTGACTGGTCGTCCAAAAACACCCTGGCCGTTGGCCTGGGGTGCTCGGTTTATCTCTGGAGTGCAGTCAGTGGACAGGTGACGCGACTATGCGACTTCAACAACGAGGATAACCTGGTTACAGCAGTTAGCTGGCATGGTGAGGGACGTCAGGTGGCCATCGGCACCCAGTCCGGCTACGTGACCATTTGGGATGCTGAGCGACAGAAGCAATTAAACCGACTGGACGGGCACTCGGCGCGTGTAACTGCGCTAGCTTGGCGGGGCAACCGATTGGCCAGTGGATCGCGCGATCGCTCCATTTTGCAGCGGGATGTCCGTAATCCCCCGACGCACATAACACGCTGCTTGCGCGGACACAAGCTAGAGGTGTGTGGCCTACAGTGGTCGCCCAGCAATCGCTACTTGGCCAGCGGTGGCAGCGATAACCGCCTGCTGGTTTGGACGGACGACTGGCCAGAGCCCATTTACGCCTTCGACGAGCACAAGGCGGTGGTCAAGGCGCTAGGCTGGTCGCCACATAAATCCGGTCTGCTGGCCAGTGGCGGTGGGTCCGCCGATCAATGCTTGCGCTTTTGGAACGTGCTCACCGGGAAGCTGGTCCAGTGCATCAACACCGGCGCTCAGATCAGCAACCTGGCCTGGGCTAGGGACTCTCGAGAGTTGGTGACCACCCACGGACACGCGCAGCCACAGGTCATTGCCTGGCGCTATCCCTCGCTGAAGCAGGTGGCCAGGCTGTCCGGGCACACGCAGCGGGTACTCCATCTGTCCGTGAGCCCGGACAACGAGTCCATAGTGACTGGCGGCGCAGATGAGACGCTTCGCTTCTGGACCGTTTTCACCAAACAGCAAACGTCCAAGGAGACGAACTCTGGCCTCAGTTTGTTCCAAGGCATAAGATGAGGACTAAATTGCGACGTATTCCTTGTTCTCCGATGAATTATATTTATTACCAGCTAAAGTTTCTTATCTTTCTTGATTTCAAATCGTTGTTTTCGTTTTCTGCGTTTCAGGATGGACAGAATGCTGCTTCCCTCACGCTGGCCGAGCAGTATATTGGAGCCTTCAAGAAACTGGCCAAGACGAATAACACCATGATCTTGCCCTCGAATCCTGGCGATGTCAATGGCTTCGTGGCCCAGGCACTGGCGGTGTACAATCACGTTTCCACCTCTAACCAGGCCACCAAGTCTTCGGAAAACGTAAAGGGTGTGGGTGCCTGCTTGAACGCAAAGAGTGTTGAGTACAAGGAGTTGCAGGAGGATAAAAGCAGTGTGAAAATGAATATTGAATAGGAATGAATAAACGGTTGTTGCTATTACATTTGCCCCACTTATCGTTCTTACTTTCAAGGCGAAGCCATTAGATTTGGTTCAACAAACAACTATTTATTTACTTCGGTAAATACTTCAACAGCCGAACTTCGTGCGACAACCACAAAGCGAAACTCAGCAGAATAAGCGAGCCGGACTGGTGGGCCGTCGCCAAAGGCACGGGCACGTAGTTAAGCAAGGTGGTTACTCCAAGCGTGGCCTGCGTCCAGGCCATGGCCACCACGGCGTTGATGGCCCAGTTGGCGCGCTTGGGCAACTGCATCCGCCTGGTCACCAGCCACAGGGCTGTTGTCAGCGTTACTGTGCTAATACCAAGGATGCGGTGATTGAACTGCACTGTCGTCGGATTCTCGGTGATGTTCTTCTGTATTGGCGCAAACTTCCACATGTCCTCGGGAATCCACTGATCGCCCATCTTCGGGAACGAGTTGTATACCAGTCCGGCGTCTAGTCCGGCTACAAAGGCTCCAGAAATGGCAGTCAGCAGGACCATTGCCTTCGTCAAATGGGTCAGGCCCTTGATATTAAATGCTTTCTTGGCTTGGATCACGAATGTGTTGGTTGGGATCAGCAGGGACATGGCCCTCGACAGGGAGAGCGAGTACAGGACGAAGGCGGCTGCCAGGTGGGACGCCAATCTATACTGGGAGACCCGTGGCACATCGTTCGGATCCTGGAACCTGTCCTCCAGCCCGGACTTGACCATGTACCAACCCATCAGACCCTGCAGGCCAATCAGAGTGCCCAGCAGCAGAACGCTCTTCTTGGTCTTCGCACAGAAGTATCCCTTTTTCCAAAAGTAAACGGCGGGCAAGAGAAAGAACCCGCCTATGGCACGTCCCCACATCCTGTGCATGTACTCCATCATGAAGATGAACTTGAACTCCTCCACAGTCATATTCACGTTCTTTCTGAAAGCAGAGTATACATGTGGCTCCTGGCTTTGGAGGAATCTAGAAAAGTACTCACAGCTTGTACTCTGGGTATTGTTGGTATAGATTAAACTCCTGCAACCATTCCTCCTGGGTTCGGGGCATGCGTTCACCCGTCAGTTTCCAAGTTACCATGGACAGACCGGACTCTGTCAGCCTGGTTACTCCGCCTGGAAAGGATTCACTTTCGTAAGGAACTATAAACTTAATATGTAGTTATTGGTTACCTAGACCAACGGCCACAAACACCATGCCGCTGACTCCCAGGAACCATCTTCCGACGGTTTTGTCGCTCTTCGGTGTGCTGATGGGCTTTATCACTGGGATTTCCTGCAGTGTAGAGCGTACCAAAATATTACTTTATCTATAACATAACACATTTCTATATGTAATCACTGTGATGATGGCAATGCAACCTTTATCGCTGTTTGCGCAATCGTTTGATGAAGTCGGGGGCCGGGCACCACTAGCTTTATAAGACTGGTTCTCTTCTGGAGCATTCGCAGCATTGTGTTAATTAAGGTTCAGGGATTTACGTTAGCTTACAGCAAATATTTAAAGAGATACTTTGGTTTTTAACTATATTTACAAAGCCGCTTGCGAGTGTGACCGCAGCTGCAGGAA
Source organism: Drosophila santomea (assembly GCF_016746245.2). Taxonomy (NCBI): domain Eukaryota; kingdom Metazoa; phylum Arthropoda; class Insecta; order Diptera; family Drosophilidae; genus Drosophila; species Drosophila santomea. The sequence goes on from NC_053017.2 coordinate 21,322,358, forward strand.
ATGCAAATATACTGAAATCATTTCGAAATGTACCGGCGAGTTGTACCGGCTCGAACAGTCTGGTCACTTTATTTTAGCTTTGTTAACAAAATAATTTTTGCGGCTTCCAATTTATAATTTTGCCGAATAAAATGGAAACAATATTAAACACACAGTTCGACCAGCTGCAAAAGGCCATAGAGGGAATCAAGGAGGCGAAGAGCAAGGTAAGTTCGATTTCCATGCCCTTCGCACAGCTCTTAATCCGCCTTTTCCATGAGCAGGGGCAATCTACGGATGAGACGCGCACTGCGGCCACCTTGATGTTCGTGGCTCTGAAGCACGCCAACCGGGAGGTGAAGCACAAAATCAAGGCCGGCCGGGACAAGCTGCACCTGGAGAAGTGCAAGGTGGACCTCAGCCGGCTGCAGCTGCAGAATCTTCTGTACGAGGTGAGCCACCTGAAGAAGGAGATTGTCCGCTGCCAGAAGTTCAAGAGCAGGGACACCAGCTTGGAGCTGCTCTCGGAGGCCGAGTACTCCAGCAGTCTGCCAGACATGGCCAACGACGAGGAGGAGTTGTCAAGCCACAAGAAGCACCTTCATCGCCTCGACTGCGAGCTGCGCCTGCGAAAGGAACTCGATAAGCAGTACAGCGCCCTGCTGAGCTCCAAGCAGGAACTGCTCCAGGACAATCTTAGCCACGCTCAGCGGTACGTCTCCTTCGCGCCCGCCTTGCGCACCTTGCAGAGCGCCACAAAACCGCTGCACGATGCACTGCAACTATCCCTGGACGTGGAATGGAAGTTAAGCGCCGTGGTCAAGTACCTGCCAAAGCCACTCTACGTTTTGTTCATTGTCCTGCAATCCCTGCAGCGGGTCAGCGAGGAGCAGTCCTTCACCGCCGAGGTGGTTGGCTATGAGAGCGAGGCCCAAATGCAGGAGTTGCTTAAGGAGAAAAAGTACTCCACATTGAACCACAAACAGACTGAAACGGAAATTGGGGAGCAGGATAAGATTGGGGAGAACAGCTTGGAAGAGGCACTCGCTCCTCATCCACTACACATTTGCTTGACGGTGAGAAAACACTATTTGCTAGTTCCAAAATATTTATTAACCTGAACATTAAAGATTGGAGCCGCTGGATCGAATCAGCTCATTTTGCAAATCCGCTACTTCGACTTGATCAAGTGTGCCACAGTCTGGGGCCAAATTATCTACTCTAGCAATTCCAACAGCCAGGGGTAAGCTTAGAACACACCAAGAAATAAATAATATAAATAATTTGTCACTTTTTTCACAGTGATACAAACTTTGTACACCACCTTTTGCGGCACTTGTTCCCCAATGACTTGGGCAATGAAATACCCATTCCTGGAATTCAGCACGAGGTAAGAACTTCGTTTTCCAACGCTGGACAACAAATCAAATTATGCTCTTTCAGCTTCGAAGCTCGGACTTAACAGCTGAAGAATGTGTGCGCTATCTCAAGGCCAAGGACTTCGGAAAACCCTTCTGCTGGCTGCAAAGTATGTGCTCGATTGCAACCGTCAACAGTTCGATGCTGTACAACCACGAGCTGAACTTGAACAAAAACAACAAGGAGATCATTGACCGCATTGCCAGGCGCTTTAACTCTTGGCAGCGTTTAAGCCAACAGATTCGCGGTCTGACCTACAAGGATATTGATTTGTATAGCTTAAAGGAAAACATCTATCCAGCCGGTCTGTCGTGCAGCCTCGTCCAATGGACGGCCATCACACATGAGGAGTTTCACTCGCAAATTTCAGACGTACTGAATACCTCGTCCGCCGAAAAGGGTATTACTTACAACTCTTACCGCGCTGTTATCGTCCGGGGCTCCGCCAAAATGGAGTGCTTCATCAGGATACCGAGTAATTATCCACTGGAGATGCCTTTATGGATTCTAAATGTGCACTGGAACGGATGCAATACCTCGCAAAACAACTCGGCCATCAAGGTTTGAACTTGTCTAGCTTTTTTCCTTCAATGAGCTATTAAACTTATATTTTTTTAGATGATGGAGTTCTGGACCAACTCCCTGCAGCCCAAACACTTGGAGCCCAACGACCACGTCCTGTATGCGCAGCTCTTCCGCACCATCTACAGCTTCGATATATTCCTCGAGACCGAGGGGTCCATGCAGAACACCATTGAGTACAACAAGGAGAAGCCTTACATAAGCGCCTTTGCCAAGCGGAGTCGTTCACGGCCCTACAAATATATCAAGAAGGGATCGGTCTATGCGTTCAAGCAGTGACGGTTGAATTTTGAATGTTGTACAAAGTTCGAATGCGGTTACTAAACGTTCTCACAGTTCCGTTTATTACGATTAGTAATACAATAAATAAGTAACATTTAAAGCTAGCTACGACTTTATTGGCAGTTGATCTTCTGGGAAGAGGTCGCTGCCAAGGATCCGGGAGGTAGTGCCGTCGCAGAAGGGTTCTCAACCGCCTCCCGACTCTCGTCCGGCATCACTTTGTCCACGACGTGTTTGATGATCAGCCCGTCGTCGCCCAGATAGCAGACAGAGTAGCCATCGTACCACGCCTCCTGATCTTTCAGCACCTCCTTCAGCTGCCAGATCTTGTACTTCCAGAACTGGAACATGACCTTCAGGCCGGAAATGCCCCGTACTCGCCACCTTATCCTCACCGTGTAGTCGTCCTGGTGCTTTGTGATCTTGAGCACCTCAAATTTTACGTACGCGTACTTCAGGTGGCCCACCGTCCGCAGAATGGCGATCTGTTTGACGTAGTGATACAGGCCCACCGTGTGCTTGCCCGTAATGTTGTTGTGGAAGATCAGACCTGGGCTGTAAATGGAGTAGTCCAGGGGCTCCACAAACAGCTTTGGCAGCGTGGTTCTCAGAACCTCGTAAGCCCTGTCCAGGTCCTCGGGTTTCCTCTCGTTCTCCTTGGGGTTCCCAGGCACCCTCTCCGCATTGGTGCTCTCGTGAACCCTTCGACTTTGCTGGAGGTTATCGCCGGCATGGCAGCTTAACAACTTTTGTGGACACTTTGCCGGCGCAGCTGCATTTAGCCGCATGGCGGACGCCCACGCCCGCTCCTTGGAGCACCAGTTGGCCATCCAGCTGCTCCTTCTTATTGATGAAATCCCGAAATTTCGCAACATCTTGCAAGGACTTTGTGTGCTTCTTCCTTCACCGGAACTGCGTTTCCCTCGATACGGATCTAGCTCGTCTGCAGATCACACCATTCAAATAGTATTCCGATCCTGGATACTCGGCTGTTTTTCGTTTGTGGCCCTCAGGAATTTGACGTGCTCGTGTTTAGGTAACAACATTTGGAAATAAAATACTCGGCAAAAATCATATGGTCGTTGGGGCGCAGTGTGACCAGGTGCCGCGCGTTCGAGTGCCAGTGGAGATGTTAGCGGAACTCCCGTTGTCTAGGGTTGTCACTCCTGCTTAGTTTCGTAAATTAGTTTCCGTTACCGGAAGTTATGAAATTTGAAACAAAACCTCTTATGAAAACGAAAAAATATTCTTATATTGGTGGTAGGTAGTGTTTCTGGTTATGCAAGTAATACCTTACCTGAGATATGTTGACTCCTTTTAAAAGTGGGACAAGTTTGAATACTTTTTCAAGCTTTTCATCTAAGTACATGGTTTTGAGTTTGAGGAAGTATATACTCTAACTATGAATCCATTGAATCCTGGTACCTCCTTCGAGTTGCGCCTCCCGAGCGACGGGAAACTGTTGCACTTTACAGTACTATATGGTTTTGTGCGCAGACTTCCTGCGCAGACCAATTTGTTACAAGCTCGAATCACACACAAATCTGGGGGCATACACATATATCTGTCTGCAGGTAAACACGTTGTTTACAGCCCCCTATCTATATAACACTAATTTAAGCTAAGGAGCTTTCGCTGGCTGAAAAATCGACTTTTATTTGAGCTTAAACCTATAGAGCCTCGTACTATGACGCGCTAATCGGTGTCCGTATTATTGAGTGCCAAATTCTCGACATAGTTCCAATGTCTACGCGACTCTGCTAGCCCTAGTATTGAGAAAAATCAATAGGAAGTAAATAAAAATGCTGCATGCGTGAAACTCGCTTGGCGGATACTCTTCAACTACGTATAATCAGTTTTTCTATTGGAAACCGAGGTATCCAAGATGTACGGAATCACTCAATCAACTGTAAACGTAAGTACCCCACCGGCTGTCCGGAATAACTTTCCTTTCCGGATAACTTTTGGGCTGAAAGTCCTCTGCGATTATTGATTGGCCTTGAAACCAAACACACTGCCAATGCGGACACTCCTTCCCTTGCAGAATCAACGCTTTCGAGTTCGTGATATGGATAACGAGCAGATCATGTCCACTTTTGGGAACATAGGTCACCTACTGAACATTGCCGTGGAGCGATTTATAACGATTGGCGAGATCATCGCCGAGGAGAACATCGACATCAAGGGAGACATGTACGAGGCGGCGAAGGAGGCCAGAGATGCGGGTAAGAAGATATCCCTCTTAGCTTGGTAACTTGGTAGTGCAGCATCCGTAACGAACTTGTTTGGATTGCAGGAAAATCTATTGAACGACTTTGTGATATTTCACCTCTAAGCGGCATGGAGCTGCGCCACCACATCGAGCCCCTGAAGGACTATGGAGCCATCATTTTGGCTGCCCGCTCCCTGCTGTCCTCCGTCACGCGCATCCTACTGCTGGTCGACATCATTGTTGTGAAGAAGCTGCTGACCGCCAAGAAGCGGGCCTCCGAGAGCCTGGAGAAGCTGGAGTCGGTCATGAACTTCACCGAGTTCGTGCGGGCCTTCTCCGTGTTCGGAACTGAAATGATTGAGCTGGCCTACCTCACTGGCCACCATCGCAACTCGTTCAAGGAGGAACGGCGGCGGGCCCAGATGTTTTCGGCACGCCAGATCCTGGAGAAGTCCATCGCCATCCTGCTGACGTCGTCGAAGAACAGCCTGATCCACAGCGACTGCGTGATCGTAAAGGAGAACCGGGACACGGTCTTTTGCCAGATCCGCAGGGCCATGGACCTCATCCACTTCGTGGTAAAGGACAGCATCTTCGACTCGGCCAAGCACATGCCCTTCGAGAAGCAGGCGAGCAACCCGAACTACGAGAACGAGAGCATCTACACGACAATAAAGCGCATTGTGAACCTCATCAAGCGGTACAAGTACCAGATGAGCTACTACGAGGGCTCCGGCGAGGGCAACAACAACTCCGACGCCTACTTCAGTTTCCTGGACGACGACCTGTGGAAGTCGGAGAAGAACCTGCCATCCGCGGCGGGCGGCGGCGGCGGTCGCATGGTGAACAACACCAACTTCAGGAAGCACCTCAGCTCCGAGAGCCTGGACCTGCGCGAGGAGCTCTCCCTCGCCTTCGAGAAGCTCTTCGAGAAGGCGCACGACTTCACCGACTCCCCCTACATCAGCCACAATCACCGCAAGAACATCCTCTCCTACTGCGACAACTGCAAGCTGGAGTTCGACCTGTACCTGAACACCATCATGAAGGATCAGCACGAGGGCGGCGGAGTCGGCGGAGTTGGTGGAGTCGGAGGTGTGGGTGGAGTTGGAGGCCAGGTGAAGGGTCGCTCAGATCCCGAGCTGGGCATGTTGAGTAGCCTGGAGGAGCTGTGCAAGCAGCTGGTCGTCTCCGTGTCCAGCCAGATCGAGGACTTTAACGAGTCGCTCAAGATCTGCTCCAAGCTGGTCAAGTCGTTCCACGTACTGGCAACGAACTACGACATCGACAATCTGAATCAGCGCTCCACGAAGTTCCACGACTGCTGTGACCACATTTTCGACATCTGCAAGCTGCTGCAGCACATTGCGCCCACGGAGCGGCTGCAGGTGCAGGCCAAGTGCCTGGCCATCAACCTGAGGATCTACGGGCCGCAGGTCTTCATTGCGGCCAAGATCCTGTGGAAGTACTCGAACAGCAGTGCGGCCAACGAGAACTTCGAGTCCTTCTCGGACATGTGGAAGTGGCTGACGAACGAGATCTCCATGATCGCCAAGAAGATCCTCGTTTCAATCAACACCACCAAGAGTGACAGAGAAGCTGATGCTGAGGTGGGTACCACAAACCACCACCTACCGCCAAGAGTAACCCAGTAATGTGTGTATATCCGATCTTCCCCAGAAATGCGAGAGCTCAGACAAACTAACAAAATCCGGTGTACCTGCAACAGAAGACGGAGAAATGGTTGAGTATTCTGGCCTCGAAGGCAAGAACAACGGAGATCTGAACACATATCAATCAAAATGGAGCGAAGACTTGTCGGACGACAACGACATACTGAAGAGAGCCAAGAACATGTCCGCGATGGCTTTCCTAATGTATCAGTTTACCAAGGGCAACGGTTCTCTAAGAACAACTCAGGATTTGTTTACTCAAGCCGAATATTTTGCGGAGGAGGCCAACCGACTTTACAAAGTCCTCCGCCACTTTTCATACCAGGTAATCATCGAGCTTATCTCTAAGGGCTAAGAGCTATTGGCCATTCTAATTCTCGAATCGTATAGGTCCCCGCTAGTGACAACAAAAAGGATCTCCTCAACATTTTAGATAGAGTGCCGACTTTTGTCCAAGCACTCCAGTTTACAGTCAAAGACCACACGGTTGGTAAAGCTGCCACGTTCGTGAAGGTCGATCACGTCATCAGGGAAACCAAGAACCTTATGAACGTTATAAATAAAGTAGTGTCGAAGTGCTTTGAGTGCGCAACTAAGGTAAATAGGCCGAGGCCAGGCCACGCGGCCATTTCCTATATGTAGTGGGTACTACGGGGTACTACGGGGTACTACTGGGTACTACTGGGTACTACTGGGTACTACTGGGTACTTCAGACTCTCGATGTGTATGATTTCTATAGTTTACTGTGATATTAAAGCATGCATTATTACAGGTATGATTTTAGAGCTTTTCGTTCGCAGGAGAAGCGTTTTGGTTTTTTGGTTGGCGGATGTGCTTTCCCCGTTTCTTACTACGAACCTTATAAGTTACCTTTCCAACTTTTACTTTCAAATGCTAATGCTAATGTAGACTGCGCTGTATCTTTCTCTATTACGTATGTATCTTTGTATCTCTGTATCTTTAATGCATTGAATCTTGAGTTGATGTTAGTAGCATGTTAGCTTGTTAAGATCCACTAGTTACTCCCCCCAAGTGTTTAACCAACACAACTGAACTTTAACTACCAATTGACGTTGGCCACTCGTAAGCCGCAGTGCCAGCCCCTACTACTCCTACTAACACCACCCTAATCCTTGCTCCGCCTTGCAGTACAAACTAAATTTAACTGGGATAACCGGAGGACTCACGTCGGAGCGGTCGAACGAGAACATGGCCGGCGGCATGTGCGATTCCAAGGGGACGACGAGCAGCAGCGACATTCCCTGACATTACGGGATGGCTCGCCGAGCCAAGGGGGATGCACGGAGGACGAGGGTGTCCTTCCTGCTGTTCTGAGAGGAGCAGGAGCCCAGGGGTTTTACTATCGTAGTCTACACTGTTGGCACTGCGTTCCATTCTGTGTATTAGTTGCGCCGCTTCTAGCGTTGATTAATGTCGAAAACTTTATTAACTTTATTAACATACGAGTACGTGTACCAGTACGCGTCCAATTAGTTGTTTCAGCAGCACGATCTTATAATGCATATTTTGTTTCACTACATTCGAATGTTACGGCAATAAAGGTAACGCAGATGCAGATATGTATCTCAAGCTCTTTCACTGGGTTCTACAAATCGGTTCGCAGATAGTTCTTACTGCTCTCATTCACCATGTGAGTTTGTGGCACGATGTTGCAGCAGGTTGGCTTCGGTTTCTGGGACAGATTGTACACCTTGAGGGCCACCGTTTCCTTCAACTGGTCCGTTTGGGCGGTGGAGCTCCTTAGCTGCAGCAGGTTCTTGAAGAACATCAGGTCCAGAGCGAAAAGTGCTGCGCAGATGAAGGAAAGTGCGCCCAATGCATAGGCATAGGTCAGAAGGTCCTCGGAAAGCTGCTCCACAGTGAAGAATATGAGAAGTCCTGGAGGAGACAGTTCAGCAGTCGGACATTACATCCCAAAAGTCATATTACCCTCTATGGTGAAGAACAGAACTCCGCAGGTCAGCAGAATGATCTCACAGGTGGCATAGTTCGAGGTGCCCTCGATGATCCTAAAAGGCGATGGACTTGTTACTGGTGAACCATAGTCGTCTAGTGACTTACCTCGTGAGCAGGAGAACGGCTGCAATGAAGGTGAATCCCAGGAAGGTGAGCGTGCCGAAGTCATCGCCCTCCTTCGACCAGGAGATGCTGTTCAGCAGGGTCCACTCCCTGGACTGCTTCTTGTTGATGGCGAACACCCTTTCCGAGTGCTTGTCCGACAATCTCTTCACAATCAGCGCCGCCACCGTGGCAATCTAATGATTTACTAATTTAGTTACTGCCATTCAATGCAATTCAAAGTGTCCTTGTGCTCGAAGATACTCGCCAGCTGGAGAACTTTGGTGCATATGCAAGCTGGTAGCCCCATGTTGGAAGATCTCGACGTGCACTTTGCTACTGAGGCACGTACGTTCCCAATCCGCCTGACCCATGCAAATTTTCTCACATTTGGTTTCGCAGTTTAGCGTGGGAAAGACAAACTCAAAGAAGTTGGCCTCATGGTTCTGCCCATTATACCCAAACCTTGAACTGCACAGCGAATCGAGTACACTTGAACATCTGTGTTGCCTATGCTTCCTATCAGCAGTGTAAATATTAATATAATAAGTATATACTATATAGTTTCACTTATAAACAAAAAGCGAGACAAAAGCAGAGGCTCTATGCTCTTTCTTATCAGCGCGATTACAGAAAATCAGCACAGCGATTCGGATTGCGAATACAAGATACTCTGATTAAACGTACTGCAGAGCAGACAAGCTGCTTATGTGGGTCTAGCTTGATTATACTAATTGAATGTCTCAAATAGGCTGTGCGAACCTCTCCATGGAGTCCAAGTACCCCACTTTTCCAGGGCAATCAGGCGGGGAAGCCATAAAGTTCATCACGGTGCGATCCTCAGTTTCGTGGAGGCATTCGGACTAGCAACTATCGCAACTAGGCACTTAGCAATTAATAAAATTATAAACTGTTACATATACTATAAAATAATGAGCGTTTGCATAATTGGGGCCGGAACCGCGGGTCTTTGCTGTGCCCGCCACTCGATTGAAAATGGATTCAAGACCACGGTGTTCGAGCTATCTGACCGAATCGGCGGAACCTGGGTGTACAATGAGGCAACAGGTGTTGTCAATGGCATCGATGTCCACAGCAGCATGTACAAGAACCTACGGTACGAAAAACTAAACCGAAATCTACGAAAGAACATTTAATATTCTAAGAGTTTTCGGGCTTCTTCAAAGAACCAACTTGCCCAAGGAGGTAATGGGCTTTCCGGACTTCCAAATCGCAGAGAACGAGGCTTCCTATGTGAGATCCGACGAGATCTGCGATTTCCTGAACCAGTACGCGGAACATTTCGGGCTGAAGGAGCACATCAAGTTCAATACCTACGTTATTAGGGTGCTGCAGAGGAAAGCAAAGTGGCAAGTAAGTTGTAGCAAAGACATTATATATAGACACTCTATATAGACATACATATATAGAAACCTAACCGAATCGCTTGCAGGTGCTCTTCAAGGATTTGGTCACGAACAAAATAGGGTTCCAGTACTTCGACAAGGTTCTGGTGGCCAATGGCCACTACCACACCCCGAACTACAGCCAAATTCCGAGTATGGATAGGTTCCAAGGGGAGTTCCTGCACAGCCACGACTTCAGAAGTAGGGAGGTTTTCGAGGGTAACTACAGCAGAACTTGTGCGAGCACAAGAAACTTCTCATGGTGTCTGTGCTGCTCTAGGTAAATCCGTTCTGGTCATTGGAGCTGGACCCAGTGGCATGGACCTGTCCAACATCATTTCCCGATCGGCGGATCGGGTCACCATAAGTCACCACTTGACAGACATCGGTCAACATATATTCTTCGACAACGTCCAGCAGAAGCCCGATGTCCGGGAGCTGGACGAGAAGGGGGCACACTTCGTGGACGGATCCTACGAGGAGTTCAACACCGTCTTCTTCTGCACGGGCTACAAGTATGCCTTTCCCTTCCTGACCGTCGACTCGGGCATCCATGTGGAGGATAACTACGTGCAGGAGCTGTACAAGCAGTGCATCAACATCAGGAACCCTTCCATGGCGCTGATCGGACTGCCGTTTTACGTGTGTGCCGCCCAAATGATGGACATCCAGGCCAGGTTCATCATGAGCTACTACACCGGATCCAACGAGCTGCCGTCCACGGAGGACATGCTCAAAGACACCCGAGACAGGATGGACAAACTTTGGGAGGCGGGTCTAAGAAAACGCCATGCCCACATGCTGGGTCCCAAACAAGTGAGATAATGGTTGACTTTTTTCCTCTATCTGGTTTTGATTTCTATCCTATTTTCAAGATCGACTATTTCACGGACTTGTCGAATACGGCAGGAATCAAAAACATCAAGCCTGTGATGACCAAGTTGCACAACGAGAGCAGCAAGTGCTTCAATGAGAACTTGCTCCACTTCCGGGAGGACAACTTTGCGATTCTGGATGACGAAACATTCATTAAGCTCAACTAGATCCTGAATGAACCTGAATAACTAATCAATCACAAGGTTATTTATTGCAAAAACGGTATCTTTCGACTTTTCTTTACTTTGAAATAAATGACATATCTAAATTTTTACTCCATGGCAGCATAGTTTGAAAAATTGAACTCTTACGCGCGAAAAAACATTTTTTGAACGGCCGCCAACATTTGTTTGAACATGTTTGTTGGTATTTTTCCAGTCAGCTGATTGTGGGCAGCACACTTTCAGCAGCTCTGGCCACACTCGCCCACCTCCTCGCAATCACCTTCTTGCATAATTTTCGAAACACCTCACTTCGCTTTCAAAGTTCGCTGATTTAGGTCGGGTCTTCAAAAGTGGAAAAGCGCCTCATCATGCAGTGTCCCTTTCTGAATCGCTTCACCGCCAGCTTCATCCGCAACTACGCGGAGACGCTGTGCCAATCCTACGGGAGCCACTGCCCCGTGGTTGGCAAGACCTTGAGCTCGGGCGAGAAGAAACTTTCACTCGTCGCCGCAAGTGTTACAAGGTCTTACTCGACGGGGGCGAACGCTCACGCCAACGTCGCCACTGCTTCGGGCAATGCTGCTGCCCCCGCACCCGCAACTGCCACCGCCGATCCCGGCAAGGCATCCGCCAAGGAGACCTTCCCCTACGAGCGCTTTTTTAACGAGCAGATCATGAAGAAGAAGCGGGACCACTCCTACAGGGTCTTCAAGAAGGTGAACCGCCTGGCGGGCGACGGGCTCTTCCCACACGCCCTGGAGTACTCGGAGCGGAGGGAAAAGCCCATCACGGTGTGGTGCTCCAACGACTACCTGGGCATGTCCGCCCACCCCGGCGTCAAGAGGGCCGTCCAGGATGCGCTCGACAGGCACGGATCGGGGGCTGGCGGCACCAGAAACATCTCGGGCAACTCTCTCCACCACGAGCGCCTCGAGAGTAAGCTGGCTGAGCTGCACCAGAAGGAGGCTGCGCTGCTCTTTACCTCATGCTTCGTGGCCAACGATTCCACTCTCTTTACGCTCGCCAAGCTTCTGCCTGGGTGCGAGATCTTTTCGGACGCAGGCAACCACGCTTCCATGATTATGGGAATCCGGAACAGCGGCGTTCCCAAGCACATCTTCCGGCACAACGACGTGGACCACTTGCATCAGCTGCTGAAGCAGACGGACAAAAGCGTGCCCAAGATCGTCGCATTTGAGACGGTACATTCCATGACGGGGGCCATCTGCCCGCTCGAGGAGCTGCTTGACGTGGCCCACGAGCACGGGGCCATCACGTTCATCGACGAGGTGCACGCCGTGGGATTGTACGGCGACCATGGGGCCGGTGTCGGTGAACGAGATGGAGTTCTGCACAAAATGGACATCATATCGGGCACCCTGGGCAAGGCATTCGGTAACATTGGGGGTTACATAGCTGGCACTCACAACCTGGTCGACATGATCCGCTCGTATGCGGCTGGCTTCATCTTCACCACTTCACTGCCGCCCACGGTGCTGTGTGGCGCCCTGGAGGCCGTCAACATCCTGGCATCGGAGGAAGGTCGCCAGCTGCGCCACTTGCACCAGCGAAATGTCTCCTACCTGAAGAGCTTGCTGAAACGAGAAGGTAAGGCGTAATCCAATTCTGGCATTTATGTAACACGAATTGAAGGTTATTCTCGCACTTTCATTTTATTTTAAGTGCTGGCTATATATAGAAGAAGACACTTAACTTTCAGTTTACTGACTGCATCTATAATTCGCCCCATTTCAGGTTTTCCCGTTGAAGAAACCCCCAGCCACATCATTCCCATTAAAATCGGAGACGCTCTGAAGAGCAGTCAAATCTCAAACGTGCTGATCGAACAATTCGGACACTACCTGCAATCGATCAACTACCCAACTGTCGCCCGGGGCCAGGAGAAACTACGGCTGGCCCCCACCCCGTTCCACACTTTCGAAATGATGAACGCCCTGGTTACCGATCTGAAGAAAGTGTGGGAAATGGTGGACCTGTCTACGAACGTCCCGCTTTCGCCCAACGCATGCATGTTCTGCAACTCGGAGAGCTGCTGGCACCAGGACACGTCCCCCGACCTGGAATGTGGCATTCCCAATTGCCCTCGCCTGGAGATCTCGGTTGCAGCCTAGTTGCCCCTTTGAAACGTGACCATAAATGAAGCATTCGAAATATTAAGCTATGCCTAAATTATCTGTGCGGTTTTGGACAAATAAACATTGGTTTTGGTGCAATATATACAACGAAATTTCAATTGGAATGGGCTAAGCTGATTGATGACGCACTTAGGGGTGCTAGGACATGGACTATAGTGTCACCTTCGTTAGGAAGTTGCGTGTTTCGCGAGCAAGTTTCATGCAAATGGTATTCAAATTGAGGAATTGCGTGGAAACATTTTCAATGAACCTCGATCCACAGTCATAAGCACTTTGAAAAGATATGAATAGGCGTTTTTTCCCGACATTTATGTGAGTTCGGAAACCTAAAACGGCTTACCTTGTTAGAAATATTTATATGAAATTAGTCCATATCAATTTAAGCAAAGACAGGGTGAATCAGCACAATTATTCCTGATAACCATGACCATCCCATTACGACCCAATGTTTTTGATAATGCAACTTTAGATAATATTCCGATTACACTTCGATCAGAGTGGCTAATGTACACATTTGGTCAGATCCAAAGGGTCAGACCCTAGCCTAACAGCTGGAGATCGTAAACAATGATTCTACCGAACAGATCCGTACTGGACTCGAAGACGAACTTCAGCTTGGAGCACGGCTTGTCCCGGGCTGTATCCAAAATCTGGAAGATCTGTGGAGAGTTGATGTCTTCTGGATAAAACGGTTCTTGGTGTACTGGGGCTCCGTCAGCGGAGTACAGGAATATTTCCGATTTTTGGCCAGAGAATCCTCCTTGGAACTGGAAACTAAATCCTGAGATTTTCTGTGGCTCCTCCAAGCTAATGGTAATGAATTGGGGGGTTCCCTGAAACGATCGCTTGGAGTTAGTTCCTCCCGCACGTATGTATGTATTTCAAAAACTTTGGATACCTCATCTGAATTCCAAGAAGTTTCTTCCCGCGTATCGAACATGAAGTGCTTTCCGTGCTGCTTCACATCTTTGTTCAAGACCGAGCTCACCCTGAAAACTATATGTTAACTAGGGGATTTACAAAAGAAAACTAAGAGTACCTGCAACTGTACTTGACTTTTGTTAAAATATTCATAATTTAATAAAAAAAAATGGGAAATAAACAAATCGGGTACCGCGAGGTAAGAGATATTAGAGATGGGCAACAATCTGAAATTCCAAAACATACTATACGTATTTTTACTAACAAATTTATGGAATTTTGGTTTTGAAAATATACATATTCTTTGGGATTAGTTTTTATTAGAAATCTTGTTAGATTTTAGAAATATAACCGTCGTATAAAGATATATCGATATTGTAGATGCTATGCCAAGTATTGATTTCGCAGCCCTGGTCGAAAAAGCAAAACAGCTGGCAGTTTAAACAACATTTTCATTTTTTTTGTTGACTTATCATAGAAGTTGAGATGATAAAAGCCATACTCGTCTTTAACAATCACGGGAAGCCGAGGCTTTCGAAGTTCTATCAGTATTTCGTAAGTACTGCGACATATAATCGTGTTCTTATTAAATTGGGAATATTTGTAGGATGAAAGCCTGCAGCAGCAAATAATCAAGGAGACTTTCCAATTGGTGTCCAAGCGGGATGATAATGTTTGCAACTTTCTGGAGGGCGGGAGGTGAGCAATACTATTAAACATATAACAGGGATATCTAAAACAACATCTTTCTGCCCCAGTTTGATTGGCGGATCGGACTACAAGCTCATCTACAGGCACTATGCCACGCTGTACTTCGTTTTCTGTGTGGACTCCTCAGAGAGCGAACTGGGAATCCTGGACCTGATCCAGGTATTCGTGGAAACCCTCGACAAGTGTTTCGAAAACGTGTGTGAGCTGGACCTGATATTCCACGCCGATGCCGTCCACCACATCCTCTCAGGTTTGGAGAGCAATCCTTTGCAATCCATTCAGATTGATCATGACTTTGTTTCAGAACTGGTAATGGGCGGAATGGTCCTGCAGACAAATATGAACGACATAATGGCCAGGATCGAGGAGCAGAACAAGATCGTCAAGCAGGAGGCGGGCATCTCGGCTGCACCTGCCCGAGCTGTGAGCGCCGTGAAGAGTATGAACATTCCGCAACAGATTAAAGACATCAAGCTACCTGATCTGCCACAGGCCATTAAGGACTTTAAGTTCTGACAAATGTACGTCTGATAAGTCTCTCGTCTAATTGTAATCTGTTGAATCTAGTGCTTTTTCGCAGTCCTTCATGAATTTCCAACAGCTGTCGACTGTTCCGTAATATTAGGACCCACGTACTCTATATATCTCCCCTACGTTAATAAAAATGCTAATGAATTACCAGTAGCAAGTACGATTTTCCAGTTTTTGATAGCTTAACAATGCGAAGTCTAACCACTTCCGTTTTATATTGAAAGGTGTTTAAAATGTACATACAAAGTGTCTTGCGATGAAGTCTTTGAATGATCTGTGTGCTGCTTCTATTAAAGATTTACATTTAAAAGGGTGTCCATCATTTTACAATCAACTGTTTGCAAGATCATCTTCTTCGCCGACTTCCAGCATAACTTGCATTATTTTCCGCTTCAGCCTCTTGCGCGATACTTCTGAGTTCAGATTGCGGAATTCGCTGGCGATTAGTTCTCCAAAAGCGTCCCATTGATCCCGACCACTTGATGGTATGTGGACGGGAGCTGGAGCAGCGGGCGCTTCGACAGCTCGAATCGGATCACAGAACTTGAAAGGCGGCGCAGGTTCTGGAGGCATCGGAATGGGTTCGCTGACTTTTGGAGGCTCACTTGTTTCTGCATCGTTCTCTATGAATTTGGATTCCAAGCTTTCTATTGAGGACTGGCTCTGCTTCTCCAAATCCTGATCTGGGTAGCACATGTCCACCTTCGACACCAATTTCTACGAAATACCAAAACACAAAATAGATTGTTTAACTTATGACGTAAAGATTTCGATTTCGAAGTAGCCCACCTTGCCCGGAAGACCTTGTTGATAACCTGGTCGCGGTTCTATAACGGATCGCAGGAACATCAGCGTTTTGAAGTGCTCCCATCGACAAGCCTTCTCGGAATCTCGATCTCCTCCAGACTCCTCGAGCCTCCTCTCCAATTTCTTGAGCTCCGCATTAAATTGGTTGCGCAGGTTGTGCACCTTCTTGCCATAGTCGTGTTTCGTTATCCCGAGGGAGGCGCATATGGAATCGATGGCTTTAGCCCTGCAATCCTTGTTTTTATATAGCTCGGAATAGTGGTTCCACAAACAATCCGATGAGCGGTAAAGTTCGATTAGCTTGGCGATCTTCTCACGCGTCCAAATCGTCTGCTTTCTCCTCTGTCTTCTGGTCAGTTGCGTATCGCCCAGATCTGCGGATTTATTTGGCATTTCAGCAAACTAACAAATTGTAAATATGCATTGAATTTTATTTGCAGTGCAGATTGGGGATGGACGAGTCCGAACTATCGATAAGCATACAGCCATCGATAACAATACAGTATTTGTTTTAGTATTTTTCTTAAACAAGGCAAGCGATGAAAATTTTGTTGTTCTACCATAAAGAAAGTTATTTCACTCAAAGTTATATTGTTAACTTAATGTCAATTTCAAATATAGTTTTAATTATTTGACTGAATACAAAACAAGACCAATCGATAACTACAAAATTAAAATCCGATAGGTCCGCACACGCATTCAGTCGCATCTTTTCCACTTATCGACTAGTCGATTTATCTCATCGCAATTAAATAGATGTACTTCAGTATATAAATAAAATAAAGTAAAATAAGCAAATCCACTGGAATATGCATTCGCGCTAGCCGTAAACAATTGGAAAATGTGTGCGGGACGCCAGGAACGATTGTAGACCGTTTTCCGTGCTGGCTATGGTGACGAGGCTCCACAGAACTGATAAATCCTAGGCCGACGCCCACTGAACACAGTTTCCTGTACAGGAGTGTAGTTTTGGATAAACACAATTTGGGTAATTAGGGAGAGGTAATCGCGCACCTGGCAGTACAGTATCTCAACTCTCGATTCCAGACACTCCGGATAGGGCGCTAGCGAGCCCCGAACGTAAGCGCAATGTCACAAGTAATACCAAACACGCCCACACCCCAAATGCTGACGACATCAACGCCCATAGAACCCATGAAACCACCACCAGCGTTTCCCACGCTGAGCGGCGCAAACATACACGAGCAGGCGTCCGATTTGATATTGCGGGCCTCGACGATTTTCGGGGACTTGAAGCACGACGAGGCGAATATGGAGAATGTGCCCCATCACGGAATTGAGACTGAGCTGGAGGATGACTCGCATTACGGCGGGAGCGGCAGCTCCAAGATCCGGATAACGCCCAGTGTAAAGCTAATGGCCACGCCGCACGCCTCCGATCCCAAGCGCAAGTTCGTCTGCCCGTATGACAACTGTACAAAGAGCTACGGCAAGAGCTCCCACCTGCGGTCCCACCTCACCTGGCATACTGGCATCAAGCCCTTCGTCTGCAGCGAGCCCAAGTGCGGCAAGGGATTCACGCGCTCCGATGAGCTCAACCGGCACCTGCGGACGCACACTGGCGAGAAGCCTTTCGAGTGCATCCAGTGCACCAAGAAGTTTTCCCGCAGCGACCACCTCACCAAGCACCTTGCTACCCACGATCGCCAGCTAAAGGGCAGCACCCCGAAGCGAACGGTACCAAGCAGCAGTGGTGTAGTTCGGCTCAAGCCCTCGAAGAAGCAGACTCAGTCGGAGTCGGACTCTGGCTTCCACTTCATGGCCGCCATGGTTGGTTGCGGGGACCCAAGCATGGAGCACCACCATCAGCAGCAGCAAAACCACCACCAGCAGCCCACGCACATGGTCGACAGCCCCCACAAGCCGCTGAAGATCAAGCTGGAGCGGTCGGAGCACAGCGACAAGTACGAGATCGTCACTCCTGATCATCACCCCCTGGAGAACCATGGCCACAACCAAAGCCAACTTCCGGATTTCCTTAACCAGGCCAAGCCCGAGGTAAAATACGAGCCGACCGAAGAAATTGTAAATACCCTCTCTCAGTTACCGCCGGCGGACGGACCCGGCACGTACGGAATGCCCCAGTTTGTCCAGGATCGGCCCTTCCACTGCCGGCAGTGCGAGAAGCGGTTCAAGCGGCAGGACGACCTCAACCGGCATATACGAACGCACACCGGGGAGAAGCCCTACGCCTGTCCGCAGTGCTGTCGCCGGTTTGTGAGGAGCGACCACTTGAAAAAACACCAGCAGACGCATTTGAAGATACGATAGTTTCGTAGTTATACTCCTTAAGTCGCTAGCCATCCTAGCCATGGCATCCGCATCCAATCTATGTTGGCTACCACACGGACGTGTGTCGGGTGAGGCACACAGTACAATAAAATTAAATAAATTCGCAATCCAACTATATTCCTATGCAAGATCAACGCTGGCTCTCAAATCTCAATTTGTATGTATGTAAATAAGTCGTATGCAATTTAATTTTAGCTCTAACTGTTTGTGTTTGCCAGAACATGAAGATATACATATGTATTTCAAAAACTCTTGCTGTTTCTTACTTTCTGGCTACTAAGCTCCCCGTATCTATTAATATAATTTATTTTAGTAAAATTATTGTGCATATTTGTGGGCCCGATTCTGGTGGGAATTGGAAAATGGTAAGGAATTGTATGAAAGAATGAATAATAGATATATAATATCAGATAAATCCAAGATCCATCAGATAAATCATCGTCTATCGATTTGGATGGTAGAAGGGCTTTATCGATAATAACACTGTCATCACCACTGGCATTTGATTTCGAGTTTCAAGCAATGTTTTGTATCGCCTAAAGTAATTACACACAAACGATGTGCGATTTTGACGCCTTGTGGGCGGATGTACTGAGAATCTTTCCAGTTTTGGGCGGAGCGGTAGGTTTATTCTTTCGGTTCAGTAATAAGGATTGGTCCTAGCACTCAGCCACTTTTACAGAACGCCATATCCAATGACCCGGTTGATGAGAAGGTATTCCAAAATGTTCGCCAGCACCTGAAGATGTTGGGGAGCATAGACACCTTTGCGGCGCTGGTGGACCTGGAAATCCAGTCGGCCATTCGGAATGTCCTGGTGCCCAAGTTCTGGAAGCACTTCCATGCCGGCTTGGTCTCGTCTGAATTGCAGGGCGGGATTAACGACCAAGCTCTGGCCATAGAAGCCCTGCCCGATAAGAACCGATTATTCACCCAGTTCATAGATGCCATCAATGAGCTGCACGACGGCTTTCAGAGCCTGATGCAGGTGAAGCCCAGGCTGATCCAGCTAGTTGGAACTGGGGGAAAGCCCGCTGCTAAGACGGTAAAGCTTATGCAGGAGGATGGCATCAAGAACAGCTTAAGGGACTCCTTGCTGGCTCAACTGCCACCCACTTTCAGTGTGGTCGTTGGGGCATTCTACTGGGTGCACTTTAAGCTCTTCACCAAGGCCTCAAATCTCGCTTTGACCACAGTTGGTATGATTTAGACACATAGCCATATAGTTTGCATACTCACTTTCTTTTAACATCAGACTCGGATGTTTTTGATGAGCTCCTCTGCATTGGCTGCAACTTCGACGCAGAGCAGTGCTGCTGCCAAAGGCTGACGGATATGGTTAACAAGACCAACATGAAACTCTTCGAAATGAACCTCATAGACCGTCTAACTGGGAGTGCTCTGACGGCTCTCATCAAGCTGAAAATCAAGGAGCACATCAACGACACATGCCTGGGAATTTTCGACAGAAGTCATCTTAAGCAGCTGGAAACTGTGAGTGGAATAGGATTTCCTGCAGCTGTCATCTTGGAACACTTATTAACTATCTTTGCAGTGGCTGTCGGACGTTATAATGTCCTGGCTGACAAACATATTCACGGAGTGGAAGTCTAAGGACAGCATAAGCGATATCGAAGTTCCCGAGTCTGTAAAATCCTTCAAAGTTAAACTGACTTACTTTATGTACGAGACCTTTGCGCAAAGCGTTATTGGTCAGTTCTTCAGCATTATAATTGGTATGTGTTCTTAGAATCAGTCAAAAGACCCTTAACTATATGCATTTATTTATAAACAGACTATCCAGATTCTATACCGGCTATAGATGACTTGAAGATCTGCATGGAGAAAATTGATATGCGAGTCTACCTCACTGAATCCCTTAGGAGTTCGCTAGAGGCAAGGATTCTGCATCCTGGAGTCAACACCATGGACATATTGACCGGTTACGTGGCAGCCATCAAAGCTATTCGCCATCTGGACAGCACCGGAGTCATCTTAGAGATGGTAACGGCACCAATCAAAGATTACCTGAGGAAACGAAACGACACAGTGCGACGCGTAGTCACTGGGCTGACTGAAGAGGGACCCACGGACTTGTCCGAGGAACTCGCCAAGGGAGAATCAATTAAGGAATGCAAGGACTCGGGTGCCGATGAGTTCAGCAACTGGGAAAATTGGGAGCCTGATCCTTTTGGAATAGATGCTAGCATCATGCAGTACAACAGCTCGCGGAAGATGAGGTCGGCTGACATTATATCGATGGTGGTTGACATATACGGCAGTAAGGAGTTGTTCATGACAGAGTATCGCAATCTAATGGCAGATAGACTGCTGGCCCAGTTAGATTTTAATTCCGAAAAGGAAATTCGGAATCTGGAACTGCTCAAGATCCGCTTTGGTGAATCACTGCTGCACAGCTGTGAGGTGATGTTGAAAGACGTAACCGATTCCAAGCGAATTAACGCGCACATCCACAGCGATGGCAACCGAACTGAAAGTGGGTTACTTTTCACCTTTCAAATGTATACTTGACCTTAAACTAACCATCTCATTTTAGATCAGTTATTCGAAATCTCCTCGCTAATTGTTTCTGCCCAGTTTTGGCCGTCCTTCAATAAAGAAAGCCTCCAACTTCCTGAGGAGATTGAGAATGAGTTCAAGAAGTACACCAAGGCCTATGAGGCTTACAAGGGTAACCGCACGTTAAACTGGCGTACAGTGACTGGTCGTGTAAATATTGAAATCGAGATCGGAGACAGAACCATGGAAATGGTTGTGAGCCCCATTTTGGCGGTCATTATATACCACTTCCAAACTAAGAGTGAGTTTCAACTTAGCAGTCGGATTCTTCAGTTTTACAACTGCATGATAACATTTTTTAGATGAATGGACTATCGAGGATCTAAGCTCCATTACGAAAGTTCCACCCTCTGCACTGCGACGCCGTCTGAGTTTTTGGCAAAACCACGGACTGATCTCGGAAACGACACCCGGAGTTTTCACTCTGTTGGAAAAGGAATCGGAAAAGTCTCAGTTCGAGGACATGAGCCTCGCAGAAGCTGACGAAGAGGATTTGGAATCCGCAATGGCTTCGGCCAGCGATCAAAGGGAAGAGGAACTCCAAGTAAGTGTGGTGAACAGTGTCGTCTTTCGGGTTTTCTCATGCATTAAGCCTCGCAGGTTTTTTGGTCCTATATTGTTGGAATGCTCACGAATCTGGACTCCATGCCAATTGACCGAATCCACCAGATGCTGAAGCTGTTTGCCTCCCACAGCGGCGGAGTGGAGTTTACTCAGGAAGAGCTGAAACACTTTTTGCAGCGAAAAGTCAGAGAGCACAAACTTATATTCTCGGGTGGAGTTTATCAATTGGCAAAATAAGTTGCGGAGATTACAAAAACCAAGTTGCAAACGACTGAAGAAATCATGAAATAAATAATGAATGAACGTGATAACGTTTATGAAATTTACTGTTCCATGTTTAACGTAGATTTTTTCCAACCTGTCGTGTTATCAACTTCTATTCTGAGCTTATCTCTGCTCAGTCACGTACACACAAAGCCCTTTGCCCAAACTTGTTTGGCTTGAGAACACACAGAAAAATACGTCTAATGCTTAATTTATTTAAAGTTACATTAAGGTATATGCTAATCCCGTTATCAACAAATTCAAACTTCTTAGGGCTCTAAAACTAAAAGCGAAGAAAAGTGTACTTGGTTTTGATATTACAGGGTTAAACAGTTTTTGGTTTCATAAAATCAATCACGAACGCAGTGGCTAAGTCGATCACTTTATACACGCAAACAACTTGTGCTTAATTTAATGTTGTAATCGTTCTAAACTGTAATCTGTACATCAAAAGTTACATCAGGTATGTGGACCGGCTAGTCCTCATGCAAGAATCGAGCCCGATAGACACGTTCTCGATGAACTGGGGTCAGGACGGCGTTCAGAATGGGTGAAATCCGTCGAATCCGCTGCTGAAAGCGATCCCGATCTCGCGCCATTACCTGCCATTCGCTCTTCCTGGCAGCCCGATAAGCGTAGTCCCAGGCGAGCATTACGTGAACTTCGGGTTTCATGTTGAAACGAACCTGTGGGCATTAATTGTTCATTAGATACTCCAATTTATGCCGCGCAACCACTCACCTTCTTGACGGGGGTCGAGCTGTCGTCGCTGCACTGGCAATCCTTTAGCTCCTCGGTATTCTCATCCTCGCCGCATGCTGTAAACTGCACGCTGCTGCTGTCGTCATCATCATCATCCTCGTCGTCGTCTTCCTCGACATCCTCATCCTCCTCCTCGGCGTCGTCCTCGAAGCAAATGAAGCTGTCCTCACTGCACTCAGAAATACTACGCTGCCGATGCAAGGAGCTCTTGGCAGTCGATGCTGCCGAACTGCCTGCGTTGTTATTCCGGTCACTGGAGACTTGACTAGTGGGGCACTCCTCCGCGGTATCCTTAAAGCCGTGGTGCGGATGCAGGTCAATAAAGAAGTAGCACGAGGACGGCACGCAACGCCGCAAGGCGTCCAGCTCAATTCCCGCCATCTTAGCGCCCGGCGGACTCTGGGCGTTGACGCACTTGTGCAGGGCGCTCTGCATTTGAGTTACTACGTCCATGGCCATTAGCTTGAAGGACATCATGGTGGCCAGCGGATCTAGGGGGTCTGGCTGCAGGGTTGGGATCCTCAAATCCTCGGGGACCTCGAGCGGTTTGACCTCGGGTGCCTCCTTATGCACCTTGTTTGGCTTCCACAGGGAGCGTGATCCAGCAGAGAGGGGACGTGACGGCCCGCACCGATATTGTTCGTAGATAGGGGAACTCATGTTTGCAATCAGGCGGAGAACAAAGAGGAAGGGGTCAAACAGCGCGCCCATAAGGGTGTGAAATGGCGACATCTGAACTTAAAGACACAAGTATGCTCTTGGTGTGGTGGGAATCCCTTGCGAATGGCCATTTTCTTGAACTTGGCTTTGGGGGGCATGGTGGCCAGCTTAATTTGAGACACATTTTTCCATGATTACTGCGATTAACTAAAGTAATATGGAGTGAAATGGCGAAATGTTACGTATGTCGTGCAACTGATCTATTGCACTTTAATGTTTTTTCAGTTGTAGGCTAGTTCTGCTTTCGTTTCTAGCGTATATAGCGAGATATAAAGTCCAGGCACAATAATATTCAGAGTTTTACACGTTTTATACCAGAATAGTTCCATACTTTTTCACTAGAGCTGAAAATTTATCGATAACAGACGTTGAATCACCTTGGGTATTGTTGTTTTTGTGACCATTAACTTTCGCACCCGACAAATTTTTCACATTTATAACGGACAGTTGCTGTCTATCGATAAGCATTATATTCTGTGAATTTTTTAATCGGGATATCGAGTTTTATTAAGAACTACGGGTTTTTATGAAAATGATTTGTTTACAACTATATTAAGTTCTTTTTTTTTATTTAAATATTGCGTATTTATTGATTGAAAATTTTCTAATTGTTGAAAATTTGATTTTCCTCAAAATTAAATATTTTAAACTTAGTCAAATCATATTCAGATAATTGTTTTATACAACAATATTGAGAAATGGCGATGAATGCTTAATTTTATTTAATGTTGATGTAACACCGATGTACAAATTGATGAATCATTAACTCCTAGGAAGCCAATAATTTCAAAATTGATCATGTTCTGAATGGATTGATGATTCAGCATTAATGATTCTGGTTTGCGGAGTCATCGATGAACGTAGAACATCAAGGCACAGATCAAGTTATACTACTCCAATTAGAAGAAATATGTAGAGAAGAAACATTTGTTTATTTTGTAATAAATAAACTGAAAATTAAATGTGAATATATTTTGAAATATTTCGCAGCCTTAAAACTTAAGATGAAATATTGCGGTCGCAGCGATCAACTCGATTACTTCCGTGTGTCCGAGCACAATTAAATCATGCATACTCGTATGTACAATGCATGTACATTCGTACACATGTACATGGTTCTTTAACCGATATTAATACCTGACACTGTATGAAAATGCAAGTGCATGTTCCGCTGCGTCATTCCGTAGATAAATAGTATGGAGTACATATATACATCGTACTTGTATCTGTCAATATGTATAGTTATCTCTATATTCTCGCATAATAATTGAGTGCTCTACGTTAACTGCACGCCAGTTTTGCATATTATACGAGATCTTGTATTTGGCAGCATAGTGCCTGCATACATATATGTATGTAGGTGTAGCCATGCATATAATATAAGATATTTACGTATAATATTCAGATTTTCCGCACTTAAAAGCGTTCGGAATCGTCTGAAATAAACAGAAGACGGATTGATATTCATGCGCACATACATTACACGCATATATACGAGCATTTGTATTTATTCTCGACAGTATGTGTACACAGCACACGTACAGATTAAGCAGCCATATGATTAATACATAGTGGAACAGCTGATTCATAAGCGTACATGTACACACCCCTCCTGCACCCTCCCCGCAAGTCCAGTTACTCACACACCAGCTGGTTGATATCACACACACACACACACACACACACGCTCTCGCAAAACCTGCGCTCTTTCGCTCTCTGGCACGCACACAACGACAGCGCGTATATCTGTTGCTGCATGGGTGCATGTATCTGTATATGTATATGTACGTGCTGCGGAATCGAATCAAATCGTAAGTAAAGTAAACTTTGCAGTCAGTTCACTTGAACAGCTGTGAGCGATCGACGTTGGTCGGGAAGCAATCACAAACACAAACACAAGCACACGCACCCACACAGAGAGAGCAGAGCCATATATGCTGTATATGCAAGGCATATATGCATAATTACATACAGCGCAGTACATGGGGGCTGCATAAGAAACAAGCACAACAAAATCACAAATACACAAATGTACAACAAAATACGTAAAAACGTAAAATCTTTTGCGTAGTTCATTCGCTCGCGTCGCGCTCGTTTCTTCACTTACTCCACTCCACTCCACTCCAATCCGATTCCACTTCCAATCCAAACCCAACTCGTATCTCATCGCTTCGGTTTCGTTGCGTTGCGTTGCGCTGCGCCGAGAGTTTCGTTTCGTTTTCGGTGCTTCTTCAGTTCACAGTTCAGTTCAGTTCGGTTGGGATTCAGTTGGATTCGAATCGATGTTTAGTGTAGATTGGCCAGGACACGGAGGACCCAACTCAACTAAACGCGGCGTGTAGAACCATTCAAACTAACTAACTAAGTCTAGTAACTCTGTCTAGAAACCTGAGTGCGTGTAAACCGTGGCAGCCAAAGAGCTGAGATATAAGCAACCGATCCCGCTTATTGTCGAGTGATAACACCGAGACCGAGATTGGCCAGAAGCCAGAAACATTCGGAACCAGCTGGAGTTCAAACATCAAAACATTATCAAAACATTTGTGTTTCAAAATCAACACGTAAACGTAAAGCAAACAAACACAGTCGAAAGCGCGAGTGCAGCAGTATTAGTAGTGACCACACACAGATACACACACACACACACACACACACATATCATTACATACGTGTGTAACTCTCTGCACATAAATGCGAGCCAATCTATTTAATTCAGTTTCAGTGCATTTATAAATTAATAAAATTTACCAAGTGCGAGAGTGAGGGAGCGACACGGACACGCACACCTATGCAAGCTCATTACACGGACGCAGCGAACGTGAGTCTTGGAATATTGCAAACAACAACAACAAAAGCAGTAGCAGCAGCAACAGCAACAACAACAAAACATAAAGCGAAACAGCAAAAAATAAATAAATAACGAGGAACCAGTTTCACCTTGAGGAGCAATACCTAGTGCACACTCGCACTCACACACGCGCAGCGCACATGTGCAGCAGTGTGCGCCAAATGAAACAGAAACAGCCCGATCTTACTGCGACCACGGACACATAGTGCATATAGTGCACATAGTACACATAGTACACATAGTGCACAGCCTAGAGTGCCCACAGTAGACATAGTGCCCACCACATAATTTCGTGATAAAGCCCCGGAGAACCGGAGCATCGGAGCATCGGAGAAACTGAGCGCTCCACCTTATCGGCAACCCACTGCCACTGGTTCGGCTACTATGCTCCAGCGGGGATCGGGACATCATCGCTGGGATAGAGACACCGAGGCCAGGACTGGGATGCAGTTGCAGCAGCGGCCCCAAACGCACTGAAAGATGATAGCTAAGCCCAACCAGGACACCACCACCACCACCGAACCACCATTGAGCTTGCGCCCCGGAACAGTGCCAACGGTTCCAGCAACCACCCCAGCCACATCGGCCAGACCAGTCACTTCAGCCAGACCAGCTACCATCCAGCGAAGGAATCCAGCCCCGAAAGCGGACTCACCACCCCACACTTTGCCACCGTTCTCGCCATCGCCATCGCCTTCGCTTTTGCCTTCGCCTTTGCCAGCGCAAAACCCAGAAGCGCAAAAAACACAAAGCCAGCCAGCTATTACTCATCCAGCGGCTGTGACTTCGCCTTCCGCGCCTGTTGCTGCAGCTGCACCGAAGCGCCCCAAGACCCCGGAACCCCGGAGCACCCACACTTACAGGCCCGACCACAGCCCCACCAGCAGCCAGCTCGTCACCCCCCCAACCGAATCCGAATCCGAAATGGACGACGAAAGATCTCCGAGCCACAGCGGCCATGAAATGACACTGAGCATGAACGGCATCGATTCCAGCCTGGTGTTCGGATCTGCACGGGTTCCTGTCAACTCCAGCACCCCGTACTCGGATGCGACTCGAGTGAGTAACACTGTGTCTACACTGAGGGAAATTGGGTGCTTGACGATTTTGTGCTTTAACAGAGGTAGGCCTGATCTTCCATACCATTTACCCAGAAATCAGTTTCTGTCCGAACAGGCGGGGATTCATTTGGTGAAGTCACCATCACCATCACCATCACCATCACCATTAGGCCATTCGTCCGATAGGAATATCCGCTCCATCACCACGACAGCGATGCCGTTCTTATCGCCTCTAATGGGAACTATTTATGTAGATAATCGCACCCAGCTGTCTCGGTCTCGGCAAGGCGAACTTGGTTGATATTCGGCAGGGAGACCTACTTAGAGAGCCCACACAAATACTTTGCAGGCCGGACAGGTCAACAAAAGTTTGACTGATAAGATTCGTCAAGATTAGATTCAAGTTTTTTGCGATTATTTTCTTTGTTTACAAATACCAGCAGGCAAAACAATAATGGCAGATTAGCAATTGAATTGTAGCTCAAACTCTCTGCTGACTTATTATGATGAAATAGCCAGGATTGATGGATGTTTAAGTGCTGATGAGTCCCGACCATGGATACACGGATACATAGATACATAGATCCATAGATATACGGATACATAGATACATAGATACACGGATTCATTCGTGGAGCGCATGGAAGTGCAGTTTTTGTCCCCGTGCATTTCATTTACGGGGCGGTTGTACCCGCGTTTCGTTTCCCCGATGACTCACAGTATTTGTCGAGCTTGCATATATGTATGTATGTATGTAGCCTGTAGATATGTATGTATATGTATCTGGTGCCAGAGTGCGGATGGATATGGATATGTTGGTCGGGCGGATAGTACTTTTATATTTTGTGAGCAATACGTCGTACGCTGATATGATTTCGTCGGAACCGCTCGCCAGTTCCCTATGGCGATCTACCCATCTACCCATCTATTCGTCATCTTGTTTACCGGCCACCTGGGCGGGGAAATCAAGAACGCACTATCTACCTAACTGGAAATTCGAAATTTAGCAAATGAGCGTAGTATTCGAGTGCGACTCACCACACTCACAGCACTCACAGCACTCATAGCACATTTGGTGCATTGACCTTGCTTAGCAGTTTGTTTTTTACGGTTATTAGTGCGGACGGATGGAGGAGGCAATGGCTTCGCCTTTGCCATTGCCTTTCGCCTTTGGCGTCACGAACAGAACGCTCAATTGCGTATTACTCGCATATATAAAACTGGCAACTGGCAACTGGGAACAGGGCATTGGGAAGCGGGTACACACGAACTGAGTCGTTGACTTCTGCGACTACATGTTTATCTGTGCTGCAAAAAAAAGCATGTTTAATATAGTATTCAAGCTGATGACCTTAGGATCTAAGCGTAAGAACGGTTAAAATCGAAAGCCCCAGCCCCAGCCCCATTTCATCACTTTTACTTGTTCCCCGAAGAGCGAGCGCACATAGATACATCGCTGCATGTGTTTGTGTATCTGTAAATGTATCTGTATCTGTATCTGTATGGCACGGATGCGGGTGTCTGCAAACTGGAGCCCTTCTGCTCCCTGCTCCTCGCATCCGTGGTATGTGTGTGTTTGTGTGCTTTGGGCCCGGGTGTGAGTGCGAGTGTGTTGTGTTGTGTCTACAAGAGTCGGGCTGCTTATTAGACTTGAACTGAACCGTCTGACTGACGACGTCGGCGACATTGAGAGTGAGTTGAGTTTCGGAGCAGAGTTGCGAGGGCAAAGGCAACAGCAACAGCAACAGAATGGCAGAGTGGCAGTGGCAGTGGCAGTGGCAATGGCTGAGGCAATGGCCGATGGAGCATCGCATCCCGTCGGCCCCAATACCACGTCTGCTCCACTCAGCCCGCTCAGCTTTCGCAGCGCGAGTCGGTTCAGCTCGGAGCGCCAAGGGTATCGCCTCTGCTTCGGATGTGGATGAACTCGCGAGGTGCACGAACTGCTGCAAGGTCGAAGTTAACGCTATTAATAGGTGGTTTCTGCCGTCTCTCGCGGCGTGAATAAAACGGTTATTCACATTGGCCAAACGAGGCGGCGCGTCACCACCGCTATGACCTATTCCAAGTCAGTCTTCCTGGCCTCGCGAGCCCAGTTTCCACATGGCTACTCATAACATGAGATCAGCCTGGATCGGATGGTCAACTGATTGGAATGGTTGGGTTGGTCGGAATGTTTAGGGAACAGATGAAGGGGCTACCAGGAAGCGGACCCACTTGTCCGAGCATCTCAACAGTCGAACAGAAACACACACACCGAGCAGAAACACATTTCAATACAAGTGCACACAGACACGACACAAACCATATTTCGTTTTAGGAGCGTTTTATTAACCTTGGCGAGGGACATTGAACTTCAAACGCTGCGGATACGTATTTCGCACAGATACAAACGCATGCATACCGCCATAGACAAGGCGGTATACGCGGTGCATGTACGATATATGTCGGCCACACAGCCGAACTGCTCAGATGTACTATATAATAAGTGCATATACATATATGTGTATATGTACATATATATTGTACACCACTGGCGTGAATTTGTTTCCTAACTCTTTATCTGCGATACGTTAATATGCAGTCAGTCGGCATTTATATACGCAGGTACAATAGGTAAATGTGTTTTTCGCATGAACGAATTAACGGAGCGTATCTGTCTACATATTTGCGGTTTCCGAAAGCTGAAGCAAATTTCGTTGTTCCATAACTTTGTGGAAACAAGGGAGTGCAGTAATTTATGGGCTCTGAAATGCCGGAAGTATATTCAATATTACTCACTCACTCACTCACTTTCCTTCCACTTTTCGCCTGGCCTAGGGTAATATCTATGGGCTTAGCTGGGTGGGGATTACCAAGCACATCTAAGATACCTATAACTACCTACCACTTGTGCTGATATGATCCAACAACATTGGAGCGATAGTAAAACCCCGCTTTCCCTTCCTCTCCTTTGCAGACCAAGAAACATTCGCCCGGCCATATCAAGCGACCCATGAACGCCTTCATGGTGTGGAGCCAGATGGAGCGGCGCAAGATCTGCGAGCGGACTCCGGACCTGCACAACGCGGAGATCTCCAAGGAGCTGGGCCGCCGGTGGCAGCTGCTCAGCAAGGACGACAAGCAGCCGTACATCATCGAGGCGGAGAAGCTGCGCAAGCTGCACATGATCGAGTATCCGAACTACAAGTACAGGCCCCAGAAGAAGCAGACGCGCTCCCCGGGATCGCTGAAGCCCAACCAGGACGCGGACGGCTGCGAAGCCAGAAATGACACGCCCAACAACAACAACAACAACTCACTGACCACACTTGCAATTAATGGAACCACCAACACTGCCGGCCGGAAAAGCAAAAGATCTACCTCTACATGTCAATCGGGTTCCGCTTCGAAACGATTGAGGAACGACTCGGGTGATACCTCCAAGCCTAAGTACGAAGTTAAGTTGGAGTCTGCTGAGCAGCTCAACTCCGCGGATATTATACTACCCTCAGCCGATAATCTGTTAAGCTATCAATCGTCTGAATACTTACCTCTAAGCACGCACAGCAACGCCGACTGCGACGAGAAGCTGCACTCAGAGCTGAGCTCGGGTCCGCTGGAGCAGCGGGAGAACCTGTCGGAGGTGGTCCACCGGTTCCTGCCGCTCTTCCTCGGCGGCAACGAGGACTCGCAGCTGGGTGTGAGTAGCCTGGCGCAGAGCCAACACAACCAGTCGGATCCCACCGCAGGATTGATGGACAACCTCTCCGGTATCAGCCCCATCAACGACCGCGAGGAGCTCTCCGAGGAGGTGATGCGGTACCTGCCCTACCTGGAGGTGAATCCCACGAGCGACGGCCTCACCCTCAAGGTGGAGTCCAGCCTGCTGGACAATCCGCTCAACGAGCCCGTGTTCGACTCCGAAGACAACATTGTGAACGACGCCAACTTGCACTCGGCCAGCCATCAAATACCTCCATATGTGCCTGACAGCCACGATTGCTTTGCGGAGGACTGCGGCGGGGATAGCTCCTCGCACCAGGTGGAGTTCGAGGTGGCGCGGCCCCAGACGGTGACCATGACCATGACCTGCACGCTGCCCTACGGCGGACCGGACGGTGGGCACACATTCCAGGCCGACGACTTCAACGCGATCCCGTCGGCCGCCGAGGACAGCGAGTGCAGCATTCTGACCACCTCCAACTCGCCGCAGATCGGCTTCAACGGGAGCAGCTTCGTGGAGGCGGACGCCATCGGGAGCACTTGTACATACGCGCAACAAGACTACACCGGAAGTGTAATTGAAACACACAATGATCTCAACTACGCCGCACACGATAACAACGGAGCTCTGCTAGCCTACACATTTGAGGACTTGCCGCCTCAGCCAACCGGTAGTCATTTAGAGTTTAACACTAACAAGTACGAGTTTGCAAGTTATTATAAAATGTGAGAGATATTTAAGTTTGTGTAATTTATAACTAATCTAATTGTACGTTTATAATTTTACACCAAATTATATATAAAAATATGTATATGTATGCAGATAATACCATATATTCCATAAATTCTATATACATACAAAAAACGCGAGAATAAAATGCTTTGCATTGAAAATATTTACGTCGGAGCAGTCTCATTTACTGCGTAGTGGACTTGCATTCGAATGGGGGATTAACCTTGCGGCGATCAGCTAATTGTTCCCGAATACACTTAATAGGATCTCCAGCGGATCTCGCGAATTATCTACATATGTTTATTTACACGCACAAATATTTTACATAAATCATTGGTGGGCAACAGAACAGGATACAGAATGAGGCTAAACCATCATTAGTTGTTGTACACGATAAAATAATCCAGACAGTAAGGTAGTATACATTCGTTTCTCTTTCCGCATTTCCTGGTTGATTGCCTGGCTCTAGGCGAGCGGATTACAAGGTGCTTGCCTCGATATGTGGGATATTGTGTAGGTCGGTGTCGGGATTGGACCAGTAGTAGTAGGGGGGGCCCTGGCTGAAGCAGAATTTCATGTTGAGCGTCTCTCCATGATCCACGTAGTACATGAGATAGAAGTTGCACATCTCGTCCTCGTTCGTGGGACTGTCATGAATCCAGAGTTTGATTAAAAGCGTGTTCCAGCTGCATTCAGGTCACTGCGTACTTACCCTATTTTGGTTATTCGATGGCGGGTGCTCTCCATAGTACACCTCACGGCGACCTTATCTCCCTCGATTATGGGCTCCCTGCTGCTGGTGTTGTAGAACATCTGGGGCGTGAGGGGATCTCTCTTGCCCAGCTGCAGCCAATCCTGTCTGCCGTCGCTGTTCGTCCTCACCCGGTAGCCAGAGACCACCTTTCCCAGGCCGTGGGTGTGCACCCGGTACGCGAAAGGATGCAGGACCTTAGGCTCGTTCACCTCGCAAGCGCTTTCCAGGTGCTCCGTCTTCATGGCCGGAATCTGTCCATCCGTGCCCAGCAGCAGAGTTCCAGCCAGCTTTTTACGACTGTCAGGATAGGGCTAATTATTTTATGAATCACTTTTGTAACAAGGAACTTACGGCTCTTCTGTGTAATCCAGGAACACCCCAGAATCATCAGTGGAGCCATCTGAAAAAAAACACATTTATAGATCCTATTATTGAATGCATTCTAGTACTCACCTTTGAACTTGTCAATGTGGGCATAGTGCACCTGCAGTACCAGGTACTTGATGGGCGAGTTCTTGCCCACCTTGAAACCCACTCCCTCGGGAAGATTCAACTTTTGAGCGTCTCTGGCCCAAGCGTAAACGATCTGTTGAGAGGTAAGTGTTAGTCCAGTAGATACGAATTAACTATTAGCACATTTGGATGCCGTTTAATGGCAAAAAAACAGAAAAACGATTTTCGCCAAAATTTCAATATTTACGATTGGTATTTTCGGTATAATTTGGCTAAAAATGGTCAGAAAGCGAAAAGAATTACAGTTTTTTACTCCTAATTACCAATACTAACCAACCAAATCGCTTTTTGACCGACTTTGTTAAAATAATTTTTTCACATTTTTTTGCATTTTTTGTAAGGGGTAACATCATCAAAAATTGCAAAAAATGTGAAGAAAATATATATTTTTTTTGAAAACACAGTTCGATTGGAATTTTAATTACGAGCTTAACGAGGTATGGCATTCCATATTTGGGCCACTATTTCGAATGCTGTGATAAAAATACTGATAATTATTTACTTAGAAAAACAGAAAAACGATTTTCAATATTACTAGATATTACATATTAACTAGATTTTATTAAATAAACATTTCGGAATGTTGGAAGTGGAAAATCTTTAATAAAAGCCCTATTAAGCAAGCAAACGAGCGGCTAATTAATTAATTTGTCTTTTGAAATTATCATTAATTTTAACTGCCAAGAATTTACTTATGAATTATCCGAATTTTATGAATATACCTAATAATCACTTTTAAAAGTAATACAAGCTAACACGTTCTGTTCTGTCACAACAAGACAAAATCTGCCTTTGAAACCGACTTTTAGAGTTCCCCCTTAAAATTATAATTTTCTATCACAAAACTGTCTTGCAGCATGTCGACTTCGATTTGCTGTAGATGCAACGAGGAGATTTGGCCCAGGGCAGTATGCAGCTCGGGCAAGACGTACCATCCGCACCACTTCACCTGCAAGGACTGCGGCTTGGTGGTGGATCCTACGCTGTTCTTCGCAGTGGACGACGACGTGGTTTGCAGCGAGTGCTATCTGGACAAGCATGCCGTCCGGTGCTCCGCGTGCCGGACTCCGATCCTTGAGCGCGGCATGGCTGCCGCGGAGTGCAAGTGGCACGAGAAGTGTTTCCGGTGCGTGAGCTGCAGAAAGTCGCTAGTCTCGACGAGCTTCTTTGAAGTGAACGGATACCTGTTCTGCAGGTCGCACTACCGAGAACTGTTTTCGTCCCGCTGCTCAGGCTGTGAGAAGCCCATTAATCGCCGAGCGGTGGTTGCGTTGAGCACCAAGTGGCATGCCAAGTGCTTCAAGTGCCACCTCTGTGGCAAAAAAATCAGCGCTCGGGAATTCTGGATCAAGAACGGACAACCCATTTGCCTAGCCTGTCAGCCTGTAGACTCGCAGCCCCGAAACTTGTCAACCCCATAAATGTGTAGTGTAGTGTCTATCTGGTGGCCTTTTTGGTGACATTTCCATACCTGGGAATTGGAGTGGGGTCCGCAGGGATTGGCGGACTCTTCTTGGGAAGCTCGGTTCATCTCGCCACAGTTCCTGTGCGCAACAATATGCATATATTTACGAGTCTATAAACATTCCTTGTAACTCACCAGGTGGTCTTCGAGGTTCCGGGCTCTCCGCATCCGTAGAGCAGCATATGGTGGGCCGTGTTCATGGTGGCATTGGGATTGAAGCCAACTAAAGGAAACAGGAAAGTTAGTTTACGTGTTTTCAAAGAATGTTACTTATTCGTAGGAACGTACCAATATAGTAGGTGGTAGTGGGGTCGACCTTGATGGGCGTGCACAAGTACAGATCGGGCTATATGCATATATATATATATTTGTTAGTTTTGTTAGAGAGAGTAGGCATATAGGATTAGTCAACAAGTATTATTCAAATAGGAGTATGGCCTTCAGTGGCTCTTTTGCCCTTTTTCGCCACCCTCGTAAAACAAATTCGTATCTACGGCGCAGGTTCGAGAAGTGCAATCTACAGGTTTCGGTTTCAGGGCCTTACATGTGGGTGTCGAATCGTGTGTATTCGACTATAACTGACCATATGGAAAATTTTGCACAGTACACTTATGGGTTTTCCCCGCGCGAAAGATATGGGAAAACCCAGAGCCACATATATGGAGCTAATTTTTCAAACTGATTGGGATTGTATGCGTACTGTTCATCTGTTCATCCATATGGAGCAAAATCATAAGGTGTAGTGTGTATGCCTAGTGTTTCTGGAACCTGGACTTACGGTTTGGGGGGAAACGTTGGGCATTAGGAATGGAAACGAAGCTATTGCGCCTGTTGCGGAGTTCGACTCGAGATTCTGTTGATAAAGGGAGTTTTGGTAATCCCCCTCTTTCACAAGGCCGTCCACACTTATCATTCCGATAAGCAGGAGCAGCCCCACGGCAGCGGCTACTTCGGATATGCGTGGCATTTTTCCCGTATTCGAACTTTATTCGAGTGTGCACTGCACTGAATACTTTTTAGAAAAAGAAAAACAGCCTTCCTGTTTGGAAGAACAATACGTTTTGTATTGCTCTCTCCGATATTTTTCCACACGTAGCTAGGCCCAGTTTATATATATGTAGGTGTATTCTAGGCAGTAATCGATACCCAGAGCCATTATATCGATGACGACGCCAGGGCTGCAGGTAAGCAGTGAGCGGTAAATTCAAAGATCAACCGGAAATTCACTTGTTTGCCTTAAAATAAATAAATACAATTGTTATTTCAAACTATTTAAATGCAGTGTTTGAAAAAACAGCTCAACGCATAAGGAAACCCCACAAAAGACTGCCCAATTAAACGGGGCTGCATTCCGTTCGACCCACTGGGGAATTCTCCTTTTCGCATGCGCCATTCAATTGATTTTCTACGAATAGAGTTCCCAATGTTTACGGTGCGCTCATTTGAATGTAGCTGCAGGCCTCAAGTTGGAACCGCTGGCACTTGGAAAACATCCAACGTTTAAATGGAGGACCAGGGCGACGTGACCGACCAAGCCGCTGGTAAGCTGAGTAGCTCGAATGCCCAGTGCTCCAGAAACCGATGTGCTAATGGTAAAAATGTTTCAAAACGTACACTCAAGAGCGGTACTCAATTATTTACAACCAATCGTGTAATTCCCAGATGACCCCATTATGGGCACCCAAAGCCAGAGTCGCCAGAACTCGTCCGGCATGCTGAACATGATGGACGCCAGCTCCTTCAGCATGCCGCCCCCCAATCTGCACTCCTCGAAGGTGATCAATCCGAATAAGGCGATATTCACCATCGACGCGAACACGGGACAAATCTTTATAGTGAACAACAAGGCCTGTCAGCTGCTGGGCTACACGTCCCAGGAGCTGAGGAACAAGGGATTCTTTGACCTGCTCAACGGAAAGACGGAGAGCCACATCTCCTCCCTGGCGGAGATGCAAATCGAAGGCGACGAGGGCCGGGTGGTCCTACTAAGTGGAAAGGTGATCGAGATGAAGACCAAGACGGGCAGCAAAATCCTGGTCTCGCTCTGGATCCGGCAGATCAGCAGCGATGGCAGACACATAGCCGTCGCGGAGCCTGTGGAGAGGCACATATGCCACATCAGCACCGATAGATCTGGAGTGATAACCTCCGTAGACTCCACCACGGCCACTATATTCTTTTACGAATCCATCGAAAGCGTTGTGGGCATCAGCATTGTCGCCCTTATCCCGTTCATAAAGCTCCCCGATCCGGAATGCCGTGAAATCCCTAAGAGCCTGCGGAAGCAGCGAGCTACTGGGCGAACCACGGATAATGTCAAGTTTCCCCTGTGCTTGCTTTTAGCCCTGGACGAGGATGCTTCCGCGGGTTACTCCCATTCGGGAAAAACCGGGTTAAACATCACCGTCTGGGTGTTCCAGAATCTCAGTGGCCTGATTGTGGTGGACGACATAGGGAACATACTGATGTGCAACCAGCCCTTCTCACTGCTGATGTTCGGATATGGCCAGGACAAGATAATGAACATGCATATATCCGCGATCCTGCCGAATTTCGGCAAGGACTCCCGCGAGGAGAAGAGCCCCAATGTGTCCAACACCTCGATAACCAGCAACGACTGGGAGCCGGACACGGATCCCTTCGTCGTGGACAACGACTCCTCGCTGCAATCCTGCAAGAAGAGCTCAACCAACCGGACGGCACCCAACAACGAACATTCTTCGGTGGCCGATGGCCACCTGAGCTGCAATCTGGAGAGCAGCAGTGGACTATTCTGCGATCTCCGCCAGCCAGATGATTGTACCATAGATGACATCCTTACACCTGTTAATGCCTCAAACAGTTTTCCCGCCGACGAGTTTGAGGCAGGATCGAACTCGCACGTGAATGAGTCGTCCCTGGATAAGGCGAAGTCCGTGTCCACAGAGACCTGTGATGCCTCCGGCAGCAATCCCGCCACCAGACTGCTTAGTTCCATTAACGGAAGCTTTGTGGGGGAGGCCATCCACGCCGATGGCTCCGTCATAGAGGTAGTCTACTCCGTGCTCCTCCAGATACTGCCGTGCTCCAACCGGGTGTACTGCATCTGGGTGTGCCGAAACCCCAGCACTCGGCTGGACGGCGAGAAGTACAACTATGCAAACCTAACGTCCACGTTCAACAGCATGGCCAGCACCGTAGAGCAATCGCTGGGCCAGGTGATAAAGACCACGGCTGCCCAAAACTCCAGCCGACCTAATTCTCTGTCCTTGGTGTCCAAGTACGAGGACGAATTGTACCTGGGTGACTACAGCAAATACTACACGTCCATTCGCCAGATCGGCAGGGGGGCCTATGGGTATGTGAACATGGCTTTCCGGAACACCGACCGCCTGCTGGTGATCACCAAGTTTATTCTCAAGGAGAAGCTCTGCTCTCAGTTTATGGTCAAGAGCCGCGACTGCAAGGAAGTTCCTATCGAGATCCATCTGCTGCAGACCCTGAACCACAAGAACATTGTGTCCGTTCTGGATGTTTTCGAAAACGATCTCTTCTACCAGCTGGTCATGGAGAAGCACGGATCCGGCATGGATCTATGGACGTTCATAGAGCGACGGCCCCTGATGGACGAAAAGCTGGGAAGCTACATTTTCCGGCAGGTGGCCGATGCCGTCAACTATCTGCACGAACAGAAGATCCTGCATCGGGACATCAAGGACGAGAACATTATAATCGACCAGAATTTCACCATCAAGCTGATTGACTTCGGATCGGCGACCTTCATGGAGGAGGGCAAATTCTTCTCCACGTTCTACGGCACGACGGAGTACTGCAGTCCGGAGGTGCTGGCCGGAAACAGATACGTGGGTCCCGAGCTGGAGATCTGGGCCCTTGGAGTGACTCTGTACGTTCTGATGTTTTTCGAAAATCCATTCATCGATGTGGAGGAGACATTAAAGGCCGAGATCCAAATACCGAAAGCTGTGTCCGAGCAGTTGAACCGTCTGCTGAGCTCCATGCTGAACAAGGATCCCAAGTACCGCTGCACCATGCACCAGTTAATCACCGATCCCTGGCTGACCCAGGAGGTGAATCCCTCTGCTTTCAGTTTCTCTTGGATAGTGCCGTGCAAGGCGCACGAGGCCAATCCGGATCTGTATTTCTCCGGCTACCTGTATTCCAGCACTTCGGTGCTGTCCACTATTTCGCCGCAGGAGAGCTTCTCCCACATCGAGGAGTCCTCGATTGGGGGCAGCGATGAGGCCAGACTGGCATCCCACAGGACCGGAAACAAGTTGTGCGTTAATGAAGGTACAGTACCTCTGCGTCTGCTGTGTATTTTGTGTTTAAAGGATCCTTTTGCCGTTCTAGCCAAGCACAACAAAATGGACACACTTTATGCGAAACAGTTCCAGCTAAACACCTCAGTGAGCAACCACGAGCTGAGGGCCTCGTTACCTGACTCCAGCCACCCAGAAATCGGGGGTTCCATATGCTCCTCGAAATCCGAGAACGATATATTCAAGAACAAGCTTCAGCCCTGCGTCTCCACTTACAACGTAGTCAGTCTGCACGACGTGAGCACGAAACCCAAGATGCTTGATCTAAAATGAAGTTCTGAATACGTTGTACATGTGTAAATCGAACCTGAGCATACTGTCATATGTAAATAGCAACATTTGTGAAAGGACAATTAAGGATTGCGGCGAAAGAGCATGTAGATGAATAAATCAATTAAATTGTTACTCTACGGGGTTTTAATCGAAATGATCTTACCTTTTATCGGTCGCAGGCAAATTGAATAAATTACAGTCCGCTCTAGCGCAACAAATAACTGAATAACACTTTAATAGCTTCATATGGAATCGTCACGATTTAACAACTTTCTATACACATACATAGAAACTACGAAAAGTAAGCGTTCAACTAAATATCATTATGGATTCTTGTGCGACTTGATTGACTGAGGTCAACTGCCCCACCAGATCGTACAATCACGTGGTCATACATGAACGTGATGGTATCAAACGGTGGGATTTGGAATGTTCTACCTGCCAACCATTACAATTATCCAGGTTTTAATGGTTCCTAAGTTTAAACAGCTCGCAAACTTTTTACAAATATATATACTGTAAGCGTAAGCCCGCTACAAAATGTTTCTAAAATATCGTATCGGTGTTGTCGTATTTGCGGTCCCAATATCCCCCGCTGTACAGCCAATCGTCGATTTTGGTATGGGGGTTAGTTGCGTACTTAAACCACCTGAAATGGGTATAGGCACAATGAGCAATCCACTCCAAAATAGCAATCAGACTTTTTTACCTGGGGGACCAGTCATCGCTATTGGTGGACTTCCTTTGTTTTCGTGTGTGCCTTTGTTTCTCCTCGAGGCGAGTCTTCTCCTTGGAGGCACCGTCCAAGTTCCCTTCCTCTAGGTGTAATATATCAGGTCGCAGTCGCGAATCGGTAGGGCATAGTGTCAGCGGTGGTTTCATGTTGCTATCCATGGCGTTAAGCTGCAGCGCAAAATGCGTAAACTGGTAGTACTGCAATGAGAGGGTAAACATGAGACCGCGATTCAGTGTTTCCGGGGA